>NC_080065.1:697922-1395845 GCF_949987535.1 Balaenoptera acutorostrata | reverse complement strand
GAGAACAGCGACTAATACCTCATGGAAACAGCTGCATGCCGCCCTTTCTGCGCGGTTACTCAGGGACTTACCTCGAGGTCAGTACTCACGTTGAGTTTCCCTTTAGCTCTAGAGCGTGGCAGGATGAGCTCCACCCCGGCCATCGAAGCATCCGGCTAGCTAGACAAAACTCATTGTCTTCCCAGAGCCATGTATACAGAGGCTAGTGGCCTGTCAACAGCAGTCAATTTCAAGTAGCTTCAAGGCAGCATGAATGGAGCTTTCAGAATGGGCAAGCAAGGCTACTTCCATCAGGCCCCCATTTCCGCTTGCACACGCAGCATACATCCCTGTGCTTTCTAACAAGTCCAAAGAGACACAGGTTACCCAGTGGTTACTTCGTTGAATCAACTCCTCGAAGCAGGGTGTTCTGCATCTAGCGAACTGCCTCAACCAAGGAAAGCCCCAGCTAGGCCTCCGGGCCCATGGCTCTTCAAAAGCCTGCAGTGTTATCCGAGGAATTGGGCTTTAGTTGCAGTCGGAACGCAAGCCGACATTCTCCTGGAGGCAGGGTGACTTCACACAGGGGGTCCCAGATGGAATACGAAGCCGAGTGTTTTCTCAGTGCAGCGCAGACTAGGGCAATGAGTCAGACTTGCACGGCATGTTGGCCCTGCTAGAACGGTGTTCGTGGACCTGTGGGAATGCTGGGGAAGTCAAGCTGTCCCAAGAAAGAGTGCAGTCTGTTGCCCTACACTCGGCATACACAGAGTGGCTCCGAAGGGCTACGGGCCTGGATGTGGCTTAGCAGGCCCATGGGGGCCTGAGGGTACTCAGTGTCCTTGCAGGGAATAGGGTGCCCACGCCAGGCTCCTAGATGTCCTGCAGAGCGTACTGACGTTAAAATAACGCAGAGCAGTGGCTACGGCCTCATGGAAACTGCTGCACGCCTCCGCTTCTGCATGGCAATTCAGGGCCTTACCGCGAGGCAAGTGCTCTCGCTGAGGGTCCCGTTAGCGCCACAGCGTGGGAGGATGCTGACTTTCTCCTCGAGCAGAGTGACTTCAGGTACGAGGTCCTCGAAGAATTCTAAGCAGAGTGTTTTCACATGGCAGCTCAGACGGGGGCCGTGACGAACACTTCCATGGCAGGTCGCACTGCCTAGAAATGTGGTCCTGAGGCTGCTCCAGTGCTCTGGAAATGTAGCTCTCCTTATGTTACGTGCAAGGTGTTGCCCATCACTCGGCATGCACAGAGGGCCTCTGAGGGACCTACCTTTGGGCCTCCATGTTGCTCAGCAGGCCCACAGGGGTCTGGAGGCACTCAGGGATCCTGGAGGGAAAATGATGCACACCCGAGGGGCCTAAGAGTCTTGGAAAGGGTACTTCCTTTAAAATAGAGCAGAACAGAGGCTTCCCTGGTGGTGCACTGGTTGACAATCTGCCTGCCAATGCAGGGGACACGGGTTCGAGCCCTGGTCTGGGAGGAATCCACATGCCGCAGAGCAACTGGGCCCGTGAGCCACAACTACTGAGCCTGCGCCTCTGGAGCCTGTGCTCCGCAACAAGAGAGGCTGAGATACTGAGAGGCCTACGCACCGCAATGAAGAGTGGCCCCCACTTACCGTAACTGGAGAGAGCCCTAGCACAGAAACGAAGACCCAACATAGCAATCAATCAATCCATCAATCAATCTTAAAACAACAATAAAAAATATAAAAAATAAAATAAAATACAGCAGAACAGCGACTAATACCTCATGGAATCAGCTGCATGCCGCCCTTTCTGCGCGGTTACTCAGGGACTTACCTCGAGGTCAGTACTCACGTTGAGTTTCCCTTTAGCTCTAGAGCGTGGCAGGATGAGCTCCACCCCGGCCATCGAAGCATCCGGCTAGCTAGACAAAACTCATTGTCTTCCCAGAGCCATGCATACAGTGGCCAGTGGCCTGTCAACAGCAGTCAATTTCAAGTAGCTTCAAGGCAGCATGAATGGAGCTTTCAAAATGGGCAAGCAAGGCTAGTTCCATCAGGCCCCCATTTCCGCTTGCACACGCAGCATACATCCCTGTGCTTTCTAACAAGTCCAAAGAGACACAGGTTACCCAGTGGTTACTTCGTTGAATCAACTCCTCGAAGCAGGGTGTTCTGCATCTAGCGAACTGCCTCAACCAAGGAACGCCCCAGCTAGGCCTCCGGGCCCATGGCTCTTCAAAAGCCTGCAGTGTTATCCGAGGAATTGGGCTTTAGTTGCAGTCGGAACGCAAGCCGACATTCTCCTGGAGGCAGGGTGACTTCACACAGGGGGTCCCAGATGGAATACGAAGCCGAGTGTTTTCTCAGTGCAGCGCAGACTAGGGCAATGAGTCAGACTTGCACGGCATGTTGGCCCTGCTAGAACGGTGTTCGTGGACCTGTGGGAATGCTGGGGAAGTCAAGCTGTCCCAAGAAAGAGTGCAGTCTGTTGCCCTACACTCGGCATACACAGAGTGGCTCCGAAGGGCTACGGGCCTGGATGTGGCTTAGCAGGCCCATGGGGGCCTGAGGGTACTCAGTGTCCTTGCAGGGAATAGGGTGCCCACGCCAGGCTCCTAGATGTCCTGCAGAGCGTACTGACGTTAAAATAACGCAGAGCAGTGGCTACGGCCTCATGGAAACTGCTGCATGCCTCCGCTTCTGCATGGCAATTCAGGGCCTTACCGCGAGGCAAGTGCTCTCGCTGAGGGTCCCGTTAGCGCCACAGCGTGGGAGGATGCTGACTTTCTCCTCCAGCAGAGTGACTTCAGGTACGAGGTCCTCGAAGAATCCTAAGCAGAGTGTTTTCTCATGGCAGCTCAGACGGGGGCCGTGACGAACACTTCCATGGCAGGTCGCACTGCCTAGAAATGTGGTCCTGAGGCTGCTCCAGTGCTCTGGAAATGTAGCTCTCCTTAAGGAACGTGCAGGGTGTTGCCCATCACTCGGCATGCACAGAGGGCCTCTGAGGGACCTACCTTTGGGCCTCCATGTTGCTCAGCAGGCCCACAGGGGTCTGGAGGCACTCAGGGATCCTGGAGGGAAAATGATGCACACCCGAGGGTCCTAAGAGTCCTGGAAAGGGTACTTCCTTTAAAATAGAGCAGAACAGAGGCTTCCGTGGTGGTGCACTGGTTGACAATCTGCCTGCCAATGCAGGGGACACGGGTTCGAGCCCTGGTCTGGGAGGAATCCACATGCCGCGGAGCAACTGGGCCCGTGAGCCACAACTACTGAGCCTGCGCCTCTGGAGCCTGTGCTCCGCAACAAGAAAGGCTGAGATACTGAGAGGCCTACGCACCGTGATGAAGAGTGGCCCCCACTTACCGTAACTGGAGAGAGCCCTAGCACAGAAACGAAGACCCAATATAGCAATCAATCAATCCATCAATCAATCTTAAAACAACAATAAAAAATATAAAAAATAAAATAAAGGAGAACAGCGACTAATACCTCATGGAAACAGCTGCATGCCGCCCTTTCTGCGCGGTTACTCAGGGACTTACCTCGAGGTCAGTACTCACGTTGAGTTTCCCTTTAGCTCTAGAGCGTGGCAGGATGAGCTCCACCCCGGCCATCGAAGCATCCGGCTAGCTAGACAAAACTCATTGTCTTCCCAGAGCCATGTATACAGAGGCTAGTGGCCTGTCAACAGCAGTCAATTTCAAGTAGCTTCAAGGCAGCATGAATGGAGCTTTCAGAATGGGCAAGCAAGGCTACTTCCATCAGGCCCCCATTTCCGCTTGCACACGCAGCATACATCCCTGTGCTTTCTAACAAGTCCAAAGAGACACAGGTTACCCAGTGGTTACTTCGTTGAATCAACTCCTCGAAGCAGGGTGTTCTGCATCTAGCGAACTGCCTCAACCAAGGAAAGCCCCAGCTAGGCCTCCGGGCCCATGGCTCTTCAAAAGCCTGCAGTGTTATCCGAGGAATTGGGCTTTAGTTGCAGTCGGAACGCAAGCCGACATTCTCCTGGAGGCAGGGTGACTTCACACAGGGGGTCCCAGATGGAATACGAAGCCGAGTGTTTTCTCAGTGCAGCGCAGACTAGGGCAATGAGTCAGACTTGCACGGCATGTTGGCCCTGCTAGAACGGTGTTCGTGGACCTGTGGGAATGCTGGGGAAGTCAAGCTGTCCCAAGAAAGAGTGCAGTCTGTTGCCCTACACTCGGCATACACAGAGTGGCTCCGAAGGGCTACGGGCCTGGATGTGGCTTAGCAGGCCCATGGGGGCCTGAGGGTACTCAGTGTCCTTGCAGGGAATAGGGTGCCCACGCCAGGCTCCTAGATGTCCTGCAGAGCGTACTGACGTTAAAATAACGCAGAGCAGTGGCTACGGCCTCATGGAAACTGCTGCACGCCTCCGCTTCTGCATGGCAATTCAGGGCCTTACCGCGAGGCAAGTGCTCTCGCTGAGGGTCCCGTTAGCGCCACAGCGTGGGAGGATGCTGACTTTCTCCTCGAGCAGAGTGACTTCAGGTACGAGGTCCTCGAAGAATTCTAAGCAGAGTGTTTTCACATGGCAGCTCAGACGGGGGCCGTGACGAACACTTCCATGGCAGGTCGCACTGCCTAGAAATGTGGTCCTGAGGCTGCTCCAGTGCTCTGGAAATGTAGCTCTCCTTATGTTACGTGCAAGGTGTTGCCCATCACTCGGCATGCACAGAGGGCCTCTGAGGGACCTACCTTTGGGCCTCCATGTTGCTCAGCAGGCCCACAGGGGTCTGGAGGCACTCAGGGATCCTGGAGGGAAAATGATGCACACCCGAGGGTCCTAAGAGTCTTGGAAAGGGTACTTCCTTTAAAATAGAGCAGAACAGAGGCTTCCCTGGTGGTGCACTGGTTGACAATCTGCCTGCCAATGCAGGGGACACGGGTTCGAGCCCTGGTCTGGGAGGAATCCACATGCCGCAGAGCAACTGGGCCCGTGAGCCACAACTACTGAGCCTGCGCCTCTGGAGCCTGTGCTCCGCAACAAGAGAGGCTGAGATACTGAGAGGCCTACGCACCGCAATGAAGAGTGGCCCCCACTTACCGTAACTGGAGAGAGCCCTAGCACAGAAACGAAGACCCAACATAGCAATCAATCAATCCATCAATCAATCTTAAAACAACAATAAAAAATATAAAAAATAAAATAAAATACAGCAGAACAGCGACTAATACCTCATGGAATCAGCTGCATGCCGCCCTTTCTGCGCGGTTACTCAGGGACTTACCTCGAGGTCAGTACTCACGTTGAGTTTCCCTTTAGCTCTAGAGCGTGGCAGGATGAGCTCCACCCCGGCCATCGAAGCATCCGGCTAGCTAGACAAAACTCATTGTCTTCCCAGAGCCATGCATACAGTGGCCAGTGGCCTGTCAACAGCAGTCAATTTCAAGTAGCTTCAAGGCAGCATGAATGGAGCTTTCAAAATGGGCAAGCAAGGCTAGTTCCATCAGGCCCCCATTTCCGCTTGCACACGCAGCATACATCCCTGTGCTTTCTAACAAGTCCAAAGAGACACAGGTTACCCAGTGGTTACTTCGTTGAATCAACTCCTCGAAGCAGGGTGTTCTGCATCTAGCGAACTGCCTCAACCAAGGAACGCCCCAGCTAGGCCTCCGGGCCCATGGCTCTTCAAAAGCCTGCAGTGTTATCCGAGGAATTGGGCTTTAGTTGCAGTCGGAACGCAAGCCGACATTCTCCTGGAGGCAGGGTGACTTCACACAGGGGGTCCCAGATGGAATACGAAGCCGAGTGTTTTCTCAGTGCAGCGCAGACTAGGGCAATGAGTCAGACTTGCACGGCATGTTGGCCCTGCTAGAACGGTGTTCGTGGACCTGTGGGAATGCTGGGGAAGTCAAGCTGTCCCAAGAAAGAGTGCAGTCTGTTGCCCTACACTCGGCATACACAGAGTGGCTCCGAAGGGCTACGGGCCTGGATGTGGCTTAGCAGGCCCATGGGGGCCTGAGGGTACTCAGTGTCCTTGCAGGGAATAGGGTGCCCACGCCAGGCTCCTAGATGTCCTGCAGAGCGTACTGACGTTAAAATAACGCAGAGCAGTGGCTACGGCCTCATGGAAACTGCTGCACGCCTCCGCTTCTGCATGGCAATTCAGGGCCTTACCGCGAGGCAAGTGCTCTCGCTGAGGGTCCCGTTAGCGCCACAGCGTGGGAGGATGCTGACTTTCTCCTCGAGCAGAGTGACTTCAGGTACGAGGTCCTCGAAGAATTCTAAGCAGAGTGTTTTCACATGGCAGCTCAGACGGGGGCCGTGACGAACACTTCCATGGCAGGTCGCACTGCCTAGAAATGTGGTCCTGAGGCTGCTCCAGTGCTCTGGAAATGTAGCTCTCCTTATGTTACGTGCAAGGTGTTGCCCATCACTCGGCATGCACAGAGGGCCTCTGAGGGACCTACCTTTGGGCCTCCATGTTGCTCAGCAGGCCCACAGGGGTCTGGAGGCACTCAGGGATCCTGGAGGGAAAATGATGCACACCCGAGGGGCCTAAGAGTCTTGGAAAGGGTACTTCCTTTAAAATAGAGCAGAACAGAGGCTTCCCTGGTGGTGCACTGGTTGACAATCTGCCTGCCAATGCAGGGGACACGGGTTCGAGCCCTGGTCTGGGAGGAATCCACATGCCGCAGAGCAACTGGGCCCGTGAGCCACAACTACTGAGCCTGCGCCTCTGGAGCCTGTGCTCCGCAACAAGAAAGGCTGAGATACTGAGAGGCCTACGCACCGCAATGAAGAGTGGCCCCCACTTACCGTAACTGGAGAGAGCCCTAGCACAGAAACGAAGACCCAACATAGCAATCAATCAATCCATCAATCAATCTTAAAACAACAATAAAAAATATAAAAAATAAAATAAAATACAGCAGAACAGCGACTAATACCTCATGGAATCAGCTGCATGCCGCCCTTTCTGTGCGGTTACTCAGGGACTTACCTCGAGGTCAGTACTCACGTTGAGTTTCCCTTTAGCTCTAGAGCGTGGCAGGATGAGCTCCACCCCGGCCATCGAAGCATCCGGCTAGCTAGACAAAACTCATTGTCTTCCCAGAGCCATGCATACAGTGGCCAGTGGCCTGTCAACAGCAGTCAATTTCAAGTAGCTTCAAGGCAGCATGAATGGAGCTTTCAAAATGGGCAAGCAAGGCTAGTTCCATCAGGCCCCCATTTCCGCTTGCACACGCAGCATACATCCCTGTGCTTTCTAACAAGTCCAAAGAGACACAGGTTACCCAGTGGTTACTTCGTTGAATCAACTCCTCGAAGCAGGGTGTTCTGCATCTAGCGAACTGCCTCAACCAAGGAAAGCCCCAGCTAGGCCTCCGGGCCCATGGCTCTTCAAAAGCCTGCAGTGTTATCCGAGGAATTGGGCTTTAGTTGCAGTCGGAACGCAAGCCGACATTCTCCTGGAGGCAGGGTGACTTCACACAGGGGGTCCCAGATGGAATACGAAGCCGAGTGTTTTCTCAGTGCAGCGCAGACTAGGGCAATGAGTCAGACTTGCACGGCATGTTGGCCCTGCTAGAACGGTGTTCGTGGACCTGTGGGAATGCTGGGGAAGTCAAGCTGTCCCAAGAAAGAGTGCAGTCTGTTGCCCTACACTCGGCATACACAGAGTGGCTCCGAAGGGCTACGGGCCTGGATGTGGCTTAGCAGGCCCATGGGGGCCTGAGGGTACTCAGTGTCCTTGCAGGGAATAGGGTGCCCACGCCAGGCTCCTAGATGTCCTGCAGAGCGTACTGACGTTAAAATAACGCAGAGCAGTGGCTACGGCCTCATGGAAACTGCTTCACGCCTCCGCTTCTGCATGGCAATTCAGGGCCTTACCTCGAGGCAAGTGCTCTCGCTGAGGGTCCCGTTAGCGCCACAGCATGGGAGGATGCTGACTTTCTCCTCCAGCAGAGTGACTTCAGGTACGAGGTCCTCGAAGAATCCTAAGCAGAGTGTTTTCTCATGGCAGCTCAGACGGGGGCCGTGACGAACACTTCCATGGCAGGTCGCACTGCCTAGAAATGTGGTCCTGAGGCTGCTCCAGTGTTCTGAAAATGTAGCTCTCCTTAAGGAACGTGCAGGGTGTTGCCCATCACTCGGCATGCACAGAGGGCCTCTGAGGGACCTACCTTTGGGCCTCCATGTTGCTCAGCAGGCCCACAGGGGTCTGGAGGCACTCAGGGATCCTGGAGGGAAAATGATGCACACCCGAGGGTCCTAAGAGTCCTGGAAAGGGTACTTCCTTTAAAATAGAGCAGAACAGAGGCTTCCGTGGTGGTGCACTGGTTGACAATCTGCCTGCCAATGCAGGGGACACGGGTTCGAGCCCTGGTCTGGGAGGAATCCACATGCCGCAGAGCAACTGGGCCCGTGAGCCACAACTACTGAGCCTGCGCCTCTGGAGCCTGTGCTCCGCAACAAGAGAGGCTGAGATACTGAGAGGCCTACGCACCGCAATGAAGAGTGGCCCCCACTTACCGTAACTGGAGAGAGCCCTAGCACAGAAACGAAGACCCAACATAGCAATCAATCAATCCGTCAATCAATCTTAAAACAACAATAAAAAATATAAAAAATAAAATAAAATACAGCAGAACAGCGACTAATACCTCATGGAATCAGCTGCATGCCGCCCTTTCTGCGCGGTTACTCAGGGACTTACCTCGAGGTCAGTACTCACGTTGAGTTTCCCTTTAGCTCTAGAGCGTGGCAGGATGAGCTCCACCCCGGCCATCGAAGCATCCGGCTAGCTAGACAAAACTCATTGTCTTCCCAGAGCCATGCATACAGTGGCCAGTGGCCTGTCAACAGCAGTCAATTTCAAGTAGCTTCAAGGCAGCATGAATGGAGCTTTCAAAATGGGCAAGCAAGGCTAGTTCCATCAGGCCCCCATTTCCGCTTGCACACGCAGCATACATCCCTGTGCTTTCTAACAAGTCCAAAGAGACACAGGTTACCCAGTGGTTACTTCGTTGAATCAACTCCTCGAAGCAGGGTGTTCTGCATCTAGCGAACTGCCTCAACCAAGGAAAGCCCCAGCTAGGCCTCCGGGCCCATGGCTCTTCAAAAGCCTGCAGTGTTATCCGAGGAACTGGGCTTTACTTGCAGTCGGAACGCAAGCCGACATTCTCCTGGAGGCAGGGTGACTTCACACAGGGGGTCCCAGATGGAATACGAAGCCGAGTGTTTTCTCAGTGCAGCGCAGACTAGGGCAATGAGTCAGACTTGCACGGCATGTTGGCCCTGCTAGAACGGTGTTCGTGGACCTGTGGGAATGCTGGGGAAGTCAAGCTGTCCCAAGAAAGAGTGCAGTCTGTTGCCCTACACTCGGCATACACAGAGTGGCTCCGAAGGGCTACGGGCCTGGATGTGGCTTAGCAGGCCCATGGGGGCCTGAGGGTACTCAGTGTCCTTGCAGGGAATAGGGTGCCCACGCCAGGCTCCTAGATGTCCTGCAGAGCGTACTGACGTTAAAATAACGCAGAGCAGTGGCTACGGCCTCATGGAAACTGCTGCACGCCTCCGCTTCTGCATGGCAATTCAGGGCCTTACCGCGAGGCAAGTGCTCTCGCTGAGGGTCCCGTCAGCGCCACAGCGTGGGAGGATGCTGACTTTCTCCTCGAGCAGAGTGACTTCAGGTACGAGGTCCTCGAAGAATTCTAAGCAGAGTGTTTTCACATGGCAGCTCAGACGGGGGCCGTGACGAACACTTCCATGGCAGGTCGCACTGCCTAGAAATGTGGTCCTGAGGCTGCTCCAGTGCTCTGGAAATGTAGCTCTCCTTATGTTACGTGCAAGGTGTTGCCCATCACTCGGCATGCACAGAGGGCCTCTGAGGGACCTACCTTTGGGCCTCCATGTTGCTCAGCAGGCCCACAGGGGTCTGGAGGCACTCAGGGATCCTGGAGGGAAAATGATGCACACCCGAGGGGCCTAAGAGTCTTGGAAAGGGTACTTCCTTTAAAATAGAGCAGAACAGAGGCTTCCCTGGTGGTGCACTGGTTGACAATCTGCCTGCCAATGCAGGGGACACGGGTTCGAGCCCTGGTCTGGGAGGAATCCACATGCCGCAGAGCAACTGGGCCCGTGAGCCACAACTACTGAGCCTGCGCCTCTGGAGCCTGTGCTCCGCAACAAGAAAGGCTGAGATACTGAGAGGCCTACGCACCGCAATGAAGAGTGGCCCCCACTTACCGTAACTGGAGAGAGCCCTAGCACAGAAACGAAGACCCAACATAGCAATCAATCAATCCATCAATCAATCTTAAAACAACAATAAAAAATATAAAAAATAAAATAAAATACAGCAGAACAGCGACTAATACCTCATGGAATCAGCTGCATGCCGCCCTTTCTGTGCGGTTACTCAGGGACTTACCTCGAGGTCAGTACTCACGTTGAGTTTCCCTTTAGCTCTAGAGCGTGGCAGGATGAGCTCCACCCCGGCCATCGAAGCATCCGGCTAGCTAGACAAAACTCATTGTCTTCCCAGAGCCATGCATACAGTGGCCAGTGGCCTGTCAACAGCAGTCAATTTCAAGTAGCTTCAAGGCAGCATGAATGGAGCTTTCAAAATGGGCAAGCAAGGCTACTTCCATCAGGCCCCCATTTCCGCTTGCACACGCAGCATACATCCCTGTGCTTTCTAACAAGTCCAAAGAGACACAGGTTACCCAGTGGTTACTTCGTTGAATCAACTCCTCGAAGCAGGGTGTTCTGCATCTAGCGAACTGCCTCAACCAAGGAAAGCCCCAGCTAGGCCTCCGGGCCCATGGCTCTTCAAAAGCCTGCAGTGTTATCCGAGGAATTGGGCTTTAGTTGCAGTCGGAACGCAAGCCGACATTCTCCTGGAGGCAGGGTGACTTCACACAGGGGGTCCCAGATGGAATACGAAGCCGAGTGTTTTCTCAGTGCAGCGCAGACTAGGGCAATGAGTCAGACTTGCACGGCATGTTGGCCCTGCTAGAACGGTGTTCGTGGACCTGTGGGAATGCTGGGGAAGTCAAGCTGTCCCAAGAAAGAGTGCAGTCTGTTGCCCTACACTCGGCATACACAGAGTGGCTCCGAAGGGCTACGGGCCTGGATGTGGCTTAGCAGGCCCATGGGGGCCTGAGGGTACTCAGTGTCCTTGCAGGGAATAGGGTGCCCACGCCAGGCTCCTAGATGTCCTGCAGAGCGTACTGACGTTAAAATAACGCAGAGCAGTGGCTACGGCCTCATGGAAACTGCTTCACGCCTCCGCTTCTGCATGGCAATTCAGGGCCTTACCTCGAGGCAAGTGCTCTCGCTGAGGGTCCCGTTAGCGCCACAGCATGGGAGGATGCTGACTTTCTCCTCCAGCAGAGTGACTTCAGGTACGAGGTCCTCGAAGAATCCTAAGCAGAGTGTTTTCTCATGGCAGCTCAGACGGGGGCCGTGACGAACACTTCCATGGCAGGTCGCACTGCCTAGAAATGTGGTCCTGAGGCTGCTCCAGTGTTCTGGAAATGTAGCTCTCCTTAAGGAACGTGCAGGGTGTTGCCCATCACTCGGCATGCACAGAGGGCCTCTGAGGGACCTACCTTTGGGCCTCCATGTTGCTCAGCAGGCCCACAGGGGTCTGGAGGCACTCAGGGATCCTGGAGGGAAAATGATGCACACCCGAGGGGCCTAAGAGTCCTGGAAAGGGTACTTCCTTTAAAATAGAGCAGAACAGAGGCTTCCGTGGTGGTGCACTGGTTGACAATCTGCCTGCCAATGCAGGGGACACGGGTTCGAGCCCTGGTCTGGGAGGAATCCACATGCCGCAGAGCAACTGGGCCCGTGAGCCACAACTACTGAGCCTGCGCCTCTGGAGCCTGTGCTCCGCAACAAGAGAGGCTGAGATACTGAGAGGCCTACGCACCGCAATGAAGAGTGGCCCCCACTTACCGTAACTGGAGAGAGCCCTAGCACAGAAACGAAGACCCAACATAGCAATCAATCAATCCATCAATCAATCTTAAAACAACAATAAAAAATATAAAAAATAAAATAAAATACAGCAGAACAGCGACTAATACCTCATGGAATCAGCTGCATGCCGCCCTTTCTGCGCGGTTACTCAGGGACTTACCTCGAGGTCAGTACTCACGTTGAGTTTCCCTTTAGCTCTAGAGCGTGGCAGGATGAGCTCCACCCCGGCCATCGAAGCATCCGGCTAGCTAGACAAAACTCATTGTCTTCCCAGAGCCATGCATACAGTGGCCAGTGGCCTGTCAACAGCAGTCAATTTCAAGTAGCTTCAAGGCAGCATGAATGGAGCTTTCAAAATGGGCAAGCAAGGCTAGTTCCATCAGGCCCCCATTTCCGCTTGCACACGCAGCATACATCCCTGTGCTTTCTAACAAGTCCAAAGAGACACAGGTTACCCAGTGGTTACTTCGTTGAATCAACTCCTCGAAGCAGGGTGTTCTGCATCTAGCGAACTGCCTCAACCAAGGAACGCCCCAGCTAGGCCTCCGGGCCCATGGCTCTTCAAAAGCCTGCAGTGTTATCCGAGGAATTGGGCTTTAGTTGCAGTCGGAACGCAAGCCGACATTCTCCTGGAGGCAGGGTGACTTCACACAGGGGGTCCCAGATGGAATACGAAGCCGAGTGTTTTCTCAGTGCAGCGCAGACTAGGGCAATGAGTCAGACTTGCACGGCATGTTGGCCCTGCTAGAACGGTGTTCGTGGACCTGTGGGAATGCTGGGGAAGTCAAGCTGTCCCAAGAAAGAGTGCAGTCTGTTGCCCTACACTCGGCATACACAGAGTGGCTCCGAAGGGCTACGGGCCTGGATGTGGCTTAGCAGGCCCATGGGGGCCTGAGGGTACTCAGTGTCCTTGCAGGGAATAGGGTGCCCACGCCAGGCTCCTAGATGTCCTGCAGAGCGTACTGACGTTAAAATAACGCAGAGCAGTGGCTACGGCCTCATGGAAACTGCTGCACGCCTCCGCTTCTGCATGGCAATTCAGGGCCTTACCGCGAGGCAAGTGCTCTCGCTGAGGGTCCCGTTAGCGCCACAGCGTGGGAGGATGCTGACTTTCTCCTCGAGCAGAGTGACTTCAGGTACGAGGTCCTCGAAGAATTCTAAGCAGAGTGTTTTCACATGGCAGCTCAGACGGGGGCCGTGACGAACACTTCCATGGCAGGTCGCACTGCCTAGAAATGTGGTCCTGAGGCTGCTCCAGTGCTCTGGAAATGTAGCTCTCCTTATGTTACGTGCAAGGTGTTGCCCATCACTCGGCATGCACAGAGGGCCTCTGAGGGACCTACCTTTGGGCCTCCATGTTGCTCAGCAGGCCCACAGGGGTCTGGAGGCACTCAGGGATCCTGGAGGGAAAATGATGCACACCCGAGGGGCCTAAGAGTCTTGGAAAGGGTACTTCCTTTAAAATAGAGCAGAACAGAGGCTTCCCTGGTGGTGCACTGGTTGACAATCTGCCTGCCAATGCAGGGGACACGGGTTCGAGCCCTGGTCTGGGAGGAATCCACATGCCGCAGAGCAACTGGGCCCGTGAGCCACAACTACTGAGCCTGCGCCTCTGGAGCCTGTGCTCCGCAACAAGAAAGGCTGAGATACTGAGAGGCCTACGCACCGCAATGAAGAGTGGCCCCCACTTACCGTAACTGGAGAGAGCCCTAGCACAGAAACGAAGACCCAACATAGCAATCAATCAATCCATCAATCAATCTTAAAACAACAATAAAAAATATAAAAAATAAAATAAAATACAGCAGAACAGCGACTAATACCTCATGGAATCAGCTGCATGCCGCCCTTTCTGCGCGGTTACTCAGGGACTTACCTCGAGGTCAGTACTCACGTTGAGTTTCCCTTTAGCTCTAGAGCGTGGCAGGATGAGCTCCACCCCGGCCATCGAAGCATCCGGCTAGCTAGACAAAACTCATTGTCTTCCCAGAGCCATGCATACAGTGGCCAGTGGCCTGTCAACAGCAGTCAATTTCAAGTAGCTTCAAGGCAGCATGAATGGAGCTTTCAAAATGGGCAAGCAAGGCTAGTTCCATCAGGCCCCCATTTCCGCTTGCACACGCAGCATACATCCCTGTGCTTTCTAACAAGTCCAAAGAGACACAGGTTACCCAGTGGTTACTTCGTTGAATCAACTCCTCGAAGCAGGGTGTTCTGCATCTAGCGAACTGCCTCAACCAAGGAACGCCCCAGCTAGGCCTCCGGGCCCATGGCTCTTCAAAAGCCTGCAGTGTTATCCGAGGAATTGGGCTTTAGTTGCAGTCGGAACGCAAGCCGACATTCTCCTGGAGGCAGGGTGACTTCACACAGGGGGTCCCAGATGGAATACGAAGCCGAGTGTTTTCTCAGTGCAGCGCAGACTAGGGCAATGAGTCAGACTTGCACGGCATGTTGGCCCTGCTAGAACGGTGTTCGTGGACCTGTGGGAATGCTGGGGAAGTCAAGCTGTCCCAAGAAAGAGTGCAGTCTGTTGCCCTACACTCGGCATACACAGAGTGGCTCCGAAGGGCTACGGGCCTGGATGTGGCTTAGCAGGCCCATGGGGGCCTGAGGGTACTCAGTGTCCTTGCAGGGAATAGGGTGCCCACGCCAGGCTCCTAGATGTCCTGCAGAGCGTACTGACGTTAAAATAACGCAGAGCAGTGGCTACGGCCTCATGGAAACTGCTGCACGCCTCCGCTTCTGCATGGCAATTCAGGGCCTTACCGCGAGGCAAGTGCTCTCGCTGAGGGTCCCGTTAGCGCCACAGCGTGGGAGGATGCTGACTTTCTCCTCGAGCAGAGTGACTTCAGGTACGAGGTCCTCGAAGAATTCTAAGCAGAGTGTTTTCACATGGCAGCTCAGACGGGGGCCGTGACGAACACTTCCATGGCAGGTCGCACTGCCTAGAAATGTGGTCCTGAGGCTGCTCCAGTGCTCTGGAAATGTAGCTCTCCTTATGTTACGTGCAAGGTGTTGCCCATCACTCGGCATGCACAGAGGGCCTCTGAGGGACCTACCTTTGGGCCTCCATGTTGCTCAGCAGGCCCACAGGGGTCTGGAGGCACTCAGGGATCCTGGAGGGAAAATGATGCACACCCGAGGGGCCTAAGAGTCTTGGAAAGGGTACTTCCTTTAAAATAGAGCAGAACAGAGGCTTCCCTGGTGGTGCACTGGTTGACAATCTGCCTGCCAATGCAGGGGACACGGGTTCGAGCCCTGGTCTGGGAGGAATCCACATGCCGCAGAGCAACTGGGCCCGTGAGCCACAACTACTGAGCCTGCGCCTCTGGAGCCTGTGCTCCGCAACAAGAAAGGCTGAGATACTGAGAGGCCTACGCACCGCAATGAAGAGTGGCCCCCACTTACCGTAACTGGAGAGAGCCCTAGCACAGAAACGAAGACCCAACATAGCAATCAATCAATCCATCAATCAATCTTAAAACAACAATAAAAAATATAAAAAATAAAATAAAATACAGCAGAACAGCGACTAATACCTCATGGAATCAGCTGCATGCCGCCCTTTCTGTGCGGTTACTCAGGGACTTACCTCGAGGTCAGTACTCACGTTGAGTTTCCCTTTAGCTCTAGAGCGTGGCAGGATGAGCTCCACCCCGGCCATCGAAGCATCCGGCTAGCTAGACAAAACTCATTGTCTTCCCAGAGCCATGCATACAGTGGCCAGTGGCCTGTCAACAGCAGTCAATTTCAAGTAGCTTCAAGGCAGCATGAATGGAGCTTTCAAAATGGGCAAGCAAGGCTAGTTCCATCAGGCCCCCATTTCCGCTTGCACACGCAGCATACATCCCTGTGCTTTCTAACAAGTCCAAAGAGACACAGGTTACCCAGTGGTTACTTCGTTGAATCAACTCCTCGAAGCAGGGTGTTCTGCATCTAGCGAACTGCCTCAACCAAGGAAAGCCCCAGCTAGGCCTCCGGGCCCATGGCTCTTCAAAAGCCTGCAGTGTTATCCGAGGAATTGGGCTTTAGTTGCAGTCGGAACGCAAGCCGACATTCTCCTGGAGGCAGGGTGACTTCACACAGGGGGTCCCAGATGGAATACGAAGCCGAGTGTTTTCTCAGTGCAGCGCAGACTAGGGCAATGAGTCAGACTTGCACGGCATGTTGGCCCTGCTAGAACGGTGTTCGTGGACCTGTGGGAATGCTGGGGAAGTCAAGCTGTCCCAAGAAAGAGTGCAGTCTGTTGCCCTACACTCGGCATACACAGAGTGGCTCCGAAGGGCTACGGGCCTGGATGTGGCTTAGCAGGCCCATGGGGGCCTGAGGGTACTCAGTGTCCTTGCAGGGAATAGGGTGCCCACGCCAGGCTCCTAGATGTCCTGCAGAGCGTACTGACGTTAAAATAACGCAGAGCAGTGGCTACGGCCTCATGGAAACTGCTTCACGCCTCCGCTTCTGCATGGCAATTCAGGGCCTTACCTCGAGGCAAGTGCTCTCGCTGAGGGTCCCGTTAGCGCCACAGCATGGGAGGATGCTGACTTTCTCCTCCAGCAGAGTGACTTCAGGTACGAGGTCCTCGAAGAATCCTAAGCAGAGTGTTTTCTCATGGCAGCTCAGACGGGGGCCGTGACGAACACTTCCATGGCAGGTCGCACTGCCTAGAAATGTGGTCCTGAGGCTGCTCCAGTGTTCTGGAAATGTAGCTCTCCTTAAGGAACGTGCAGGGTGTTGCCCATCACTCGGCATGCACAGAGGGCCTCTGAGGGACCTACCTTTGGGCCTCCATGTTGCTCAGCAGGCCCACAGGGGTCTGGAGGCACTCAGGGATCCTGGAGGGAAAATGATGCACACCCGAGGGGCCTAAGAGTCCTGGAAAGGGTACTTCCTTTAAAATAGAGCAGAACAGAGGCTTCCGTGGTGGTGCACTGGTTGACAATCTGCCTGCCAATGCAGGGGACACGGGTTCGAGCCCTGGTCTGGGAGGAATCCACATGCCGCAGAGCAACTGGGCCCGTGAGCCACAACTACTGAGCCTGCGCCTCTGGAGCCTGTGCTCCGCAACAAGAGAGGCTGAGATACTGAGAGGCCTACGCACCGCAATGAAGAGTGGCCCCCACTTACCGTAACTGGAGAGAGCCCTAGCACAGAAACGAAGACCCAACATAGCAATCAATCAATCCATCAATCAATCTTAAAACAACAATAAAAAATATAAAAAATAAAATAAAATACAGCAGAACAGCGACTAATACCTCATGGAATCAGCTGCATGCCGCCCTTTCTGCGCGGTTACTCAGGGACTTACCTCGAGGTCAGTACTCACGTTGAGTTTCCCTTTAGCTCTAGAGCGTGGCAGGATGAGCTCCACCCCGGCCATCGAAGCATCCGGCTAGCTAGACAAAACTCATTGTCTTCCCAGAGCCATGCATACAGTGGCCAGTGGCCTGTCAACAGCAGTCAATTTCAAGTAGCTTCAAGGCAGCATGAATGGAGCTTTCAAAATGGGCAAGCAAGGCTAGTTCCATCAGGCCCCCATTTCCGCTTGCACACGCAGCATACATCCCTGTGCTTTCTAACAAGTCCAAAGAGACACAGGTTACCCAGTGGTTACTTCGTTGAATCAACTCCTCGAAGCAGGGTGTTCTGCATCTAGCGAACTGCCTCAACCAAGGAACGCCCCAGCTAGGCCTCCGGGCCCATGGCTCTTCAAAAGCCTGCAGTGTTATCCGAGGAATTGGGCTTTAGTTGCAGTCGGAACGCAAGCCGACATTCTCCTGGAGGCAGGGTGACTTCACACAGGGGGTCCCAGATGGAATACGAAGCCGAGTGTTTTCTCAGTGCAGCGCAGACTAGGGCAATGAGTCAGACTTGCACGGCATGTTGGCCCTGCTAGAACGGTGTTCGTGGACCTGTGGGAATGCTGGGGAAGTCAAGCTGTCCCAAGAAAGAGTGCAGTCTGTTGCCCTACACTCGGCATACACAGAGTGGCTCCGAAGGGCTACGGGCCTGGATGTGGCTTAGCAGGCCCATGGGGGCCTGAGGGTACTCAGTGTCCTTGCAGGGAATAGGGTGCCCACGCCAGGCTCCTAGATGTCCTGCAGAGCGTACTGACGTTAAAATAACGCAGAGCAGTGGCTACGGCCTCATGGAAACTGCTGCACGCCTCCGCTTCTGCATGGCAATTCAGGGCCTTACCGCGAGGCAAGTGCTCTCGCTGAGGGTCCCGTTAGCGCCACAGCGTGGGAGGATGCTGACTTTCTCCTCGAGCAGAGTGACTTCAGGTACGAGGTCCTCGAAGAATTCTAAGCAGAGTGTTTTCACATGGCAGCTCAGACGGGGGCCGTGACGAACACTTCCATGGCAGGTCGCACTGCCTAGAAATGTGGTCCTGAGGCTGCTCCAGTGCTCTGGAAATGTAGCTCTCCTTATGTTACGTGCAAGGTGTTGCCCATCACTCGGCATGCACAGAGGGCCTCTGAGGGACCTACCTTTGGGCCTCCATGTTGCTCAGCAGGCCCACAGGGGTCTGGAGGCACTCAGGGATCCTGGAGGGAAAATGATGCACACCCGAGGGGCCTAAGAGTCTTGGAAAGGGTACTTCCTTTAAAATAGAGCAGAACAGAGGCTTCCCTGGTGGTGCACTGGTTGACAATCTGCCTGCCAATGCAGGGGACACGGGTTCGAGCCCTGGTCTGGGAGGAATCCACATGCCGCAGAGCAACTGGGCCCGTGAGCCACAACTACTGAGCCTGCGCCTCTGGAGCCTGTGCTCCGCAACAAGAAAGGCTGAGATACTGAGAGGCCTACGCACCGCAATGAAGAGTGGCCCCCACTTACCGTAACTGGAGAGAGCCCTAGCACAGAAACGAAGACCCAACATAGCAATCAATCAATCCATCAATCAATCTTAAAACAACAATAAAAAATATAAAAAATAAAATAAAATACAGCAGAACAGCGACTAATACCTCATGGAATCAGCTGCATGCCGCCCTTTCTGTGCGGTTACTCAGGGACTTACCTCGAGGTCAGTACTCACGTTGAGTTTCCCTTTAGCTCTAGAGCGTGGCAGGATGAGCTCCACCCCGGCCATCGAAGCATCCGGCTAGCTAGACAAAACTCATTGTCTTCCCAGAGCCATGCATACAGTGGCCAGTGGCCTGTCAACAGCAGTCAATTTCAAGTAGCTTCAAGGCAGCATGAATGGAGCTTTCAAAATGGGCAAGCAAGGCTAGTTCCATCAGGCCCCCATTTCCGCTTGCACATGCAGCATACATCCCTGTGCTTTCTAACAAGTCCAAAGAGACACAGGTTACCCAGTGGTTACTTCGTTGAATCAACTCCTCGAAGCAGGGTGTTCTGCATCTAGCGAACTGCCTCAACCAAGGAAAGCCCCAGCTAGGCCTCCGGGCCCATGGCTCTTCAAAAGCCTGCAGTGTTATCCGAGGAATTGGGCTTTAGTTGCAGTCGGAACGCAAGCCGACATTCTCCTGGAGGCAGGGTGACTTCACACAGGGGGTCCCAGATGGAATACGAAGCCGAGTGTTTTCTCAGTGCAGCGCAGACTAGGGCAATGAGTCAGACTTGCACGGCATGTTGGCCCTGCTAGAACGGTGTTCGTGGACCTGTGGGAATGCTGGGGAAGTCAAGCTGTCCCAAGAAAGAGTGCAGTCTGTTGCCCTACACTTGGCATACACAGAGTGGCTCCGAAGGGCTACGGGCCTGGATGTGGCTTAGCAGGCCCATGGGGGCCTGAGGGTACTCAGTGTCCTTGCAGGGAATAGGGTGCCCACGCCAGGCTCCTAGATGTCCTGCAGAGCGTACTGACGTTAAAATAACGCAGAGCAGTGGCTACGGCCTCATGGAAACTGCTTCACGCCTCCGCTTCTGCATGGCAATTCAGGGCCTTACCTCGAGGCAAGTGCTCTCGCTGAGGGTCCCGTTAGCGCCACAGCATGGGAGGATGCTGACTTTCTCCTCCAGCAGAGTGACTTCAGGTACGAGGTCCTCGAAGAATCCTAAGCAGAGTGTTTTCTCATGGCAGCTCAGACGGGGGCCGTGACGAACACTTCCATGGCAGGTCGCACTGCCTAGAAATGTGGTCCTGAGGCTGCTCCAGTGTTCTGGAAATGTAGCTCTCCTTAAGGAACGTGCAGGGTGTTGCCCATCACTCGGCATGCACAGAGGGCCTCTGAGGGACCTACCTTTGGGCCTCCATGTTGCTCAGCAGGCCCACAGGGGTCTGGAGGCACTCAGGGATCCTGGAGGGAAAATGATGCACACCCGAGGGGCCTAAGAGTCCTGGAAAGGGTACTTCCTTTAAAATAGAGCAGAACAGAGGCTTCCGTGGTGGTGCACTGGTTGACAATCTGCCTGCCAATGCAGGGGACACGGGTTCGAGCCCTGGTCTGGGAGGAATCCACATGCCGCAGAGCAACTGGGCCCGTGAGCCACAACTACTGAGCCTGCGCCTCTGGAGCCTGTGCTCCGCAACAAGAGAGGCTGAGATACTGAGAGGCCTACGCACCGCAATGAAGAGTGGCCCCCACTTACCGTAACTGGAGAGAGCCCTAGCACAGAAACGAAGACCCAACATAGCAATCAATCAATCCGTCAATCAATCTTAAAACAACAATAAAAAATATAAAAAATAAAATAAAATACAGCAGAACAGCGACTAATACCTCATGGAATCAGCTGCATGCCGCCCTTTCTGCGCGGTTACTCAGGGACTTACCTCGAGGTCAGTACTCACGTTGAGTTTCCCTTTAGCTCTAGAGCGTGGCAGGATGAGCTCCACCCCGGCCATCGAAGCATCCGGCTAGCTAGACAAAACTCATTGTCTTCCCAGAGCCATGCATACAGTGGCCAGTGGCCTGTCAACAGCAGTCAATTTCAAGTAGCTTCAAGGCAGCATGAATGGAGCTTTCAAAATGGGCAAGCAAGGCTAGTTCCATCAGGCCCCCATTTCCGCTTGCACACGCAGCATACATCCCTGTGCTTTCTAACAAGTCCAAAGAGACACAGGTTACCCAGTGGTTACTTCGTTGAATCAACTCCTCGAAGCAGGGTGTTCTGCATCTAGCGAACTGCCTCAACCAAGGAACGCCCCAGCTAGGCCTCCGGGCCCATGGCTCTTCAAAAGCCTGCAGTGTTATCCGAGAAATTGGGCTTTAGTTGCAGTCGGAACGCAAGCCGACATTCTCCTGGAGGCAGGGTGACTTCACACAGGGGGTCCCAGATGGAATACGAAGCCGAGTGTTTTCTCAGTGCAGCGCAGACTAGGGCAATGAGTCAGACTTGCACGGCATGTTGGCCCTGCTAGAACGGTGTTCGTGGACCTGTGGGAATGCTGGGGAAGTCAAGCTGTCCCAAGAAAGAGTGCAGTCTGTTGCCCTACACTCGGCATACACAGAGTGGCTCCGAAGGGCTACGGGCCTGGATGTGGCTTAGCAGGCCCATGGGGGCCTGAGGGTACTCAGTGTCCTTGCAGGGAATAGGGTGCCCACGCCAGGCTCCTAGATGTCCTGCAGAGCGTACTGACGTTAAAATAACGCAGAGCAGTGGCTACGGCCTCATGGAAACTGCTGCACGCCTCCGCTTCTGCATGGCAATTCAGGGCCTTACCGCGAGGCAAGTGCTCTCGCTGAGGGTCCCGTTAGCGCCACAGCGTGGGAGGATGCTGACTTTCTCCTCGAGCAGAGTGACTTCAGGTACGAGGTCCTCGAAGAATTCTAAGCAGAGTGTTTTCACATGGCAGCTCAGACGGGGGCCGTGACAAACACTTCCATGGCAGGTCGCACTGCCTAGAAATGTGGTCCTGAGGCTGCTCCAGTGCTCTGGAAATGTAGCTCTCCTTATGTTACGTGCAAGGTGTTGCCCATCACTCGGCATGCACAGAGGGCCTCTGAGGGACCTACCTTTGGGCCTCCATGTTGCTCAGCAGGCCCACAGGGGTCTGGAGGCACTCAGGGATCCTGGAGGGAAAATGATGCACACCCGAGGGGCCTAAGAGTCTTGGAAAGGGTACTTCCTTTAAAATAGAGCAGAACAGAGGCTTCCCTGGTGGTGCACTGGTTGACAATCTGCCTGCCAATGCAGGGGACACGGGTTCGAGCCCTGGTCTGGGAGGAATCCACATGCCGCAGAGCAACTGGGCCCGTGAGCCACAACTACTGAGCCTGCGCCTCTGGAGCCTGTGCTCCGCAACAAGAAAGGCTGAGATACTGAGAGGCCTACGCACCGCAATGAAGAGTGGCCCCCACTTACCGTAACTGGAGAGAGCCCTAGCACAGAAACGAAGACCCAACATAGCAATCAATCAATCCATCAATCAATCTTAAAACAACAATAAAAAATATAAAAAATAAAATAAAATACAGCAGAACAGCGACTAATACCTCATGGAATCAGCTGCATGCCGCCCTTTCTGTGCGGTTACTCAGGGACTTACCTCGAGGTCAGTACTCACGTTGAGTTTCCCTTTAGCTCTAGAGCGTGGCAGGATGAGCTCCACCCCGGCCATCGAAGCATCCGGCTAGCTAGACAAAACTCATTGTCTTCCCAGAGCCATGCATACAGTGGCCAGTGGCCTGTCAACAGCAGTCAATTTCAAGTAGCTTCAAGGCAGCATGAATGGAGCTTTCAAAATGGGCAAGCAAGGCTAGTTCCATCAGGCCCCCATTTCCGCTTGCACACGCAGCATACATCCCTGTGCTTTCTAACAAGTCCAAAGAGACACAGGTTACCCAGTGGTTACTTCGTTGAATCAACTCCTCGAAGCAGGGTGTTCTGCATCTAGCGAACTGCCTCAACCAAGGAAAGCCCCAGCTAGGCCTCCGGGCCCATGGCTCTTCAAAAGCCTGCAGTGTTATCCGAGGAATTGGGCTTTAGTTGCAGTCGGAACGCAAGCCGACATTCTCCTGGAGGCAGGGTGACTTCACACAGGGGGTCCCAGATGGAATACGAAGCCGAGTGTTTTCTCAGTGCAGCGCAGACTAGGGCAATGAGTCAGACTTGCACGGCATGTTGGCCCTGCTAGAACGGTGTTCGTGGACCTGTGGGAATGCTGGGGAAGTCAAGCTGTCCCAAGAAAGAGTGCAGTCTGTTGCCCTACACTCGGCATACACAGAGTGGCTCCGAAGGGCTACGGGCCTGGATGTGGCTTAGCAGGCCCATGGGGGCCTGAGGGTACTCAGTGTCCTTGCAGGGAATAGGGTGCCCACGCCAGGCTCCTAGATGTCCTGCAGAGCGTACTGACGTTAAAATAACGCAGAGCAGTGGCTACGGCCTCATGGAAACTGCTGCACGCCTCCGCTTCTGCATGGCAATTCAGGGCCTTACCTCGAGGCAAGTGCTCTCGCTGAGGGTCCCGTTAGCGCCACAGCATGGGAGGATGCTGACTTTCTCCTCCAGCAGAGTGACTTCAGGTACGAGGTCCTCGAAGAATCCTAAGCAGAGTGTTTTCTCATGGCAGCTCAGACGGGGGCCGTGACGAACACTTCCATGGCAGGTCGCACTGCCTAGAAATGTGGTCCTGAGGCTGCTCCAGTGTTCTGGAAATGTAGCTCTCCTTAAGGAACGTGCAGGGTGTTGCCCATCACTCGGCATGCACAGAGGGCCTCTGAGGGACCTACCTTTGGGCCTCCATGTTGCTCAGCAGGCCCACAGGGGTCTGGAGGCACTCAGGGATCCTGGAGGGAAAATGATGCACACCCGAGGGGCCTAAGAGTCCTGGAAAGGGTACTTCCTTTAAAATAGAGCAGAACAGAGGCTTCCGTGGTGGTGCACTGGTTGACAATCTGCCTGCCAATGCAGGGGACACGGGTTCGAGCCCTGGTCTGGGAGGAATCCACATGCCGCAGAGCAACTGGGCCCGTGAGCCACAACTACTGAGCCTGCGCCTCTGGAGCCTGTGCTCCGCAACAAGAGAGGCTGAGATACTGAGAGGCCTACGCACCGCAATGAAGAGTGGCCCCCACTTACCGTAACTGGAGAGAGCCCTAGCACAGAAACGAAGACCCAACATAGCAATCAATCAATCCGTCAATCAATCTTAAAACAACAATAAAAAATATAAAAAATAAAATAAAATACAGCAGAACAGCGACTAATACCTCATGGAATCAGCTGCATGCCGCCCTTTCTGCGCGGTTACTCAGGGACTTACCTCGAGGTCAGTACTCACGTTGAGTTTCCCTTTAGCTCTAGAGCGTGGCAGGATGAGCTCCACCCCGGCCATCGAAGCATCCGGCTAGCTAGACAAAACTCATTGTCTTCCCAGAGCCATGCATACAGTGGCCAGTGGCCTGTCAACAGCAGTCAATTTCAAGTAGCTTCAAGGCAGCATGAATGGAGCTTTCAAAATGGGCAAGCAAGGCTAGTTCCATCAGGCCCCCATTTCCGCTTGCACACGCAGCATACATCCCTGTGCTTTCTAACAAGTCCAAAGAGACACAGGTTACCCAGTGGTTACTTCGTTGAATCAACTCCTCGAAGCAGGGTGTTCTGCATCTAGCGAACTGCCTCAACCAAGGAACGCCCCAGCTAGGCCTCCGGGCCCATGGCTCTTCAAAAGCCTGCAGTGTTATCCGAGAAATTGGGCTTTAGTTGCAGTCGGAACGCAAGCCGACATTCTCCTGGAGGCAGGGTGACTTCACACAGGGGGTCCCAGATGGAATACGAAGCCGAGTGTTTTCTCAGTGCAGCGCAGACTAGGGCAATGAGTCAGACTTGCACGGCATGTTGGCCCTGCTAGAACGGTGTTCGTGGACCTGTGGGAATGCTGGGGAAGTCAAGCTGTCCCAAGAAAGAGTGCAGTCTGTTGCCCTACACTCGGCATACACAGAGTGGCTCCGAAGGGCTACGGGCCTGGATGTGGCTTAGCAGGCCCATGGGGGCCTGAGGGTACTCAGTGTCCTTGCAGGGAATAGGGTGCCCACGCCAGGCTCCTAGATGTCCTGCAGAGCGTACTGACGTTAAAATAACGCAGAGCAGTGGCTACGGCCTCATGGAAACTGCTGCACGCCTCCGCTTCTGCATGGCAATTCAGGGCCTTACCGCGAGGCAAGTGCTCTCGCTGAGGGTCCCGTTAGCGCCACAGCGTGGGAGGATGCTGACTTTCTCCTCGAGCAGAGTGACTTCAGGTACGAGGTCCTCGAAGAATTCTAAGCAGAGTGTTTTCACATGGCAGCTCAGACGGGGGCCGTGACAAACACTTCCATGGCAGGTCGCACTGCCTAGAAATGTGGTCCTGAGGCTGCTCCAGTGCTCTGGAAATGTAGCTCTCCTTATGTTACGTGCAAGGTGTTGCCCATCACTCGGCATGCACAGAGGGCCTCTGAGGGACCTACCTTTGGGCCTCCATGTTGCTCAGCAGGCCCACAGGGGTCTGGAGGCACTCAGGGATCCTGGAGGGAAAATGATGCACACCCGAGGGGCCTAAGAGTCTTGGAAAGGGTACTTCCTTTAAAATAGAGCAGAACAGAGGCTTCCCTGGTGGTGCACTGGTTGACAATCTGCCTGCCAATGCAGGGGACACGGGTTCGAGCCCTGGTCTGGGAGGAATCCACATGCCGCAGAGCAACTGGGCCCGTGAGCCACAACTACTGAGCCTGCGCCTCTGGAGCCTGTGCTCCGCAACAAGAAAGGCTGAGATACTGAGAGGCCTACGCACCGCAATGAAGAGTGGCCCCCACTTACCGTAACTGGAGAGAGCCCTAGCACAGAAACGAAGACCCAACATAGCAATCAATCAATCCATCAATCAATCTTAAAACAACAATAAAAAATATAAAAAATAAAATAAAATACAGCAGAACAGCGACTAATACCTCATGGAATCAGCTGCATGCCGCCCTTTCTGTGCGGTTACTCAGGGACTTACCTCGAGGTCAGTACTCACGTTGAGTTTCCCTTTAGCTCTAGAGCGTGGCAGGATGAGCTCCACCCCGGCCATCGAAGCATCCGGCTAGCTAGACAAAACTCATTGTCTTCCCAGAGCCATGCATACAGTGGCCAGTGGCCTGTCAACAGCAGTCAATTTCAAGTAGCTTCAAGGCAGCATGAATGGAGCTTTCAAAATGGGCAAGCAAGGCTAGTTCCATCAGGCCCCCATTTCCGCTTGCACACGCAGCATACATCCCTGTGCTTTCTAACAAGTCCAAAGAGACACAGGTTACCCAGTGGTTACTTCGTTGAATCAACTCCTCGAAGCAGGGTGTTCTGCATCTAGCGAACTGCCTCAACCAAGGAAAGCCCCAGCTAGGCCTCCGGGCCCATGGCTCTTCAAAAGCCTGCAGTGTTATCCGAGGAATTGGGCTTTAGTTGCAGTCGGAACGCAAGCCGACATTCTCCTGGAGGCAGGGTGACTTCACACAGGGGGTCCCAGATGGAATACGAAGCCGAGTGTTTTCTCAGTGCAGCGCAGACTAGGGCAATGAGTCAGACTTGCACGGCATGTTGGCCCTGCTAGAACGGTGTTCGTGGACCTGTGGGAATGCTGGGGAAGTCAAGCTGTCCCAAGAAAGAGTGCAGTCTGTTGCCCTACACTCGGCATACACAGAGTGGCTCCGAAGGGCTACGGGCCTGGATGTGGCTTAGCAGGCCCATGGGGGCCTGAGGGTACTCAGTGTCCTTGCAGGGAATAGGGTGCCCACGCCAGGCTCCTAGATGTCCTGCAGAGCGTACTGACGTTAAAATAACGCAGAGCAGTGGCTACGGCCTCATGGAAACTGCTGCACGCCTCCGCTTCTGCATGGCAATTCAGGGCCTTACCTCGAGGCAAGTGCTCTCGCTGAGGGTCCCGTTAGCGCCACAGCATGGGAGGATGCTGACTTTCTCCTCCAGCAGAGTGACTTCAGGTACGAGGTCCTCGAAGAATCCTAAGCAGAGTGTTTTCTCATGGCAGCTCAGACGGGGGCCGTGACGAACACTTCCATGGCAGGTCGCACTGCCTAGAAATGTGGTCCTGAGGCTGCTCCAGTGTTCTGGAAATGTAGCTCTCCTTAAGGAACGTGCAGGGTGTTGCCCATCACTCGGCATGCACAGAGGGCCTCTGAGGGACCTACCTTTGGGCCTCCATGTTGCTCAGCAGGCCCACAGGGGTCTGGAGGCACTCAGGGATCCTGGAGGGAAAATGATGCACACCCGAGGGGCCTAAGAGTCCTGGAAAGGGTACTTCCTTTAAAATAGAGCAGAACAGAGGCTTCCGTGGTGGTGCACTGGTTGACAATCTGCCTGCCAATGCAGGGGACACGGGTTCGAGCCCTGGTCTGGGAGGAATCCACATGCCGCAGAGCAACTGGGCCCGTGAGCCACAACTACTGAGCCTGCGCCTCTGGAGCCTGTGCTCCGCAACAAGAGAGGCTGAGATACTGAGAGGCCTACGCACCGCAATGAAGAGTGGCCCCCACTTACCGTAACTGGAGAGAGCCCTAGCACAGAAACGAAGACCCAACATAGCAATCAATCAATCCATCAATCAATCTTAAAACAACAATAAAAAATATAAAAAATAAAATAAAATACAGCAGAACAGCGACTAATACCTCATGGAATCAGCTGCATGCCGCCCTTTCTGCGCGGTTACTCAGGGACTTACCTCGAGGTCAGTACTCACGTTGAGTTTCCCTTTAGCTCTAGAGCGTGGCAGGATGAGCTCCACCCCGGCCATCGAAGCATCCGGCTAGCTAGACAAAACTCATTGTCTTCCCAGAGCCATGCATACAGTGGCCAGTGGCCTGTCAACAGCAGTCAATTTCAAGTAGCTTCAAGGCAGCATGAATGGAGCTTTCAAAATGGGCAAGCAAGGCTAGTTCCATCAGGCCCCCATTTCCGCTTGCACACGCAGCATACATCCCTGTGCTTTCTAACAAGTCCAAAGAGACACAGGTTACCCAGTGGTTACTTCGTTGAATCAACTCCTCGAAGCAGGGTGTTCTGCATCTAGCGAACTGCCTCAACCAAGGAACGCCCCAGCTAGGCCTCCGGGCCCATGGCTCTTCAAAAGCCTGCAGTGTTATCCGAGGAATTGGGCTTTAGTTGCAGTCGGAACGCAAGCCGACATTCTCCTGGAGGCAGGGTGACTTCACACAGGGGGTCCCAGATGGAATACGAAGCCGAGTGTTTTCTCAGTGCAGCGCAGACTAGGGCAATGAGTCAGACTTGCACGGCATGTTGGCCCTGCTAGAACGGTGTTCGTGGACCTGTGGGAATGCTGGGGAAGTCAAGCTGTCCCAAGAAAGAGTGCAGTCTGTTGCCCTACACTCGGCATACACAGAGTGGCTCCGAAGGGCTACGGGCCTGGATGTGGCTTAGCAGGCCCATGGGGGCCTGAGGGTACTCAGTGTCCTTGCAGGGAATAGGGTGCCCACGCCAGGCTCCTAGATGTCCTGCAGAGCGTACTGACGTTAAAATAACGCAGAGCAGTGGCTACGGCCTCATGGAAACTGCTGCACGCCTCCGCTTCTGCATGGCAATTCAGGGCCTTACCGCGAGGCAAGTGCTCTCGCTGAGGGTCCCGTTAGCGCCACAGCGTGGGAGGATGCTGACTTTCTCCTCGAGCAGAGTGACTTCAGGTACGAGGTCCTCGAAGAATTCTAAGCAGAGTGTTTTCACATGGCAGCTCAGACGGGGGCCGTGACGAACACTTCCATGGCAGGTCGCACTGCCTAGAAATGTGGTCCTGAGGCTGCTCCAGTGCTCTGGAAATGTAGCTCTCCTTATGTTACGTGCAAGGTGTTGCCCATCACTCGGCATGCACAGAGGGCCTCTGAGGGACCTACCTTTGGGCCTCCATGTTGCTCAGCAGGCCCACAGGGGTCTGGAGGCACTCAGGGATCCTGGAGGGAAAATGATGCACACCCGAGGGGCCTAAGAGTCTTGGAAAGGGTACTTCCTTTAAAATAGAGCAGAACAGAGGCTTCCGTGGTGGTGCACTGGTTGACAATCTGCCTGCCAATGCAGGGGACACGGGTTCGAGCCCTGGTCTGGGAGGAATCCACATGCCGCGGAGCAACTGGGCCCGTGAGCCACAACTACTGAGCCTGCGCCTCTGGAGCCTGTGCTCCGCAACAAGAAAGGCTGAGATACTGAGAGGCCTACGCACCGTGATGAAGAGTGGCCCCCACTTACCGTAACTGGAGAGAGCCCTAGCACAGAAACGAAGACCCAATATAGCAATCAATCAATCCATCAATCAATCTTAAAACAACAATAAAAAATATAAAAAATAAAATAAAGGAGAACAGCGACTAATACCTCATGGAAACAGCTGCATGCCGCCCTTTCTGTGCGGTTACTCAGGGACTTACCTCGAGGTCAGTACTCACGTTGAGTTTCCCTTTAGCTCTAGAGCGTGGCAGGATGAGCTCCACCCCGGCCATCGAAGCATCCGGCTAGCTAGACAAAACTCATTGTCTTCCCAGAGCCATGTATACAGAGGCTAGTGGCCTGTCAACAGCAGTCAATTTCAAGTAGCTTCAAGGCAGCATGAATGGAGCTTTCAGAATGGGCAAGCAAGGCTACTTCCATCAGGCCCCCATTTCCGCTTGCACACGCAGCATACATCCCTGTGCTTTCTAACAAGTCCAAAGAGACACAGGTTACCCAGTGGTTACTTCGTTGAATCAACTCCTCGAAGCAGGGTGTTCTGCATCTAGCGAACTGCCTCAACCAAGGAAAGCCCCAGCTAGGCCTCCGGGCCCATGGCTCTTCAAAAGCCTGCAGTGTTATCCGAGGAATTGGGCTTTAGTTGCAGTCGGAACGCAAGCCGACATTCTCCTGGAGGCAGGGTGACTTCACACAGGGGGTCCCAGATGGAATACGAAGCCGAGTGTTTTCTCAGTGCAGCGCAGACTAGGGCAATGAGTCAGACTTGCACGGCATGTTGGCCCTGCTAGAACGGTGTTCGTGGACCTGTGGGAATGCTGGGGAAGTCAAGCTGTCCCAAGAAAGAGTGCAGTCTGTTGCCCTACACTCGGCATACACAGAGTGGCTCCGAAGGGCTACGGGCCTGGATGTGGCTTAGCAGGCCCATGGGGGCCTGAGGGTACTCAGTGTCCTTGCAGGGAATAGGGTGCCCACGCCAGGCTCCTAGATGTCCTGCAGAGCGTACTGACGTTAAAATAACGCAGAGCAGTGGCTACGGCCTCATGGAAACTGCTGCACGCCTCCGCTTCTGCATGGCAATTCAGGGCCTTACCGCGAGGCAAGTGCTCTCGCTGAGGGTCCCGTTAGCGCCACAGCGTGGGAGGATGCTGACTTTCTCCTCGAGCAGAGTGACTTCAGGTACGAGGTCCTCGAAGAATTCTAAGCAGAGTGTTTTCACATGGCAGCTCAGACGGGGGCCGTGACGAACACTTCCATGGCAGGTCGCACTGCCTAGAAATGTGGTCCTGAGGCTGCTCCAGTGCTCTGGAAATGTAGCTCTCCTTATGTTACGTGCAAGGTGTTGCCCATCACTCGGCATGCACAGAGGGCCTCTGAGGGACCTACCTTTGGGCCTCCATGTTGCTCAGCAGGCCCACAGGGGTCTGGAGGCACTCAGGGATCCTGGAGGGAAAATGATGCACACCCGAGGGGCCTAAGAGTCTTGGAAAGGGTACTTCCTTTAAAATAGAGCAGAACAGAGGCTTCCCTGGTGGTGCACTGGTTGACAATCTGCCTGCCAATGCAGGGGACACGGGTTCGAGCCCTGGTCTGGGAGGAATCCACATGCCGCAGAGCAACTGGGCCCGTGAGCCACAACTACTGAGCCTGCGCCTCTGGAGCCTGTGCTCCGCAACAAGAGAGGCTGAGATACTGAGAGGCCTACGCACCGCAATGAAGAGTGGCCCCCACTTACCGTAACTGGAGAGAGCCCTAGCACAGAAACGAAGACCCAACATAGCAATCAATCAATCCATCAATCAATCTTAAAACAACAATAAAAAATATAAAAAATAAAATAAAATACAGCAGAACAGCGACTAATACCTCATGGAATCAGCTGCATGCCGCCCTTTCTGCGCGGTTACTCAGGGACTTACCTCGAGGTCAGTACTCACGTTGAGTTTCCCTTTAGCTCTAGAGCGTGGCAGGATGAGCTCCACCCCGGCCATCGAAGCATCCGGCTAGCTAGACAAAACTCATTGTCTTCCCAGAGCCATGCATACAGTGGCCAGTGGCCTGTCAACAGCAGTCAATTTCAAGTAGCTTCAAGGCAGCATGAATGGAGCTTTCAAAATGGGCAAGCAAGGCTAGTTCCATCAGGCCCCCATTTCCGCTTGCACACGCAGCATACATCCCTGTGCTTTCTAACAAGTCCAAAGAGACACAGGTTACCCAGTGGTTACTTCGTTGAATCAACTCCTCGAAGCAGGGTGTTCTGCATCTAGCGAACTGCCTCAACCAAGGAACGCCCCAGCTAGGCCTCCGGGCCCATGGCTCTTCAAAAGCCTGCAGTGTTATCCGAGGAATTGGGCTTTAGTTGCAGTCGGAACGCAAGCCGACATTCTCCTGGAGGCAGGGTGACTTCACACAGGGGGTCCCAGATGGAATACGAAGCCGAGTGTTTTCTCAGTGCAGCGCAGACTAGGGCAATGAGTCAGACTTGCACGGCATGTTGGCCCTGCTAGAACGGTGTTCGTGGACCTGTGGGAATGCTGGGGAAGTCAAGCTGTCCCAAGAAAGAGTGCAGTCTGTTGCCCTACACTCGGCATACACAGAGTGGCTCCGAAGGGCTACGGGCCTGGATGTGGCTTAGCAGGCCCATGGGGGCCTGAGGGTACTCAGTGTCCTTGCAGGGAATAGGGTGCCCACGCCAGGCTCCTAGATGTCCTGCAGAGCGTACTGACGTTAAAATAACGCAGAGCAGTGGCTACGGCCTCATGGAAACTGCTGCACGCCTCCGCTTCTGCATGGCAATTCAGGGCCTTACCGCGAGGCAAGTGCTCTCGCTGAGGGTCCCGTTAGCGCCACAGCGTGGGAGGATGCTGACTTTCTCCTCGAGCAGAGTGACTTCAGGTACGAGGTCCTCGAAGAATTCTAAGCAGAGTGTTTTCACATGGCAGCTCAGACGGGGGCCGTGACGAACACTTCCATGGCAGGTCGCACTGCCTAGAAATGTGGTCCTGAGGCTGCTCCAGTGCTCTGGAAATGTAGCTCTCCTTATGTTACGTGCAAGGTGTTGCCCATCACTCGGCATGCACAGAGGGCCTCTGAGGGACCTACCTTTGGGCCTCCATGTTGCTCAGCAGGCCCACAGGGGTCTGGAGGCACTCAGGGATCCTGGAGGGAAAATGATGCACACCCGAGGGGCCTAAGAGTCTTGGAAAGGGTACTTCCTTTAAAATAGAGCAGAACAGAGGCTTCCCTGGTGGTGCACTGGTTGACAATCTGCCTGCCAATGCAGGGGACACGGGTTCGAGCCCTGGTCTGGGAGGAATCCACATGCCGCAGAGCAACTGGGCCCGTGAGCCACAACTACTGAGCCTGCGCCTCTGGAGCCTGTGCTCCGCAACAAGAAAGGCTGAGATACTGAGAGGCCTACGCACCGCAATGAAGAGTGGCCCCCACTTACCGTAACTGGAGAGAGCCCTAGCACAGAAACGAAGACCCAACATAGCAATCAATCAATCCATCAATCAATCTTAAAACAACAATAAAAAATATAAAAAATAAAATAAAATACAGCAGAACAGCGACTAATACCTCATGGAATCAGCTGCATGCCGCCCTTTCTGTGCGGTTACTCAGGGACTTACCTCGAGGTCAGTACTCACGTTGAGTTTCCCTTTAGCTCTAGAGCGTGGCAGGATGAGCTCCACCCCGGCCATCGAAGCATCCGGCTAGCTAGACAAAACTCATTGTCTTCCCAGAGCCATGCATACAGTGGCCAGTGGCCTGTCAACAGCAGTCAATTTCAAGTAGCTTCAAGGCAGCATGAATGGAGCTTTCAAAATGGGCAAGCAAGGCTAGTTCCATCAGGCCCCCATTTCCGCTTGCACACGCAGCATACATCCCTGTGCTTTCTAACAAGTCCAAAGAGACACAGGTTACCCAGTGGTTACTTCGTTGAATCAACTCCTCGAAGCAGGGTGTTCTGCATCTAGCGAACTGCCTCAACCAAGGAAAGCCCCAGCTAGGCCTCCGGGCCCATGGCTCTTCAAAAGCCTGCAGTGTTATCCGAGGAATTGGGCTTTAGTTGCAGTCGGAACGCAAGCCGACATTCTCCTGGAGGCAGGGTGACTTCACACAGGGGGTCCCAGATGGAATACGAAGCCGAGTGTTTTCTCAGTGCAGCGCAGACTAGGGCAATGAGTCAGACTTGCACGGCATGTTGGCCCTGCTAGAACGGTGTTCGTGGACCTGTGGGAATGCTGGGGAAGTCAAGCTGTCCCAAGAAAGAGTGCAGTCTGTTGCCCTACACTCGGCATACACAGAGTGGCTCCGAAGGGCTACGGGCCTGGATGTGGCTTAGCAGGCCCATGGGGGCCTGAGGGTACTCAGTGTCCTTGCAGGGAATAGGGTGCCCACGCCAGGCTCCTAGATGTCCTGCAGAGCGTACTGACGTTAAAATAACGCAGAGCAGTGGCTACGGCCTCATGGAAACTGCTTCACGCCTCCGCTTCTGCATGGCAATTCAGGGCCTTACCTCGAGGCAAGTGCTCTCGCTGAGGGTCCCGTTAGCGCCACAGCATGGGAGGATGCTGACTTTCTCCTCCAGCAGAGTGACTTCAGGTACGAGGTCCTCGAAGAATCCTAAGCAGAGTGTTTTCTCATGGCAGCTCAGACGGGGGCCGTGACGAACACTTCCATGGCAGGTCGCACTGCCTAGAAATGTGGTCCTGAGGCTGCTCCAGTGTTCTGGAAATGTAGCTCTCCTTAAGGAACGTGCAGGGTGTTGCCCATCACTTGGCATGCACAGAGGGCCTCTGAGGGACCTACCTTTGGGCCTCCATGTTGCTCAGCAGGCCCACAGGGGTCTGGAGGCACTCAGGGATCCTGGAGGGAAAATGATGCACACCCGAGGGGCCTAAGAGTCCTGGAAAGGGTACTTCCTTTAAAATAGAGCAGAACAGAGGCTTCCGTGGTGGTGCACTGGTTGACAATCTGCCTGCCAATGCAGGGGACACGGGTTCGAGCCCTGGTCTGGGAGGAATCCACATGCCGCAGAGCAACTGGGCCCGTGAGCCACAACTACTGAGCCTGCGCCTCTGGAGCCTGTGCTCCGCAACAAGAGAGGCTGAGATACTGAGAGGCCTACGCACCGCAATGAAGAGTGGCCCCCACTTACCGTAACTGGAGAGAGCCCTAGCACAGAAACGAAGACCCAACATAGCAATCAATCAATCCATCAATCAATCTTAAAACAACAATAAAAAATATAAAAAATAAAATAAAATACAGCAGAACAGCGACTAATACCTCATGGAATCAGCTGCATGCCGCCCTTTCTGCGCGGTTACTCAGGGACTTACCTCGAGGTCAGTACTCACGTTGAGTTTCCCTTTAGCTCTAGAGCGTGGCAGGATGAGCTCCACCCCGGCCATCGAAGCATCCGGCTAGCTAGACAAAACTCATTGTCTTCCCAGAGCCATGCATACAGTGGCCAGTGGCCTGTCAACAGCAGTCAATTTCAAGTAGCTTCAAGGCAGCATGAATGGAGCTTTCAAAATGGGCAAGCAAGGCTAGTTCCATCAGGCCCCCATTTCCGCTTGCACACGCAGCATACATCCCTGTGCTTTCTAACAAGTCCAAAGAGACACAGGTTACCCAGTGGTTACTTCGTTGAATCAACTCCTCGAAGCAGGGTGTTCTGCATCTAGCGAACTGCCTCAACCAAGGAACGCCCCAGCTAGGCCTCCGGGCCCATGGCTCTTCAAAAGCCTGCAGTGTTATCCGAGGAATTGGGCTTTAGTTGCAGTCGGAACGCAAGCCGACATTCTCCTGGAGGCAGGGTGACTTCACACAGGGGGTCCCAGATGGAATACGAAGCCGAGTGTTTTCTCAGTGCAGCGCAGACTAGGGCAATGAGTCAGACTTGCACGGCATGTTGGCCCTGCTAGAACGGTGTTCGTGGACCTGTGGGAATGCTGGGGAAGTCAAGCTGTCCCAAGAAAGAGTGCAGTCTGTTGCCCTACACTCGGCATACACAGAGTGGCTCCGAAGGGCTACGGGCCTGGATGTGGCTTAGCAGGCCCATGGGGGCCTGAGGGTACTCAGTGTCCTTGCAGGGAATAGGGTGCCCACGCCAGGCTCCTAGATGTCCTGCAGAGCGTACTGACGTTAAAATAACGCAGAGCAGTGGCTACGGCCTCATGGAAACTGCTGCACGCCTCCGCTTCTGCATGGCAATTCAGGGCCTTACCGCGAGGCAAGTGCTCTCGCTGAGGGTCCCGTTAGCGCCACAGCGTGGGAGGATGCTGACTTTCTCCTCGAGCAGAGTGACTTCAGGTACGAGGTCCTCGAAGAATTCTAAGCAGAGTGTTTTCACATGGCAGCTCAGACGGGGGCCGTGACGAACACTTCCATGGCAGGTCGCACTGCCTAGAAATGTGGTCCTGAGGCTGCTCCAGTGCTCTGGAAATGTAGCTCTCCTTATGTTACGTGCAAGGTGTTGCCCATCACTCGGCATGCACAGAGGGCCTCTGAGGGACCTACCTTTGGGCCTCCATGTTGCTCAGCAGGCCCACAGGGGTCTGGAGGCACTCAGGGATCCTGGAGGGAAAATGATGCACACCCGAGGGGCCTAAGAGTCTTGGAAAGGGTACTTCCTTTAAAATAGAGCAGAACAGAGGCTTCCCTGGTGGTGCACTGGTTGACAATCTGCCTGCCAATGCAGGGGACACGGGTTCGAGCCCTGGTCTGGGAGGAATCCACATGCCGCAGAGCAACTGGGCCCGTGAGCCACAACTACTGAGCCTGCGCCTCTGGAGCCTGTGCTCCGCAACAAGAAAGGCTGAGATACTGAGAGGCCTACGCACCGCAATGAAGAGTGGCCCCCACTTACCGTAACTGGAGAGAGCCCTAGCACAGAAACGAAGACCCAACATAGCAATCAATCAATCCATCAATCAATCTTAAAACAACAATAAAAAATATAAAAAATAAAATAAAATACAGCAGAACAGCGACTAATACCTCATGGAATCAGCTGCATGCCGCCCTTTCTGTGCGGTTACTCAGGGACTTACCTCGAGGTCAGTACTCACGTTGAGTTTCCCTTTAGCTCTAGAGCGTGGCAGGATGAGCTCCACCCCGGCCATCGAAGCATCCGGCTAGCTAGACAAAACTCATTGTCTTCCCAGAGCCATGCATACAGTGGCCAGTGGCCTGTCAACAGCAGTCAATTTCAAGTAGCTTCAAGGCAGCATGAATGGAGCTTTCAAAATGGGCAAGCAAGGCTAGTTCCATCAGGCCCCCATTTCCGCTTGCACACGCAGCATACATCCCTGTGCTTTCTAACAAGTCCAAAGAGACACAGGTTACCCAGTGGTTACTTCGTTGAATCAACTCCTCGAAGCAGGGTGTTCTGCATCTAGCGAACTGCCTCAACCAAGGAAAGCCCCAGCTAGGCCTCCGGGCCCATGGCTCTTCAAAAGCCTGCAGTGTTATCCGAGGAATTGGGCTTTAGTTGCAGTCGGAACGCAAGCCGACATTCTCCTGGAGGCAGGGTGACTTCACACAGGGGGTCCCAGATGGAATACGAAGCCGAGTGTTTTCTCAGTGCAGCGCAGACTAGGGCAATGAGTCAGACTTGCACGGCATGTTGGCCCTGCTAGAACGGTGTTCGTGGACCTGTGGGAATGCTGGGGAAGTCAAGCTGTCCCAAGAAAGAGTGCAGTCTGTTGCCCTACACTCGGCATACACAGAGTGGCTCCGAAGGGCTACGGGCCTGGATGTGGCTTAGCAGGCCCATGGGGGCCTGAGGGTACTCAGTGTCCTTGCAGGGAATAGGGTGCCCACGCCAGGCTCCTAGATGTCCTGCAGAGCGTACTGACGTTAAAATAACGCAGAGCAGTGGCTACGGCCTCATGGAAACTGCTTCACGCCTCCGCTTCTGCATGGCAATTCAGGGCCTTACCTCGAGGCAAGTGCTCTCGCTGAGGGTCCCGTTAGCGCCACAGCATGGGAGGATGCTGACTTTCTCCTCCAGCAGAGTGACTTCAGGTACGAGGTCCTCGAAGAATCCTAAGCAGAGTGTTTTCTCATGGCAGCTCAGACGGGGGCCGTGACGAACACTTCCATGGCAGGTCGCACTGCCTAGAAATGTGGTCCTGAGGCTGCTCCAGTGTTCTGAAAATGTAGCTCTCCTTAAGGAACGTGCAGGGTGTTGCCCATCACTCGGCATGCACAGAGGGCCTCTGAGGGACCTACCTTTGGGCCTCCATGTTGCTCAGCAGGCCCACAGGGGTCTGGAGGCACTCAGGGATCCTGGAGGGAAAATGATGCACACCCGAGGGGCCTAAGAGTCCTGGAAAGGGTACTTCCTTTAAAATAGAGCAGAACAGAGGCTTCCGTGGTGGTGCACTGGTTGACAATCTGCCTGCCAATGCAGGGGACACGGGTTCGAGCCCTGGTCTGGGAGGAATCCACATGCCGCAGAGCAACTGGGCCCGTGAGCCACAACTACTGAGCCTGCGCCTCTGGAGCCTGTGCTCCGCAACAAGAGAGGCTGAGATACTGAGAGGCCTACGCACCGCAATGAAGAGTGGCCCCCACTTACCGTAACTGGAGAGAGCCCTAGCACAGAAACGAAGACCCAACATAGCAATCAATCAATCCGTCAATCAATCTTAAAACAACAATAAAAAATATAAAAAATAAAATAAAATACAGCAGAACAGCGACTAATACCTCATGGAATCAGCTGCATGCCGCCCTTTCTGCGCGGTTACTCAGGGACTTACCTCGAGGTCAGTACTCACGTTGAGTTTCCCTTTAGCTCTAGAGCGTGGCAGGATGAGCTCCACCCCGGCCATCGAAGCATCCGGCTAGCTAGACAAAACTCATTGTCTTCCCAGAGCCATGCATACAGTGGCCAGTGGCCTGTCAACAGCAGTCAATTTCAAGTAGCTTCAAGGCAGCATGAATGGAGCTTTCAAAATGGGCAAGCAAGGCTAGTTCCATCAGGCCCCCATTTCCGCTTGCACACGCAGCATACATCCCTGTGCTTTCTAACAAGTCCAAAGAGACACAGGTTACCCAGTGGTTACTTCGTTGAATCAACTCCTCGAAGCAGGGTGTTCTGCATCTAGCGAACTGCCTCAACCAAGGAACGCCCCAGCTAGGCCTCCGGGCCCATGGCTCTTCAAAAGCCTGCAGTGTTATCCGAGGAATTGGGCTTTAGTTGCAGTCGGAACGCAAGCCGACATTCTCCTGGAGGCAGGGTGACTTCACACAGGGGGTCCCAGATGGAATACGAAGCCGAGTGTTTTCTCAGTGCAGCGCAGACTAGGGCAATGAGTCAGACTTGCACGGCATGTTGGCCCTGCTAGAACGGTGTTCGTGGACCTGTGGGAATGCTGGGGAAGTCAAGCTGTCCCAAGAAAGAGTGCAGTCTGTTGCCCTACACTCGGCATACACAGAGTGGCTCCGAAGGGCTACGGGCCTGGATGTGGCTTAGCAGGCCCATGGGGGCCTGAGGGTACTCAGTGTCCTTGCAGGGAATAGGGTGCCCACGCCAGGCTCCTAGATGTCCTGCAGAGCGTACTGACGTTAAAATAACGCAGAGCAGTGGCTACGGCCTCATGGAAACTGCTGCACGCCTCCGCTTCTGCATGGCAATTCAGGGCCTTACCGCGAGGCAAGTGCTCTCGCTGAGGGTCCCGTTAGCGCCACAGCGTGGGAGGATGCTGACTTTCTCCTCGAGCAGAGTGACTTCAGGTACGAGGTCCTCGAAGAATTCTAAGCAGAGTGTTTTCACATGGCAGCTCAGACGGGGGCCGTGACGAACACTTCCATGGCAGGTCGCACTGCCTAGAAATGTGGTCCTGAGGCTGCTCCAGTGCTCTGGAAATGTAGCTCTCCTTATGTTACGTGCAAGGTGTTGCCCATCACTCGGCATGCACAGAGGGCCTCTGAGGGACCTACCTTTGGGCCTCCATGTTGCTCAGCAGGCCCACAGGGGTCTGGAGGCACTCAGGGATCCTGGAGGGAAAATGATGCACACCCGAGGGGCCTAAGAGTCTTGGAAAGGGTACTTCCTTTAAAATAGAGCAGAACAGAGGCTTCCCTGGTGGTGCACTGGTTGACAATCTGCCTGCCAATGCAGGGGACACGGGTTCGAGCCCTGGTCTGGGAGGAATCCACATGCCGCAGAGCAACTGGGCCCGTGAGCCACAACTACTGAGCCTGCGCCTCTGGAGCCTGTGCTCCGCAACAAGAAAGGCTGAGATACTGAGAGGCCTACGCACCGCAATGAAGAGTGGCCCCCACTTACCGTAACTGGAGAGAGCCCTAGCACAGAAACGAAGACCCAACATAGCAATCAATCAATCCATCAATCAATCTTAAAACAACAATAAAAAATATAAAAAATAAAATAAAATACAGCAGAACAGCGACTAATACCTCATGGAATCAGCTGCATGCCGCCCTTTCTGTGCGGTTACTCAGGGACTTACCTCGAGGTCAGTACTCACGTTGAGTTTCCCTTTAGCTCTAGAGCGTGGCAGGATGAGCTCCACCCCGGCCATCGAAGCATCCGGCTAGCTAGACAAAACTCATTGTCTTCCCAGAGCCATGCATACAGTGGCCAGTGGCCTGTCAACAGCAGTCAATTTCAAGTAGCTTCAAGGCAGCATGAATGGAGCTTTCAAAATGGGCAAGCAAGGCTAGTTCCATCAGGCCCCCATTTCCGCTTGCACACGCAGCATACATCCCTGTGCTTTCTAACAAGTCCAAAGAGACACAGGTTACCCAGTGGTTACTTCGTTGAATCAACTCCTCGAAGCAGGGTGTTCTGCATCTAGCGAACTGCCTCAACCAAGGAAAGCCCCAGCTAGGCCTCCGGGCCCATGGCTCTTCAAAAGCCTGCAGTGTTATCCGAGGAATTGGGCTTTAGTTGCAGTCGGAACGCAAGCCGACATTCTCCTGGAGGCAGGGTGACTTCACACAGGGGGTCCCAGATGGAATACGAAGCCGAGTGTTTTCTCAGTGCAGCGCAGACTAGGGCAATGAGTCAGACTTGCACGGCATGTTGGCCCTGCTAGAACGGTGTTCGTGGACCTGTGGGAATGCTGGGGAAGTCAAGCTGTCCCAAGAAAGAGTGCAGTCTGTTGCCCTACACTCGGCATACACAGAGTGGCTCCGAAGGGCTACGGGCCTGGATGTGGCTTAGCAGGCCCATGGGGGCCTGAGGGTACTCAGTGTCCTTGCAGGGAATAGGGTGCCCACGCCAGGCTCCTAGATGTCCTGCAGAGCGTACTGACGTTAAAATAACGCAGAGCAGTGGCTACGGCCTCATGGAAACTGCTGCACGCCTCCGCTTCTGCATGGCAATTCAGGGCCTTACCTCGAGGCAAGTGCTCTCGCTGAGGGTCCCGTTAGCGCCACAGCATGGGAGGATGCTGACTTTCTCCTCCAGCAGAGTGACTTCAGGTACGAGGTCCTCGAAGAATCCTAAGCAGAGTGTTTTCTCATGGCAGCTCAGACGGGGGCCGTGACGAACACTTCCATGGCAGGTCGCACTGCCTAGAAATGTGGTCCTGAGGCTGCTCCAGTGTTCTGGAAATGTAGCTCTCCTTAAGGAACGTGCAGGGTGTTGCCCATCACTCGGCATGCACAGAGGGCCTCTGAGGGACCTACCTTTGGGCCTCCATGTTGCTCAGCAGGCCCACAGGGGTCTGGAGGCACTCAGGGATCCTGGAGGGAAAATGATGCACACCCGAGGGGCCTAAGAGTCCTGGAAAGGGTACTTCCTTTAAAATAGAGCAGAACAGAGGCTTCCGTGGTGGTGCACTGGTTGACAATCTGCCTGCCAATGCAGGGGACACGGGTTCGAGCCCTGGTCTGGGAGGAATCCACATGCCGCAGAGCAACTGGGCCCGTGAGCCACAACTACTGAGCCTGCGCCTCTGGAGCCTGTGCTCCGCAACAAGAGAGGCTGAGATACTGAGAGGCCTACGCACCGCAATGAAGAGTGGCCCCCACTTACCGTAACTGGAGAGAGCCCTAGCACAGAAACGAAGACCCAACATAGCAATCAATCAATCCATCAATCAATCTTAAAACAACAATAAAAAATATAAAAAATAAAATAAAATACAGCAGAACAGCGACTAATACCTCATGGAATCAGCTGCATGCCGCCCTTTCTGCGCGGTTACTCAGGGACTTACCTCGAGGTCAGTACTCACGTTGAGTTTCCCTTTAGCTCTAGAGCGTGGCAGGATGAGCTCCACCCCGGCCATCGAAGCATCCGGCTAGCTAGACAAAACTCATTGTCTTCCCAGAGCCATGCATACAGTGGCCAGTGGCCTGTCAACAGCAGTCAATTTCAAGTAGCTTCAAGGCAGCATGAATGGAGCTTTCAAAATGGGCAAGCAAGGCTAGTTCCATCAGGCCCCCATTTCCGCTTGCACACGCAGCATACATCCCTGTGCTTTCTAACAAGTCCAAAGAGACACAGGTTACCCAGTGGTTACTTCGTTGAATCAACTCCTCGAAGCAGGGTGTTCTGCATCTAGCGAACTGCCTCAACCAAGGAACGCCCCAGCTAGGCCTCCGGGCCCATGGCTCTTCAAAAGCCTGCAGTGTTATCCGAGGAATTGGGCTTTAGTTGCAGTCGGAACGCAAGCCGACATTCTCCTGGAGGCAGGGTGACTTCACACAGGGGGTCCCAGATGGAATACGAAGCCGAGTGTTTTCTCAGTGCAGCGCAGACTAGGGCAATGAGTCAGACTTGCACGGCATGTTGGCCCTGCTAGAACGGTGTTCGTGGACCTGTGGGAATGCTGGGGAAGTCAAGCTGTCCCAAGAAAGAGTGCAGTCTGTTGCCCTACACTCGGCATACACAGAGTGGCTCCGAAGGGCTACGGGCCTGGATGTGGCTTAGCAGGCCCATGGGGGCCTGAGGGTACTCAGTGTCCTTGCAGGGAATAGGGTGCCCACGCCAGGCTCCTAGATGTCCTGCAGAGCGTACTGACGTTAAAATAACGCAGAGCAGTGGCTACGGCCTCATGGAAACTGCTGCACGCCTCCGCTTCTGCATGGCAATTCAGGGCCTTACCGCGAGGCAAGTGCTCTCGCTGAGGGTCCCGTTAGCGCCACAGCGTGGGAGGATGCTGACTTTCTCCTCGAGCAGAGTGACTTCAGGTACGAGGTCCTCGAAGAATTCTAAGCAGAGTGTTTTCACATGGCAGCTCAGACGGGGGCCGTGACGAACACTTCCATGGCAGGTCGCACTGCCTAGAAATGTGGTCCTGAGGCTGCTCCAGTGCTCTGGAAATGTAGCTCTCCTTATGTTACGTGCAAGGTGTTGCCCATCACTCGGCATGCACAGAGGGCCTCTGAGGGACCTACCTTTGGGCCTCCATGTTGCTCAGCAGGCCCACAGGGGTCTGGAGGCACTCAGGGATCCTGGAGGGAAAATGATGCACACCCGAGGGGCCTAAGAGTCTTGGAAAGGGTACTTCCTTTAAAATAGAGCAGAACAGAGGCTTCCCTGGTGGTGCACTGGTTGACAATCTGCCTGCCAATGCAGGGGACACGGGTTCGAGCCCTGGTCTGGGAGGAATCCACATGCCGCAGAGCAACTGGGCCCGTGAGCCACAACTACTGAGCCTGCGCCTCTGGAGCCTGTGCTCCGCAACAAGAAAGGCTGAGATACTGAGAGGCCTACGCACCGCAATGAAGAGTGGCCCCCACTTACCGTAACTGGAGAGAGCCCTAGCACAGAAACGAAGACCCAACATAGCAATCAATCAATCCATCAATCAATCTTAAAACAACAATAAAAAATATAAAAAATAAAATAAAATACAGCAGAACAGCGACTAATACCTCATGGAATCAGCTGCATGCCGCCCTTTCTGTGCGGTTACTCAGGGACTTACCTCGAGGTCAGTACTCACGTTGAGTTTCCCTTTAGCTCTAGAGCGTGGCAGGATGAGCTCCACCCCGGCCATCGAAGCATCCGGCTAGCTAGACAAAACTCATTGTCTTCCCAGAGCCATGCATACAGTGGCCAGTGGCCTGTCAACAGCAGTCAATTTCAAGTAGCTTCAAGGCAGCATGAATGGAGCTTTCAAAATGGGCAAGCAAGGCTAGTTCCATCAGGCCCCCATTTCCGCTTGCACACGCAGCATACATCCCTGTGCTTTCTAACAAGTCCAAAGAGACACAGGTTACCCAGTGGTTACTTCGTTGAATCAACTCCTCGAAGCAGGGTGTTCTGCATCTAGCGAACTGCCTCAACCAAGGAAAGCCCCAGCTAGGCCTCCGGGCCCATGGCTCTTCAAAAGCCTGCAGTGTTATCCGAGGAATTGGGCTTTAGTTGCAGTCGGAACGCAAGCCGACATTCTCCTGGAGGCAGGGTGACTTCACACAGGGGGTCCCAGATGGAATACGAAGCCGAGTGTTTTCTCAGTGCAGCGCAGACTAGGGCAATGAGTCAGACTTGCACGGCATGTTGGCCCTGCTAGAACGGTGTTCGTGGACCTGTGGGAATGCTGGGGAAGTCAAGCTGTCCCAAGAAAGAGTGCAGTCTGTTGCCCTACACTCGGCATACACAGAGTGGCTCCGAAGGGCTACGGGCCTGGATGTGGCTTAGCAGGCCCATGGGGGCCTGAGGGTACTCAGTGTCCTTGCAGGGAATAGGGTGCCCACGCCAGGCTCCTAGATGTCCTGCAGAGCGTACTGACGTTAAAATAACGCAGAGCAGTGGCTACGGCCTCATGGAAACTGCTGCACGCCTCCGCTTCTGCATGGCAATTCAGGGCCTTACCTCGAGGCAAGTGCTCTCGCTGAGGGTCCCGTTAGCGCCACAGCATGGGAGGATGCTGACTTTCTCCTCCAGCAGAGTGACTTCAGGTACGAGGTCCTCGAAGAATCCTAAGCAGAGTGTTTTCTCATGGCAGCTCAGACGGGGGCCGTGACGAACACTTCCATGGCAGGTCGCACTGCCTAGAAATGTGGTCCTGAGGCTGCTCCAGTGTTCTGGAAATGTAGCTCTCCTTAAGGAACGTGCAGGGTGTTGCCCATCACTCGGCATGCACAGAGGGCCTCTGAGGGACCTACCTTTGGGCCTCCATGTTGCTCAGCAGGCCCACAGGGGTCTGGAGGCACTCAGGGATCCTGGAGGGAAAATGATGCACACCCGAGGGGCCTAAGAGTCCTGGAAAGGGTACTTCCTTTAAAATAGAGCAGAACAGAGGCTTCCGTGGTGGTGCACTGGTTGACAATCTGCCTGCCAATGCAGGGGACACGGGTTCGAGCCCTGGTCTGGGAGGAATCCACATGCCGCAGAGCAACTGGGCCCGTGAGCCACAACTACTGAGCCTGCGCCTCTGGAGCCTGTGCTCCGCAACAAGAGAGGCTGAGATACTGAGAGGCCTACGCACCGCAATGAAGAGTGGCCCCCACTTACCGTAACTGGAGAGAGCCCTAGCACAGAAACGAAGACCCAACATAGCAATCAATCAATCCATCAATCAATCTTAAAACAACAATAAAAAATATAAAAAATAAAATAAAATACAGCAGAACAGCGACTAATACCTCATGGAATCAGCTGCATGCCGCCCTTTCTGCGCGGTTACTCAGGGACTTACCTCGAGGTCAGTACTCACGTTGAGTTTCCCTTTAGCTCTAGAGCGTGGCAGGATGAGCTCCACCCCGGCCATCGAAGCATCCGGCTAGCTAGACAAAACTCATTGTCTTCCCAGAGCCATGCATACAGTGGCCAGTGGCCTGTCAACAGCAGTCAATTTCAAGTAGCTTCAAGGCAGCATGAATGGAGCTTTCAAAATGGGCAAGCAAGGCTAGTTCCATCAGGCCCCCATTTCCGCTTGCACACGCAGCATACATCCCTGTGCTTTCTAACAAGTCCAAAGAGACACAGGTTACCCAGTGGTTACTTCGTTGAATCAACTCCTCGAAGCAGGGTGTTCTGCATCTAGCGAACTGCCTCAACCAAGGAACGCCCCAGCTAGGCCTCCGGGCCCATGGCTCTTCAAAAGCCTGCAGTGTTATCCGAGGAATTGGGCTTTAGTTGCAGTCGGAACGCAAGCCGACATTCTCCTGGAGGCAGGGTGACTTCACACAGGGGGTCCCAGATGGAATACGAAGCCGAGTGTTTTCTCAGTGCAGCGCAGACTAGGGCAATGAGTCAGACTTGCACGGCATGTTGGCCCTGCTAGAACGGTGTTCGTGGACCTGTGGGAATGCTGGGGAAGTCAAGCTGTCCCAAGAAAGAGTGCAGTCTGTTGCCCTACACTCGGCATACACAGAGTGGCTCCGAAGGGCTACGGGCCTGGATGTGGCTTAGCAGGCCCATGGGGGCCTGAGGGTACTCAGTGTCCTTGCAGGGAATAGGGTGCCCACGCCAGGCTCCTAGATGTCCTGCAGAGCGTACTGACGTTAAAATAACGCAGAGCAGTGGCTACGGCCTCATGGAAACTGCTGCACGCCTCCGCTTCTGCATGGCAATTCAGGGCCTTACCGCGAGGCAAGTGCTCTCGCTGAGGGTCCCGTTAGCGCCACAGCGTGGGAGGATGCTGACTTTCTCCTCGAGCAGAGTGACTTCAGGTACGAGGTCCTCGAAGAATTCTAAGCAGAGTGTTTTCACATGGCAGCTCAGACGGGGGCCGTGACGAACACTTCCATGGCAGGTCGCACTGCCTAGAAATGTGGTCCTGAGGCTGCTCCAGTGCTCTGGAAATGTAGCTCTCCTTATGTTACGTGCAAGGTGTTGCCCATCACTCGGCATGCACAGAGGGCCTCTGAGGGACCTACCTTTGGGCCTCCATGTTGCTCAGCAGGCCCACAGGGGTCTGGAGGCACTCAGGGATCCTGGAGGGAAAATGATGCACACCCGAGGGGCCTAAGAGTCTTGGAAAGGGTACTTCCTTTAAAATAGAGCAGAACAGAGGCTTCCCTGGTGGTGCACTGGTTGACAATCTGCCTGCCAATGCAGGGGACACGGGTTCGAGCCCTGGTCTGGGAGGAATCCACATGCCGCAGAGCAACTGGGCCCGTGAGCCACAACTACTGAGCCTGCGCCTCTGGAGCCTGTGCTCCGCAACAAGAAAGGCTGAGATACTGAGAGGCCTACGCACCGCAATGAAGAGTGGCCCCCACTTACCGTAACTGGAGAGAGCCCTAGCACAGAAACGAAGACCCAACATAGCAATCAATCAATCCATCAATCAATCTTAAAACAACAATAAAAAATATAAAAAATAAAATAAAATACAGCAGAACAGCGACTAATACCTCATGGAATCAGCTGCATGCCGCCCTTTCTGTGCGGTTACTCAGGGACTTACCTCGAGGTCAGTACTCACGTTGAGTTTCCCTTTAGCTCTAGAGCGTGGCAGGATGAGCTCCACCCCGGCCATCGAAGCATCCGGCTAGCTAGACAAAACTCATTGTCTTCCCAGAGCCATGCATACAGTGGCCAGTGGCCTGTCAACAGCAGTCAATTTCAAGTAGCTTCAAGGCAGCATGAATGGAGCTTTCAAAATGGGCAAGCAAGGCTAGTTCCATCAGGCCCCCATTTCCGCTTGCACACGCAGCATACATCCCTGTGCTTTCTAACAAGTCCAAAGAGACACAGGTTACCCAGTGGTTACTTCGTTGAATCAACTCCTCGAAGCAGGGTGTTCTGCATCTAGCGAACTGCCTCAACCAAGGAAAGCCCCAGCTAGGCCTCCGGGCCCATGGCTCTTCAAAAGCCTGCAGTGTTATCCGAGGAATTGGGCTTTAGTTGCAGTCGGAACGCAAGCCGACATTCTCCTGGAGGCAGGGTGACTTCACACAGGGGGTCCCAGATGGAATACGAAGCCGAGTGTTTTCTCAGTGCAGCGCAGACTAGGGCAATGAGTCAGACTTGCACGGCATGTTGGCCCTGCTAGAACGGTGTTCGTGGACCTGTGGGAATGCTGGGGAAGTCAAGCTGTCCCAAGAAAGAGTGCAGTCTGTTGCCCTACACTCGGCATACACAGAGTGGCTCCGAAGGGCTACGGGCCTGGATGTGGCTTAGCAGGCCCATGGGGGCCTGAGGGTACTCAGTGTCCTTGCAGGGAATAGGGTGCCCACGCCAGGCTCCTAGATGTCCTGCAGAGCGTACTGACGTTAAAATAACGCAGAGCAGTGGCTACGGCCTCATGGAAACTGCTGCACGCCTCCGCTTCTGCATGGCAATTCAGGGCCTTACCTCGAGGCAAGTGCTCTCGCTGAGGGTCCCGTTAGCGCCACAGCATGGGAGGATGCTGACTTTCTCCTCCAGCAGAGTGACTTCAGGTACGAGGTCCTCGAAGAATCCTAAGCAGAGTGTTTTCTCATGGCAGCTCAGACGGGGGCCGTGACGAACACTTCCATGGCAGGTCGCACTGCCTAGAAATGTGGTCCTGAGGCTGCTCCAGTGTTCTGGAAATGTAGCTCTCCTTAAGGAACGTGCAGGGTGTTGCCCATCACTCGGCATGCACAGAGGGCCTCTGAGGGACCTACCTTTGGGCCTCCATGTTGCTCAGCAGGCCCACAGGGGTCTGGAGGCACTCAGGGATCCTGGAGGGAAAATGATGCACACCCGAGGGGCCTAAGAGTCCTGGAAAGGGTACTTCCTTTAAAATAGAGCAGAACAGAGGCTTCCGTGGTGGTGCACTGGTTGACAATCTGCCTGCCAATGCAGGGGACACGGGTTCGAGCCCTGGTCTGGGAGGAATCCACATGCCGCAGAGCAACTGGGCCCGTGAGCCACAACTACTGAGCCTGCGCCTCTGGAGCCTGTGCTCCGCAACAAGAGAGGCTGAGATACTGAGAGGCCTACGCACCGCAATGAAGAGTGGCCCCCACTTACCGTAACTGGAGAGAGCCCTAGCACAGAAACGAAGACCCAACATAGCAATCAATCAATCCATCAATCAATCTTAAAACAACAATAAAAAATATAAAAAATAAAATAAAATACAGCAGAACAGCGACTAATACCTCATGGAATCAGCTGCATGCCGCCCTTTCTGTGCGGTTACTCAGGGACTTACCTCGAGGTCAGTACTCACGTTGAGTTTCCCTTTAGCTCTAGAGCGTGGCAGGATGAGCTCCACCCCGGCCATCGAAGCATCCGGCTAGCTAGACAAAACTCATTGTCTTCCCAGAGCCATGCATACAGTGGCCAGTGGCCTGTCAACAGCAGTCAATTTCAAGTAGCTTCAAGGCAGCATGAATGGAGCTTTCAAAATGGGCAAGCAAGGCTAGTTCCATCAGGCCCCCATTTCCGCTTGCACACGCAGCATACATCCCTGTGCTTTCTAACAAGTCCAAAGAGACACAGGTTACCCAGTGGTTACTTCGTTGAATCAACTCCTCGAAGCAGGGTGTTCTGCATCTAGCGAACTGCCTCAACCAAGGAACGCCCCAGCTAGGCCTCCGGGCCCATGGCTCTTCAAAAGCCTGCAGTGTTATCCGAGGAATTGGGCTTTAGTTGCAGTCGGAACGCAAGCCGACATTCTCCTGGAGGCAGGGTGACTTCACACAGGGGGTCCCAGATGGAATACGAAGCCGAGTGTTTTCTCAGTGCAGCGCAGACTAGGGCAATGAGTCAGACTTGCACGGCATGTTGGCCCTGCTAGAACGGTGTTCGTGGACCTGTGGGAATGCTGGGGAAGTCAAGCTGTCCCAAGAAAGAGTGCAGTCTGTTGCCCTACACTCGGCATACACAGAGTGGCTCCGAAGGGCTACGGGCCTGGATGTGGCTTAGCAGGCCCATGGGGGCCTGAGGGTACTCAGTGTCCTTGCAGGGAATAGGGTGCCCACGCCAGGCTCCTAGATGTCCTGCAGAGCGTACTGACGTTAAAATAACGCAGAGCAGTGGCTACGGCCTCATGGAAACTGCTGCACGCCTCCGCTTCTGCATGGCAATTCAGGGCCTTACCGCGAGGCAAGTGCTCTCGCTGAGGGTCCCGTTAGCGCCACAGCGTGGGAGGATGCTGACTTTCTCCTCGAGCAGAGTGACTTCAGGTACGAGGTCCTCGAAGAATTCTAAGCAGAGTGTTTTCACATGGCAGCTCAGACGGGGGCCGTGATGAACACTTCCATGGCAGGTCGCACTGCCTAGAAATGTGGTCCTGAGGCTGCTCCAGTGCTCTGGAAATGTAGCTCTCCTTATGTTACGTGCAAGGTGTTGCCCATCACTCGGCATGCACAGAGGGCCTCTGAGGGACCTACCTTTGGGCCTCCATGTTGCTCAGCAGGCCCACAGGGGTCTGGAGGCACTCAGGGATCCTGGAGGGAAAATGATGCACACCCGAGGGGCCTAAGAGTCTTGGAAAGGGTACTTCCTTTAAAATAGAGCAGAACAGAGGCTTCCCTGGTGGTGCACTGGTTGACAATCTGCCTGCCAATGCAGGGGACACGGGTTCGAGCCCTGGTCTGGGAGGAATCCACATGCCGCAGAGCAACTGGGCCCGTGAGCCACAACTACTGAGCCTGCGCCTCTGGAGCCTGTGCTCCGCAACAAGAAAGGCTGAGATACTGAGAGGCCTACGCACCGCAATGAAGAGTGGCCCCCACTTACCGTAACTGGAGAGAGCCCTAGCACAGAAACGAAGACCCAACATAGCAATCAATCAATCCATCAATCAATCTTAAAACAACAATAAAAAATATAAAAAATAAAATAAAATACAGCAGAACAGCGACTAATACCTCATGGAATCAGCTGCATGCCGCCCTTTCTGTGCGGTTACTCAGGGACTTACCTCGAGGTCAGTACTCACGTTGAGTTTCCCTTTAGCTCTAGAGCGTGGCAGGATGAGCTCCACCCCGGCCATCGAAGCATCCGGCTAGCTAGACAAAACTCATTGTCTTCCCAGAGCCATGCATACAGTGGCCAGTGGCCTGTCAACAGCAGTCAATTTCAAGTAGCTTCAAGGCAGCATGAATGGAGCTTTCAAAATGGGCAAGCAAGGCTAGTTCCATCAGGCCCCCATTTCCGCTTGCACACGCAGCATACATCCCTGTGCTTTCTAACAAGTCCAAAGAGACACAGGTTACCCAGTGGTTACTTCGTTGAATCAACTCCTCGAAGCAGGGTGTTCTGCATCTAGCGAACTGCCTCAACCAAGGAAAGCCCCAGCTAGGCCTCCGGGCCCATGGCTCTTCAAAAGCCTGCAGTGTTATCCGAGGAATTGGGCTTTAGTTGCAGTCGGAACGCAAGCCGACATTCTCCTGGAGGCAGGGTGACTTCACACAGGGGGTCCCAGATGGAATACGAAGCCGAGTGTTTTCTCAGTGCAGCGCAGACTAGGGCAATGAGTCAGACTTGCACGGCATGTTGGCCCTGCTAGAACGGTGTTCGTGGACCTGTGGGAATGCTGGGGAAGTCAAGCTGTCCCAAGAAAGAGTGCAGTCTGTTGCCCTACACTCGGCATACACAGAGTGGCTCCGAAGGGCTACGGGCCTGGATGTGGCTTAGCAGGCCCATGGGGGCCTGAGGGTACTCAGTGTCCTTGCAGGGAATAGGGTGCCCACGCCAGGCTCCTAGATGTCCTGCAGAGCGTACTGACGTTAAAATAACGCAGAGCAGTGGCTACGGCCTCATGGAAACTGCTTCACGCCTCCGCTTCTGCATGGCAATTCAGGGCCTTACCTCGAGGCAAGTGCTCTCGCTGAGGGTCCCGTTAGCGCCACAGCATGGGAGGATGCTGACTTTCTCCTCCAGCAGAGTGACTTCAGGTACGAGGTCCTCGAAGAATCCTAAGCAGAGTGTTTTCTCATGGCAGCTCAGACGGGGGCCGTGACGAACACTTCCATGGCAGGTCGCACTGCCTAGAAATGTGGTCCTGAGGCTGCTCCAGTGTTCTGGAAATGTAGCTCTCCTTAAGGAACGTGCAGGGTGTTGCCCATCACTCGGCATGCACAGAGGGCCTCTGAGGGACCTACCTTTGGGCCTCCATGTTGCTCAGCAGGCCCACAGGGGTCTGGAGGCACTCAGGGATCCTGGAGGGAAAATGATGCACACCCGAGGGGCCTAAGAGTCCTGGAAAGGGTACTTCCTTTAAAATAGAGCAGAACAGAGGCTTCCGTGGTGGTGCACTGGTTGACAATCTGCCTGCCAATGCAGGGGACACGGGTTCGAGCCCTGGTCTGGGAGGAATCCACATGCCGCAGAGCAACTGGGCCCGTGAGCCACAACTACTGAGCCTGCGCCTCTGGAGCCTGTGCTCCGCAACAAGAAAGGCTGAGATACTGAGAGGCCTACGCACCGCAATGAAGAGTGGCCCCCACTTACCGTAACTGGAGAGAGCCCTAGCACAGAAACGAAGACCCAACATAGCAATCAATCAATCCATCAATCAATCTTAAAACAACAATAAAAAATATAAAAAATAAAATAAAATACAGCAGAACAGCGACTAATACCTCATGGAATCAGCTGCATGCCGCCCTTTCTGCGCGGTTACTCAGGGACTTACCTCGAGGTCAGTACTCACGTTGAGTTTCCCTTTAGCTCTAGAGCGTGGCAGGATGAGCTCCACCCCGGCCATCGAAGCATCCGGCTAGCTAGACAAAACTCATTGTCTTCCCAGAGCCATGCATACAGTGGCCAGTGGCCTGTCAACAGCAGTCAATTTCAAGTAGCTTCAAGGCAGCATGAATGGAGCTTTCAAAATGGGCAAGCAAGGCTAGTTCCATCAGGCCCCCATTTCCGCTTGCACACGCAGCATACATCCCTGTGCTTTCTAACAAGTCCAAAGAGACACAGGTTACCCAGTGGTTACTTCGTTGAATCAACTCCTCGAAGCAGGGTGTTCTGCATCTAGCGAACTGCCTCAACCAAGGAACGCCCCAGCTAGGCCTCCGGGCCCATGGCTCTTCAAAAGCCTGCAGTGTTATCCGAGGAATTGGGCTTTAGTTGCAGTCGGAACGCAAGCCGACATTCTCCTGGAGGCAGGGTGACTTCACACAGGGGGTCCCAGATGGAATACGAAGCCGAGTGTTTTCTCAGTGCAGCGCAGACTAGGGCAATGAGTCAGACTTGCACGGCATGTTGGCCCTGCTAGAACGGTGTTCGTGGACCTGTGGGAATGCTGGGGAAGTCAAGCTGTCCCAAGAAAGAGTGCAGTCTGTTGCCCTACACTCGGCATACACAGAGTGGCTCCGAAGGGCTACGGGCCTGGATGTGGCTTAGCAGGCCCATGGGGGCCTGAGGGTACTCAGTGTCCTTGCAGGGAATAGGGTGCCCACGCCAGGCTCCTAGATGTCCTGCAGAGCGTACTGACGTTAAAATAACGCAGAGCAGTGGCTACGGCCTCATGGAAACTGCTGCACGCCTCCGCTTCTGCATGGCAATTCAGGGCCTTACCGCGAGGCAAGTGCTCTCGCTGAGGGTCCCGTTAGCGCCACAGCGTGGGAGGATGCTGACTTTCTCCTCGAGCAGAGTGACTTCAGGTACGAGGTCCTCGAAGAATTCTAAGCAGAGTGTTTTCACATGGCAGCTCAGACGGGGGCCGTGACGAACACTTCCATGGCAGGTCGCACTGCCTAGAAATGTGGTCCTGAGGCTGCTCCAGTGCTCTGGAAATGTAGCTCTCCTTATGTTACGTGCAAGGTGTTGCCCATCACTCGGCATGCACAGAGGGCCTCTGAGGGACCTACCTTTGGGCCTCCATGTTGCTCAGCAGGCCCACAGGGGTCTGGAGGCACTCAGGGATCCTGGAGGGAAAATGATGCACACCCGAGGGGCCTAAGAGTCTTGGAAAGGGTACTTCCTTTAAAATAGAGCAGAACAGAGGCTTCCCTGGTGGTGCACTGGTTGACAATCTGCCTGCCAATGCAGGGGACACGGGTTCGAGCCCTGGTCTGGGAGGAATCCACATGCCGCAGAGCAACTGGGCCCGTGAGCCACAACTACTGAGCCTGCGCCTCTGGAGCCTGTGCTCCGCAACAAGAAAGGCTGAGATACTGAGAGGCCTACGCACCGCAATGAAGAGTGGCCCCCACTTACCGTAACTGGAGAGAGCCCTAGCACAGAAACGAAGACCCAACATAGCAATCAATCAATCCATCAATCAATCTTAAAACAACAATAAAAAATATAAAAAATAAAATAAAATACAGCAGAACAGCGACTAATACCTCATGGAATCAGCTGCATGCCGCCCTTTCTGTGCGGTTACTCAGGGACTTACCTCGAGGTCAGTACTCACGTTGAGTTTCCCTTTAGCTCTAGAGCGTGGCAGGATGAGCTCCACCCCGGCCATCGAAGCATCCGGCTAGCTAGACAAAACTCATTGTCTTCCCAGAGCCATGCATACAGTGGCCAGTGGCCTGTCAACAGCAGTCAATTTCAAGTAGCTTCAAGGCAGCATGAATGGAGCTTTCAAAATGGGCAAGCAAGGCTAGTTCCATCAGGCCCCCATTTCCGCTTGCACACGCAGCATACATCCCTGTGCTTTCTAACAAGTCCAAAGAGACACAGGTTACCCAGTGGTTACTTCGTTGAATCAACTCCTCGAAGCAGGGTGTTCTGCATCTAGCGAACTGCCTCAACCAAGGAAAGCCCCAGCTAGGCCTCCGGGCCCATGGCTCTTCAAAAGCCTGCAGTGTTATCCGAGGAATTGGGCTTTAGTTGCAGTCGGAACGCAAGCCGACATTCTCCTGGAGGCAGGGTGACTTCACACAGGGGGTCCCAGATGGAATACGAAGCCGAGTGTTTTCTCAGTGCAGCGCAGACTAGGGCAATGAGTCAGACTTGCACGGCATGTTGGCCCTGCTAGAACGGTGTTCGTGGACCTGTGGGAATGCTGGGGAAGTCAAGCTGTCCCAAGAAAGAGTGCAGTCTGTTGCCCTACACTCGGCATACACAGAGTGGCTCCGAAGGGCTACGGGCCTGGATGTGGCTTAGCAGGCCCATGGGGGCCTGAGGGTACTCAGTGTCCTTGCAGGGAATAGGGTGCCCACGCCAGGCTCCTAGATGTCCTGCAGAGCGTACTGACGTTAAAATAACGCAGAGCAGTGGCTACGGCCTCATGGAAACTGCTTCACGCCTCCGCTTCTGCATGGCAATTCAGGGCCTTACCTCGAGGCAAGTGCTCTCGCTGAGGGTCCCGTTAGCGCCACAGCATGGGAGGATGCTGACTTTCTCCTCCAGCAGAGTGACTTCAGGTACGAGGTCCTCGAAGAATCCTAAGCAGAGTGTTTTCTCATGGCAGCTCAGACGGGGGCCGTGACGAACACTTCCATGGCAGGTCGCACTGCCTAGAAATGTGGTCCTGAGGCTGCTCCAGTGTTCTGGAAATGTAGCTCTCCTTAAGGAACGTGCAGGGTGTTGCCCATCACTCGGCATGCACAGAGGGCCTCTGAGGGACCTACCTTTGGGCCTCCATGTTGCTCAGCAGGCCCACAGGGGTCTGGAGGCACTCAGGGATCCTGGAGGGAAAATGATGCACACCCGAGGGGCCTAAGAGTCCTGGAAAGGGTACTTCCTTTAAAATAGAGCAGAACAGAGGCTTCCGTGGTGGTGCACTGGTTGACAATCTGCCTGCCAATGCAGGGGACACGGGTTCGAGCCCTGGTCTGGGAGGAATCCACATGCCGCAGAGCAACTGGGCCCGTGAGCCACAACTACTGAGCCTGCGCCTCTGGAGCCTGTGCTCCGCAACAAGAGAGGCTGAGATACTGAGAGGCCTACGCACCGCAATGAAGAGTGGCCCCCACTTACCGTAACTGGAGAGAGCCCTAGCACAGAAACGAAGACCCAACATAGCAATCAATCAATCCGTCAATCAATCTTAAAACAACAATAAAAAATATAAAAAATAAAATAAAATACAGCAGAACAGCGACTAATACCTCATGGAATCAGCTGCATGCCGCCCTTTCTGCGCGGTTACTCAGGGACTTACCTCGAGGTCAGTACTCACGTTGAGTTTCCCTTTAGCTCTAGAGCGTGGCAGGATGAGCTCCACCCCGGCCATCGAAGCATCCGGCTAGCTAGACAAAACTCATTGTCTTCCCAGAGCCATGCATACAGTGGCCAGTGGCCTGTCAACAGCAGTCAATTTCAAGTAGCTTCAAGGCAGCATGAATGGAGCTTTCAAAATGGGCAAGCAAGGCTAGTTCCATCAGGCCCCCATTTCCGCTTGCACACGCAGCATACATCCCTGTGCTTTCTAACAAGTCCAAAGAGACACAGGTTACCCAGTGGTTACTTCGTTGAATCAACTCCTCGAAGCAGGGTGTTCTGCATCTAGCGAACTGCCTCAACCAAGGAACGCCCCAGCTAGGCCTCCGGGCCCATGGCTCTTCAAAAGCCTGCAGTGTTATCCGAGAAATTGGGCTTTAGTTGCAGTCGGAACGCAAGCCGACATTCTCCTGGAGGCAGGGTGACTTCACACAGGGGGTCCCAGATGGAATACGAAGCCGAGTGTTTTCTCAGTGCAGCGCAGACTAGGGCAATGAGTCAGACTTGCACGGCATGTTGGCCCTGCTAGAACGGTGTTCGTGGACCTGTGGGAATGCTGGGGAAGTCAAGCTGTCCCAAGAAAGAGTGCAGTCTGTTGCCCTACACTCGGCATACACAGAGTGGCTCCGAAGGGCTACGGGCCTGGATGTGGCTTAGCAGGCCCATGGGGGCCTGAGGGTACTCAGTGTCCTTGCAGGGAATAGGGTGCCCACGCCAGGCTCCTAGATGTCCTGCAGAGCGTACTGACGTTAAAATAACGCAGAGCAGTGGCTACGGCCTCATGGAAACTGCTGCACGCCTCCGCTTCTGCATGGCAATTCAGGGCCTTACCGCGAGGCAAGTGCTCTCGCTGAGGGTCCCGTTAGCGCCACAGCGTGGGAGGATGCTGACTTTCTCCTCGAGCAGAGTGACTTCAGGTACGAGGTCCTCGAAGAATTCTAAGCAGAGTGTTTTCACATGGCAGCTCAGACGGGGGCCGTGACAAACACTTCCATGGCAGGTCGCACTGCCTAGAAATGTGGTCCTGAGGCTGCTCCAGTGCTCTGGAAATGTAGCTCTCCTTATGTTACGTGCAAGGTGTTGCCCATCACTCGGCATGCACAGAGGGCCTCTGAGGGACCTACCTTTGGGCCTCCATGTTGCTCAGCAGGCCCACAGGGGTCTGGAGGCACTCAGGGATCCTGGAGGGAAAATGATGCACACCCGAGGGGCCTAAGAGTCTTGGAAAGGGTACTTCCTTTAAAATAGAGCAGAACAGAGGCTTCCCTGGTGGTGCACTGGTTGACAATCTGCCTGCCAATGCAGGGGACACGGGTTCGAGCCCTGGTCTGGGAGGAATCCACATGCCGCAGAGCAACTGGGCCCGTGAGCCACAACTACTGAGCCTGCGCCTCTGGAGCCTGTGCTCCGCAACAAGAAAGGCTGAGATACTGAGAGGCCTACGCACCGCAATGAAGAGTGGCCCCCACTTACCGTAACTGGAGAGAGCCCTAGCACAGAAACGAAGACCCAACATAGCAATCAATCAATCCATCAATCAATCTTAAAACAACAATAAAAAATATAAAAAATAAAATAAAATACAGCAGAACAGCGACTAATACCTCATGGAATCAGCTGCATGCCGCCCTTTCTGTGCGGTTACTCAGGGACTTACCTCGAGGTCAGTACTCACGTTGAGTTTCCCTTTAGCTCTAGAGCGTGGCAGGATGAGCTCCACCCCGGCCATCGAAGCATCCGGCTAGCTAGACAAAACTCATTGTCTTCCCAGAGCCATGCATACAGTGGCCAGTGGCCTGTCAACAGCAGTCAATTTCAAGTAGCTTCAAGGCAGCATGAATGGAGCTTTCAAAATGGGCAAGCAAGGCTAGTTCCATCAGGCCCCCATTTCCGCTTGCACACGCAGCATACATCCCTGTGCTTTCTAACAAGTCCAAAGAGACACAGGTTACCCAGTGGTTACTTCGTTGAATCAACTCCTCGAAGCAGGGTGTTCTGCATCTAGCGAACTGCCTCAACCAAGGAAAGCCCCAGCTAGGCCTCCGGGCCCATGGCTCTTCAAAAGCCTGCAGTGTTATCCGAGGAATTGGGCTTTAGTTGCAGTCGGAACGCAAGCCGACATTCTCCTGGAGGCAGGGTGACTTCACACAGGGGGTCCCAGATGGAATACGAAGCCGAGTGTTTTCTCAGTGCAGCGCAGACTAGGGCAATGAGTCAGACTTGCACGGCATGTTGGCCCTGCTAGAACGGTGTTCGTGGACCTGTGGGAATGCTGGGGAAGTCAAGCTGTCCCAAGAAAGAGTGCAGTCTGTTGCCCTACACTCGGCATACACAGAGTGGCTCCGAAGGGCTACGGGCCTGGATGTGGCTTAGCAGGCCCATGGGGGCCTGAGGGTACTCAGTGTCCTTGCAGGGAATAGGGTGCCCACGCCAGGCTCCTAGATGTCCTGCAGAGCGTACTGACGTTAAAATAACGCAGAGCAGTGGCTACGGCCTCATGGAAACTGCTTCACGCCTCCGCTTCTGCATGGCAATTCAGGGCCTTACCTCGAGGCAAGTGCTCTCGCTGAGGGTCCCGTTAGCGCCACAGCATGGGAGGATGCTGACTTTCTCCTCCAGCAGAGTGACTTCAGGTACGAGGTCCTCGAAGAATCCTAAGCAGAGTGTTTTCTCATGGCAGCTCAGACGGGGGCCGTGACGAACACTTCCATGGCAGGTCGCACTGCCTAGAAATGTGGTCCTGAGGCTGCTCCAGTGTTCTGGAAATGTAGCTCTCCTTAAGGAACGTGCAGGGTGTTGCCCATCACTCGGCATGCACAGAGGGCCTCTGAGGGACCTACCTTTGGGCCTCCATGTTGCTCAGCAGGCCCACAGGGGTCTGGAGGCACTCAGGGATCCTGGAGGGAAAATGATGCACACCCGAGGGGCCTAAGAGTCCTGGAAAGGGTACTTCCTTTAAAATAGAGCAGAACAGAGGCTTCCGTGGTGGTGCACTGGTTGACAATCTGCCTGCCAATGCAGGGGACACGGGTTCGAGCCCTGGTCTGGGAGGAATCCACATGCCGCAGAGCAACTGGGCCCGTGAGCCACAACTACTGAGCCTGCGCCTCTGGAGCCTGTGCTCCGCAACAAGAGAGGCTGAGATACTGAGAGGCCTACGCACCGCAATGAAGAGTGGCCCCCACTTACCGTAACTGGAGAGAGCCCTAGCACAGAAACGAAGACCCAACATAGCAATCAATCAATCCGTCAATCAATCTTAAAACAACAATAAAAAATATAAAAAATAAAATAAAATACAGCAGAACAGCGACTAATACCTCATGGAATCAGCTGCATGCCGCCCTTTCTGCGCGGTTACTCAGGGACTTACCTCGAGGTCAGTACTCACGTTGAGTTTCCCTTTAGCTCTAGAGCGTGGCAGGATGAGCTCCACCCCGGCCATCGAAGCATCCGGCTAGCTAGACAAAACTCATTGTCTTCCCAGAGCCATGCATACAGTGGCCAGTGGCCTGTCAACAGCAGTCAATTTCAAGTAGCTTCAAGGCAGCATGAATGGAGCTTTCAAAATGGGCAAGCAAGGCTAGTTCCATCAGGCCCCCATTTCCGCTTGCACACGCAGCATACATCCCTGTGCTTTCTAACAAGTCCAAAGAGACACAGGTTACCCAGTGGTTACTTCGTTGAATCAACTCCTCGAAGCAGGGTGTTCTGCATCTAGCGAACTGCCTCAACCAAGGAACGCCCCAGCTAGGCCTCCGGGCCCATGGCTCTTCAAAAGCCTGCAGTGTTATCCGAGGAATTGGGCTTTAGTTGCAGTCGGAACGCAAGCCGACATTCTCCTGGAGGCAGGGTGACTTCACACAGGGGGTCCCAGATGGAATACGAAGCCGAGTGTTTTCTCAGTGCAGCGCAGACTAGGGCAATGAGTCAGACTTGCACGGCATGTTGGCCCTGCTAGAACGGTGTTCGTGGACCTGTGGGAATGCTGGGGAAGTCAAGCTGTCCCAAGAAAGAGTGCAGTCTGTTGCCCTACACTCGGCATACACAGAGTGGCTCCGAAGGGCTACGGGCCTGGATGTGGCTTAGCAGGCCCATGGGGGCCTGAGGGTACTCAGTGTCCTTGCAGGGAATAGGGTGCCCACGCCAGGCTCCTAGATGTCCTGCAGAGCGTACTGACGTTAAAATAACGCAGAGCAGTGGCTACGGCCTCATGGAAACTGCTGCACGCCTCCGCTTCTGCATGGCAATTCAGGGCCTTACCGCGAGGCAAGTGCTCTCGCTGAGGGTCCCGTTAGCGCCACAGCGTGGGAGGATGCTGACTTTCTCCTCGAGCAGAGTGACTTCAGGTACGAGGTCCTCGAAGAATTCTAAGCAGAGTGTTTTCACATGGCAGCTCAGACGGGGGCCGTGACGAACACTTCCATGGCAGGTCGCACTGCCTAGAAATGTGGTCCTGAGGCTGCTCCAGTGCTCTGGAAATGTAGCTCTCCTTATGTTACGTGCAAGGTGTTGCCCATCACTCGGCATGCACAGAGGGCCTCTGAGGGACCTACCTTTGGGCCTCCATGTTGCTCAGCAGGCCCACAGGGGTCTGGAGGCACTCAGGGATCCTGGAGGGAAAATGATGCACACCCGAGGGGCCTAAGAGTCTTGGAAAGGGTACTTCCTTTAAAATAGAGCAGAACAGAGGCTTCCCTGGTGGTGCACTGGTTGACAATCTGCCTGCCAATGCAGGGGACACGGGTTCGAGCCCTGGTCTGGGAGGAATCCACATGCCGCAGAGCAACTGGGCCCGTGAGCCACAACTACTGAGCCTGCGCCTCTGGAGCCTGTGCTCCGCAACAAGAAAGGCTGAGATACTGAGAGGCCTACGCACCGCAATGAAGAGTGGCCCCCACTTACCGTAACTGGAGAGAGCCCTAGCACAGAAACGAAGACCCAACATAGCAATCAATCAATCCATCAATCAATCTTAAAACAACAATAAAAAATATAAAAAATAAAATAAAATACAGCAGAACAGCGACTAATACCTCATGGAATCAGCTGCATGCCGCCCTTTCTGTGCGGTTACTCAGGGACTTACCTCGAGGTCAGTACTCACGTTGAGTTTCCCTTTAGCTCTAGAGCGTGGCAGGATGAGCTCCACCCCGGCCATCGAAGCATCCGGCTAGCTAGACAAAACTCATTGTCTTCCCAGAGCCATGCATACAGTGGCCAGTGGCCTGTCAACAGCAGTCAATTTCAAGTAGCTTCAAGGCAGCATGAATGGAGCTTTCAAAATGGGCAAGCAAGGCTAGTTCCATCAGGCCCCCATTTCCGCTTGCACACGCAGCATACATCCCTGTGCTTTCTAACAAGTCCAAAGAGACACAGGTTACCCAGTGGTTACTTCGTTGAATCAACTCCTCGAAGCAGGGTGTTCTGCATCTAGCGAACTGCCTCAACCAAGGAAAGCCCCAGCTAGGCCTCCGGGCCCATGGCTCTTCAAAAGCCTGCAGTGTTATCCGAGGAATTGGGCTTTAGTTGCAGTCGGAACGCAAGCCGACATTCTCCTGGAGGCAGGGTGACTTCACACAGGGGGTCCCAGATGGAATACGAAGCCGAGTGTTTTCTCAGTGCAGCGCAGACTAGGGCAATGAGTCAGACTTGCACGGCATGTTGGCCCTGCTAGAACGGTGTTCGTGGACCTGTGGGAATGCTGGGGAAGTCAAGCTGTCCCAAGAAAGAGTGCAGTCTGTTGCCCTACACTCGGCATACACAGAGTGGCTCCGAAGGGCTACGGGCCTGGATGTGGCTTAGCAGGCCCATGGGGGCCTGAGGGTACTCAGTGTCCTTGCAGGGAATAGGGTGCCCACGCCAGGCTCCTAGATGTCCTGCAGAGCGTACTGACGTTAAAATAACGCAGAGCAGTGGCTACGGCCTCATGGAAACTGCTTCACGCCTCCGCTTCTGCATGGCAATTCAGGGCCTTACCTCGAGGCAAGTGCTCTCGCTGAGGGTCCCGTTAGCGCCACAGCATGGGAGGATGCTGACTTTCTCCTCCAGCAGAGTGACTTCAGGTACGAGGTCCTCGAAGAATCCTAAGCAGAGTGTTTTCTCATGGCAGCTCAGACGGGGGCCGTGACGAACACTTCCATGGCAGGTCGCACTGCCTAGAAATGTGGTCCTGAGGCTGCTCCAGTGTTCTGGAAATGTAGCTCTCCTTAAGGAACGTGCAGGGTGTTGCCCATCACTCGGCATGCACAGAGGGCCTCTGAGGGACCTACCTTTGGGCCTCCATGTTGCTCAGCAGGCCCACAGGGGTCTGGAGGCACTCAGGGATCCTGGAGGGAAAATGATGCACACCCGAGGGGCCTAAGAGTCCTGGAAAGGGTACTTCCTTTAAAATAGAGCAGAACAGAGGCTTCCGTGGTGGTGCACTGGTTGACAATCTGCCTGCCAATGCAGGGGACACGGGTTCGAGCCCTGGTCTGGGAGGAATCCACATGCCGCAGAGCAACTGGGCCCGTGAGCCACAACTACTGAGCCTGCGCCTCTGGAGCCTGTGCTCCGCAACAAGAGAGGCTGAGATACTGAGAGGCCTACGCACCGCAATGAAGAGTGGCCCCCACTTACCGTAACTGGAGAGAGCCCTAGCACAGAAACGAAGACCCAACATAGCAATCAATCAATCCGTCAATCAATCTTAAAACAACAATAAAAAATATAAAAAATAAAATAAAATACAGCAGAACAGCGACTAATACCTCATGGAATCAGCTGCATGCCGCCCTTTCTGCGCGGTTACTCAGGGACTTACCTCGAGGTCAGTACTCACGTTGAGTTTCCCTTTAGCTCTAGAGCGTGGCAGGATGAGCTCCACCCCGGCCATCGAAGCATCCGGCTAGCTAGACAAAACTCATTGTCTTCCCAGAGCCATGCATACAGTGGCCAGTGGCCTGTCAACAGCAGTCAATTTCAAGTAGCTTCAAGGCAGCATGAATGGAGCTTTCAAAATGGGCAAGCAAGGCTAGTTCCATCAGGCCCCCATTTCCGCTTGCACACGCAGCATACATCCCTGTGCTTTCTAACAAGTCCAAAGAGACACAGGTTACCCAGTGGTTACTTCGTTGAATCAACTCCTCGAAGCAGGGTGTTCTGCATCTAGCGAACTGCCTCAACCAAGGAACGCCCCAGCTAGGCCTCCGGGCCCATGGCTCTTCAAAAGCCTGCAGTGTTATCCGAGAAATTGGGCTTTAGTTGCAGTCGGAACGCAAGCCGACATTCTCCTGGAGGCAGGGTGACTTCACACAGGGGGTCCCAGATGGAATACGAAGCCGAGTGTTTTCTCAGTGCAGCGCAGACTAGGGCAATGAGTCAGACTTGCACGGCATGTTGGCCCTGCTAGAACGGTGTTCGTGGACCTGTGGGAATGCTGGGGAAGTCAAGCTGTCCCAAGAAAGAGTGCAGTCTGTTGCCCTACACTCGGCATACACAGAGTGGCTCCGAAGGGCTACGGGCCTGGATGTGGCTTAGCAGGCCCATGGGGGCCTGAGGGTACTCAGTGTCCTTGCAGGGAATAGGGTGCCCACGCCAGGCTCCTAGATGTCCTGCAGAGCGTACTGACGTTAAAATAACGCAGAGCAGTGGCTACGGCCTCATGGAAACTGCTGCACGCCTCCGCTTCTGCATGGCAATTCAGGGCCTTACCGCGAGGCAAGTGCTCTCGCTGAGGGTCCCGTTAGCGCCACAGCGTGGGAGGATGCTGACTTTCTCCTCGAGCAGAGTGACTTCAGGTACGAGGTCCTCGAAGAATTCTAAGCAGAGTGTTTTCACATGGCAGCTCAGACGGGGGCCGTGACAAACACTTCCATGGCAGGTCGCACTGCCTAGAAATGTGGTCCTGAGGCTGCTCCAGTGCTCTGGAAATGTAGCTCTCCTTATGTTACGTGCAAGGTGTTGCCCATCACTCGGCATGCACAGAGGGCCTCTGAGGGACCTACCTTTGGGCCTCCATGTTGCTCAGCAGGCCCACAGGGGTCTGGAGGCACTCAGGGATCCTGGAGGGAAAATGATGCACACCCGAGGGGCCTAAGAGTCTTGGAAAGGGTACTTCCTTTAAAATAGAGCAGAACAGAGGCTTCCCTGGTGGTGCACTGGTTGACAATCTGCCTGCCAATGCAGGGGACACGGGTTCGAGCCCTGGTCTGGGAGGAATCCACATGCCGCAGAGCAACTGGGCCCGTGAGCCACAACTACTGAGCCTGCGCCTCTGGAGCCTGTGCTCCGCAACAAGAAAGGCTGAGATACTGAGAGGCCTACGCACCGCAATGAAGAGTGGCCCCCACTTACCGTAACTGGAGAGAGCCCTAGCACAGAAACGAAGACCCAACATAGCAATCAATCAATCCATCAATCAATCTTAAAACAACAATAAAAAATATAAAAAATAAAATAAAATACAGCAGAACAGCGACTAATACCTCATGGAATCAGCTGCATGCCGCCCTTTCTGTGCGGTTACTCAGGGACTTACCTCGAGGTCAGTACTCACGTTGAGTTTCCCTTTAGCTCTAGAGCGTGGCAGGATGAGCTCCACCCCGGCCATCGAAGCATCCGGCTAGCTAGACAAAACTCATTGTCTTCCCAGAGCCATGCATACAGTGGCCAGTGGCCTGTCAACAGCAGTCAATTTCAAGTAGCTTCAAGGCAGCATGAATGGAGCTTTCAAAATGGGCAAGCAAGGCTAGTTCCATCAGGCCCCCATTTCCGCTTGCACACGCAGCATACATCCCTGTGCTTTCTAACAAGTCCAAAGAGACACAGGTTACCCAGTGGTTACTTCGTTGAATCAACTCCTCGAAGCAGGGTGTTCTGCATCTAGCGAACTGCCTCAACCAAGGAAAGCCCCAGCTAGGCCTCCGGGCCCATGGCTCTTCAAAAGCCTGCAGTGTTATCCGAGGAATTGGGCTTTAGTTGCAGTCGGAACGCAAGCCGACATTCTCCTGGAGGCAGGGTGACTTCACACAGGGGGTCCCAGATGGAATACGAAGCCGAGTGTTTTCTCAGTGCAGCGCAGACTAGGGCAATGAGTCAGACTTGCACGGCATGTTGGCCCTGCTAGAACGGTGTTCGTGGACCTGTGGGAATGCTGGGGAAGTCAAGCTGTCCCAAGAAAGAGTGCAGTCTGTTGCCCTACACTCGGCATACACAGAGTGGCTCCGAAGGGCTACGGGCCTGGATGTGGCTTAGCAGGCCCATGGGGGCCTGAGGGTACTCAGTGTCCTTGCAGGGAATAGGGTGCCCACGCCAGGCTCCTAGATGTCCTGCAGAGCGTACTGACGTTAAAATAACGCAGAGCAGTGGCTACGGCCTCATGGAAACTGCTTCACGCCTCCGCTTCTGCATGGCAATTCAGGGCCTTACCTCGAGGCAAGTGCTCTCGCTGAGGGTCCCGTTAGCGCCACAGCATGGGAGGATGCTGACTTTCTCCTCCAGCAGAGTGACTTCAGGTACGAGGTCCTCGAAGAATCCTAAGCAGAGTGTTTTCTCATGGCAGCTCAGACGGGGGCCGTGACGAACACTTCCATGGCAGGTCGCACTGCCTAGAAATGTGGTCCTGAGGCTGCTCCAGTGTTCTGGAAATGTAGCTCTCCTTAAGGAACGTGCAGGGTGTTGCCCATCACTCGGCATGCACAGAGGGCCTCTGAGGGACCTACCTTTGGGCCTCCATGTTGCTCAGCAGGCCCACAGGGGTCTGGAGGCACTCAGGGATCCTGGAGGGAAAATGATGCACACCCGAGGGGCCTAAGAGTCCTGGAAAGGGTACTTCCTTTAAAATAGAGCAGAACAGAGGCTTCCGTGGTGGTGCACTGGTTGACAATCTGCCTGCCAATGCAGGGGACACGGGTTCGAGCCCTGGTCTGGGAGGAATCCACATGCCGCAGAGCAACTGGGCCCGTGAGCCACAACTACTGAGCCTGCGCCTCTGGAGCCTGTGCTCCGCAACAAGAGAGGCTGAGATACTGAGAGGCCTACGCACCGCAATGAAGAGTGGCCCCCACTTACCGTAACTGGAGAGAGCCCTAGCACAGAAACGAAGACCCAACATAGCAATCAATCAATCCGTCAATCAATCTTAAAACAACAATAAAAAATATAAAAAATAAAATAAAATACAGCAGAACAGCGACTAATACCTCATGGAATCAGCTGCATGCCGCCCTTTCTGCGCGGTTACTCAGGGACTTACCTCGAGGTCAGTACTCACGTTGAGTTTCCCTTTAGCTCTAGAGCGTGGCAGGATGAGCTCCACCCCGGCCATCGAAGCATCCGGCTAGCTAGACAAAACTCATTGTCTTCCCAGAGCCATGCATACAGTGGCCAGTGGCCTGTCAACAGCAGTCAATTTCAAGTAGCTTCAAGGCAGCATGAATGGAGCTTTCAAAATGGGCAAGCAAGGCTAGTTCCATCAGGCCCCCATTTCCGCTTGCACACGCAGCATACATCCCTGTGCTTTCTAACAAGTCCAAAGAGACACAGGTTACCCAGTGGTTACTTCGTTGAATCAACTCCTCGAAGCAGGGTGTTCTGCATCTAGCGAACTGCCTCAACCAAGGAACGCCCCAGCTAGGCCTCCGGGCCCATGGCTCTTCAAAAGCCTGCAGTGTTATCCGAGAAATTGGGCTTTAGTTGCAGTCGGAACGCAAGCCGACATTCTCCTGGAGGCAGGGTGACTTCACACAGGGGGTCCCAGATGGAATACGAAGCCGAGTGTTTTCTCAGTGCAGCGCAGACTAGGGCAATGAGTCAGACTTGCACGGCATGTTGGCCCTGCTAGAACGGTGTTCGTGGACCTGTGGGAATGCTGGGGAAGTCAAGCTGTCCCAAGAAAGAGTGCAGTCTGTTGCCCTACACTCGGCATACACAGAGTGGCTCCGAAGGGCTACGGGCCTGGATGTGGCTTAGCAGGCCCATGGGGGCCTGAGGGTACTCAGTGTCCTTGCAGGGAATAGGGTGCCCACGCCAGGCTCCTAGATGTCCTGCAGAGCGTACTGACGTTAAAATAACGCAGAGCAGTGGCTACGGCCTCATGGAAACTGCTGCACGCCTCCGCTTCTGCATGGCAATTCAGGGCCTTACCGCGAGGCAAGTGCTCTCGCTGAGGGTCCCGTTAGCGCCACAGCGTGGGAGGATGCTGACTTTCTCCTCGAGCAGAGTGACTTCAGGTACGAGGTCCTCGAAGAATTCTAAGCAGAGTGTTTTCACATGGCAGCTCAGACGGGGGCCGTGACGAACACTTCCATGGCAGGTCGCACTGCCTAGAAATGTGGTCCTGAGGCTGCTCCAGTGCTCTGGAAATGTAGCTCTCCTTATGTTACGTGCAAGGTGTTGCCCATCACTCGGCATGCACAGAGGGCCTCTGAGGGACCTACCTTTGGGCCTCCATGTTGCTCAGCAGGCCCACAGGGGTCTGGAGGCACTCAGGGATCCTGGAGGGAAAATGATGCACACCCGAGGGGCCTAAGAGTCTTGGAAAGGGTACTTCCTTTAAAATAGAGCAGAACAGAGGCTTCCCTGGTGGTGCACTGGTTGACAATCTGCCTGCCAATGCAGGGGACACGGGTTCGAGCCCTGGTCTGGGAGGAATCCACATGCCGCAGAGCAACTGGGCCCGTGAGCCACAACTACTGAGCCTGCGCCTCTGGAGCCTGTGCTCCGCAACAAGAAAGGCTGAGATACTGAGAGGCCTACGCACCGCAATGAAGAGTGGCCCCCACTTACCGTAACTGGAGAGAGCCCTAGCACAGAAACGAAGACCCAACATAGCAATCAATCAATCCATCAATCAATCTTAAAACAACAATAAAAAATATAAAAAATAAAATAAAATACAGCAGAACAGCGACTAATACCTCATGGAATCAGCTGCATGCCGCCCTTTCTGTGCGGTTACTCAGGGACTTACCTCGAGGTCAGTACTCACGTTGAGTTTCCCTTTAGCTCTAGAGCGTGGCAGGATGAGCTCCACCCCGGCCATCGAAGCATCCGGCTAGCTAGACAAAACTCATTGTCTTCCCAGAGCCATGCATACAGTGGCCAGTGGCCTGTCAACAGCAGTCAATTTCAAGTAGCTTCAAGGCAGCATGAATGGAGCTTTCAAAATGGGCAAGCAAGGCTAGTTCCATCAGGCCCCCATTTCCGCTTGCACACGCAGCATACATCCCTGTGCTTTCTAACAAGTCCAAAGAGACACAGGTTACCCAGTGGTTACTTCGTTGAATCAACTCCTCGAAGCAGGGTGTTCTGCATCTAGCGAACTGCCTCAACCAAGGAAAGCCCCAGCTAGGCCTCCGGGCCCATGGCTCTTCAAAAGCCTGCAGTGTTATCCGAGGAATTGGGCTTTAGTTGCAGTCGGAACGCAAGCCGACATTCTCCTGGAGGCAGGGTGACTTCACACAGGGGGTCCCAGATGGAATACGAAGCCGAGTGTTTTCTCAGTGCAGCGCAGACTAGGGCAATGAGTCAGACTTGCACGGCATGTTGGCCCTGCTAGAACGGTGTTCGTGGACCTGTGGGAATGCTGGGGAAGTCAAGCTGTCCCAAGAAAGAGTGCAGTCTGTTGCCCTACACTCGGCATACACAGAGTGGCTCCGAAGGGCTACGGGCCTGGATGTGGCTTAGCAGGCCCATGGGGGCCTGAGGGTACTCAGTGTCCTTGCAGGGAATAGGGTGCCCACGCCAGGCTCCTAGATGTCCTGCAGAGCGTACTGACGTTAAAATAACGCAGAGCAGTGGCTACGGCCTCATGGAAACTGCTTCACGCCTCCGCTTCTGCATGGCAATTCAGGGCCTTACCTCGAGGCGAGTGCTCTCGCTGAGGGTCCCGTTAGCGCCACAGCATGGGAGGATGCTGACTTTCTCCTCCAGCAGAGTGACTTCAGGTACGAGGTCCTCGAAGAATCCTAAGCAGAGTGTTTTCTCATGGCAGCTCAGACGGGGGCCGTGACGAACACTTCCATGGCAGGTCGCACTGCCTAGAAATGTGGTCCTGAGGCTGCTCCAGTGTTCTGGAAATGTAGCTCTCCTTAAGGAACGTGCAGGGTGTTGCCCATCACTCGGCATGCACAGAGGGCCTCTGAGGGACCTACCTTTGGGCCTCCATGTTGCTCAGCAGGCCCACAGGGGTCTGGAGGCACTCAGGGATCCTGGAGGGAAAATGATGCACACCCGAGGGGCCTAAGAGTCCTGGAAAGGGTACTTCCTTTAAAATAGAGCAGAACAGAGGCTTCCGTGGTGGTGCACTGGTTGACAATCTGCCTGCCAATGCAGGGGACACGGGTTCGAGCCCTGGTCTGGGAGGAATCCACATGCCGCAGAGCAACTGGGCCCGTGAGCCACAACTACTGAGCCTGCGCCTCTGGAGCCTGTGCTCCGCAACAAGAAAGGCTGAGATACTGAGAGGCCTACGCACCGCAATGAAGAGTGGCCCCCACTTACCGTAACTGGAGAGAGCCCTAGCACAGAAACGAAGACCCAACATAGCAATCAATCAATCCATCAATCAATCTTAAAACAACAATAAAAAATATAAAAAATAAAATAAAATACAGCAGAACAGCGACTAATACCTCATGGAATCAGCTGCATGCCGCCCTTTCTGCGCGGTTACTCAGGGACTTACCTCGAGGTCAGTACTCACGTTGAGTTTCCCTTTAGCTCTAGAGCGTGGCAGGATGAGCTCCACCCCGGCCATCGAAGCATCCGGCTAGCTAGACAAAACTCATTGTCTTCCCAGAGCCATGCATACAGTGGCCAGTGGCCTGTCAACAGCAGTCAATTTCAAGTAGCTTCAAGGCAGCATGAATGGAGCTTTCAAAATGGGCAAGCAAGGCTAGTTCCATCAGGCCCCCATTTCCGCTTGCACACGCAGCATACATCCCTGTGCTTTCTAACAAGTCCAAAGAGACACAGGTTACCCAGTGGTTACTTCGTTGAATCAACTCCTCGAAGCAGGGTGTTCTGCATCTAGCGAACTGCCTCAACCAAGGAACGCCCCAGCTAGGCCTCCGGGCCCATGGCTCTTCAAAAGCCTGCAGTGTTATCCGAGGAATTGGGCTTTAGTTGCAGTCGGAACGCAAGCCGACATTCTCCTGGAGGCAGGGTGACTTCACACAGGGGGTCCCAGATGGAATACGAAGCCGAGTGTTTTCTCAGTGCAGCGCAGACTAGGGCAATGAGTCAGACTTGCACGGCATGTTGGCCCTGCTAGAACGGTGTTCGTGGACCTGTGGGAATGCTGGGGAAGTCAAGCTGTCCCAAGAAAGAGTGCAGTCTGTTGCCCTACACTCGGCATACACAGAGTGGCTCCGAAGGGCTACGGGCCTGGATGTGGCTTAGCAGGCCCATGGGGGCCTGAGGGTACTCAGTGTCCTTGCAGGGAATAGGGTGCCCACGCCAGGCTCCTAGATGTCCTGCAGAGCGTACTGACGTTAAAATAACGCAGAGCAGTGGCTACGGCCTCATGGAAACTGCTGCACGCCTCCGCTTCTGCATGGCAATTCAGGGCCTTACCGCGAGGCAAGTGCTCTCGCTGAGGGTCCCGTTAGCGCCACAGCGTGGGAGGATGCTGACTTTCTCCTCGAGCAGAGTGACTTCAGGTACGAGGTCCTCGAAGAATTCTAAGCAGAGTGTTTTCACATGGCAGCTCAGACGGGGGCCGTGACGAACACTTCCATGGCAGGTCGCACTGCCTAGAAATGTGGTCCTGAGGCTGCTCCAGTGCTCTGGAAATGTAGCTCTCCTTATGTTACGTGCAAGGTGTTGCCCATCACTCGGCATGCACAGAGGGCCTCTGAGGGACCTACCTTTGGGCCTCCATGTTGCTCAGCAGGCCCACAGGGGTCTGGAGGCACTCAGGGATCCTGGAGGGAAAATGATGCACACCCGAGGGGCCTAAGAGTCTTGGAAAGGGTACTTCCTTTAAAATAGAGCAGAACAGAGGCTTCCCTGGTGGTGCACTGGTTGACAATCTGCCTGCCAATGCAGGGGACACGGGTTCGAGCCCTGGTCTGGGAGGAATCCACATGCCGCAGAGCAACTGGGCCCGTGAGCCACAACTACTGAGCCTGCGCCTCTGGAGCCTGTGCTCCGCAACAAGAAAGGCTGAGATACTGAGAGGCCTACGCACCGCAATGAAGAGTGGCCCCCACTTACCGTAACTGGAGAGAGCCCTAGCACAGAAACGAAGACCCAACATAGCAATCAATCAATCCATCAATCAATCTTAAAACAACAATAAAAAATATAAAAAATAAAATAAAATACAGCAGAACAGCGACTAATACCTCATGGAATCAGCTGCATGCCGCCCTTTCTGTGCGGTTACTCAGGGACTTACCTCGAGGTCAGTACTCACGTTGAGTTTCCCTTTAGCTCTAGAGCGTGGCAGGATGAGCTCCACCCCGGCCATCGAAGCATCCGGCTAGCTAGACAAAACTCATTGTCTTCCCAGAGCCATGCATACAGTGGCCAGTGGCCTGTCAACAGCAGTCAATTTCAAGTAGCTTCAAGGCAGCATGAATGGAGCTTTCAAAATGGGCAAGCAAGGCTAGTTCCATCAGGCCCCCATTTCCGCTTGCACACGCAGCATACATCCCTGTGCTTTCTAACAAGTCCAAAGAGACACAGGTTACCCAGTGGTTACTTCGTTGAATCAACTCCTCGAAGCAGGGTGTTCTGCATCTAGCGAACTGCCTCAACCAAGGAAAGCCCCAGCTAGGCCTCCGGGCCCATGGCTCTTCAAAAGCCTGCAGTGTTATCCGAGGAATTGGGCTTTAGTTGCAGTCGGAACGCAAGCCGACATTCTCCTGGAGGCAGGGTGACTTCACACAGGGGGTCCCAGATGGAATACGAAGCCGAGTGTTTTCTCAGTGCAGCGCAGACTAGGGCAATGAGTCAGACTTGCACGGCATGTTGGCCCTGCTAGAACGGTGTTCGTGGACCTGTGGGAATGCTGGGGAAGTCAAGCTGTCCCAAGAAAGAGTGCAGTCTGTTGCCCTACACTCGGCATACACAGAGTGGCTCCGAAGGGCTACGGGCCTGGATGTGGCTTAGCAGGCCCATGGGGGCCTGAGGGTACTCAGTGTCCTTGCAGGGAATAGGGTGCCCACGCCAGGCTCCTAGATGTCCTGCAGAGCGTACTGACGTTAAAATAACGCAGAGCAGTGGCTACGGCCTCATGGAAACTGCTTCACGCCTCCGCTTCTGCATGGCAATTCAGGGCCTTACCTCGAGGCAAGTGCTCTCGCTGAGGGTCCCGTTAGCGCCACAGCATGGGAGGATGCTGACTTTCTCCTCCAGCAGAGTGACTTCAGGTACGAGGTCCTCGAAGAATCCTAAGCAGAGTGTTTTCTCATGGCAGCTCAGACGGGGGCCGTGACGAACACTTCCATGGCAGGTCGCACTGCCTAGAAATGTGGTCCTGAGGCTGCTCCAGTGTTCTGGAAATGTAGCTCTCCTTAAGGAACGTGCAGGGTGTTGCCCATCACTCGGCATGCACAGAGGGCCTCTGAGGGACCTACCTTTGGGCCTCCATGTTGCTCAGCAGGCCCACAGGGGTCTGGAGGCACTCAGGGATCCTGGAGGGAAAATGATGCACACCCGAGGGGCCTAAGAGTCCTGGAAAGGGTACTTCCTTTAAAATAGAGCAGAACAGAGGCTTCCGTGGTGGTGCACTGGTTGACAATCTGCCTGCCAATGCAGGGGACACGGGTTCGAGCCCTGGTCTGGGAGGAATCCACATGCCGCAGAGCAACTGGGCCCGTGAGCCACAACTACTGAGCCTGCGCCTCTGGAGCCTGTGCTCCGCAACAAGAGAGGCTGAGATACTGAGAGGCCTACGCACCGCAATGAAGAGTGGCCCCCACTTACCGTAACTGGAGAGAGCCCTAGCACAGAAACGAAGACCCAACATAGCAATCAATCAATCCGTCAATCAATCTTAAAACAACAATAAAAAATATAAAAAATAAAATAAAATACAGCAGAACAGCGACTAATACCTCATGGAATCAGCTGCATGCCGCCCTTTCTGCGCGGTTACTCAGGGACTTACCTCGAGGTCAGTACTCACGTTGAGTTTCCCTTTAGCTCTAGAGCGTGGCAGGATGAGCTCCACCCCGGCCATCGAAGCATCCGGCTAGCTAGACAAAACTCATTGTCTTCCCAGAGCCATGCATACAGTGGCCAGTGGCCTGTCAACAGCAGTCAATTTCAAGTAGCTTCAAGGCAGCATGAATGGAGCTTTCAAAATGGGCAAGCAAGGCTAGTTCCATCAGGCCCCCATTTCCGCTTGCACACGCAGCATACATCCCTGTGCTTTCTAACAAGTCCAAAGAGACACAGGTTACCCAGTGGTTACTTCGTTGAATCAACTCCTCGAAGCAGGGTGTTCTGCATCTAGCGAACTGCCTCAACCAAGGAACGCCCCAGCTAGGCCTCCGGGCCCATGGCTCTTCAAAAGCCTGCAGTGTTATCCGAGAAATTGGGCTTTAGTTGCAGTCGGAACGCAAGCCGACATTCTCCTGGAGGCAGGGTGACTTCACACAGGGGGTCCCAGATGGAATACGAAGCCGAGTGTTTTCTCAGTGCAGCGCAGACTAGGGCAATGAGTCAGACTTGCACGGCATGTTGGCCCTGCTAGAACGGTGTTCGTGGACCTGTGGGAATGCTGGGGAAGTCAAGCTGTCCCAAGAAAGAGTGCAGTCTGTTGCCCTACACTCGGCATACACAGAGTGGCTCCGAAGGGCTACGGGCCTGGATGTGGCTTAGCAGGCCCATGGGGGCCTGAGGGTACTCAGTGTCCTTGCAGGGAATAGGGTGCCCACGCCAGGCTCCTAGATGTCCTGCAGAGCGTACTGACGTTAAAATAACGCAGAGCAGTGGCTACGGCCTCATGGAAACTGCTGCACGCCTCCGCTTCTGCATGGCAATTCAGGGCCTTACCGCGAGGCAAGTGCTCTCGCTGAGGGTCCCGTTAGCGCCACAGCGTGGGAGGATGCTGACTTTCTCCTCGAGCAGAGTGACTTCAGGTACGAGGTCCTCGAAGAATTCTAAGCAGAGTGTTTTCACATGGCAGCTCAGACGGGGGCCGTGACGAACACTTCCATGGCAGGTCGCACTGCCTAGAAATGTGGTCCTGAGGCTGCTCCAGTGCTCTGGAAATGTAGCTCTCCTTATGTTACGTGCAAGGTGTTGCCCATCACTCGGCATGCACAGAGGGCCTCTGAGGGACCTACCTTTGGGCCTCCATGTTGCTCAGCAGGCCCACAGGGGTCTGGAGGCACTCAGGGATCCTGGAGGGAAAATGATGCACACCCGAGGGGCCTAAGAGTCTTGGAAAGGGTACTTCCTTTAAAATAGAGCAGAACAGAGGCTTCCCTGGTGGTGCACTGGTTGACAATCTGCCTGCCAATGCAGGGGACACGGGTTCGAGCCCTGGTCTGGGAGGAATCCACATGCCGCAGAGCAACTGGGCCCGTGAGCCACAACTACTGAGCCTGCGCCTCTGGAGCCTGTGCTCCGCAACAAGAAAGGCTGAGATACTGAGAGGCCTACGCACCGCAATGAAGAGTGGCCCCCACTTACCGTAACTGGAGAGAGCCCTAGCACAGAAACGAAGACCCAACATAGCAATCAATCAATCCATCAATCAATCTTAAAACAACAATAAAAAATATAAAAAATAAAATAAAATACAGCAGAACAGCGACTAATACCTCATGGAATCAGCTGCATGCCGCCCTTTCTGTGCGGTTACTCAGGGACTTACCTCGAGGTCAGTACTCACGTTGAGTTTCCCTTTAGCTCTAGAGCGTGGCAGGATGAGCTCCACCCCGGCCATCGAAGCATCCGGCTAGCTAGACAAAACTCATTGTCTTCCCAGAGCCATGCATACAGTGGCCAGTGGCCTGTCAACAGCAGTCAATTTCAAGTAGCTTCAAGGCAGCATGAATGGAGCTTTCAAAATGGGCAAGCAAGGCTAGTTCCATCAGGCCCCCATTTCCGCTTGCACACGCAGCATACATCCCTGTGCTTTCTAACAAGTCCAAAGAGACACAGGTTACCCAGTGGTTACTTCGTTGAATCAACTCCTCGAAGCAGGGTGTTCTGCATCTAGCGAACTGCCTCAACCAAGGAAAGCCCCAGCTAGGCCTCCGGGCCCATGGCTCTTCAAAAGCCTGCAGTGTTATCCGAGGAATTGGGCTTTAGTTGCAGTCGGAACGCAAGCCGACATTCTCCTGGAGGCAGGGTGACTTCACACAGGGGGTCCCAGATGGAATACGAAGCCGAGTGTTTTCTCAGTGCAGCGCAGACTAGGGCAATGAGTCAGACTTGCACGGCATGTTGGCCCTGCTAGAACGGTGTTCGTGGACCTGTGGGAATGCTGGGGAAGTCAAGCTGTCCCAAGAAAGAGTGCAGTCTGTTGCCCTACACTCGGCATACACAGAGTGGCTCCGAAGGGCTACGGGCCTGGATGTGGCTTAGCAGGCCCATGGGGGCCTGAGGGTACTCAGTGTCCTTGCAGGGAATAGGGTGCCCACGCCAGGCTCCTAGATGTCCTGCAGAGCGTACTGACGTTAAAATAACGCAGAGCAGTGGCTACGGCCTCATGGAAACTGCTTCACGCCTCCGCTTCTGCATGGCAATTCAGGGCCTTACCTCGAGGCAAGTGCTCTCGCTGAGGGTCCCGTTAGCGCCACAGCATGGGAGGATGCTGACTTTCTCCTCCAGCAGAGTGACTTCAGGTACGAGGTCCTCGAAGAATCCTAAGCAGAGTGTTTTCTCATGGCAGCTCAGACGGGGGCCGTGACGAACACTTCCATGGCAGGTCGCACTGCCTAGAAATGTGGTCCTGAGGCTGCTCCAGTGTTCTGGAAATGTAGCTCTCCTTAAGGAACGTGCAGGGTGTTGCCCATCACTCGGCATGCACAGAGGGCCTCTGAGGGACCTACCTTTGGGCCTCCATGTTGCTCAGCAGGCCCACAGGGGTCTGGAGGCACTCAGGGATCCTGGAGGGAAAATGATGCACACCCGAGGGGCCTAAGAGTCCTGGAAAGGGTACTTCCTTTAAAATAGAGCAGAACAGAGGCTTCCGTGGTGGTGCACTGGTTGACAATCTGCCTGCCAATGCAGGGGACACGGGTTCGAGCCCTGGTCTGGGAGGAATCCACATGCCGCAGAGCAACTGGGCCCGTGAGCCACAACTACTGAGCCTGCGCCTCTGGAGCCTGTGCTCCGCAACAAGAAAGGCTGAGATACTGAGAGGCCTACGCACCGCAATGAAGAGTGGCCCCCACTTACCGTAACTGGAGAGAGCCCTAGCACAGAAACGAAGACCCAACATAGCAATCAATCAATCCATCAATCAATCTTAAAACAACAATAAAAAATATAAAAAATAAAATAAAATACAGCAGAACAGCGACTAATACCTCATGGAATCAGCTGCATGCCGCCCTTTCTGCGCGGTTACTCAGGGACTTACCTCGAGGTCAGTACTCACGTTGAGTTTCCCTTTAGCTCTAGAGCGTGGCAGGATGAGCTCCACCCCGGCCATCGAAGCATCCGGCTAGCTAGACAAAACTCATTGTCTTCCCAGAGCCATGCATACAGTGGCCAGTGGCCTGTCAACAGCAGTCAATTTCAAGTAGCTTCAAGGCAGCATGAATGGAGCTTTCAAAATGGGCAAGCAAGGCTAGTTCCATCAGGCCCCCATTTCCGCTTGCACACGCAGCATACATCCCTGTGCTTTCTAACAAGTCCAAAGAGACACAGGTTACCCAGTGGTTACTTCGTTGAATCAACTCCTCGAAGCAGGGTGTTCTGCATCTAGCGAACTGCCTCAACCAAGGAACGCCCCAGCTAGGCCTCCGGGCCCATGGCTCTTCAAAAGCCTGCAGTGTTATCCGAGGAATTGGGCTTTAGTTGCAGTCGGAACGCAAGCCGACATTCTCCTGGAGGCAGGGTGACTTCACACAGGGGGTCCCAGATGGAATACGAAGCCGAGTGTTTTCTCAGTGCAGCGCAGACTAGGGCAATGAGTCAGACTTGCACGGCATGTTGGCCCTGCTAGAACGGTGTTCGTGGACCTGTGGGAATGCTGGGGAAGTCAAGCTGTCCCAAGAAAGAGTGCAGTCTGTTGCCCTACACTCGGCATACACAGAGTGGCTCCGAAGGGCTACGGGCCTGGATGTGGCTTAGCAGGCCCATGGGGGCCTGAGGGTACTCAGTGTCCTTGCAGGGAATAGGGTGCCCACGCCAGGCTCCTAGATGTCCTGCAGAGCGTACTGACGTTAAAATAACGCAGAGCAGTGGCTACGGCCTCATGGAAACTGCTGCACGCCTCCGCTTCTGCATGGCAATTCAGGGCCTTACCGCGAGGCAAGTGCTCTCGCTGAGGGTCCCGTTAGCGCCACAGCGTGGGAGGATGCTGACTTTCTCCTCGAGCAGAGTGACTTCAGGTACGAGGTCCTCGAAGAATTCTAAGCAGAGTGTTTTCACATGGCAGCTCAGACGGGGGCCGTGACGAACACTTCCATGGCAGGTCGCACTGCCTAGAAATGTGGTCCTGAGGCTGCTCCAGTGCTCTGGAAATGTAGCTCTCCTTATGTTACGTGCAAGGTGTTGCCCATCACTCGGCATGCACAGAGGGCCTCTGAGGGACCTACCTTTGGGCCTCCATGTTGCTCAGCAGGCCCACAGGGGTCTGGAGGCACTCAGGGATCCTGGAGGGAAAATGATGCACACCCGAGGGGCCTAAGAGTCTTGGAAAGGGTACTTCCTTTAAAATAGAGCAGAACAGAGGCTTCCCTGGTGGTGCACTGGTTGACAATCTGCCTGCCAATGCAGGGGACACGGGTTCGAGCCCTGGTCTGGGAGGAATCCACATGCCGCAGAGCAACTGGGCCCGTGAGCCACAACTACTGAGCCTGCGCCTCTGGAGCCTGTGCTCCGCAACAAGAAAGGCTGAGATACTGAGAGGCCTACGCACCGCAATGAAGAGTGGCCCCCACTTACCGTAACTGGAGAGAGCCCTAGCACAGAAACGAAGACCCAACATAGCAATCAATCAATCCATCAATCAATCTTAAAACAACAATAAAAAATATAAAAAATAAAATAAAATACAGCAGAACAGCGACTAATACCTCATGGAATCAGCTGCATGCCGCCCTTTCTGTGCGGTTACTCAGGGACTTACCTCGAGGTCAGTACTCACGTTGAGTTTCCCTTTAGCTCTAGAGCGTGGCAGGATGAGCTCCACCCCGGCCATCGAAGCATCCGGCTAGCTAGACAAAACTCATTGTCTTCCCAGAGCCATGCATACAGTGGCCAGTGGCCTGTCAACAGCAGTCAATTTCAAGTAGCTTCAAGGCAGCATGAATGGAGCTTTCAAAATGGGCAAGCAAGGCTAGTTCCATCAGGCCCCCATTTCCGCTTGCACACGCAGCATACATCCCTGTGCTTTCTAACAAGTCCAAAGAGACACAGGTTACCCAGTGGTTACTTCGTTGAATCAACTCCTCGAAGCAGGGTGTTCTGCATCTAGCGAACTGCCTCAACCAAGGAAAGCCCCAGCTAGGCCTCCGGGCCCATGGCTCTTCAAAAGCCTGCAGTGTTATCCGAGGAATTGGGCTTTAGTTGCAGTCGGAACGCAAGCCGACATTCTCCTGGAGGCAGGGTGACTTCACACAGGGGGTCCCAGATGGAATACGAAGCCGAGTGTTTTCTCAGTGCAGCGCAGACTAGGGCAATGAGTCAGACTTGCACGGCATGTTGGCCCTGCTAGAACGGTGTTCGTGGACCTGTGGGAATGCTGGGGAAGTCAAGCTGTCCCAAGAAAGAGTGCAGTCTGTTGCCCTACACTCGGCATACACAGAGTGGCTCCGAAGGGCTACGGGCCTGGATGTGGCTTAGCAGGCCCATGGGGGCCTGAGGGTACTCAGTGTCCTTGCAGGGAATAGGGTGCCCACGCCAGGCTCCTAGATGTCCTGCAGAGCGTACTGACGTTAAAATAACGCAGAGCAGTGGCTACGGCCTCATGGAAACTGCTTCACGCCTCCGCTTCTGCATGGCAATTCAGGGCCTTACCTCGAGGCAAGTGCTCTCGCTGAGGGTCCCGTTAGCGCCACAGCATGGGAGGATGCTGACTTTCTCCTCCAGCAGAGTGACTTCAGGTACGAGGTCCTCGAAGAATCCTAAGCAGAGTGTTTTCTCATGGCAGCTCAGACGGGGGCCGTGACGAACACTTCCATGGCAGGTCGCACTGCCTAGAAATGTGGTCCTGAGGCTGCTCCAGTGTTCTGGAAATGTAGCTCTCCTTAAGGAACGTGCAGGGTGTTGCCCATCACTCGGCATGCACAGAGGGCCTCTGAGGGACCTACCTTTGGGCCTCCATGTTGCTCAGCAGGCCCACAGGGGTCTGGAGGCACTCAGGGATCCTGGAGGGAAAATGATGCACACCCGAGGGGCCTAAGAGTCCTGGAAAGGGTACTTCCTTTAAAATAGAGCAGAACAGAGGCTTCCGTGGTGGTGCACTGGTTGACAATCTGCCTGCCAATGCAGGGGACACGGGTTCGAGCCCTGGTCTGGGAGGAATCCACATGCCGCAGAGCAACTGGGCCCGTGAGCCACAACTACTGAGCCTGCGCCTCTGGAGCCTGTGCTCCGCAACAAGAGAGGCTGAGATACTGAGAGGCCTACGCACCGCAATGAAGAGTGGCCCCCACTTACCGTAACTGGAGAGAGCCCTAGCACAGAAACGAAGACCCAACATAGCAATCAATCAATCCGTCAATCAATCTTAAAACAACAATAAAAAATATAAAAAATAAAATAAAATACAGCAGAACAGCGACTAATACCTCATGGAATCAGCTGCATGCCGCCCTTTCTGCGCGGTTACTCAGGGACTTACCTCGAGGTCAGTACTCACGTTGAGTTTCCCTTTAGCTCTAGAGCGTGGCAGGATGAGCTCCACCCCGGCCATCGAAGCATCCGGCTAGCTAGACAAAACTCATTGTCTTCCCAGAGCCATGCATACAGTGGCCAGTGGCCTGTCAACAGCAGTCAATTTCAAGTAGCTTCAAGGCAGCATGAATGGAGCTTTCAAAATGGGCAAGCAAGGCTAGTTCCATCAGGCCCCCATTTCCGCTTGCACACGCAGCATACATCCCTGTGCTTTCTAACAAGTCCAAAGAGACACAGGTTACCCAGTGGTTACTTCGTTGAATCAACTCCTCGAAGCAGGGTGTTCTGCATCTAGCGAACTGCCTCAACCAAGGAACGCCCCAGCTAGGCCTCCGGGCCCATGGCTCTTCAAAAGCCTGCAGTGTTATCCGAGAAATTGGGCTTTAGTTGCAGTCGGAACGCAAGCCGACATTCTCCTGGAGGCAGGGTGACTTCACACAGGGGGTCCCAGATGGAATACGAAGCCGAGTGTTTTCTCAGTGCAGCGCAGACTAGGGCAATGAGTCAGACTTGCACGGCATGTTGGCCCTGCTAGAACGGTGTTCGTGGACCTGTGGGAATGCTGGGGAAGTCAAGCTGTCCCAAGAAAGAGTGCAGTCTGTTGCCCTACACTCGGCATACACAGAGTGGCTCCGAAGGGCTACGGGCCTGGATGTGGCTTAGCAGGCCCATGGGGGCCTGAGGGTACTCAGTGTCCTTGCAGGGAATAGGGTGCCCACGCCAGGCTCCTAGATGTCCTGCAGAGCGTACTGACGTTAAAATAACGCAGAGCAGTGGCTACGGCCTCATGGAAACTGCTGCACGCCTCCGCTTCTGCATGGCAATTCAGGGCCTTACCGCGAGGCAAGTGCTCTCGCTGAGGGTCCCGTTAGCGCCACAGCGTGGGAGGATGCTGACTTTCTCCTCGAGCAGAGTGACTTCAGGTACGAGGTCCTCGAAGAATTCTAAGCAGAGTGTTTTCACATGGCAGCTCAGACGGGGGCCGTGACAAACACTTCCATGGCAGGTCGCACTGCCTAGAAATGTGGTCCTGAGGCTGCTCCAGTGCTCTGGAAATGTAGCTCTCCTTATGTTACGTGCAAGGTGTTGCCCATCACTCGGCATGCACAGAGGGCCTCTGAGGGACCTACCTTTGGGCCTCCATGTTGCTCAGCAGGCCCACAGGGGTCTGGAGGCACTCAGGGATCCTGGAGGGAAAATGATGCACACCCGAGGGGCCTAAGAGTCTTGGAAAGGGTACTTCCTTTAAAATAGAGCAGAACAGAGGCTTCCCTGGTGGTGCACTGGTTGACAATCTGCCTGCCAATGCAGGGGACACGGGTTCGAGCCCTGGTCTGGGAGGAATCCACATGCCGCAGAGCAACTGGGCCCGTGAGCCACAACTACTGAGCCTGCGCCTCTGGAGCCTGTGCTCCGCAACAAGAAAGGCTGAGATACTGAGAGGCCTACGCACCGCAATGAAGAGTGGCCCCCACTTACCGTAACTGGAGAGAGCCCTAGCACAGAAACGAAGACCCAACATAGCAATCAATCAATCCATCAATCAATCTTAAAACAACAATAAAAAATATAAAAAATAAAATAAAATACAGCAGAACAGCGACTAATACCTCATGGAATCAGCTGCATGCCGCCCTTTCTGTGCGGTTACTCAGGGACTTACCTCGAGGTCAGTACTCACGTTGAGTTTCCCTTTAGCTCTAGAGCGTGGCAGGATGAGCTCCACCCCGGCCATCGAAGCATCCGGCTAGCTAGACAAAACTCATTGTCTTCCCAGAGCCATGCATACAGTGGCCAGTGGCCTGTCAACAGCAGTCAATTTCAAGTAGCTTCAAGGCAGCATGAATGGAGCTTTCAAAATGGGCAAGCAAGGCTAGTTCCATCAGGCCCCCATTTCCGCTTGCACACGCAGCATACATCCCTGTGCTTTCTAACAAGTCCAAAGAGACACAGGTTACCCAGTGGTTACTTCGTTGAATCAACTCCTCGAAGCAGGGTGTTCTGCATCTAGCGAACTGCCTCAACCAAGGAAAGCCCCAGCTAGGCCTCCGGGCCCATGGCTCTTCAAAAGCCTGCAGTGTTATCCGAGGAATTGGGCTTTAGTTGCAGTCGGAACGCAAGCCGACATTCTCCTGGAGGCAGGGTGACTTCACACAGGGGGTCCCAGATGGAATACGAAGCCGAGTGTTTTCTCAGTGCAGCGCAGACTAGGGCAATGAGTCAGACTTGCACGGCATGTTGGCCCTGCTAGAACGGTGTTCGTGGACCTGTGGGAATGCTGGGGAAGTCAAGCTGTCCCAAGAAAGAGTGCAGTCTGTTGCCCTACACTCGGCATACACAGAGTGGCTCCGAAGGGCTACGGGCCTGGATGTGGCTTAGCAGGCCCATGGGGGCCTGAGGGTACTCAGTGTCCTTGCAGGGAATAGGGTGCCCACGCCAGGCTCCTAGATGTCCTGCAGAGCGTACTGACGTTAAAATAACGCAGAGCAGTGGCTACGGCCTCATGGAAACTGCTTCACGCCTCCGCTTCTGCATGGCAATTCAGGGCCTTACCTCGAGGCAAGTGCTCTCGCTGAGGGTCCCGTTAGCGCCACAGCATGGGAGGATGCTGACTTTCTCCTCCAGCAGAGTGACTTCAGGTACGAGGTCCTCGAAGAATCCTAAGCAGAGTGTTTTCTCATGGCAGCTCAGACGGGGGCCGTGACGAACACTTCCATGGCAGGTCGCACTGCCTAGAAATGTGGTCCTGAGGCTGCTCCAGTGTTCTGGAAATGTAGCTCTCCTTAAGGAACGTGCAGGGTGTTGCCCATCACTCGGCATGCACAGAGGGCCTCTGAGGGACCTACCTTTGGGCCTCCATGTTGCTCAGCAGGCCCACAGGGGTCTGGAGGCACTCAGGGATCCTGGAGGGAAAATGATGCACACCCGAGGGGCCTAAGAGTCCTGGAAAGGGTACTTCCTTTAAAATAGAGCAGAACAGAGGCTTCCGTGGTGGTGCACTGGTTGACAATCTGCCTGCCAATGCAGGGGACACGGGTTCGAGCCCTGGTCTGGGAGGAATCCACATGCCGCAGAGCAACTGGGCCCGTGAGCCACAACTACTGAGCCTGCGCCTCTGGAGCCTGTGCTCCGCAACAAGAGAGGCTGAGATACTGAGAGGCCTACGCACCGCAATGAAGAGTGGCCCCCACTTACCGTAACTGGAGAGAGCCCTAGCACAGAAACGAAGACCCAACATAGCAATCAATCAATCCGTCAATCAATCTTAAAACAACAATAAAAAATATAAAAAATAAAATAAAATACAGCAGAACAGCGACTAATACCTCATGGAATCAGCTGCATGCCGCCCTTTCTGCGCGGTTACTCAGGGACTTACCTCGAGGTCAGTACTCACGTTGAGTTTCCCTTTAGCTCTAGAGCGTGGCAGGATGAGCTCCACCCCGGCCATCGAAGCATCCGGCTAGCTAGACAAAACTCATTGTCTTCCCAGAGCCATGCATACAGTGGCCAGTGGCCTGTCAACAGCAGTCAATTTCAAGTAGCTTCAAGGCAGCATGAATGGAGCTTTCAAAATGGGCAAGCAAGGCTAGTTCCATCAGGCCCCCATTTCCGCTTGCACACGCAGCATACATCCCTGTGCTTTCTAACAAGTCCAAAGAGACACAGGTTACCCAGTGGTTACTTCGTTGAATCAACTCCTCGAAGCAGGGTGTTCTGCATCTAGCGAACTGCCTCAACCAAGGAACGCCCCAGCTAGGCCTCCGGGCCCATGGCTCTTCAAAAGCCTGCAGTGTTATCCGAGAAATTGGGCTTTAGTTGCAGTCGGAACGCAAGCCGACATTCTCCTGGAGGCAGGGTGACTTCACACAGGGGGTCCCAGATGGAATACGAAGCCGAGTGTTTTCTCAGTGCAGCGCAGACTAGGGCAATGAGTCAGACTTGCACGGCATGTTGGCCCTGCTAGAACGGTGTTCGTGGACCTGTGGGAATGCTGGGGAAGTCAAGCTGTCCCAAGAAAGAGTGCAGTCTGTTGCCCTACACTCGGCATACACAGAGTGGCTCCGAAGGGCTACGGGCCTGGATGTGGCTTAGCAGGCCCATGGGGGCCTGAGGGTACTCAGTGTCCTTGCAGGGAATAGGGTGCCCACGCCAGGCTCCTAGATGTCCTGCAGAGCGTACTGACGTTAAAATAACGCAGAGCAGTGGCTACGGCCTCATGGAAACTGCTGCATGCCTCCGCTTCTGCATGGCAATTCAGGGCCTTACCGCGAGGCAAGTGCTCTCGCTGAGGGTCCCGTTAGCGCCACAGCGTGGGAGGATGCTGACTTTCTCCTCGAGCAGAGTGACTTCAGGTACGAGGTCCTCGAAGAATTCTAAGCAGAGTGTTTTCACATGGCAGCTCAGACGGGGGCCGTGACAAACACTTCCATGGCAGGTCGCACTGCCTAGAAATGTGGTCCTGAGGCTGCTCCAGTGCTCTGGAAATGTAGCTCTCCTTATGTTACGTGCAAGGTGTTGCCCATCACTCGGCATGCACAGAGGGCCTCTGAGGGACCTACCTTTGGGCCTCCATGTTGCTCAGCAGGCCCACAGGGGTCTGGAGGCACTCAGGGATCCTGGAGGGAAAATGATGCACACCCGAGGGGCCTAAGAGTCTTGGAAAGGGTACTTCCTTTAAAATAGAGCAGAACAGAGGCTTCCCTGGTGGTGCACTGGTTGACAATCTGCCTGCCAATGCAGGGGACACGGGTTCGAGCCCTGGTCTGGGAGGAATCCACATGCCGCAGAGCAACTGGGCCCGTGAGCCACAACTACTGAGCCTGCGCCTCTGGAGCCTGTGCTCCGCAACAAGAAAGGCTGAGATACTGAGAGGCCTACGCACCGCAATGAAGAGTGGCCCCCACTTACCGTAACTGGAGAGAGCCCTAGCACAGAAACGAAGACCCAACATAGCAATCAATCAATCCATCAATCAATCTTAAAACAACAATAAAAAATATAAAAAATAAAATAAAATACAGCAGAACAGCGACTAATACCTCATGGAATCAGCTGCATGCCGCCCTTTCTGTGCGGTTACTCAGGGACTTACCTCGAGGTCAGTACTCACGTTGAGTTTCCCTTTAGCTCTAGAGCGTGGCAGGATGAGCTCCACCCCGGCCATCGAAGCATCCGGCTAGCTAGACAAAACTCATTGTCTTCCCAGAGCCATGCATACAGTGGCCAGTGGCCTGTCAACAGCAGTCAATTTCAAGTAGCTTCAAGGCAGCATGAATGGAGCTTTCAAAATGGGCAAGCAAGGCTAGTTCCATCAGGCCCCCATTTCCGCTTGCACACGCAGCATACATCCCTGTGCTTTCTAACAAGTCCAAAGAGACACAGGTTACCCAGTGGTTACTTCGTTGAATCAACTCCTCGAAGCAGGGTGTTCTGCATCTAGCGAACTGCCTCAACCAAGGAAAGCCCCAGCTAGGCCTCCGGGCCCATGGCTCTTCAAAAGCCTGCAGTGTTATCCGAGGAATTGGGCTTTAGTTGCAGTCGGAACGCAAGCCGACATTCTCCTGGAGGCAGGGTGACTTCACACAGGGGGTCCCAGATGGAATACGAAGCCGAGTGTTTTCTCAGTGCAGCGCAGACTAGGGCAATGAGTCAGACTTGCACGGCATGTTGGCCCTGCTAGAACGGTGTTCGTGGACCTGTGGGAATGCTGGGGAAGTCAAGCTGTCCCAAGAAAGAGTGCAGTCTGTTGCCCTACACTCGGCATACACAGAGTGGCTCCGAAGGGCTACGGGCCTGGATGTGGCTTAGCAGGCCCATGGGGGCCTGAGGGTACTCAGTGTCCTTGCAGGGAATAGGGTGCCCACGCCAGGCTCCTAGATGTCCTGCAGAGCGTACTGACGTTAAAATAACGCAGAGCAGTGGCTACGGCCTCATGGAAACTGCTGCACGCCTCCGCTTCTGCATGGCAATTCAGGGCCTTACCTCGAGGCAAGTGCTCTCGCTGAGGGTCCCGTTAGCGCCACAGCATGGGAGGATGCTGACTTTCTCCTCCAGCAGAGTGACTTCAGGTACGAGGTCCTCGAAGAATCCTAAGCAGAGTGTTTTCTCATGGCAGCTCAGACGGGGGCCGTGACGAACACTTCCATGGCAGGTCGCACTGCCTAGAAATGTGGTCCTGAGGCTGCTCCAGTGTTCTGGAAATGTAGCTCTCCTTAAGGAACGTGCAGGGTGTTGCCCATCACTCGGCATGCACAGAGGGCCTCTGAGGGACCTACCTTTGGGCCTCCATGTTGCTCAGCAGGCCCACAGGGGTCTGGAGGCACTCAGGGATCCTGGAGGGAAAATGATGCACACCCGAGGGGCCTAAGAGTCCTGGAAAGGGTACTTCCTTTAAAATAGAGCAGAACAGAGGCTTCCGTGGTGGTGCACTGGTTGACAATCTGCCTGCCAATGCAGGGGACACGGGTTCGAGCCCTGGTCTGGGAGGAATCCACATGCCGCAGAGCAACTGGGCCCGTGAGCCACAACTACTGAGCCTGCGCCTCTGGAGCCTGTGCTCCGCAACAAGAGAGGCTGAGATACTGAGAGGCCTACGCACCGCAATGAAGAGTGGCCCCCACTTACCGTAACTGGAGAGAGCCCTAGCACAGAAACGAAGACCCAACATAGCAATCAATCAATCCATCAATCAATCTTAAAACAACAATAAAAAATATAAAAAATAAAATAAAATACAGCAGAACAGCGACTAATACCTCATGGAATCAGCTGCATGCCGCCCTTTCTGCGCGGTTACTCAGGGACTTACCTCGAGGTCAGTACTCACGTTGAGTTTCCCTTTAGCTCTAGAGCGTGGCAGGATGAGCTCCACCCCGGCCATCGAAGCATCCGGCTAGCTAGACAAAACTCATTGTCTTCCCAGAGCCATGCATACAGTGGCCAGTGGCCTGTCAACAGCAGTCAATTTCAAGTAGCTTCAAGGCAGCATGAATGGAGCTTTCAAAATGGGCAAGCAAGGCTAGTTCCATCAGGCCCCCATTTCCGCTTGCACACGCAGCATACATCCCTGTGCTTTCTAACAAGTCCAAAGAGACACAGGTTACCCAGTGGTTACTTCGTTGAATCAACTCCTCGAAGCAGGGTGTTCTGCATCTAGCGAACTGCCTCAACCAAGGAACGCCCCAGCTAGGCCTCCGGGCCCATGGCTCTTCAAAAGCCTGCAGTGTTATCCGAGGAATTGGGCTTTAGTTGCAGTCGGAACGCAAGCCGACATTCTCCTGGAGGCAGGGTGACTTCACACAGGGGGTCCCAGATGGAATACGAAGCCGAGTGTTTTCTCAGTGCAGCGCAGACTAGGGCAATGAGTCAGACTTGCACGGCATGTTGGCCCTGCTAGAACGGTGTTCGTGGACCTGTGGGAATGCTGGGGAAGTCAAGCTGTCCCAAGAAAGAGTGCAGTCTGTTGCCCTACACTCGGCATACACAGAGTGGCTCCGAAGGGCTACGGGCCTGGATGTGGCTTAGCAGGCCCATGGGGGCCTGAGGGTACTCAGTGTCCTTGCAGGGAATAGGGTGCCCACGCCAGGCTCCTAGATGTCCTGCAGAGCGTACTGACGTTAAAATAACGCAGAGCAGTGGCTACGGCCTCATGGAAACTGCTGCACGCCTCCGCTTCTGCATGGCAATTCAGGGCCTTACCGCGAGGCAAGTGCTCTCGCTGAGGGTCCCGTTAGCGCCACAGCGTGGGAGGATGCTGACTTTCTCCTCGAGCAGAGTGACTTCAGGTACGAGGTCCTCGAAGAATTCTAAGCAGAGTGTTTTCACATGGCAGCTCAGACGGGGGCCGTGACGAACACTTCCATGGCAGGTCGCACTGCCTAGAAATGTGGTCCTGAGGCTGCTCCAGTGCTCTGGAAATGTAGCTCTCCTTATGTTACGTGCAAGGTGTTGCCCATCACTCGGCATGCACAGAGGGCCTCTGAGGGACCTACATTTGGGCCTCCATGTTGCTCAGCAGGCCCACAGGGGTCTGGAGGCACTCAGGGATCCTGGAGGGAAAATGATGCACACCCGAGGGGCCTAAGAGTCTTGGAAAGGGTACTTCCTTTAAAATAGAGCAGAACAGAGGCTTCCCTGGTGGTGCACTGGTTGACAATCTGCCTGCCAATGCAGGGGACACGGGTTCGAGCCCTGGTCTGGGAGGAATCCACATGCCGCGGAGCAACTGGGCCCGTGAGCCACAACTACTGAGCCTGCGCCTCTGGAGCCTGTGCTCCGCAACAAGAAAGGCTGAGATACTGAGAGGCCTACGCACCGTGATGAAGAGTGGCCCCCACTTACCGTAACTGGAGAGAGCCCTAGCACAGAAACGAAGACCCAATATAGCAATCAATCAATCCATCAATCAATCTTAAAACAACAATAAAAAATATAAAAAATAAAATAAAGGAGAACAGCGACTAATACCTCATGGAAACAGCTGCATGCCGCCCTTTCTGTGCGGTTACTCAGGGACTTACCTCGAGGTCAGTACTCACGTTGAGTTTCCCTTTAGCTCTAGAGCGTGGCAGGATGAGCTCCACCCCGGCCATCGAAGCATCCGGCTAGCTAGACAAAACTCATTGTCTTCCCAGAGCCATGTATACAGAGGCTAGTGGCCTGTCAACAGCAGTCAATTTCAAGTAGCTTCAAGGCAGCATGAATGGAGCTTTCAGAATGGGCAAGCAAGGCTACTTCCATCAGGCCCCCATTTCCGCTTGCACACGCAGCATACATCCCTGTGCTTTCTAACAAGTCCAAAGAGACACAGGTTACCCAGTGGTTACTTCGTTGAATCAACTCCTCGAAGCAGGGTGTTCTGCATCTAGCGAACTGCCTCAACCAAGGAAAGCCCCAGCTAGGCCTCCGGGCCCATGGCTCTTCAAAAGCCTGCAGTGTTATCCGAGGAATTGGGCTTTAGTTGCAGTCGGAACGCAAGCCGACATTCTCCTGGAGGCAGGGTGACTTCACACAGGGGGTCCCAGATGGAATACGAAGCCGAGTGTTTTCTCAGTGCAGCGCAGACTAGGGCAATGAGTCAGACTTGCACGGCATGTTGGCCCTGCTAGAACGGTGTTCGTGGACCTGTGGGAATGCTGGGGAAGTCAAGCTGTCCCAAGAAAGAGTGCAGTCTGTTGCCCTACACTCGGCATACACAGAGTGGCTCCGAAGGGCTACGGGCCTGGATGTGGCTTAGCAGGCCCATGGGGGCCTGAGGGTACTCAGTGTCCTTGCAGGGAATAGGGTGCCCACGCCAGGCTCCTAGATGTCCTGCAGAGCGTACTGACGTTAAAATAACGCAGAGCAGTGGCTACGGCCTCATGGAAACTGCTGCACGCCTCCGCTTCTGCATGGCAATTCAGGGCCTTACCGCGAGGCAAGTGCTCTCGCTGAGGGTCCCGTTAGCGCCACAGCGTGGGAGGATGCTGACTTTCTCCTCGAGCAGAGTGACTTCAGGTACGAGGTCCTCGAAGAATTCTAAGCAGAGTGTTTTCACATGGCAGCTCAGACGGGGGCCGTGACGAACACTTCCATGGCAGGTCGCACTGCCTAGAAATGTGGTCCTGAGGCTGCTCCAGTGCTCTGGAAATGTAGCTCTCCTTATGTTACGTGCAAGGTGTTGCCCATCACTCGGCATGCACAGAGGGCCTCTGAGGGACCTACCTTTGGGCCTCCATGTTGCTCAGCAGGCCCACAGGGGTCTGGAGGCACTCAGGGATCCTGGAGGGAAAATGATGCACACCCGAGGGGCCTAAGAGTCTTGGAAAGGGTACTTCCTTTAAAATAGAGCAGAACAGAGGCTTCCCTGGTGGTGCACTGGTTGACAATCTGCCTGCCAATGCAGGGGACACGGGTTCGAGCCCTGGTCTGGGAGGAATCCACATGCCGCAGAGCAACTGGGCCCGTGAGCCACAACTACTGAGCCTGCGCCTCTGGAGCCTGTGCTCCGCAACAAGAGAGGCTGAGATACTGAGAGGCCTACGCACCGCAATGAAGAGTGGCCCCCACTTACCGTAACTGGAGAGAGCCCTAGCACAGAAACGAAGACCCAACATAGCAATCAATCAATCCATCAATCAATCTTAAAACAACAATAAAAAATATAAAAAATAAAATAAAATACAGCAGAACAGCGACTAATACCTCATGGAATCAGCTGCATGCCGCCCTTTCTGCGCGGTTACTCAGGGACTTACCTCGAGGTCAGTACTCACGTTGAGTTTCCCTTTAGCTCTAGAGCGTGGCAGGATGAGCTCCACCCCGGCCATCGAAGCATCCGGCTAGCTAGACAAAACTCATTGTCTTCCCAGAGCCATGCATACAGTGGCCAGTGGCCTGTCAACAGCAGTCAATTTCAAGTAGCTTCAAGGCAGCATGAATGGAGCTTTCAAAATGGGCAAGCAAGGCTAGTTCCATCAGGCCCCCATTTCCGCTTGCACACGCAGCATACATCCCTGTGCTTTCTAACAAGTCCAAAGAGACACAGGTTACCCAGTGGTTACTTCGTTGAATCAACTCCTCGAAGCAGGGTGTTCTGCATCTAGCGAACTGCCTCAACCAAGGAACGCCCCAGCTAGGCCTCCGGGCCCATGGCTCTTCAAAAGCCTGCAGTGTTATCCGAGGAATTGGGCTTTAGTTGCAGTCGGAACGCAAGCCGACATTCTCCTGGAGGCAGGGTGACTTCACACAGGGGGTCCCAGATGGAATACGAAGCCGAGTGTTTTCTCAGTGCAGCGCAGACTAGGGCAATGAGTCAGACTTGCACGGCATGTTGGCCCTGCTAGAACGGTGTTCGTGGACCTGTGGGAATGCTGGGGAAGTCAAGCTGTCCCAAGAAAGAGTGCAGTCTGTTGCCCTACACTCGGCATACACAGAGTGGCTCCGAAGGGCTACGGGCCTGGATGTGGCTTAGCAGGCCCATGGGGGCCTGAGGGTACTCAGTGTCCTTGCAGGGAATAGGGTGCCCACGCCAGGCTCCTAGATGTCCTGCAGAGCGTACTGACGTTAAAATAACGCAGAGCAGTGGCTACGGCCTCATGGAAACTGCTGCACGCCTCCGCTTCTGCATGGCAATTCAGGGCCTTACCGCGAGGCAAGTGCTCTCGCTGAGGGTCCCGTTAGCGCCACAGCGTGGGAGGATGCTGACTTTCTCCTCGAGCAGAGTGACTTCAGGTACGAGGTCCTCGAAGAATTCTAAGCAGAGTGTTTTCACATGGCAGCTCAGACGGGGGCCGTGACGAACACTTCCATGGCAGGTCGCACTGCCTAGAAATGTGGTCCTGAGGCTGCTCCAGTGCTCTGGAAATGTAGCTCTCCTTATGTTACGTGCAAGGTGTTGCCCATCACTCGGCATGCACAGAGGGCCTCTGAGGGACCTACCTTTGGGCCTCCATGTTGCTCAGCAGGCCCACAGGGGTCTGGAGGCACTCAGGGATCCTGGAGGGAAAATGATGCACACCCGAGGGGCCTAAGAGTCTTGGAAAGGGTACTTCCTTTAAAATAGAGCAGAACAGAGGCTTCCCTGGTGGTGCACTGGTTGACAATCTGCCTGCCAATGCAGGGGACACGGGTTCGAGCCCTGGTCTGGGAGGAATCCACATGCCGCAGAGCAACTGGGCCCGTGAGCCACAACTACTGAGCCTGCGCCTCTGGAGCCTGTGCTCCGCAACAAGAAAGGCTGAGATACTGAGAGGCCTACGCACCGCAATGAAGAGTGGCCCCCACTTACCGTAACTGGAGAGAGCCCTAGCACAGAAACGAAGACCCAACATAGCAATCAATCAATCCATCAATCAATCTTAAAACAACAATAAAAAATATAAAAAATAAAATAAAATACAGCAGAACAGCGACTAATACCTCATGGAATCAGCTGCATGCCGCCCTTTCTGTGCGGTTACTCAGGGACTTACCTCGAGGTCAGTACTCACGTTGAGTTTCCCTTTAGCTCTAGAGCGTGGCAGGATGAGCTCCACCCCGGCCATCGAAGCATCCGGCTAGCTAGACAAAACTCATTGTCTTCCCAGAGCCATGCATACAGTGGCCAGTGGCCTGTCAACAGCAGTCAATTTCAAGTAGCTTCAAGGCAGCATGAATGGAGCTTTCAAAATGGGCAAGCAAGGCTACTTCCATCAGGCCCCCATTTCCGCTTGCACACGCAGCATACATCCCTGTGCTTTCTAACAAGTCCAAAGAGACACAGGTTACCCAGTGGTTACTTCGTTGAATCAACTCCTCGAAGCAGGGTGTTCTGCATCTAGCGAACTGCCTCAACCAAGGAAAGCCCCAGCTAGGCCTCCGGGCCCATGGCTCTTCAAAAGCCTGCAGTGTTATCCGAGGAATTGGGCTTTAGTTGCAGTCGGAACGCAAGCCGACATTCTCCTGGAGGCAGGGTGACTTCACACAGGGGGTCCCAGATGGAATACGAAGCCGAGTGTTTTCTCAGTGCAGCGCAGACTAGGGCAATGAGTCAGACTTGCACGGCATGTTGGCCCTGCTAGAACGGTGTTCGTGGACCTGTGGGAATGCTGGGGAAGTCAAGCTGTCCCAAGAAAGAGTGCAGTCTGTTGCCCTACACTCGGCATACACAGAGTGGCTCCGAAGGGCTACGGGCCTGGATGTGGCTTAGCAGGCCCATGGGGGCCTGAGGGTACTCAGTGTCCTTGCAGGGAATAGGGTGCCCACGCCAGGCTCCTAGATGTCCTGCAGAGCGTACTGACGTTAAAATAACGCAGAGCAGTGGCTACGGCCTCATGGAAACTGCTTCACGCCTCCGCTTCTGCATGGCAATTCAGGGCCTTACCTCGAGGCAAGTGCTCTCGCTGAGGGTCCCGTTAGCGCCACAGCATGGGAGGATGCTGACTTTCTCCTCCAGCAGAGTGACTTCAGGTACGAGGTCCTCGAAGAATCCTAAGCAGAGTGTTTTCTCATGGCAGCTCAGACGGGGGCCGTGACGAACACTTCCATGGCAGGTCGCACTGCCTAGAAATGTGGTCCTGAGGCTGCTCCAGTGTTCTGGAAATGTAGCTCTCCTTAAGGAACGTGCAGGGTGTTGCCCATCACTTGGCATGCACAGAGGGCCTCTGAGGGACCTACCTTTGGGCCTCCATGTTGCTCAGCAGGCCCACAGGGGTCTGGAGGCACTCAGGGATCCTGGAGGGAAAATGATGCACACCCGAGGGGCCTAAGAGTCCTGGAAAGGGTACTTCCTTTAAAATAGAGCAGAACAGAGGCTTCCGTGGTGGTGCACTGGTTGACAATCTGCCTGCCAATGCAGGGGACACGGGTTCGAGCCCTGGTCTGGGAGGAATCCACATGCCGCAGAGCAACTGGGCCCGTGAGCCACAACTACTGAGCCTGCGCCTCTGGAGCCTGTGCTCCGCAACAAGAGAGGCTGAGATACTGAGAGGCCTACGCACCGCAATGAAGAGTGGCCCCCACTTACCGTAACTGGAGAGAGCCCTAGCACAGAAACGAAGACCCAACATAGCAATCAATCAATCCATCAATCAATCTTAAAACAACAATAAAAAATATAAAAAATAAAATAAAATACAGCAGAACAGCGACTAATACCTCATGGAATCAGCTGCATGCCGCCCTTTCTGCGCGGTTACTCAGGGACTTACCTCGAGGTCAGTACTCACGTTGAGTTTCCCTTTAGCTCTAGAGCGTGGCAGGATGAGCTCCACCCCGGCCATCGAAGCATCCGGCTAGCTAGACAAAACTCATTGTCTTCCCAGAGCCATGCATACAGTGGCCAGTGGCCTGTCAACAGCAGTCAATTTCAAGTAGCTTCAAGGCAGCATGAATGGAGCTTTCAAAATGGGCAAGCAAGGCTAGTTCCATCAGGCCCCCATTTCCGCTTGCACACGCAGCATACATCCCTGTGCTTTCTAACAAGTCCAAAGAGACACAGGTTACCCAGTGGTTACTTCGTTGAATCAACTCCTCGAAGCAGGGTGTTCTGCATCTAGCGAACTGCCTCAACCAAGGAACGCCCCAGCTAGGCCTCCGGGCCCATGGCTCTTCAAAAGCCTGCAGTGTTATCCGAGGAATTGGGCTTTAGTTGCAGTCGGAACGCAAGCCGACATTCTCCTGGAGGCAGGGTGACTTCACACAGGGGGTCCCAGATGGAATACGAAGCCGAGTGTTTTCTCAGTGCAGCGCAGACTAGGGCAATGAGTCAGACTTGCACGGCATGTTGGCCCTGCTAGAACGGTGTTCGTGGACCTGTGGGAATGCTGGGGAAGTCAAGCTGTCCCAAGAAAGAGTGCAGTCTGTTGCCCTACACTCGGCATACACAGAGTGGCTCCGAAGGGCTACGGGCCTGGATGTGGCTTAGCAGGCCCATGGGGGCCTGAGGGTACTCAGTGTCCTTGCAGGGAATAGGGTGCCCACGCCAGGCTCCTAGATGTCCTGCAGAGCGTACTGACGTTAAAATAACGCAGAGCAGTGGCTACGGCCTCATGGAAACTGCTGCACGCCTCCGCTTCTGCATGGCAATTCAGGGCCTTACCGCGAGGCAAGTGCTCTCGCTGAGGGTCCCGTTAGCGCCACAGCGTGGGAGGATGCTGACTTTCTCCTCGAGCAGAGTGACTTCAGGTACGAGGTCCTCGAAGAATTCTAAGCAGAGTGTTTTCACATGGCAGCTCAGACGGGGGCCGTGACGAACACTTCCATGGCAGGTCGCACTGCCTAGAAATGTGGTCCTGAGGCTGCTCCAGTGCTCTGGAAATGTAGCTCTCCTTATGTTACGTGCAAGGTGTTGCCCATCACTCGGCATGCACAGAGGGCCTCTGAGGGACCTACCTTTGGGCCTCCATGTTGCTCAGCAGGCCCACAGGGGTCTGGAGGCACTCAGGGATCCTGGAGGGAAAATGATGCACACCCGAGGGGCCTAAGAGTCTTGGAAAGGGTACTTCCTTTAAAATAGAGCAGAACAGAGGCTTCCCTGGTGGTGCACTGGTTGACAATCTGCCTGCCAATGCAGGGGACACGGGTTCGAGCCCTGGTCTGGGAGGAATCCACATGCCGCAGAGCAACTGGGCCCGTGAGCCACAACTACTGAGCCTGCGCCTCTGGAGCCTGTGCTCCGCAACAAGAAAGGCTGAGATACTGAGAGGCCTACGCACCGCAATGAAGAGTGGCCCCCACTTACCGTAACTGGAGAGAGCCCTAGCACAGAAACGAAGACCCAACATAGCAATCAATCAATCCATCAATCAATCTTAAAACAACAATAAAAAATATAAAAAATAAAATAAAATACAGCAGAACAGCGACTAATACCTCATGGAATCAGCTGCATGCCGCCCTTTCTGTGCGGTTACTCAGGGACTTACCTCGAGGTCAGTACTCACGTTGAGTTTCCCTTTAGCTCTAGAGCGTGGCAGGATGAGCTCCACCCCGGCCATCGAAGCATCCGGCTAGCTAGACAAAACTCATTGTCTTCCCAGAGCCATGCATACAGTGGCCAGTGGCCTGTCAACAGCAGTCAATTTCAAGTAGCTTCAAGGCAGCATGAATGGAGCTTTCAAAATGGGCAAGCAAGGCTAGTTCCATCAGGCCCCCATTTCCGCTTGCACACGCAGCATACATCCCTGTGCTTTCTAACAAGTCCAAAGAGACACAGGTTACCCAGTGGTTACTTCGTTGAATCAACTCCTCGAAGCAGGGTGTTCTGCATCTAGCGAACTGCCTCAACCAAGGAAAGCCCCAGCTAGGCCTCCGGGCCCATGGCTCTTCAAAAGCCTGCAGTGTTATCCGAGGAATTGGGCTTTAGTTGCAGTCGGAACGCAAGCCGACATTCTCCTGGAGGCAGGGTGACTTCACACAGGGGGTCCCAGATGGAATACGAAGCCGAGTGTTTTCTCAGTGCAGCGCAGACTAGGGCAATGAGTCAGACTTGCACGGCATGTTGGCCCTGCTAGAACGGTGTTCGTGGACCTGTGGGAATGCTGGGGAAGTCAAGCTGTCCCAAGAAAGAGTGCAGTCTGTTGCCCTACACTCGGCATACACAGAGTGGCTCCGAAGGGCTACGGGCCTGGATGTGGCTTAGCAGGCCCATGGGGGCCTGAGGGTACTCAGTGTCCTTGCAGGGAATAGGGTGCCCACGCCAGGCTCCTAGATGTCCTGCAGAGCGTACTGACGTTAAAATAACGCAGAGCAGTGGCTACGGCCTCATGGAAACTGCTTCACGCCTCCGCTTCTGCATGGCAATTCAGGGCCTTACCTCGAGGCAAGTGCTCTCGCTGAGGGTCCCGTTAGCGCCACAGCATGGGAGGATGCTGACTTTCTCCTCCAGCAGAGTGACTTCAGGTACGAGGTCCTCGAAGAATCCTAAGCAGAGTGTTTTCTCATGGCAGCTCAGACGGGGGCCGTGACGAACACTTCCATGGCAGGTCGCACTGCCTAGAAATGTGGTCCTGAGGCTGCTCCAGTGTTCTGGAAATGTAGCTCTCCTTAAGGAACGTGCAGGGTGTTGCCCATCACTCGGCATGCACAGAGGGCCTCTGAGGGACCTACCTTTGGGCCTCCATGTTGCTCAGCAGGCCCACAGGGGTCTGGAGGCACTCAGGGATCCTGGAGGGAAAATGATGCACACCCGAGGGGCCTAAGAGTCCTGGAAAGGGTACTTCCTTTAAAATAGAGCAGAACAGAGGCTTCCGTGGTGGTGCACTGGTTGACAATCTGCCTGCCAATGCAGGGGACACGGGTTCGAGCCCTGGTCTGGGAGGAATCCACATGCCGCAGAGCAACTGGGCCCGTGAGCCACAACTACTGAGCCTGCGCCTCTGGAGCCTGTGCTCCGCAACAAGAGAGGCTGAGATACTGAGAGGCCTACGCACCGCAATGAAGAGTGGCCCCCACTTACCGTAACTGGAGAGAGCCCTAGCACAGAAACGAAGACCCAACATAGCAATCAATCAATCCATCAATCAATCTTAAAACAACAATAAAAAATATAAAAAATAAAATAAAATACAGCAGAACAGCGACTAATACCTCATGGAATCAGCTGCATGCCGCCCTTTCTGTGCGGTTACTCAGGGACTTACCTCGAGGTCAGTACTCACGTTGAGTTTCCCTTTAGCTCTAGAGCGTGGCAGGATGAGCTCCACCCCGGCCATCGAAGCATCCGGCTAGCTAGACAAAACTCATTGTCTTCCCAGAGCCATGCATACAGTGGCCAGTGGCCTGTCAACAGCAGTCAATTTCAAGTAGCTTCAAGGCAGCATGAATGGAGCTTTCAAAATGGGCAAGCAAGGCTAGTTCCATCAGGCCCCCATTTCCGCTTGCACACGCAGCATACATCCCTGTGCTTTCTAACAAGTCCAAAGAGACACAGGTTACCCAGTGGTTACTTCGTTGAATCAACTCCTCGAAGCAGGGTGTTCTGCATCTAGCGAACTGCCTCAACCAAGGAACGCCCCAGCTAGGCCTCCGGGCCCATGGCTCTTCAAAAGCCTGCAGTGTTATCCGAGGAATTGGGCTTTAGTTGCAGTCGGAACGCAAGCCGACATTCTCCTGGAGGCAGGGTGACTTCACACAGGGGGTCCCAGATGGAATACGAAGCCGAGTGTTTTCTCAGTGCAGCGCAGACTAGGGCAATGAGTCAGACTTGCACGGCATGTTGGCCCTGCTAGAACGGTGTTCGTGGACCTGTGGGAATGCTGGGGAAGTCAAGCTGTCCCAAGAAAGAGTGCAGTCTGTTGCCCTACACTCGGCATACACAGAGTGGCTCCGAAGGGCTACGGGCCTGGATGTGGCTTAGCAGGCCCATGGGGGCCTGAGGGTACTCAGTGTCCTTGCAGGGAATAGGGTGCCCACGCCAGGCTCCTAGATGTCCTGCAGAGCGTACTGACGTTAAAATAACGCAGAGCAGTGGCTACGGCCTCATGGAAACTGCTGCACGCCTCCGCTTCTGCATGGCAATTCAGGGCCTTACCGCGAGGCAAGTGCTCTCGCTGAGGGTCCCGTTAGCGCCACAGCGTGGGAGGATGCTGACTTTCTCCTCGAGCAGAGTGACTTCAGGTACGAGGTCCTCGAAGAATTCTAAGCAGAGTGTTTTCACATGGCAGCTCAGACGGGGGCCGTGACGAACACTTCCATGGCAGGTCGCACTGCCTAGAAATGTGGTCCTGAGGCTGCTCCAGTGCTCTGGAAATGTAGCTCTCCTTATGTTACGTGCAAGGTGTTGCCCATCACTCGGCATGCACAGAGGGCCTCTGAGGGACCTACCTTTGGGCCTCCATGTTGCTCAGCAGGCCCACAGGGGTCTGGAGGCACTCAGGGATCCTGGAGGGAAAATGATGCACACCCGAGGGGCCTAAGAGTCTTGGAAAGGGTACTTCCTTTAAAATAGAGCAGAACAGAGGCTTCCCTGGTGGTGCACTGGTTGACAATCTGCCTGCCAATGCAGGGGACACGGGTTCGAGCCCTGGTCTGGGAGGAATCCACATGCCGCAGAGCAACTGGGCCCGTGAGCCACAACTACTGAGCCTGCGCCTCTGGAGCCTGTGCTCCGCAACAAGAAAGGCTGAGATACTGAGAGGCCTACGCACCGCAATGAAGAGTGGCCCCCACTTACCGTAACTGGAGAGAGCCCTAGCACAGAAACGAAGACCCAACATAGCAATCAATCAATCCATCAATCAATCTTAAAACAACAATAAAAAATATAAAAAATAAAATAAAATACAGCAGAACAGCGACTAATACCTCATGGAATCAGCTGCATGCCGCCCTTTCTGTGCGGTTACTCAGGGACTTACCTCGAGGTCAGTACTCACGTTGAGTTTCCCTTTAGCTCTAGAGCGTGGCAGGATGAGCTCCACCCCGGCCATCGAAGCATCCGGCTAGCTAGACAAAACTCATTGTCTTCCCAGAGCCATGCATACAGTGGCCAGTGGCCTGTCAACAGCAGTCAATTTCAAGTAGCTTCAAGGCAGCATGAATGGAGCTTTCAAAATGGGCAAGCAAGGCTAGTTCCATCAGGCCCCCATTTCCGCTTGCACACGCAGCATACATCCCTGTGCTTTCTAACAAGTCCAAAGAGACACAGGTTACCCAGTGGTTACTTCGTTGAATCAACTCCTCGAAGCAGGGTGTTCTGCATCTAGCGAACTGCCTCAACCAAGGAAAGCCCCAGCTAGGCCTCCGGGCCCATGGCTCTTCAAAAGCCTGCAGTGTTATCCGAGGAATTGGGCTTTAGTTGCAGTCGGAACGCAAGCCGACATTCTCCTGGAGGCAGGGTGACTTCACACAGGGGGTCCCAGATGGAATACGAAGCCGAGTGTTTTCTCAGTGCAGCGCAGACTAGGGCAATGAGTCAGACTTGCACGGCATGTTGGCCCTGCTAGAACGGTGTTCGTGGACCTGTGGGAATGCTGGGGAAGTCAAGCTGTCCCAAGAAAGAGTGCAGTCTGTTGCCCTACACTCGGCATACACAGAGTGGCTCCGAAGGGCTACGGGCCTGGATGTGGCTTAGCAGGCCCATGGGGGCCTGAGGGTACTCAGTGTCCTTGCAGGGAATAGGGTGCCCACGCCAGGCTCCTAGATGTCCTGCAGAGCGTACTGACGTTAAAATAACGCAGAGCAGTGGCTACGGCCTCATGGAAACTGCTGCACGCCTCCGCTTCTGCATGGCAATTCAGGGCCTTACCTCGAGGCAAGTGCTCTCGCTGAGGGTCCCGTTAGCGCCACAGCATGGGAGGATGCTGACTTTCTCCTCCAGCAGAGTGACTTCAGGTACGAGGTCCTCGAAGAATCCTAAGCAGAGTGTTTTCTCATGGCAGCTCAGACGGGGGCCGTGACGAACACTTCCATGGCAGGTCGCACTGCCTAGAAATGTGGTCCTGAGGCTGCTCCAGTGTTCTGGAAATGTAGCTCTCCTTAAGGAACGTGCAGGGTGTTGCCCATCACTCGGCATGCACAGAGGGCCTCTGAGGGACCTACCTTTGGGCCTCCATGTTGCTCAGCAGGCCCACAGGGGTCTGGAGGCACTCAGGGATCCTGGAGGGAAAATGATGCACACCCGAGGGGCCTAAGAGTCCTGGAAAGGGTACTTCCTTTAAAATAGAGCAGAACAGAGGCTTCCGTGGTGGTGCACTGGTTGACAATCTGCCTGCCAATGCAGGGGACACGGGTTCGAGCCCTGGTCTGGGAGGAATCCACATGCCGCAGAGCAACTGGGCCCGTGAGCCACAACTACTGAGCCTGCGCCTCTGGAGCCTGTGCTCCGCAACAAGAGAGGCTGAGATACTGAGAGGCCTACGCACCGCAATGAAGAGTGGCCCCCACTTACCGTAACTGGAGAGAGCCCTAGCACAGAAACGAAGACCCAACATAGCAATCAATCAATCCATCAATCAATCTTAAAACAACAATAAAAAATATAAAAAATAAAATAAAATACAGCAGAACAGCGACTAATACCTCATGGAATCAGCTGCATGCCGCCCTTTCTGCGCGGTTACTCAGGGACTTACCTCGAGGTCAGTACTCACGTTGAGTTTCCCTTTAGCTCTAGAGCGTGGCAGGATGAGCTCCACCCCGGCCATCGAAGCATCCAGCTAGCTAGACAAAACTCATTGTCTTCCCAGAGCCATGCATACAGTGGCCAGTGGCCTGTCAACAGCAGTCAATTTCAAGTAGCTTCAAGGCAGCATGAATGGAGCTTTCAAAATGGGCAAGCAAGGCTAGTTCCATCAGGCCCCCATTTCCGCTTGCACACGCAGCATACATCCCTGTGCTTTCTAACAAGTCCAAAGAGACACAGGTTACCCAGTGGTTACTTCGTTGAATCAACTCCTCGAAGCAGGGTGTTCTGCATCTAGCGAACTGCCTCAACCAAGGAACGCCCCAGCTAGGCCTCCGGGCCCATGGCTCTTCAAAAGCCTGCAGTGTTATCCGAGGAATTGGGCTTTAGTTGCAGTCGGAACGCAAGCCGACATTCTCCTGGAGGCAGGGTGACTTCACACAGGGGGTCCCAGATGGAATACGAAGCCGAGTGTTTTCTCAGTGCAGCGCAGACTAGGGCAATGAGTCAGACTTGCACGGCATGTTGGCCCTGCTAGAACGGTGTTCGTGGACCTGTGGGAATGCTGGGGAAGTCAAGCTGTCCCAAGAAAGAGTGCAGTCTGTTGCCCTACACTCGGCATACACAGAGTGGCTCCGAAGGGCTACGGGCCTGGATGTGGCTTAGCAGGCCCATGGGGGCCTGAGGGTACTCAGTGTCCTTGCAGGGAATAGGGTGCCCACGCCAGGCTCCTAGATGTCCTGCAGAGCGTACTGACGTTAAAATAACGCAGAGCAGTGGCTACGGCCTCATGGAAACTGCTGCACGCCTCCGCTTCTGCATGGCAATTCAGGGCCTTACCGCGAGGCAAGTGCTCTCGCTGAGGGTCCCGTCAGCGCCACAGCGTGGGAGGATGCTGACTTTCTCCTCGAGCAGAGTGACTTCAGGTACGAGGTCCTCGAAGAATTCTAAGCAGAGTGTTTTCACATGGCAGCTCAGACGGGGGCCGTGACGAACACTTCCATGGCAGGTCGCACTGCCTAGAAATGTGGTCCTGAGGCTGCTCCAGTGCTCTGGAAATGTAGCTCTCCTTATGTTACGTGCAAGGTGTTGCCCATCACTCGGCATGCACAGAGGGCCTCTGAGGGACCTACCTTTGGGCCTCCATGTTGCTCAGCAGGCCCACAGGGGTCTGGAGGCACTCAGGGATCCTGGAGGGAAAATGATGCACACCCGAGGGGCCTAAGAGTCTTGGAAAGGGTACTTCCTTTAAAATAGAGCAGAACAGAGGCTTCCCTGGTGGTGCACTGGTTGACAATCTGCCTGCCAATGCAGGGGACACGGGTTCGAGCCCTGGTCTGGGAGGAATCCACATGCCGCAGAGCAACTGGGCCCGTGAGCCACAACTACTGAGCCTGCGCCTCTGGAGCCTGTGCTCCGCAACAAGAAAGGCTGAGATACTGAGAGGCCTACGCACCGCAATGAAGAGTGGCCCCCACTTACCGTAACTGGAGAGAGCCCTAGCACAGAAACGAAGACCCAACATAGCAATCAATCAATCCATCAATCAATCTTAAAACAACAATAAAAAATATAAAAAATAAAATAAAATACAGCAGAACAGCGACTAATACCTCATGGAATCAGCTGCATGCCGCCCTTTCTGTGCGGTTACTCAGGGACTTACCTCGAGGTCAGTACTCACGTTGAGTTTCCCTTTAGCTCTAGAGCGTGGCAGGATGAGCTCCACCCCGGCCATCGAAGCATCCGGCTAGCTAGACAAAACTCATTGTCTTCCCAGAGCCATGCATACAGTGGCCAGTGGCCTGTCAACAGCAGTCAATTTCAAGTAGCTTCAAGGCAGCATGAATGGAGCTTTCAAAATGGGCAAGCAAGGCTAGTTCCATCAGGCCCCCATTTCCGCTTGCACACGCAGCATACATCCCTGTGCTTTCTAACAAGTCCAAAGAGACACAGGTTACCCAGTGGTTACTTCGTTGAATCAACTCCTCGAAGCAGGGTGTTCTGCATCTAGCGAACTGCCTCAACCAAGGAAAGCCCCAGCTAGGCCTCCGGGCCCATGGCTCTTCAAAAGCCTGCAGTGTTATCCGAGGAATTGGGCTTTAGTTGCAGTCGGAACGCAAGCCGACATTCTCCTGGAGGCAGGGTGACTTCACACAGGGGGTCCCAGATGGAATACGAAGCCGAGTGTTTTCTCAGTGCAGCGCAGACTAGGGCAATGAGTCAGACTTGCACGGCATGTTGGCCCTGCTAGAACGGTGTTCGTGGACCTGTGGGAATGCTGGGGAAGTCAAGCTGTCCCAAGAAAGAGTGCAGTCTGTTGCCCTACACTCGGCATACACAGAGTGGCTCCGAAGGGCTACGGGCCTGGATGTGGCTTAGCAGGCCCATGGGGGCCTGAGGGTACTCAGTGTCCTTGCAGGGAATAGGGTGCCCACGCCAGGCTCCTAGATGTCCTGCAGAGCGTACTGACGTTAAAATAACGCAGAGCAGTGGCTACGGCCTCATGGAAACTGCTGCACGCCTCCGCTTCTGCATGGCAATTCAGGGCCTTACCTCGAGGCAAGTGCTCTCGCTGAGGGTCCCGTTAGCGCCACAGCATGGGAGGATGCTGACTTTCTCCTCCAGCAGAGTGACTTCAGGTACGAGGTCCTCGAAGAATCCTAAGCAGAGTGTTTTCTCATGGCAGCTCAGACGGGGGCCGTGACGAACACTTCCATGGCAGGTCGCACTGCCTAGAAATGTGGTCCTGAGGCTGCTCCAGTGTTCTGGAAATGTAGCTCTCCTTAAGGAACGTGCAGGGTGTTGCCCATCACTCGGCATGCACAGAGGGCCTCTGAGGGACCTACCTTTGGGCCTCCATGTTGCTCAGCAGGCCCACAGGGGTCTGGAGGCACTCAGGGATCCTGGAGGGAAAATGATGCACACCCGAGGGGCCTAAGAGTCCTGGAAAGGGTACTTCCTTTAAAATAGAGCAGAACAGAGGCTTCCGTGGTGGTGCACTGGTTGACAATCTGCCTGCCAATGCAGGGGACACGGGTTCGAGCCCTGGTCTGGGAGGAATCCACATGCCGCAGAGCAACTGGGCCCGTGAGCCACAACTACTGAGCCTGCGCCTCTGGAGCCTGTGCTCCGCAACAAGAGAGGCTGAGATACTGAGAGGCCTACGCACCGCAATGAAGAGTGGCCCCCACTTACCGTAACTGGAGAGAGCCCTAGCACAGAAACGAAGACCCAACATAGCAATCAATCAATCCGTCAATCAATCTTAAAACAACAATAAAAAATATAAAAAATAAAATAAAATACAGCAGAACAGCGACTAATACCTCATGGAATCAGCTGCATGCCGCCCTTTCTGCGCGGTTACTCAGGGACTTACCTCGAGGTCAGTACTCACGTTGAGTTTCCCTTTAGCTCTAGAGCGTGGCAGGATGAGCTCCACCCCGGCCATCGAAGCATCCGGCTAGCTAGACAAAACTCATTGTCTTCCCAGAGCCATGCATACAGTGGCCAGTGGCCTGTCAACAGCAGTCAATTTCAAGTAGCTTCAAGGCAGCATGAATGGAGCTTTCAAAATGGGCAAGCAAGGCTAGTTCCATCAGGCCCCCATTTCCGCTTGCACACGCAGCATACATCCCTGTGCTTTCTAACAAGTCCAAAGAGACACAGGTTACCCAGTGGTTACTTCGTTGAATCAACTCCTCGAAGCAGGGTGTTCTGCATCTAGCGAACTGCCTCAACCAAGGAACGCCCCAGCTAGGCCTCCGGGCCCATGGCTCTTCAAAAGCCTGCAGTGTTATCCGAGGAATTGGGCTTTAGTTGCAGTCGGAACGCAAGCCGACATTCTCCTGGAGGCAGGGTGACTTCACACAGGGGGTCCCAGATGGAATACGAAGCCGAGTGTTTTCTCAGTGCAGCGCAGACTAGGGCAATGAGTCAGACTTGCACGGCATGTTGGCCCTGCTAGAACGGTGTTCGTGGACCTGTGGGAATGCTGGGGAAGTCAAGCTGTCCCAAGAAAGAGTGCAGTCTGTTGCCCTACACTCGGCATACACAGAGTGGCTCCGAAGGGCTACGGGCCTGGATGTGGCTTAGCAGGCCCATGGGGGCCTGAGGGTACTCAGTGTCCTTGCAGGGAATAGGGTGCCCACGCCAGGCTCCTAGATGTCCTGCAGAGCGTACTGACGTTAAAATAACGCAGAGCAGTGGCTACGGCCTCATGGAAACTGCTGCACGCCTCCGCTTCTGCATGGCAATTCAGGGCCTTACCGCGAGGCAAGTGCTCTCGCTGAGGGTCCCGTTAGCGCCACAGCGTGGGAGGATGCTGACTTTCTCCTCGAGCAGAGTGACTTCAGGTACGAGGTCCTCGAAGAATTCTAAGCAGAGTGTTTTCACATGGCAGCTCAGACGGGGGCCGTGACGAACACTTCCATGGCAGGTCGCACTGCCTAGAAATGTGGTCCTGAGGCTGCTCCAGTGCTCTGGAAATGTAGCTCTCCTTATGTTACGTGCAAGGTGTTGCCCATCACTCGGCATGCACAGAGGGCCTCTGAGGGACCTACCTTTGGGCCTCCATGTTGCTCAGCAGGCCCACAGGGGTCTGGAGGCACTCAGGGATCCTGGAGGGAAAATGATGCACACCCGAGGGGCCTAAGAGTCTTGGAAAGGGTACTTCCTTTAAAATAGAGCAGAACAGAGGCTTCCCTGGTGGTGCACTGGTTGACAATCTGCCTGCCAATGCAGGGGACACGGGTGCGAGCCCTGGTCTGGGAGGAATCCACATGCCGCAGAGCAACTGGGCCCGTGAGCCACAACTACTGAGCCTGCGCCTCTGGAGCCTGTGCTCCGCAACAAGAAAGGCTGAGATACTGAGAGGCCTACGCACCGCAATGAAGAGTGGCCCCCACTTACCGTAACTGGAGAGAGCCCTAGCACAGAAACGAAGACCCAACATAGCAATCAATCAATCCATCAATCAATCTTAAAACAACAATAAAAAATATAAAAAATAAAATAAAATACAGCAGAACAGCGACTAATACCTCATGGAATCAGCTGCATGCCGCCCTTTCTGTGCGGTTACTCAGGGACTTACCTCGAGGTCAGTACTCACGTTGAGTTTCCCTTTAGCTCTAGAGCGTGGCAGGATGAGCTCCACCCCGGCCATCGAAGCATCCGGCTAGCTAGACAAAACTCATTGTCTTCCCAGAGCCATGCATACAGTGGCCAGTGGCCTGTCAACAGCAGTCAATTTCAAGTAGCTTCAAGGCAGCATGAATGGAGCTTTCAAAATGGGCAAGCAAGGCTAGTTCCATCAGGCCCCCATTTCCGCTTGCACACGCAGCATACATCCCTGTGCTTTCTAACAAGTCCAAAGAGACACAGGTTACCCAGTGGTTACTTCGTTGAATCAACTCCTCGAAGCAGGGTGTTCTGCATCTAGCGAACTGCCTCAACCAAGGAAAGCCCCAGCTAGGCCTCCGGGCCCATGGCTCTTCAAAAGCCTGCAGTGTTATCCGAGGAATTGGGCTTTAGTTGCAGTCGGAACGCAAGCCGACATTCTCCTGGAGGCAGGGTGACTTCACACAGGGGGTCCCAGATGGAATACGAAGCCGAGTGTTTTCTCAGTGCAGCGCAGACTAGGGCAATGAGTCAGACTTGCACGGCATGTTGGCCCTGCTAGAACGGTGTTCGTGGACCTGTGGGAATGCTGGGGAAGTCAAGCTGTCCCAAGAAAGAGTGCAGTCTGTTGCCCTACACTCGGCATACACAGAGTGGCTCCGAAGGGCTACGGGCCTGGATGTGGCTTAGCAGGCCCATGGGGGCCTGAGGGTACTCAGTGTCCTTGCAGGGAATAGGGTGCCCACGCCAGGCTCCTAGATGTCCTGCAGAGCGTACTGACGTTAAAATAACGCAGAGCAGTGGCTACGGCCTCATGGAAACTGCTTCACGCCTCCGCTTCTGCATGGCAATTCAGGGCCTTACCTCGAGGCAAGTGCTCTCGCTGAGGGTCCCGTTAGCGCCACAGCATGGGAGGATGCTGACTTTCTCCTCCAGCAGAGTGACTTCAGGTACGAGGTCCTCGAAGAATCCTAAGCAGAGTGTTTTCTCATGGCAGCTCAGACGGGGGCCGTGACGAACACTTCCATGGCAGGTCGCACTGCCTAGAAATGTGGTCCTGAGGCTGCTCCAGTGTTCTGGAAATGTAGCTCTCCTTAAGGAACGTGCAGGGTGTTGCCCATCACTCGGGATGCACAGAGGGCCTCTGAGGGACCTACCTTTGGGCCTCCATGTTGCTCAGCAGGCCCACAGGGGTCTGGAGGCACTCAGGGATCCTGGAGGGAAAATGATGCACACCCGAGGGTCCTAAGAGTCCTGGAAAGGGTACTTCCTTTAAAATAGAGCAGAACAGAGGCTTCCGTGGTGGTGCACTGGTTGACAATCTGCCTGCCAATGCAGGGGACACGGGTTCGAGCCCTGGTCTGGGAGGAATCCACATGCCGCGGGGCAACTGGGCCCGTGAGCCACAACTACTGAGCCTGCGCCTCGGGAGCCTGTGCTCCGAAACAAGAGAGGCTGAGATACTGAGAGGCCTACGCACCGCGATGAAGAGTGGCCCCCACTTACCGTAACTGGAGAGAGCCCTAGCACAGAAACGAAGACCCAATATAGCAATCAATCAATCCATCAATCAATCTTAAAACAACAATAAAAAATATAAAAAATAAAATAAAGGAGAACAGCGACTAATACCTCATGGAAACAGCTGCATGCCGCCCTTTCTGTGCGGTTACTCAGGGACTTACCTCGAGGTCAGTACTCACGTTGAGTTTCCCTTTAGCTCTAGAGCGTGGCAGGATGAGCTCCACCCCGGCCATCGAAGCATCTGGCTAGCTAGACAAAACTCATTGTCTTCCCACAGCCATGTATACAGAGGCTAGTGGCCTGTTAACAGCAGTCAATTTCAAGTAGCTCCAAGGCAGCATGAATGGAGCTTTCAGAATGGGCAAGGCTAGTTCCATCAGGCCCCCATTTCCGCTTGCACACGCAGCATACATCCCTGTGCTTTCTAACAAGTCCAAAGAGACACAGGTTACCCAGTGGTTACTTCGTTGAATCAACTCCTCGAAGCAGGGTGTTCTGCATCTAGCGAACTGCCTCAACCAAGGAAAGCCCCAGCTAGGCCTCCGGGCCCATGGCTCTTCAAAAGCCTGCAGTGTTATCCGAGGAACTGGGCTTTACTTGCAGTCGGAACGCAAGCCGACATTCTCCTGGAGGCAGGGTGACTTCACACAGGGGGTCCCAGATGGAATACGAAGCCGAGTGTTTTCTCAGTGCAGCGCAGACTAGGGCAATGAGTCAGACTTGCACGGCATGTTGGCCCTGCTAGAACGGTGTTCGTGGACCTGTGGGAATGCTGGGGAAGTCAAGCTGTCCCAAGAAAGAGTGCAGTCTGTTGCCCTACACTCGGCATACACAGAGTGGCTCCGAAGGGCTACGGGCCTGGATGTGGCTTAGCAGGCCCATGGGGGCCTGAGGGTACTCAGTGTCCTTGCAGGGAATAGGGTGCCCACGCCAGGCTCCTAGATGTCCTGCAGAGCGTACTGACGTTAAAATAACGCAGAGCAGTGGCTACGGCCTCATGGAAACTGCTGCACGCCTCCGCTTCTGCATGGCAATTCAGGGCCTTACCGCGAGGCAAGTGCTCTCGCTGAGGGTCCCGTCAGCGCCACAGCGTGGGAGGATGCTGACTTTCTCCTCGAGCAGAGTGACTTCAGGTACGAGGTCCTCGAAGAATTCTAAGCAGAGTGTTTTCACATGGCAGCTCAGACGGGGGCCGTGACAAACACTTCCATGGCAGGTCGCACTGCCTAGAAATGTGGTCCTGAGGCTGCTCCAGTGCTCTGGAAATGTAGCTCTCCTTATGTTACGTGCAAGGTGTTGCCCATCACTCGGCATGCACAGAGGGCCTCTGAGGGACCTACCTTTGGGCCTCCATGTTGCTCAGCAGGCCCACAGGGGTCTGGAGGCACTCAGGGATCCTGGAGGGAAAATGATGCACACCCGAGGGGCCTAAGAGTCTTGGAAAGGGTACTTCCTTTAAAATAGAGCAGAACAGAGGCTTCCCTGGTGGTGCACTGGTTGACAATCTGCCTGCCAATGCAGGGGACACGGGTTCGAGCCCTGGTCTGGGAGGAATCCACATGCCGCAGAGCAACTGGGCCCGTGAGCCACAACTACTGAGCCTGCGCCTCTGGAGCCTGTGCTCCGCAACAAGAAAGGCTGAGATACTGAGAGGCCTACGCACCGCAATGAAGAGTGGCCCCCACTTACCGTAACTGGAGAGAGCCCTAGCACAGAAACGAAGACCCAACATAGCAATCAATCAATCCATCAATCAATCTTAAAACAACAATAAAAAATATAAAAAATAAAATAAAATACAGCAGAACAGCGACTAATACCTCATGGAATCAGCTGCATGCCGCCCTTTCTGTGCGGTTACTCAGGGACTTACCTCGAGGTCAGTACTCACGTTGAGTTTCCCTTTAGCTCTAGAGCGTGGCAGGATGAGCTCCACCCCGGCCATCGAAGCATCCGGCTAGCTAGACAAAACTCATTGTCTTCCCAGAGCCATGCATACAGTGGCCAGTGGCCTGTCAACAGCAGTCAATTTCAAGTAGCTTCAAGGCAGCATGAATGGAGCTTTCAAAATGGGCAAGCAAGGCTACTTCCATCAGGCCCCCATTTCCGCTTGCACACGCAGCATACATCCCTGTGCTTTCTAACAAGTCCAAAGAGACACAGGTTACCCAGTGGTTACTTCGTTGAATCAACTCCTCGAAGCAGGGTGTTCTGCATCTAGCGAACTGCCTCAACCAAGGAAAGCCCCAGCTAGGCCTCCGGGCCCATGGCTCTTCAAAAGCCTGCAGTGTTATCCGAGGAATTGGGCTTTAGTTGCAGTCGGAACGCAAGCCGACATTCTCCTGGAGGCAGGGTGACTTCACACAGGGGGTCCCAGATGGAATACGAAGCCGAGTGTTTTCTCAGTGCAGCGCAGACTAGGGCAATGAGTCAGACTTGCACGGCATGTTGGCCCTGCTAGAACGGTGTTCGTGGACCTGTGGGAATGCTGGGGAAGTCAAGCTGTCCCAAGAAAGAGTGCAGTCTGTTGCCCTACACTCGGCATACACAGAGTGGCTCCGAAGGGCTACGGGCCTGGATGTGGCTTAGCAGGCCCATGGGGGCCTGAGGGTACTCAGTGTCCTTGCAGGGAATAGGGTGCCCACGCCAGGCTCCTAGATGTCCTGCAGAGCGTACTGACGTTAAAATAACGCAGAGCAGTGGCTACGGCCTCATGGAAACTGCTTCACGCCTCCGCTTCTGCATGGCAATTCAGGGCCTTACCTCGAGGCAAGTGCTCTCGCTGAGGGTCCCGTTAGCGCCACAGCATGGGAGGATGCTGACTTTCTCCTCCAGCAGAGTGACTTCAGGTACGAGGTCCTCGAAGAATCCTAAGCAGAGTGTTTTCTCATGGCAGCTCAGACGGGGGCCGTGACGAACACTTCCATGGCAGGTCGCACTGCCTAGAAATGTGGTCCTGAGGCTGCTCCAGTGTTCTGGAAATGTAGCTCTCCTTAAGGAACGTGCAGGGTGTTGCCCATCACTCGGCATGCACAGAGGGCCTCTGAGGGACCTACCTTTGGGCCTCCATGTTGCTCAGCAGGCCCACAGGGGTCTGGAGGCACTCAGGGATCCTGGAGGGAAAATGATGCACACCCGAGGGGCCTAAGAGTCCTGGAAAGGGTACTTCCTTTAAAATAGAGCAGAACAGAGGCTTCCGTGGTGGTGCACTGGTTGACAATCTGCCTGCCAATGCAGGGGACACGGGTTCGAGCCCTGGTCTGGGAGGAATCCACATGCCGCAGAGCAACTGGGCCCGTGAGCCACAACTACTGAGCCTGCGCCTCTGGAGCCTGTGCTCCGCAACAAGAGAGGCTGAGATACTGAGAGGCCTACGCACCGCAATGAAGAGTGGCCCCCACTTACCGTAACTGGAGAGAGCCCTAGCACAGAAACGAAGACCCAACATAGCAATCAATCAATCCGTCAATCAATCTTAAAACAACAATAAAAAATATAAAAAATAAAATAAAATACAGCAGAACAGCGACTAATACCTCATGGAATCAGCTGCATGCCGCCCTTTCTGCGCGGTTACTCAGGGACTTACCTCGAGGTCAGTACTCACGTTGAGTTTCCCTTTAGCTCTAGAGCGTGGCAGGATGAGCTCCACCCCGGCCATCGAAGCATCCGGCTAGCTAGACAAAACTCATTGTCTTCCCAGAGCCATGCATACAGTGGCCAGTGGCCTGTCAACAGCAGTCAATTTCAAGTAGCTTCAAGGCAGCATGAATGGAGCTTTCAAAATGGGCAAGCAAGGCTAGTTCCATCAGGCCCCCATTTCCGCTTGCACACGCAGCATACATCCCTGTGCTTTCTAACAAGTCCAAAGAGACACAGGTTACCCAGTGGTTACTTCGTTGAATCAACTCCTCGAAGCAGGGTGTTCTGCATCTAGCGAACTGCCTCAACCAAGGAACGCCCCAGCTAGGCCTCCGGGCCCATGGCTCTTCAAAAGCCTGCAGTGTTATCCGAGGAATTGGGCTTTAGTTGCAGTCGGAACGCAAGCCGACATTCTCCTGGAGGCAGGGTGACTTCACACAGGGGGTCCCAGATGGAATACGAAGCCGAGTGTTTTCTCAGTGCAGCGCAGACTAGGGCAATGAGTCAGACTTGCACGGCATGTTGGCCCTGCTAGAACGGTGTTCGTGGACCTGTGGGAATGCTGGGGAAGTCAAGCTGTCCCAAGAAAGAGTGCAGTCTGTTGCCCTACACTCGGCATACACAGAGTGGCTCCGAAGGGCTACGGGCCTGGATGTGGCTTAGCAGGCCCATGGGGGCCTGAGGGTACTCAGTGTCCTTGCAGGGAATAGGGTGCCCACGCCAGGCTCCTAGATGTCCTGCAGAGCGTACTGACGTTAAAATAACGCAGAGCAGTGGCTACGGCCTCATGGAAACTGCTGCACGCCTCCGCTTCTGCATGGCAATTCAGGGCCTTACCGCGAGGCAAGTGCTCTCGCTGAGGGTCCCGTTAGCGCCACAGCGTGGGAGGATGCTGACTTTCTCCTCGAGCAGAGTGACTTCAGGTACGAGGTCCTCGAAGAATTCTAAGCAGAGTGTTTTCACATGGCAGCTCAGACGGGGGCCGTGACGAACACTTCCATGGCAGGTCGCACTGCCTAGAAATGTGGTCCTGAGGCTGCTCCAGTGCTCTGGAAATGTAGCTCTCCTTATGTTACGTGCAAGGTGTTGCCCATCACTCGGCATGCACAGAGGGCCTCTGAGGGACCTACCTTTGGGCCTCCATGTTGCTCAGCAGGCCCACAGGGGTCTGGAGGCACTCAGGGATCCTGGAGGGAAAATGATGCACACCCGAGGGGCCTAAGAGTCTTGGAAAGGGTACTTCCTTTAAAATAGAGCAGAACAGAGGCTTCCCTGGTGGTGCACTGGTTGACAATCTGCCTGCCAATGCAGGGGACACGGGTTCGAGCCCTGGTCTGGGAGGAATCCACATGCCGCAGAGCAACTGGGCCCGTGAGCCACAACTACTGAGCCTGCGCCTCTGGAGCCTGTGCTCCGCAACAAGAAAGGCTGAGATACTGAGAGGCCTACGCACCGCAATGAAGAGTGGCCCCCACTTACCGTAACTGGAGAGAGCCCTAGCACAGAAACGAAGACCCAACATAGCAATCAATCAATCCATCAATCAATCTTAAAACAACAATAAAAAATATAAAAAATAAAATAAAATACAGCAGAACAGCGACTAATACCTCATGGAATCAGCTGCATGCCGCCCTTTCTGTGCGGTTACTCAGGGACTTACCTCGAGGTCAGTACTCACGTTGAGTTTCCCTTTAGCTCTAGAGCGTGGCAGGATGAGCTCCACCCCGGCCATCGAAGCATCCGGCTAGCTAGACAAAACTCATTGTCTTCCCAGAGCCATGCATACAGTGGCCAGTGGCCTGTCAACAGCAGTCAATTTCAAGTAGCTTCAAGGCAGCATGAATGGAGCTTTCAAAATGGGCAAGCAAGGCTAGTTCCATCAGGCCCCCATTTCCGCTTGCACACGCAGCATACATCCCTGTGCTTTCTAACAAGTCCAAAGAGACACAGGTTACCCAGTGGTTACTTCGTTGAATCAACTCCTCGAAGCAGGGTGTTCTGCATCTAGCGAACTGCCTCAACCAAGGAAAGCCCCAGCTAGGCCTCCGGGCCCATGGCTCTTCAAAAGCCTGCAGTGTTATCCGAGGAATTGGGCTTTAGTTGCAGTCGGAACGCAAGCCGACATTCTCCTGGAGGCAGGGTGACTTCACACAGGGGGTCCCAGATGGAATACGAAGCCGAGTGTTTTCTCAGTGCAGCGCAGACTAGGGCAATGAGTCAGACTTGCACGGCATGTTGGCCCTGCTAGAACGGTGTTCGTGGACCTGTGGGAATGCTGGGGAAGTCAAGCTGTCCCAAGAAAGAGTGCAGTCTGTTGCCCTACACTCGGCATACACAGAGTGGCTCCGAAGGGCTACGGGCCTGGATGTGGCTTAGCAGGCCCATGGGGGCCTGAGGGTACTCAGTGTCCTTGCAGGGAATAGGGTGCCCACGCCAGGCTCCTAGATGTCCTGCAGAGCGTACTGACGTTAAAATAACGCAGAGCAGTGGCTACGGCCTCATGGAAACTGCTTCACGCCTCCGCTTCTGCACGGCAATTCAGGGCCTTACCTCGAGGCAAGTGCTCTCGCTGAGGGTCCCGTTAGCGCCACAGCATGGGAGGATGCTGACTTTCTCCTCCAGCAGAGTGACTTCAGGTACGAGGTCCTCGAAGAATCCTAAGCAGAGTGTTTTCTCATGGCAGCTCAGACGGGGGCCGTGACGAACACTTCCATGGCAGGTCGCACTGCCTAGAAATGTGGTCCTGAGGCTGCTCCAGTGTTCTGGAAATGTAGCTCTCCTTAAGGAACGTGCAGGGTGTTGCCCATCACTCGGCATGCACAGAGGGCCTCTGAGGGACCTACCTTTGGGCCTCCATGTTGCTCAGCAGGCCCACAGGGGTCTGGAGGCACTCAGGGATCCTGGAGGGAAAATGATGCACACCCGAGGGGCCTAAGAGTCCTGGAAAGGGTACTTCCTTTAAAATAGAGCAGAACAGAGGCTTCCGTGGTGGTGCACTGGTTGACAATCTGCCTGCCAATGCAGGGGACACGGGTTCGAGCCCTGGTCTGGGAGGAATCCACATGCCGCAGAGCAACTGGGCCCGTGAGCCACAACTACTGAGCCTGCGCCTCTGGAGCCTGTGCTCCGCAACAAGAGAGGCTGAGATACTGAGAGGCCTACGCACCGCAATGAAGAGTGGCCCCCACTTACCGTAACTGGAGAGAGCCCTAGCACAGAAACGAAGACCCAACATAGCAATCAATCAATCCATCAATCAATCTTAAAACAACAATAAAAAATATAAAAAATAAAATAAAATACAGCAGAACAGCGACTAATACCTCATGGAATCAGCTGCATGCCGCCCTTTCTGCGCGGTTACTCAGGGACTTACCTCGAGGTCAGTACTCACGTTGAGTTTCCCTTTAGCTCTAGAGCGTGGCAGGATGAGCTCCACCCCGGCCATCGAAGCATCCGGCTAGCTAGACAAAACTCATTGTCTTCCCAGAGCCATGCATACAGTGGCCAGTGGCCTGTCAACAGCAGTCAATTTCAAGTAGCTTCAAGGCAGCATGAATGGAGCTTTCAAAATGGGCAAGCAAGGCTAGTTCCATCAGGCCCCCATTTCCGCTTGCACACGCAGCATACATCCCTGTGCTTTCTAACAAGTCCAAAGAGACACAGGTTACCCAGTGGTTACTTCGTTGAATCAACTCCTCGAAGCAGGGTGTTCTGCATCTAGCGAACTGCCTCAACCAAGGAACGCCCCAGCTAGGCCTCCGGGCCCATGGCTCTTCAAAAGCCTGCAGTGTTATCCGAGGAATTGGGCTTTAGTTGCAGTCGGAACGCAAGCCGACATTCTCCTGGAGGCAGGGTGACTTCACACAGGGGGTCCCAGATGGAATACGAAGCCGAGTGTTTTCTCAGTGCAGCGCAGACTAGGGCAATGAGTCAGACTTGCACGGCATGTTGGCCCTGCTAGAACGGTGTTCGTGGACCTGTGGGAATGCTGGGGAAGTCAAGCTGTCCCAAGAAAGAGTGCAGTCTGTTGCCCTACACTCGGCATACACAGAGTGGCTCCGAAGGGCTACGGGCCTGGATGTGGCTTAGCAGGCCCATGGGGGCCTGAGGGTACTCAGTGTCCTTGCAGGGAATAGGGTGCCCACGCCAGGCTCCTAGATGTCCTGCAGAGCGTACTGACGTTAAAATAACGCAGAGCAGTGGCTACGGCCTCATGGAAACTGCTGCACGCCTCCGCTTCTGCATGGCAATTCAGGGCCTTACCGCGAGGCAAGTGCTCTCGCTGAGGGTCCCGTTAGCGCCACAGCGTGGGAGGATGCTGACTTTCTCCTCGAGCAGAGTGACTTCAGGTACGAGGTCCTCGAAGAATTCTAAGCAGAGTGTTTTCACATGGCAGCTCAGACGGGGGCCGTGACGAACACTTCCATGGCAGGTCGCACTGCCTAGAAATGTGGTCCTGAGGCTGCTCCAGTGCTCTGGAAATGTAGCTCTCCTTATGTTACGTGCAAGGTGTTGCCCATCACTCGGCATGCACAGAGGGCCTCTGAGGGACCTACCTTTGGGCCTCCATGTTGCTCAGCAGGCCCACAGGGGTCTGGAGGCACTCAGGGATCCTGGAGGGAAAATGATGCACACCCGAGGGGCCTAAGAGTCTTGGAAAGGGTACTTCCTTTAAAATAGAGCAGAACAGAGGCTTCCCTGGTGGTGCACTGGTTGACAATCTGCCTGCCAATGCAGGGGACACGGGTTCGAGCCCTGGTCTGGGAGGAATCCACATGCCGCAGAGCAACTGGGCCCGTGAGCCACAACTACTGAGCCTGCGCCTCTGGAGCCTGTGCTCCGCAACAAGAAAGGCTGAGATACTGAGAGGCCTACGCACCGCAATGAAGAGTGGCCCCCACTTACCGTAACTGGAGAGAGCCCTAGCACAGAAACGAAGACCCAACATAGCAATCAATCAATCCATCAATCAATCTTAAAACAACAATAAAAAATATAAAAACTAAAATAAAATACAGCAGAACAGCGACTAATACCTCATGGAATCAGCTGCATGCCGCCCTTTCTGTGCGGTTACTCAGGGACTTACCTCGAGGTCAGTACTCACGTTGAGTTTCCCTTTAGCTCTAGAGCGTGGCAGGATGAGCTCCACCCCGGCCATCGAAGCATCCGGCTAGCTAGACAAAACTCATTGTCTTCCCAGAGCCATGCATACAGTGGCCAGTGGCCTGTCAACAGCAGTCAATTTCAAGTAGCTTCAAGGCAGCATGAATGGAGCTTTCAAAATGGGCAAGCAAGGCTAGTTCCATCAGGCCCCCATTTCCGCTTGCACACGCAGCATACATCCCTGTGCTTTCTAACAAGTCCAAAGAGACACAGGTTACCCAGTGGTTACTTCGTTGAATCAACTCCTCGAAGCAGGGTGTTCTGCATCTAGCGAACTGCCTCAACCAAGGAACGCCCCAGCTAGGCCTCCGGGCCCATGGCTCTTCAAAAGCCTGCAGTGTTATCCGAGGAATTGGGCTTTAGTTGCAGTCGGAACGCAAGCCGACATTCTCCTGGAGGCAGGGTGACTTCACACAGGGGGTCCCAGATGGAATACGAAGCCGAGTGTTTTCTCAGTGCAGCGCAGACTAGGGCAATGAGTCAGACTTGCACGGCATGTTGGCCCTGCTAGAACGGTGTTCGTGGACCTGTGGGAATGCTGGGGAAGTCAAGCTGTCCCAAGAAAGAGTGCAGTCTGTTGCCCTACACTCGGCATACACAGAGTGGCTCCGAAGGGCTACGGGCCTGGATGTGGCTTAGCAGGCCCATGGGGGCCTGAGGGTACTCAGTGTCCTTGCAGGGAATAGGGTGCCCACGCCAGGCTCCTAGATGTCCTGCAGAGCGTACTGACGTTAAAATAACGCAGAGCAGTGGCTACGGCCTCATGGAAACTGCTGCACGCCTCCGCTTCTGCATGGCAATTCAGGGCCTTACCGCGAGGCAAGTGCTCTCGCTGAGGGTCCCGTTAGCGCCACAGCGTGGGAGGATGCTGACTTTCTCCTCGAGCAGAGTGACTTCAGGTACGAGGTCCTCGAAGAATTCTAAGCAGAGTGTTTTCACATGGCAGCTCAGACGGGGGCCGTGACGAACACTTCCATGGCAGGTCGCACTGCCTAGAAATGTGGTCCTGAGGCTGCTCCAGTGCTCTGGAAATGTAGCTCTCCTTATGTTACGTGCAAGGTGTTGCCCATCACTCGGCATGCACAGAGGGCCTCTGAGGGACCTACCTTTGGGCCTCCATGTTGCTCAGCAGGCCCACAGGGGTCTGGAGGCACTCAGGGATCCTGGAGGGAAAATGATGCACACCCGAGGGGCCTAAGAGTCTTGGAAAGGGTACTTCCTTTAAAATAGAGCAGAACAGAGGCTTCCCTGGTGGTGCACTGGTTGACAATCTGCCTGCCAATGCAGGGGACACGGGTTCGAGCCCTGGTCTGGGAGGAATCCACATGCCGCAGAGCAACTGGGCCCGTGAGCCACAACTACTGAGCCTGCGCCTCTGGAGCCTGTGCTCCGCAACAAGAAAGGCTGAGATACTGAGAGGCCTACGCACCGCAATGAAGAGTGGCCCCCACTTACCGTAACTGGAGAGAGCCCTAGCACAGAAACGAAGACCCAACATAGCAATCAATCAATCCATCAATCAATCTTAAAACAACAATAAAAAATATAAAAAATAAAATAAAATACAGCAGAACAGCGACTAATACCTCATGGAATCAGCTGCATGCCGCCCTTTCTGTGCGGTTACTCAGGGACTTACCTCGAGGTCAGTACTCACGTTGAGTTTCCCTTTAGCTCTAGAGCGTGGCAGGATGAGCTCCACCCCGGCCATCGAAGCATCCGGCTAGCTAGACAAAACTCATTGTCTTCCCAGAGCCATGCATACAGTGGCCAGTGGCCTGTCAACAGCAGTCAATTTCAAGTAGCTTCAAGGCAGCATGAATGGAGCTTTCAAAATGGGCAAGCAAGGCTAGTTCCATCAGGCCCCCATTTCCGCTTGCACACGCAGCATACATCCCTGTGCTTTCTAACAAGTCCAAAGAGACACAGGTTACCCAGTGGTTACTTCGTTGAATCAACTCCTCGAAGCAGGGTGTTCTGCATCTAGCGAACTGCCTCAACCAAGGAAAGCCCCAGCTAGGCCTCCGGGCCCATGGCTCTTCAAAAGCCTGCAGTGTTATCCGAGGAATTGGGCTTTAGTTGCAGTCGGAACGCAAGCCGACATTCTCCTGGAGGCAGGGTGACTTCACACAGGGGGTCCCAGATGGAATACGAAGCCGAGTGTTTTCTCAGTGCAGCGCAGACTAGGGCAATGAGTCAGACTTGCACGGCATGTTGGCCCTGCTAGAACGGTGTTCGTGGACCTGTGGGAATGCTGGGGAAGTCAAGCTGTCCCAAGAAAGAGTGCAGTCTGTTGCCCTACACTCGGCATACACAGAGTGGCTCCGAAGGGCTACGGGCCTGGATGTGGCTTAGCAGGCCCATGGGGGCCTGAGGGTACTCAGTGTCCTTGCAGGGAATAGGGTGCCCACGCCAGGCTCCTAGATGTCCTGCAGAGCGTACTGACGTTAAAATAACGCAGAGCAGTGGCTACGGCCTCATGGAAACTGCTTCACGCCTCCGCTTCTGCATGGCAATTCAGGGCCTTACCTCGAGGCAAGTGCTCTCGCTGAGGGTCCCGTTAGCGCCACAGCATGGGAGGATGCTGACTTTCTCCTCCAGCAGAGTGACTTCAGGTACGAGGTCCTCGAAGAATCCTAAGCAGAGTGTTTTCTCATGGCAGCTCAGACGGGGGCCGTGACGAACACTTCCATGGCAGGTCGCACTGCCTAGAAATGTGGTCCTGAGGCTGCTCCAGTGTTCTGGAAATGTAGCTCTCCTTAAGGAACGTGCAGGGTGTTGCCCATCACTCGGCATGCACAGAGGGCCTCTGAGGGACCTACCTTTGGGCCTCCATGTTGCTCAGCAGGCCCACAGGGGTCTGGAGGCACTCAGGGATCCTGGAGGGAAAATGATGCACACCCGAGGGGCCTAAGAGTCCTGGAAAGGGTACTTCCTTTAAAATAGAGCAGAACAGAGGCTTCCGTGGTGGTGCACTGGTTGACAATCTGCCTGCCAATGCAGGGGACACGGGTTCGAGCCCTGGTCTGGGAGGAATCCACATGCCGCAGAGCAACTGGGCCCGTGAGCCACAACTACTGAGCCTGCGCCTCTGGAGCCTGTGCTCCGCAACAAGAGAGGCTGAGATACTGAGAGGCCTACGCACCGCAATGAAGAGTGGCCCCCACTTACCGTAACTGGAGAGAGCCCTAGCACAGAAACGAAGACCCAACATAGCAATCAATCAATCCGTCAATCAATCTTAAAACAACAATAAAAAATATAAAAAATAAAATAAAATACAGCAGAACAGCGACTAATACCTCATGGAATCAGCTGCATGCCGCCCTTTCTGCGCGGTTACTCAGGGACTTACCTCGAGGTCAGTACTCACGTTGAGTTTCCCTTTAGCTCTAGAGCGTGGCAGGATGAGCTCCACCCCGGCCATCGAAGCATCCGGCTAGCTAGACAAAACTCATTGTCTTCCCAGAGCCATGCATACAGTGGCCAGTGGCCTGTCAACAGCAGTCAATTTCAAGTAGCTTCAAGGCAGCATGAATGGAGCTTTCAAAATGGGCAAGCAAGGCTAGTTCCATCAGGCCCCCATTTCCGCTTGCACACGCAGCATACATCCCTGTGCTTTCTAACAAGTCCAAAGAGACACAGGTTACCCAGTGGTTACTTCGTTGAATCAACTCCTCGAAGCAGGGTGTTCTGCATCTAGCGAACTGCCTCAACCAAGGAACGCCCCAGCTAGGCCTCCGGGCCCATGGCTCTTCAAAAGCCTGCAGTGTTATCCGAGGAATTGGGCTTTAGTTGCAGTCGGAACGCAAGCCGACATTCTCCTGGAGGCAGGGTGACTTCACACAGGGGGTCCCAGATGGAATACGAAGCCGAGTGTTTTCTCAGTGCAGCGCAGACTAGGGCAATGAGTCAGACTTGCACGGCATGTTGGCCCTGCTAGAACGGTGTTCGTGGACCTGTGGGAATGCTGGGGAAGTCAAGCTGTCCCAAGAAAGAGTGCAGTCTGTTGCCCTACACTCGGCATACACAGAGTGGCTCCGAAGGGCTACGGGCCTGGATGTGGCTTAGCAGGCCCATGGGGGCCTGAGGGTACTCAGTGTCCTTGCAGGGAATAGGGTGCCCACGCCAGGCTCCTAGATGTCCTGCAGAGCGTACTGACGTTAAAATAACGCAGAGCAGTGGCTACGGCCTCATGGAAACTGCTGCACGCCTCCGCTTCTGCATGGCAATTCAGGGCCTTACCGCGAGGCAAGTGCTCTCGCTGAGGGTCCCGTTAGCGCCACAGCGTGGGAGGATGCTGACTTTCTCCTCGAGCAGAGTGACTTCAGGTACGAGGTCCTCGAAGAATTCTAAGCAGAGTGTTTTCACATGGCAGCTCAGACGGGGGCCGTGACGAACACTTCCATGGCAGGTCGCACTGCCTAGAAATGTGGTCCTGAGGCTGCTCCAGTGCTCTGGAAATGTAGCTCTCCTTATGTTACGTGCAAGGTGTTGCCCATCACTCGGCATGCACAGAGGGCCTCTGAGGGACCTACCTTTGGGCCTCCATGTTGCTCAGCAGGCCCACAGGGGTCTGGAGGCACTCAGGGATCCTGGAGGGAAAATGATGCACACCCGAGGGGCCTAAGAGTCTTGGAAAGGGTACTTCCTTTAAAATAGAGCAGAACAGAGGCTTCCCTGGTGGTGCACTGGTTGACAATCTGCCTGCCAATGCAGGGGACACGGGTTCGAGCCCTGGTCTGGGAGGAATCCCCATGCCGCGGAGCAACTGGGCCCGTGAGCCACAACTACTGAGCCTGCGCCTCTGGAGCCTGTGCTCCGCAACAAGAGAGGCTGAGATACTGAGAGGCCTACGCACCGCGATGAAGAGTGGCCCCCACTTACCGTAACTGGAGAGAGCCCTAGCACAGAAACGAAGACCCAACATAGCAATCAATCAATCCATCAATCAATCTTAAAACAACAATAAAAAATATAAAAAATAAAATAAAATACAGCAGAACAGCGACTAATACCTCATGGAATCAGCTGCATGCCGCCCTTTCTGTGCGGTTACTCAGGGACTTACCTCGAGGTCAGTACTCACGTTGAGTTTCCCTTTAGCTCTAGAGCGTGGCAGGATGAGCTCCACCCCGGCCATCGAAGCATCCGGCTAGCTAGACAAAACTCATTGTCTTCCCAGAGCCATGCATACAGTGGCCAGTGGCCTGTCAACAGCAGTCAATTTCAAGTAGCTTCAAGGCAGCATGAATGGAGCTTTCAAAATGGGCAAGCAAGGCTAGTTCCATCAGGCCCCCATTTCCGCTTGCACACGCAGCATACATCCCTGTGCTTTCTAACAAGTCCAAAGAGACACAGGTTACCCAGTGGTTACTTCGTTGAATCAACTCCTCGAAGCAGGGTGTTCTGCATCTAGCGAACTGCCTCAACCAAGGAAAGCCCCAGCTAGGCCTCCGGGCCCATGGCTCTTCAAAAGCCTGCAGTGTTATCCGAGGAATTGGGCTTTAGTTGCAGTCGGAACGCAAGCCGACATTCTCCTGGAGGCAGGGTGACTTCACACAGGGGGTCCCAGATGGAATACGAAGCCGAGTGTTTTCTCAGTGCAGCGCAGACTAGGGCAATGAGTCAGACTTGCACGGCATGTTGGCCCTGCTAGAACGGTGTTCGTGGACCTGTGGGAATGCTGGGGAAGTCAAGCTGTCCCAAGAAAGAGTGCAGTCTGTTGCCCTACACTCGGCATACACAGAGTGGCTCCGAAGGGCTACGGGCCTGGATGTGGCTTAGCAGGCCCATGGGGGCCTGAGGGTACTCAGTGTCCTTGCAGGGAATAGGGTGCCCACGCCAGGCTCCTAGATGTCCTGCAGAGCGTACTGACGTTAAAATAACGCAGAGCAGTGGCTACGGCCTCATGGAAACTGCTGCACGCCTCCGCTTCTGCATGGCAATTCAGGGCCTTACCTCGAGGCAAGTGCTCTCGCTGAGGGTCCCGTTAGCGCCACAGCATGGGAGGATGCTGACTTTCTCCTCCAGCAGAGTGACTTCAGGTACGAGGTCCTCGAAGAATCCTAAGCAGAGTGTTTTCTCATGGCAGCTCAGACGGGGGCCGTGACGAACACTTCCATGGCAGGTCGCACTGCCTAGAAATGTGGTCCTGAGGCTGCTCCAGTGTTCTGGAAATGTAGCTCTCCTTAAGGAACGTGCAGGGTGTTGCCCATCACTCGGCATGCACAGAGGGCCTCTGAGGGACCTACCTTTGGGCCTCCATGTTGCTCAGCAGGCCCACAGGGGTCTGGAGGCACTCAGGGATCCTGGAGGGAAAATGATGCACACCCGAGGGGCCTAAGAGTCCTGGAAAGGGTACTTCCTTTAAAATAGAGCAGAACAGAGGCTTCCGTGGTGGTGCACTGGTTGACAATCTGCCTGCCAATGCAGGGGACACGGGTTCGAGCCCTGGTCTGGGAGGAATCCACATGCCGCAGAGCAACTGGGCCCGTGAGCCACAACTACTGAGCCTGCGCCTCTGGAGCCTGTGCTCCGCAACAAGAGAGGCTGAGATACTGAGAGGCCTACGCACCGCAATGAAGAGTGGCCCCCACTTACCGTAACTGGAGAGAGCCCTAGCACAGAAACGAAGACCCAACATAGCAATCAATCAATCCATCAATCAATCTTAAAACAACAATAAAAAATATAAAAAATAAAATAAAATACAGCAGAACAGCGACTAATACCTCATGGAATCAGCTGCATGCCGCCCTTTCTGCGCGGTTACTCAGGGACTTACCTCGAGGTCAGTACTCACGTTGAGTTTCCCTTTAGCTCTAGAGCGTGGCAGGATGAGCTCCACCCCGGCCATCGAAGCATCCGGCTAGCTAGACAAAACTCATTGTCTTCCCAGAGCCATGCATACAGTGGCCAGTGGCCTGTCAACAGCAGTCAATTTCAAGTAGCTTCAAGGCAGCATGAATGGAGCTTTCAAAATGGGCAAGCAAGGCTAGTTCCATCAGGCCCCCATTTCCGCTTGCACACGCAGCATACATCCCTGTGCTTTCTAACAAGTCCAAAGAGACACAGGTTACCCAGTGGTTACTTCGTTGAATCAACTCCTCGAAGCAGGGTGTTCTGCATCTAGCGAACTGCCTCAACCAAGGAACGCCCCAGCTAGGCCTCCGGGCCCATGGCTCTTCAAAAGCCTGCAGTGTTATCCGAGGAATTGGGCTTTAGTTGCAGTCGGAACGCAAGCCGACATTCTCCTGGAGGCAGGGTGACTTCACACAGGGGGTCCCAGATGGAATACGAAGCCGAGTGTTTTCTCAGTGCAGCGCAGACTAGGGCAATGAGTCAGACTTGCACGGCATGTTGGCCCTGCTAGAACGGTGTTCGTGGACCTGTGGGAATGCTGGGGAAGTCAAGCTGTCCCAAGAAAGAGTGCAGTCTGTTGCCCTACACTCGGCATACACAGAGTGGCTCCGAAGGGCTACGGGCCTGGATGTGGCTTAGCAGGCCCATGGGGGCCTGAGGGTACTCAGTGTCCTTGCAGGGAATAGGGTGCCCACGCCAGGCTCCTAGATGTCCTGCAGAGCGTACTGACGTTAAAATAACGCAGAGCAGTGGCTACGGCCTCATGGAAACTGCTGCACGCCTCCGCTTCTGCATGGCAATTCAGGGCCTTACCGCGAGGCAAGTGCTCTCGCTGAGGGTCCCGTTAGCGCCACAGCGTGGGAGGATGCTGACTTTCTCCTCGAGCAGAGTGACTTCAGGTACGAGGTCCTCGAAGAATTCTAAGCAGAGTGTTTTCACATGGCAGCTCAGACGGGGGCCGTGACGAACACTTCCATGGCAGGTCGCACTGCCTAGAAATATGGTCCTGAGGCTGCTCCAGTGCTCTGGAAATGTAGCTCTCCTTATGTTACGTGCAAGGTGTTGCCCATCACTCGGCATGCACAGAGGGCCTCTGAGGGACCTACCTTTGGGCCTCCATGTTGCTCAGCAGGCCCACAGGGGTCTGGAGGCACTCAGGGATCCTGGAGGGAAAATGATGCACACCCGAGGGGCCTAAGAGTCTTGGAAAGGGTACTTCCTTTAAAATAGAGCAGAACAGAGGCTTCCCTGGTGGTGCACTGGTTGACAATCTGCCTGCCAATGCAGGGGACACGGGTTCGAGCCCTGGTCTGGGAGGAATCCACATGCCGCAGAGCAACTGGGCCCGTGAGCCACAACTACTGAGCCTGCGCCTCTGGAGCCTGTGCTCCGCAACAAGAAAGGCTGAGATACTGAGAGGCCTACGCACCGCAATGAAGAGTGGCCCCCACTTACCGTAACTGGAGAGAGCCCTAGCACAGAAACGAAGACCCAACATAGCAATCAATCAATCCATCAATCAATCTTAAAACAACAATAAAAAATATAAAAAATAAAATAAAATACAGCAGAACAGCGACTAATACCTCATGGAATCAGCTGCATGCCGCCCTTTCTGTGCGGTTACTCAGGGACTTACCTCGAGGTCAGTACTCACGTTGAGTTTCCCTTTAGCTCTAGAGCGTGGCAGGATGAGCTCCACCCCGGCCATCGAAGCATCCGGCTAGCTAGACAAAACTCATTGTCTTCCCAGAGCCATGCATACAGTGGCCAGTGGCCTGTCAACAGCAGTCAATTTCAAGTAGCTTCAAGGCAGCATGAATGGAGCTTTCAAAATGGGCAAGCAAGGCTAGTTCCATCAGGCCCCCATTTCCGCTTGCACACGCAGCATACATCCCTGTGCTTTCTAACAAGTCCAAAGAGACACAGGTTACCCAGTGGTTACTTCGTTGAATCAACTCCTCGAAGCAGGGTGTTCTGCATCTAGCGAACTGCCTCAACCAAGGAAAGCCCCAGCTAGGCCTCCGGGCCCATGGCTCTTCAAAAGCCTGCAGTGTTATCCGAGGAATTGGGCTTTAGTTGCAGTCGGAACGCAAGCCGACATTCTCCTGGAGGCAGGGTGACTTCACACAGGGGGTCCCAGATGGAATACGAAGCCGAGTGTTTTCTCAGTGCAGCGCAGACTAGGGCAATGAGTCAGACTTGCACGGCATGTTGGCCCTGCTAGAACGGTGTTCGTGGACCTGTGGGAATGCTGGGGAAGTCAAGCTGTCCCAAGAAAGAGTGCAGTCTGTTGCCCTACACTCGGCATACACAGAGTGGCTCCGAAGGGCTACGGGCCTGGATGTGGCTTAGCAGGCCCATGGGGGCCTGAGGGTACTCAGTGTCCTTGCAGGGAATAGGGTGCCCACGCCAGGCTCCTAGATGTCCTGCAGAGCGTACTGACGTTAAAATAACGCAGAGCAGTGGCTACGGCCTCATGGAAACTGCTGCACGCCTCCGCTTCTGCATGGCAATTCAGGGCCTTACCTCGAGGCAAGTGCTCTCGCTGAGGGTCCCGTTAGTGCCACAGCATGGGAGGATGCTGACTTTCTCCTCCAGCAGAGTGACTTCAGGTACGAGGTCCTCGAAGAATCCTAAGCAGAGTGTTTTCTCATGGCAGCTCAGACGGGGGCCGTGACGAACACTTCCATGGCAGGTCGCACTGCCTAGAAATGTGGTCCTGAGGCTGCTACAGGGCTCTGGAAATGTAGCTCTCCTTAAGGAACGTGCAGGGTGTTGCCCATCACTCGGGATGCACAGAGGGCCTCTGAGGGACCTACCTTTGGGCCTCGATGTTGCTCAGCAGGCCCACAGGGGTCTGGAGGCACTCAGGGATCCTGGAGGGAAAATGATGCACACCCGAGGGTCCTAAGAGTCCTGGAAAGTGTACTTCCTTTAAAATAGAGCAGAACAGAGGCTTCCGTGGTGGTGCACTGGTTGACAATCTGCCTGCCAATGCAGGGGACACGGGTTCGAGCCCTGGTCTGGGAGGAATCCACATGCCGCGGGGCAACTGGGCCCGTGAGCCACAACTACTGAGCCTGCGCCTCGGGAGCCTGTGCTCCGAAACAAGAGAGGCTGAGATACTGAGAGGCCTACGCACCGCGATGAAGAGTGGCCCCCACTTACCGTAACTGGAGAGAGCCCTAGCACAGAAACGAAGACCCAATATAGCAATCAATCAATCCATCAATCAATCTTAAAACAACAATAAAAAATATAAAAAATAAAATAAAATACAGCAGAACAGCGACTAATACCTCATGGAATCAGCTGCATGCCGCCCTTTCTGTGCGGTTACTCAGGGACTTACCTCGAGGTCAGTACTCACGTTGAGTTTCCCTTTAGCTCTAGAGCGTGGCAGGATGAGCTCCACCCCGGCCATCGAAGCATCTGGCTAGCTAGACAAAACTCATTGTCTTCCCAGAGCCATGTATACAGAGGCTAGTGGCCTGTTAACAGCAGTCAATTTCAAGTAGCTTCAAGGCAGCATGAATGGAGCTTTCAGAATGGGCAAGGCTAGTTCCATCAGGCCCCCATTTCCGCTTGCACACGCAGCATACATCCCTGTGCTTTCTAACAAGTCCAAAGAGACACAGGTTACCCAGTGGTTACTTCGTTGAATCAACTCCTCGAAGCAGGGTGTTCTGCATCTAGCGAACTGCCTCAACCAAGGAAAGCCCCAGCTAGGCCTCCGGGCCCATGGCTCTTCAAAAGCCTGCAGTGTTATCCGAGGAACTGGGCTTTAGTTGCAGTCGGAACGCAAGCCGACATTCTCCTGGAGGCAGGGTGACTTCACACAGGGGGTCCCAGATGGAATACGAAGCCGAGTGTTTTCTCAGTGCAGCGCAGACTAGGGCAATGAGTCAGACTTGCACGGCATGTTGGCCCTGCTAGAACGGTGTTCGTGGACCTGTGGGAATGCTGGGGAAGTCAAGCTGTCCCAAGAAAGAGTGCAGTCTGTTGCCCTACACTCGGCATACACAGAGTGGCTCCGAAGGGCTACGGGCCTGGATGTGGCTTAGCAGGCCCATGGGGGCCTGAGGGTACTCAGTGTCCTTGCAGGGAATAGGGTGCCCACGCCAGGCTCCTAGATGTCCTGCAGAGCGTACTGACGTTAAAATAATGCAGAGCAGTGGCTACGGCCTCATGGAAACTGCTGCACGCCTCCGCTTCTGCATGGCAATTCAGGGCCTTACCGCGAGGCAAGTGCTCTCGCTGAGGGTCCCGTCAGCGCCACAGCGTGGGAGGATGCTGACTTTCTCCTCGAGCAGAGTGACTTCAGGTACGAGGTCCTCGAAGAATTCTAAGCAGAGTGTTTTCACATGGCAGCTCAGACGGGGGCCGTGACGAACACTTCCATGGCAGGTCGCACTGCCTAGAAATGTGGTCCTGAGGCTGCTCCAGTGCTCTGGAAATGTAGCTCTCCTTATGTTACGTGCAAGGTGTTGCCCATCACTCGGCATGCACAGAGGGCCTCTGAGGGACCTACCTTTGGGCCTCCATGTTGCTCAGCAGGCCCACAGGGGTCTGGAGGCACTCAGGGATCCTGGAGGGAAAATGATGCACACCCGAGGGGCCTAAGAGTCTTGGAAAGGGTACTTCCTTTAAAATAGAGCAGAACAGAGGCTTCCCTGGTGGTGCACTGGTTGACAATCTGCCTGCCAATGCAGGGGACACGGGTTCGAGCCCTGGTCTGGGAGGAATCCACATGCCGCGGAGCAACTGGGCCCGTGAGCCACAACTACTGAGCCTGCGCCTCTGGAGCCTGTGCTCCGCAACAAGAGAGGCTGAGATACTGAGAGGCCTACGCACCGCAATGAAGAGTGGCCCCCACTTACCGTAACTGGAGAGAGCCCTAGCACAGAAACGAAGACCCAACATAGCAATCAATCAATCCATCAATCAATCTTAAAACAACAATAAAAAATATAAAAAATAAAATAAAATACAGCAGAACAGCGACTAATACCTCATGGAATCAGCTGCATGCCGCCCTTTCTGCGCGGTTACTCAGGGACTTACCTCGAGGTCAGTACTCACGTTGAGTTTCCCTTTAGCTCTAGAGCGTGGCAGGATGAGCTCCACCCCGGCCATCGAAGCATCCGGCTAGCTAGACAAAACTCATTGTCTTCCCAGAGCCATGCATACAGTGGCCAGTGGCCTGTCAACAGCAGTCAATTTCAAGTAGCTTCAAGGCAGCATGAATGGAGCTTTCAAAATGGGCAAGCAAGGCTAGTTCCATCAGGCCCCCATTTCCGCTTGCACACGCAGCATACATCCCTGTGCTTTCTAACAAGTCCAAAGAGACACAGGTTACCCAGTGGTTACTTCGTTGAATCAACTCCTCGAAGCAGGGTGTTCTGCATCTAGCGAACTGCCTCAACCAAGGAAAGCCCCATCTAGGCCTCCGGGCCCATGGCTCTTCAAAAGCCTGCAGTGTTATCCGAGGAATTGGGCTTTAGTTGCAGTCGGAACGCAAGCCGACATTCTCCTGGAGGCAGGGTGACTTCACACAGGGGGTCCCAGATGGAATACGAAGCCGAGTGTTTTCTCAGTGCAGCGCAGACTAGGGCAATGAGTCAGACTTGCACGGCATGTTGGCCCTGCTAGAACGGTGTTCGTGGACCTGTGGGAATGCTGGGGAAGTCAAGCTGTCCCAAGAAAGAGTGCAGTCTGTTGCCCTACACTCGGCATACACAGAGTGGCTCCGAAGGGCTACGGGCCTGGATGTGGCTTAGCAGGCCCATGGGGGCCTGAGGGTACTCAGTGTCCTTGCAGGGAATAGGGTGCCCACGCCAGGCTCCTAGATGTCCTGCAGAGCGTACTGACGTTAAAATAACGCAGAGCAGTGGCTACGGCCTCATGGAAACTGCTGCACGCCTCCGCTTCTGCATGGCAATTCAGGGCCTTACCTCGAGGCAAGTGCTCTCGCTGAGGGTCCCGTTAGTGCCACAGCATGGGAGGATGCTGACTTTCTCCTCCAGCAGAGTGACTTCAGGTACGAGGTCCTCGAAGAATCCTAAGCAGAGTGTTTTCTCATGGCAGCTCAGACGGGGGCCGTGACGAACACTTCCATGGCAGGTCGCACTGCCTAGAAATGTGGTCCTGAGGCTGCTCCAGTGCTCTGGAAATGTAGCTCTCCTTAAGGAACGTGCAGGGTGTTGCCCATCACTCGGCATGCACAGAGGGCCTCTGAGGGACCTACCTTTGGGCCTCCATGTTGCTCAGCAGGCCCACAGGGGTCTGGAGGCACTCAGGGATCCTGGAGGGAAAATGATGCACACCCGAGGGGCCTAAGAGTCCTGGAAAGTGTACTTCCTTTAAAATAGAGCAGAACAGAGGCTTCCGTGGTGGTGCACTGGTTGACAATCTGCCTGCCAATGCAGGGGACACGGGTTCGAGCCCTGGTCTGGGAGGAATCCACATGCCGCGGGGCAACTGGGCCCGTGAGCCACAACTACTGAGCCTGCGCCTCGGGAGCCTGTGCTCCGAAACAAGAGAGGCTGAGATACTGAGAGGCCTACGCACCGCGATGAAGAGTGGCCCCCACTTACCGTAACTGGAGAGAGCCCTAGCACAGAAACGAAGACCCAATATAGCAATCAATCAATCCATCAATCAATCTTAAAACAACAATAAAAAATATAAAAAATAAAATAAAGGAGAACAGCGACTAATACCTCATGGAAACAGCTGCATGCCGCCCTTTCTGTGCGGTTACTCAGGGACTTACCTCGAGGTCAGTACTCACGTTGAGTTTCCCTTTAGCTCTAGAGCGTGGCAGGATGAGCTCCACCCCGGCCATCGAAGCATCCGGCTAGCTAGACAAAACTCATTGTCTTCCCAGAGCCATGTATACAGAGGCTAGTGGCCTGTTAACAGCAGTCAATTTCAAGTAGCTTCAAGGCAGCATGAATGGAGCTTTCAGAATGGGCAAGCAAGGCTAGTTCCATCAGGCCCCCATTTCCGCTTGCACACGCAGCATACATCCCTGTGCTTTCTAACAAGTCCAAAGAGACACAGGTTACCCAGTGGTTACTTCGTTGAATCAACTCCTCGAAGCAGGGTGTTCTGCATCTAGCGAACTGCCTCAACCAAGGAAAGCCCCAGCTAGGCCTCCGGGCCCGTGGCTCTTCAAAAGCCTGCAGTGTTACCCGAGGAACTGGGCTTTAGTTGCAGTCGGAACGCAAGCCGACATTCTCCTGGAGGCAGGGTGACTTCACACAGGGGGTCCCAGATGGAATACGAAGCCGAGTGTTTTCTCAGTGCAGCGCAGACTAGGGCAATGAGTCAGACTTGCACGGCATGTTGGCCCTGCTAGAACGGTGTTCGTGGACCTGTGGGAATGCTGGGGAAATCAAGCTGTCCCAAGAAAGAGTGCAGTCTGTTGCCCTACACTCGGCATACACAGAGTGGCTCCGAAGGGCTACGGGCCTGGATGTGGCTTAGCAGGCCCATGGGGGCCTGAGGGTACTCAGTGTCCTTGCAGGGAATAGGGTGCCCACGCCAGGCTCCTAGATGTCCTGCAGAGCGTACTGACGTTAAAATAATGCAGAGCAGTGGCTACGGCCTCATGGAAACTGCTTCACGCCTCCGCTTCTGCATGGCAATTCAGGGCCTTACCGCGAGGCAAGTGCTCTCGCTGAGGGTCCCGTTAGCGCCACAGCATGGGAGGATGCTGACTTTCTCCTCGAGCAGAGTGACTTCAGGTACGAGGTCCTCGAAGAATTCTAAGCAGAGTGTTTTCTCATGGCAGCTCAGACGGGGGCCGTGACGAACACTTCCATGGCAGGTCGCACTGCCTAGAAATGTGGTCCTGAGGCTGCTCCCGTGTTCTGGAAATGTAGCTCTCCTTATGTTACGTGCAAGGTGTTGCCCATCACTCGGCATGCACAGAGGGCCTCCGAGGGACCGACCTTTGGGCCTCGATGTTGCTCAGCAGGCCCACAGGGGTCTGGAGGCACTCAGGGATCCTGGAGGGAAAATGATGCACACCCGAGGGGCCTAAGAGTCCTGGAAAGGGTACTTCCTTTAAAATAGAGCAGAACAGAGGCTTCGCTGGTGGTGCACTGGTTGACAATCTGCCTGCCAATGCAGGGGACACGGGTTCGAGCCCTGGCCTGGGAGGAATCCACATGCCGCGGAGCAACTGGGCCCGTGAGCAACAACTACTGAGCCTGCGCCTCTGGAGCCTGTGCTCCGCAACAACAGAGGCTGAGATACTGAGAGGCCTACGCACCGCGATGAAGAGTGGCCCCCACTTACCGTAACTGGAGAGAGCCCTAGCACAGAAACGAAGTCCCAATATAGCAATCAATCAATCCATCAATCAATCTTCAAACAATAAAAAATATAAAAAATAAAATAAAGCAGAACAGCGACTAATACCTCATGGAAACAGCTGCATGCCGCACTTTCTGCGCGGTTACTCAGGGACTTACCTCGAGGTCAGTACTCACGTTGAGTTTCCCTTTAGCTCTAGAGCGTGGCAGGATGAGCTCCACCCCGGCCATCGAAGCATCCGGCTAGCTAGACAAAACTCATTGTCTTCCCAGAGCCATGTATACAGAGGCTAGTGGCCTGTTAACAGCAGTCAATTTCAAGTAGCTTCAAGGCAGCATGAATGGAGCTTTCAAAATGGGCAAGCAAGGCTAGTTCCATCAGGCCCCCATTTCCGCTTGCACACGCAGCATACATCCCTGTGCTTTCTAACAAGTCCAAAGAGACACAGGTTACCCAGTGGTTACTTCGTTGAATCAACTCCTCGAAGCAGGGTGTTCTGCATCTAGCGAACTGCCTCAACCAAGGAAAGCCCCAGCTAGGCCTCTGGGCCCATGGCTCTTCAAAAGCCTGCAGTGTTATCCGAGGAACTGTGCTTTAGTTGCAGTCGGAACGCAAGCCGACATTCTCCTGGAGGCAGGGTGACTTCACACAGGGGGTCCCAGATGGAATACGAAGCCGAGTGTTTTCTCAGTGCAGCGCAGACTAGGGCAATGAGTCAGACTTGCACGGCATGTTGGCCCTGCTAGAACGGTGTTCGTGGACCTGTGGGAATGCTGGGGAAGTCAAGCTGTCCCAAGAAAGAGTGCAGTCTGTTGCCCTACACTCGGCATACACAGAGTGGCTCCGAAGGGCTACGGGCCTGGATGTGGCTTAGCAGGCCCATGGGGGCCTGAGGGTACTCAGTGTCCTTGCAGGGAATAGGGTGCCCACGCCAGGCTCCTAGATGTCCTGCAGAGCGTTAAAATAATGCAGGGCAGTGGCTACGGCCTCATGGAAACTGCTGCACGCCTCCGCTTCTGCATGGCAATTCAGGGCCTTACCGCGAGGCAAGTGCTCTCGCTGAGGGTCCCGTTAGCGCCACAGCATGGGAGGATGCTGACTTTCTCCTCCAGCAGAGTGACTTCAGGTACGAGGTCCTCGAAGAATTCTAAGCAGAGTGTTTTCTCACGGCAGCTCAGACGGGGGCCGTGACGAACACTTCCATGGCAGGTCGCACTGCCTAGAAATGTGGTCCTGAGGCTGCTCCAGGGCTCTGGCAATGTAGCTCTCCTTATGTTACGTGCAAGGTGTTGCCCATCACTCGGCATGCACAGAGGGCCTCTGAGGGACCTACCTTTGGGCCTCGATGTTGCTCAGCAGGCCCACAGGGGTCTGGAGGCACTCAGGGATCCTGGAGGGAAAATGATGCACACCCGAGGGGCCTAAGAGTCTTGGAAAGGGTACTTCCTTTAAAATAGAGCAGAACAGAGGCTTCCCTGGTGGTGCACTGGTTGACAATCTGCCTGCCAATGCAGGGGACACGGGTTCGAGCCCTGGTCTGGGAGGAATCCCCATGCCGCGGAGCAACTGGGCCCGTGAGCCACAACTACTGAGCCTGCGCCTCTGGAGCCTGTGCTCCGCAACAAGAGAGGCTGAGATACTGAGAGGCCTACGCACCGCGATGAAGAGTGGCCCCCACTTACCGTAACTGGAGAGAGCCCTAGCACAGAAACGAAGACCCAATATAGCAATCAATCAATCAATCCATCAATCAATCTTAAAACAACAATAAAAAATATAAAAACTAAAATAAAATACAGCAGAACAGCGACTAATACCTCATGGAAACAGCTGCATGCCGCCCTTTCTGCGCGGTTACTCAGGGACTTACCTCGAGGTCAGTACTCACGTTGAGTTTCCCTTTAGCTCCAGAGCGTGGCACGATGAGCTCCACCCCGGCCATCGAAGCATCCGGCTAGCTAGACAAAACTCATTGTCTTCCCAGAGCCATGTATACAGTGGCCAGTGGCCTGTCAACAGCAGTCAATTTCAAGTAGCTTCAAGGCAGCATGAATGGAGCTTTCAGAATGGGCAAGCAAGGCTAGTTCCATCAGGCCCCCATTTCCGCTTGCACACGCAGCATACATCCCTGTGCTTTCTAACAAGTCCAAAGAGACACAGGTTACCCAGTGGTTACTTCGTTGAATCAACTCCTCGAAGCAGGGTGTTCTGCATCTAGCGAACTGCCTCAACCAAGGAAAGCCCCAGCTAGGCCTCCGGGCCCGTGGCTCTTCAAAAGCCTGCAGTGTTATCCGAGGAACTGGGCTTTAGTTGCAGTCGGAACGCAAGCCCACATTCTCCTGGAGGCAGGGTGACTTCAGACAGGGGGTCCCAGATGGAATACGAAGCCGAGTGTTTTCTCAGTGCAGCGCAGACTAGGGCAATGAGTCAGACTTGCACGGCATGTTGGCCCTGCTAGAACGGTGTTCGTGGACCTGTGGGAATGCTGGGGAAGTCAAGCTGTCCCAAGAAAGAGTGCAGTCTGTTGCCCTACACTCGGCATACACAGAGTGGCTCCGAAGGGCTACGGGCCTGGATGTGGCTTAGCAGGCCCATGGGGGCCTGAGGGTACTCAGTGTCCTTGCAGGGAATAGGGTGCCCACGCCAGGCTCCTAGATGTCCTGCAGAGCGTACTGACGTTAAAATAATGCAGGGCAGTGGCTACGGCCTCATGGAAACTGCTGCACGCCTCCGCTTCTGCATGGCAATTCAGGGCCTTACCGCGAGGCAAGTGCTCTCGCTGAGGGTCCCGTTAGCGCCACAGCATGGGAGGATGCTGACTTTCTCCTCCAGCAGAGTGACTTCAGGTACGAGGTCCTCGAAGAATTCTAAGCAGAGTGTTTTCTCACGGCAGCTCAGACGGGGGCCGTGACGAACACTTCCATGGCAGGTCGCACTGCCTAGAAATGTGGTCCTGAGGCTGCTCCAGGGCTCTGGCAATGTAGCTCTCCTTATGTTACGTGCAAGGTGTTGCCCATCACTCGGCATGCACAGAGGGCCTCTGAGGGACCTACCTTTGGGCCTCGATGTTGCTCAGCAGGCCCACAGGGGTCTGGAGGCACTCAGGGATCCTGGAGGGAAAATGATGCACACCCGAGGGGCCTAAGAGTCTTGGAAAGGGTACTTCCTTTAAAATAGAGCAGAACAGAGGCTTCCCTGGTGGTGCACTGGTTGACAATCTGCCTGCCAATGCAGGGGACACGGGTTCGAGCCCTGGTCTGGGAGGAATCCCCATGCCGCGGAGCAACTGGGCCCGTGAGCCACAACTACTGAGCCTGCGCCTCTGGAGCCTGTGCTCCGCAACAAGAGAGGCTGAGATACTGAGAGGCCTACGCACCGCGATGAAGAGTGGCCCCCACTTACCGTAACTGGAGAGAGCCCTAGCACAGAAACGAAGACCCAATATAGCAATCAATCAATCAATCAATCCATCAATCAATCTTAAAACAACAATAAAAAATATAAAAACTAAAATAAAATACAGCAGAACAGCGACTAATACCTCATGGAAACAGCTGCATGCCGCCCTTTCTGCGCGGTTACTCAGGGACTTACCTCGAGGTCAGTACTCACGTTGAGTTTCCCTTTAGCTCCAGAGCGTGGCACGATGAGCTCCACCCCGGCCATCGAAGCATCCGGCTAGCTAGACAAAACTCATTGTCTTCCCAGAGCCATGTATACAGTGGCCAGTGGCCTGTCAACAGCAGTCAATTTCAAGTAGCTTCAAGGCAGCATGAATGGAGCTTTCAGAATGGGCAAGCAAGGCTAGTTCCATCAGGCCCCCATTTCCGCTTGCACACGCAGCATACATCCCTGTGCTTTCTAACAAGTCCAAAGAGACACAGGTTACCCAGTGGTTACTTCGTTGAATCAACTCCTCGAAGCAGGGTGTTCTGCATCTAGCGAACTGCCTCAACCAAGGAAAGCCCCAGCTAGGCCTCCGGGCCCGTGGCTCTTCAAAAGCCTGCAGTGTTATCCGAGGAACTGGGCTTTAGTTGCAGTCGGAACGCAAGCCCACATTCTCCTGGAGGCAGGGTGACTTCAGACAGGGGGTCCCAGATGGAATACGAAGCCGAGTGTTTTCTCAGTGCAGCGCAGACTAGGGCAATGAGTCAGACTTGCACGGCATGTTGGCCCTGCTAGAACGGTGTTCGTGGACCTGTGGGAATGCTGGGGAAGTCAAGCTGTCCCAAGAAAGAGTGCAGTCTGTTGCCCTACACTCGGCATACACAGAGTGGCTCCGAAGGGCTACGGGCCTGGATGTGGCTTAGCAGGCCCATGGGGGCCTGAGGGTACTCAGTGTCCTTGCAGGGAATAGGGTGCCCACGCCAGGCTCCTAGATGTCCTGCAGAGCGTACTGACGTTAAAATAATGCAGGGCAGTGGCTACGGCCTCATGGAAACTGCTGCACGCCTCCGCTTCTGCATGGCAATTCAGGGCCTTACCGCGAGGCAAGTGCTCTCGCTGAGGGTCCCGTTAGCGCCACAGCATGGGAGGATGCTGACTTTCTCCTCCAGCAGAGTGACTTCAGGTACGAGGTCCTCGAAGAATTCTAAGCAGAGTGTTTTCTCACGGCAGCTCAGACGGGGGCCGTGACGAACACTTCCATGGCAGGTCGCACTGCCTAGAAATGTGGTCCTGAGGCTGCTCCAGGGCTCTGGCAATGTAGCTCTCCTTATGTTACGTGCAAGGTGTTGCCCATCACTCGGCATGCACAGAGGGCCTCTGAGGGACCTACCTTTGGGCCTCGATGTTGCTCAGCAGGCCCACAGGGGTCTGGAGGCACTCAGGGATCCTGGAGGGAAAATGATGCACACCCGAGGGGCCTAAGAGTCTTGGAAAGGGTACTTCCTTTAAAATAGAGCAGAACAGAGGCTTCCCTGGTGGTGCACTGGTTGACAATCTGCCTGCCAATGCAGGGGACACGGGTTCGAGCCCTGGTCTGGGAGGAATCCCCATGCCGCGGAGCAACTGGGCCCGTGAGCCACAACTACTGAGCCTGCGCCTCTGGAGCCTGTGCTCCGCAACAAGAGAGGCTGAGATACTGAGAGGCCTACGCACCGCGATGAAGAGTGGCCCCCACTTACCGTAACTGGAGAGAGCCCTAGCACAGAAACGAAGACCCAATATAGCAATCAATCAATCAATCAATCCATCAATCAATCTTAAAACAACAATAAAAAATATAAAAACTAAAATAAAATACAGCAGAACAGCGACTAATACCTCATGGAAACAGCTGCATGCCGCCCTTTCTGCGCGGTTACTCAGGGACTTACCTCGAGGTCAGTACTCACGTTGAGTTTCCCTTTAGCTCCAGAGCGTGGCACGATGAGCTCCACCCCGGCCATCGAAGCATCCGGCTAGCTAGACAAAACTCATTGTCTTCCCAGAGCCATGTATACAGTGGCCAGTGGCCTGTCAACAGCAGTCAATTTCAAGTAGCTTCAAGGCAGCATGAATGGAGCTTTCAGAATGGGCAAGCAAGGCTAGTTCCATCAGGCCCCCATTTCCGCTGGCACACGCAGCATACATCCCTGTGCTTTCTAACAAGTCCAAAGAGACACAGGTTACCCAGTGGTTACTTCGTTGAATCAACTCCTCGAAGCAGGGTGTTCTGCATCTAGCGAACTGCCTCAACCAAGGAAAGCCCCAGCTAGGCCTCCGGGCCCGTGGCTCTTCAAAAGCCTGCAGTGTTATCCGAGGAACTGGGCTTTAGTTGCAGTCGGAACGCAAGCCCACATTCTCCTGGAGGCAGGGTGACTTCAGACAGGGGGTCCCAGATGGAATACGAAGCCGAGTGTTTTCTCAGTGCAGCGCAGACTAGGGCAATGAGTCAGACTTGCACGGCATGTTGGCCCTGCTAGAACGGTGTTCGTGGACCTGTGGGAATGCTGGGGAAGTCAAGCTGTCCCAAGAAAGAGTGCAGTCTGTTGCCCTACACTCGGCATACACAGAGTGGCTCCGAAGGGCTACGGGCCTGGATGTGGCTTAGCAGGCCCATGGGGGCCTGAGGGTACTCAGTGTCCTTGCAGGGAATAGGGTGCCCACGCCAGGCTCCTAGATGTCCTGCAGAGCGTACTGACGTTAAAATAATGCAGGGCAGTGGCTACGGCCTCATGGAAACTGCTGCACGCCTCCGCTTCTGCATGGCAATTCAGGGCCTTACCGCGAGGCAAGTGCTCTCGCTGAGGGTCCCGTTAGCGCCACAGCATGGGAGGATGCTGACTTTCTCCTCCAGCAGAGTGACTTCAGGTACGAGGTCCTCGAAGAATTCTAAGCAGAGTGTTTTCTCACGGCAGCTCAGACGGGGGCCGTGACGAACACTTCCATGGCAGGTCGCACTGCCTAGAAATGTGGTCCTGAGGCTGCTCCAGGGCTCTGGCAATGTAGCTCTCCTTATGTTACGTGCAAGGTGTTGCCCATCACTCGGCATGCACAGAGGGCCTCTGAGGGACCTACCTTTGGGCCTCGATGTTGCTCAGCAGGCCCACAGGGGTCTGGAGGCACTCAGGGATCCTGGAGGGAAAATGATGCACACCCGAGGGGCCTAAGAGTCTTGGAAAGGGTACTTCCTTTAAAATAGAGCAGAACAGAGGCTTCCCTGGTGGTGCACTGGTTGACAATCTGCCTGCCAATGCAGGGGACACGGGTTCGAGCCCTGGTCTGGGAGGAATCCCCATGCCGCGGAGCAACTGGGCCCGTGAGCCACAACTACTGAGCCTGCGCCTCTGGAGCCTGTGCTCCGCAACAAGAGAGGCTGAGATACTGAGAGGCCTACGCACCGCGATGAAGAGTGGCCCCCACTTACCGTAACTGGAGAGAGCCCTAGCACAGAAACGAAGACCCAATATAGCAATCAATCAATCAATCAATCCATCAATCAATCTTAAAACAACAATAAAAAATATAAAAACTAAAATAAAATACAGCAGAACAGCGACTAATACCTCATGGAAACAGCTGCATGCCGCCCTTTCTGCGCGGTTACTCAGGGACTTACCTCGAGGTCAGTACTCACGTTGAGTTTCCCTTTAGCTCCAGAGCGTGGCACGATGAGCTCCACCCCGGCCATCGAAGCATCCGGCTAGCTAGACAAAACTCATTGTCTTCCCAGAGCCATGTATACAGTGGCCAGTGGCCTGTCAACAGCAGTCAATTTCAAGTAGCTTCAAGGCAGCATGAATGGAGCTTTCAGAATGGGCAAGCAAGGCTAGTTCCATCAGGCCCCCATTTCCGCTGGCACACGCAGCATACATCCCTGTGCTTTCTAACAAGTCCAAAGAGACACAGGTTACCCAGTGGTTACTTCGTTGAATCAACTCCTCGAAGCAGGGTGTTCTGCATCTAGCGAACTGCCTCAACCAAGGAAAGCCCCAGCTAGGCCTCCGGGCCCGTGGCTCTTCAAAAGCCTGCAGTGTTATCCGAGGAACTGGGCTTTAGTTGCAGTCGGAACGCAAGCCCACATTCTCCTGGAGGCAGGGTGACTTCAGACAGGGGGTCCCAGATGGAATACGAAGCCGAGTGTTTTCTCAGTGCAGCGCAGACTAGGGCAATGAGTCAGACTTGCACGGCATGTTGGCCCTGCTAGAACGGTGTTCGTGGACCTGTGGGAATGCTGGGGAAGTCAAGCTGTCCCAAGAAAGAGTGCAGTCTGTTGCCCTACACTCGGCATACACAGAGTGGCTCCGAAGGGCTACGGGCCTGGATGTGGCTTAGCAGGCCCATGGGGGCCTGAGGGTACTCAGTGTCCTTGCAGGGAATAGGGTGCCCACGCCAGGCTCCTAGATGTCCTGCAGAGCGTACTGACGTTAAAATAATGCAGGGCAGTGGCTACGGCCTCATGGAAACTGCTGCACGCCTCCGCTTCTGCATGGCAATTCAGGGCCTTACCGCGAGGCAAGTGCTCTCGCTGAGGGTCCCGTTAGCGCCACAGCATGGGAGGATGCTGACTTTCTCCTCCAGCAGAGTGACTTCAGGTACGAGGTCCTCGAAGAATTCTAAGCAGAGTGTTTTCTCACGGCAGCTCAGACGGGGGCCGTGACGAACACTTCCATGGCAGGTCGCACTGCCTAGAAATGTGGTCCTGAGGCTGCTCCAGGGCTCTGGCAATGTAGCTCTCCTTATGTTACGTGCAAGGTGTTGCCCATCACTCGGCATGCACAGAGGGCCTCTGAGGGACCTACCTTTGGGCCTCGATGTTGCTCAGCAGGCCCACAGGGGTCTGGAGGCACTCAGGGATCCTGGAGGGAAAATGATGCACACCCGAGGGGCCTAAGAGTCTTGGAAAGGGTACTTCCTTTAAAATAGAGCAGAACAGAGGCTTCCCTGGTGGTGCACTGGTTGACAATCTGCCTGCCAATGCAGGGGACACGGGTTCGAGCCCTGGTCTGGGAGGAATCCCCATGCCGCGGAGCAACTGGGCCCGTGAGCCACAACTACTGAGCCTGCGCCTCTGGAGCCTGTGCTCCGCAACAAGAGAGGCTGAGATACTGAGAGGCCTACGCACCGCGATGAAGAGTGGCCCCCACTTACCGTAACTGGAGAGAGCCCTAGCACAGAAACGAAGACCCAATATAGCAATCAATCAATCAATCAATCCATCAATCAATCTTAAAACAACAATAAAAAATATAAAAACTAAAATAAAATACAGCAGAACAGCGACTAATACCTCATGGAAACAGCTGCATGCCGCCCTTTCTGCGCGGTTACTCAGGGACTTACCTCGAGGTCAGTACTCACGTTGAGTTTCCCTTTAGCTCCAGAGCGTGGCACGATGAGCTCCACCCCGGCCATCGAAGCATCCGGCTAGCTAGACAAAACTCATTGTCTTCCCAGAGCCATGTATACAGTGGCCAGTGGCCTGTCAACAGCAGTCAATTTCAAGTAGCTTCAAGGCAGCATGAATGGAGCTTTCAGAATGGGCAAGCAAGGCTAGTTCCATCAGGCCCCCATTTCCGCTGGCACACGCAGCATACATCCCTGTGCTTTCTAACAAGTCCAAAGAGACACAGGTTACCCAGTGGTTACTTCGTTGAATCAACTCCTCGAAGCAGGGTGTTCTGCATCTAGCGAACTGCCTCAACCAAGGAAAGCCCCAGCTAGGCCTCCGGGCCCGTGGCTCTTCAAAAGCCTGCAGTGTTATCCGAGGAACTGGGCTTTAGTTGCAGTCGGAACGCAAGCCCACATTCTCCTGGAGGCAGGGTGACTTCAGACAGGGGGTCCCAGATGGAATACGAAGCCGAGTGTTTTCTCAGTGCAGCGCAGACTAGGGCAATGAGTCAGACTTGCACGGCATGTTGGCCCTGCTAGAACGGTGTTCGTGGACCTGTGGGAATGCTGGGGAAGTCAAGCTGTCCCAAGAAAGAGTGCAGTCTGTTGCCCTACACTCGGCATACACAGAGTGGCTCCGAAGGGCTACGGGCCTGGATGTGGCTTAGCAGGCCCATGGGGGCCTGAGGGTACTCAGTGTCCTTGCAGGGAATAGGGTGCCCACGCCAGGCTCCTAGATGTCCTGCAGAGCGTACTGACGTTAAAATAATGCAGGGCAGTGGCTACGGCCTCATGGAAACTGCTGCACGCCTCCGCTTCTGCATGGCAATTCAGGGCCTTACCGCGAGGCAAGTGCTCTCGCTGAGGGTCCCGTTAGCGCCACAGCATGGGAGGATGCTGACTTTCTCCTCCAGCAGAGTGACTTCAGGTACGAGGTCCTCGAAGAATTCTAAGCAGAGTGTTTTCTCACGGCAGCTCAGACGGGGGCCGTGACGAACACTTCCATGGCAGGTCGCACTGCCTAGAAATGTGGTCCTGAGGCTGCTCCAGGGCTCTGGAAATGTAGCTCTCCTTATGTTACGTGCAAGGTGTTGCCCATCACTCGGCATGCACAGAGGGCCTCTGAGGGACCTACCTTTGGGCCTCGATGTTGCTCAGCAGGCCCACAGGGGTCTGGAGGCACTCAGGGATCCTGGAGGGAAAATGATGCACACCCGAGGGGCCTAAGAGTCTTGGAAAGGGTACTTCCTTTAAAATAGAGCAGAACAGAGGCTTCCCTGGTGGTGCACTGGTTGACAATCTGCCTGCCAATGCAGGGGACACGGGTTCGAGCCCTGGTCTGGGAGGAATCCCCATGCCGCGGAGCAACTGGGCCCGTGAGCCACAACTACTGAGCCTGCGCCTCTGGAGCCTGTGCTCCGCAACAAGAGAGGCTGAGATACTGAGAGGCCTACGCACCGCGATGAAGAGTGGCCCCCACTTACCGTAACTGGAGAGAGCCCTAGCACAGAAACGAAGACCCAATATAGCAATCAATCAATCAATCAATCCATCAATCAATCTTAAAACAACAATAAAAAATATAAAAACTAAAATAAAATACAGCAGAACAGCGACTAATACCTCATGGAAACAGCTGCATGCCGCCCTTTCTGCGCGGTTACTCAGGGACTTACCTCGAGGTCAGTACTCACGTTGAGTTTCCCTTTAGCTCCAGAGCGTGGCACGATGAGCTCCACCCCGGCCATCGAAGCATCCGGCTAGCTAGACAAAACTCATTGTCTTCCCAGAGCCATGTATACAGTGGCCAGTGGCCTGTCAACAGCAGTCAATTTCAAGTAGCTTCAAGGCAGCATGAATGGAGCTTTCAGAATGGGCAAGCAAGGCTAGTTCCATCAGGCCCCCATTTCCGCTTGCACACGCAGCATACATCCCTGTGCTTTCTAACAAGTCCAAAGAGACACAGGTTACCCAGTGGTTACTTCGTTGAATCAACTCCTCGAAGCAGGGTGTTCTGCATCTAGCGAACTGCCTCAACCAAGGAAAGCCCCAGCTAGGCCTCCGGGCCCGTGGCTCTTCAAAAGCCTGCAGTGTTATCCGAGGAACTGGGCTTTAGTTGCAGTCGGAACGCAAGCCCACATTCTCCTGGAGGCAGGGTGACTTCAGACAGGGGGTCCCAGATGGAATACGAAGCCGAGTGTTTTCTCAGTGCAGCGCAGACTAGGGCAATGAGTCAGACTTGCACGGCATGTTGGCCCTGCTAGAACGGTGTTCGTGGACCTGTGGGAATGCTGGGGAAGTCAAGCTGTCCCAAGAAAGAGTGCAGTCTGTTGCCCTACACTCGGCATACACAGAGTGGCTCCGAAGGGCTACGGGCCTGGATGTGGCTTAGCAGGCCCATGGGGGCCTGAGGGTACTCAGTGTCCTTGCAGGGAATAGGGTGCCCACGCCAGGCTCCTAGATGTCCTGCAGAGCGTACTGACGTTAAAATAATGCAGGGCAGTGGCTACGGCCTCATGGAAACTGCTGCACGCCTCCGCTTCTGCATGGCAATTCAGGGCCTTACCGCGAGGCAAGTGCTCTCGCTGAGGGTCCCGTTAGCGCCACAGCATGGGAGGATGCTGACTTTCTCCTCCAGCAGAGTGACTTCAGGTACGAGGTCCTCGAAGAATTCTAAGCAGAGTGTTTTCTCACGGCAGCTCAGACGGGGGCCGTGACGAACACTTCCATGGCAGGTCGCACTGCCTAGAAATGTGGTCCTGAGGCTGCTCCAGGGCTCTGGCAATGTAGCTCTCCTTATGTTACGTGCAAGGTGTTGCCCATCACTCGGCATGCACAGAGGGCCTCTGAGGGACCTACCTTTGGGCCTCGATGTTGCTCAGCAGGCCCACAGGGGTCTGGAGGCACTCAGGGATCCTGGAGGGAAAATGATGCACACCCGAGGGGCCTAAGAGTCTTGGAAAGGGTACTTCCTTTAAAATAGAGCAGAACAGAGGCTTCCCTGGTGGTGCACTGGTTGACAATCTGCCTGCCAATGCAGGGGACACGGGTTCGAGCCCTGGTCTGGGAGGAATCCCCATGCCGCGGAGCAACTGGGCCCGTGAGCCACAACTACTGAGCCTGCGCCTCTGGAGCCTGTGCTCCGCAACAAGAGAGGCTGAGATACTGAGAGGCCTACGCACCGCGATGAAGAGTGGCCCCCACTTACCGTAACTGGAGAGAGCCCTAGCACAGAAACGAAGACCCAATATAGCAATCAATCAATCAATCAATCCATCAATCAATCTTAAAACAACAATAAAAAATATAAAAACTAAAATAAAATACAGCAGAACAGCGACTAATACCTCATGGAAACAGCTGCATGCCGCCCTTTCTGCGCGGTTACTCAGGGACTTACCTCGAGGTCAGTACTCACGTTGAGTTTCCCTTTAGCTCCAGAGCGTGGCACGATGAGCTCCACCCCGGCCATCGAAGCATCCGGCTAGCTAGACAAAACTCATTGTCTTCCCAGAGCCATGTATACAGTGGCCAGTGGCCTGTCAACAGCAGTCAATTTCAAGTAGCTTCAAGGCAGCATGAATGGAGCTTTCAGAATGGGCAAGCAAGGCTAGTTCCATCAGGCCCCCATTTCCGCTTGCACACGCAGCATACATCCCTGTGCTTTCTAACAAGTCCAAAGAGACACAGGTTACCCAGTGGTTACTTCGTTGAATCAACTCCTCGAAGCAGGGTGTTCTGCATCTAGCGAACTGCCTCAACCAAGGAAAGCCCCAGCTAGGCCTCCGGGCCCGTGGCTCTTCAAAAGCCTGCAGTGTTATCCGAGGAACTGGGCTTTAGTTGCAGTCGGAACGCAAGCCCACATTCTCCTGGAGGCAGGGTGACTTCAGACAGGGGGTCCCAGATGGAATACGAAGCCGAGTGTTTTCTCAGTGCAGCGCAGACTAGGGCAATGAGTCAGACTTGCACGGCATGTTGGCCCTGCTAGAACGGTGTTCGTGGACCTGTGGGAATGCTGGGGAAGTCAAGCTGTCCCAAGAAAGAGTGCAGTCTGTTGCCCTACACTCGGCATACACAGAGTGGCTCCGAAGGGCTACGGGCCTGGATGTGGCTTAGCAGGCCCATGGGGGCCTGAGGGTACTCAGTGTCCTTGCAGGGAATAGGGTGCCCACGCCAGGCTCCTAGATGTCCTGCAGAGCGTACTGACGTTAAAATAATGCAGGGCAGTGGCTACGGCCTCATGGAAACTGCTGCACGCCTCCGCTTCTGCATGGCAATTCAGGGCCTTACCGCGAGGCAAGTGCTCTCGCTGAGGGTCCCGTTAGCGCCACAGCATGGGAGGATGCTGACTTTCTCCTCCAGCAGAGTGACTTCAGGTACGAGGTCCTCGAAGAATTCTAAGCAGAGTGTTTTCTCACGGCAGCTCAGACGGGGGCCGTGACGAACACTTCCATGGCAGGTCGCACTGCCTAGAAATGTGGTCCTGAGGCTGCTCCAGGGCTCTGGCAATGTAGCTCTCCTTATGTTACGTGCAAGGTGTTGCCCATCACTCGGCATGCACAGAGGGCCTCTGAGGGACCTACCTTTGGGCCTCGATGTTGCTCAGCAGGCCCACAGGGGTCTGGAGGCACTCAGGGATCCTGGAGGGAAAATGATGCACACCCGAGGGGCCTAAGAGTCTTGGAAAGGGTACTTCCTTTAAAATAGAGCAGAACAGAGGCTTCCCTGGTGGTGCACTGGTTGACAATCTGCCTGCCAATGCAGGGGACACGGGTTCGAGCCCTGGTCTGGGAGGAATCCCCATGCCGCGGAGCAACTGGGCCCGTGAGCCACAACTACTGAGCCTGCGCCTCTGGAGCCTGTGCTCCGCAACAAGAGAGGCTGAGATACTGAGAGGCCTACGCACCGCGATGAAGAGTGGCCCCCACTTACCGTAACTGGAGAGAGCCCTAGCACAGAAACGAAGACCCAATATAGCAATCAATCAATCAATCAATCCATCAATCAATCTTAAAACAACAATAAAAAATATAAAAACTAAAATAAAATACAGCAGAACAGCGACTAATACCTCATGGAAACAGCTGCATGCCGCCCTTTCTGCGCGGTTACTCAGGGACTTACCTCGAGGTCAGTACTCACGTTGAGTTTCCCTTTAGCTCCAGAGCGTGGCACGATGAGCTCCACCCCGGCCATCGAAGCATCCGGCTAGCTAGACAAAACTCATTGTCTTCCCAGAGCCATGTATACAGTGGCCAGTGGCCTGTCAACAGCAGTCAATTTCAAGTAGCTTCAAGGCAGCATGAATGGAGCTTTCAGAATGGGCAAGCAAGGCTAGTTCCATCAGGCCCCCATTTCCGCTTGCACACGCAGCATACATCCCTGTGCTTTCTAACAAGTCCAAAGAGACACAGGTTACCCAGTGGTTACTTCGTTGAATCAACTCCTCGAAGCAGGGTGTTCTGCATCTAGCGAACTGCCTCAACCAAGGAAAGCCCCAGCTAGGCCTCCGGGCCCGTGGCTCTTCAAAAGCCTGCAGTGTTATCCGAGGAACTGGGCTTTAGTTGCAGTCGGAACGCAAGCCCACATTCTCCTGGAGGCAGGGTGACTTCAGACAGGGGGTCCCAGATGGAATACGAAGCCGAGTGTTTTCTCAGTGCAGCGCAGACTAGGGCAATGAGTCAGACTTGCACGGCATGTTGGCCCTGCTAGAACGGTGTTCGTGGACCTGTGGGAATGCTGGGGAAGTCAAGCTGTCCCAAGAAAGAGTGCAGTCTGTTGCCCTACACTCGGCATACACAGAGTGGCTCCGAAGGGCTACGGGCCTGGATGTGGCTTAGCAGGCCCATGGGGGCCTGAGGGTACTCAGTGTCCTTGCAGGGAATAGGGTGCCCACGCCAGGCTCCTAGATGTCCTGCAGAGCGTACTGACGTTAAAATAATGCAGGGCAGTGGCTACGGCCTCATGGAAACTGCTGCACGCCTCCGCTTCTGCATGGCAATTCAGGGCCTTACCGCGAGGCAAGTGCTCTCGCTGAGGGTCCCGTTAGCGCCACAGCATGGGAGGATGCTGACTTTCTCCTCCAGTAGAGTGACTTCAGGTACGAGGTCCTCGAAGAATTCTAAGCAGAGTGTTTTCTCACGGCAGCTCAGACGGGGGCCGTGACGAACACTTCCATGGCAGGTCGCACTGCCTAGAAATGTGGTCCTGAGGCTGCTCCAGGGCTCTGGAAATGTAGCTCTCCTTATGTTACGTGCAAGGTGTTGCCCATCACTCGGCATGCACAGAGGGCCTCTGAGGGACCTACCTTTGGGCCTCGATGTTGCTCAGCAGGCCCACAGGGGTCTGGAGGCACTCAGGGATCCTGGAGGGAAAATGATGCACACCCGAGGGGCCTAAGAGTCTTGGAAAGGGTACTTCCTTTAAAATAGAGCAGAACAGAGGCTTCCCTGGTGGTGCACTGGTTGACAATCTGCCTGCCAATGCAGGGGACACGGGTTCGAGCCCTGGTCTGGGAGGAATCCCCATGCCGCAGAGCAACTGGGCCCGTGAGCCACAACTACTGAGCCTGCGCCTCTGGAGCCTGTGCTCCGCAACAAGAGAGGCTGAGATACTGAGAGGCCTACGCACCGCGATGAAGAGTGGCCCCCACTTACCGTAACTGGAGAGAGCCCTAGCACAGAAACGAAGACCCAATATAGCAATCAATCAATCAATCAATCCATCAATCAATCTTAAAACAACAATAAAAAATATAAAAACTAAAATAAAATACAGCAGAACAGCGACTAATACCTCATGGAAACAGCTGCATGCCGCCCTTTCTGCGCGGTTACTCAGGGACTTACCTCGAGGTCAGTACTCACGTTGAGTTTCCCTTTAGCTCCAGAGCGTGGCACGATGAGCTCCACCCCGGCCATCGAAGCATCCGGCTAGCTAGACAAAACTCATTGTCTTCCCAGAGCCATGTATACAGTGGCCAGTGGCCTGTCAACAGCAGTCAATTTCAAGTAGCTTCAAGGCAGCATGAATGGAGCTTTCAGAATGGGCAAGCAAGGCTAGTTCCATCAGGCCCCCATTTCCGCTTGCACACGCAGCATACATCCCTGTGCTTTCTAACAAGTCCAAAGAGACACAGGTTACCCAGTGGTTACTTCGTTGAATCAACTCCTCGAAGCAGGGTGTTCTGCATCTAGCGAACTGCCTCAACCAAGGAAAGCCCCAGCTAGGCCTCCGGGCCCGTGGCTCTTCAAAAGCCTGCAGTGTTATCCGAGGAACTGGGCTTTAGTTGCAGTCGGAACGCAAGCCCACATTCTCCTGGAGGCAGGGTGACTTCAGACAGGGGGTCCCAGATGGAATACGAAGCCGAGTGTTTTCTCAGTGCAGCGCAGACTAGGGCAATGAGTCAGACTTGCACGGCATGTTGGCCCTGCTAGAACGGTGTTCGTGGACCTGTGGGAATGCTGGGGAAGTCAAGCTGTCCCAAGAAAGAGTGCAGTCTGTTGCCCTACACTCGGCATACACAGAGTGGCTCCGAAGGGCTACGGGCCTGGATGTGGCTTAGCAGGCCCATGGGGGCCTGAGGGTACTCAGTGTCCTTGCAGGGAATAGGGTGCCCACGCCAGGCTCCTAGATGTCCTGCAGAGCGTACTGACGTTAAAATAATGCAGGGCAGTGGCTACGGCCTCATGGAAACTGCTGCACGCCTCCGCTTCTGCATGGCAATTCAGGGCCTTACCGCGAGGCAAGTGCTCTCGCTGAGGGTCCCGTTAGCGCCACAGCATGGGAGGATGCTGACTTTCTCCTCCAGCAGAGTGACTTCAGGTACGAGGTCCTCGAAGAATTCTAAGCAGAGTGTTTTCTCACGGCAGCTCAGACGGGGGCCGTGACGAACACTTCCATGGCAGGTCGCACTGCCTAGAAATGTGGTCCTGAGGCTGCTCCAGGGCTCTGGCAATGTAGCTCTCCTTATGTTACGTGCAAGGTGTTGCCCATCACTCGGCATGCACAGAGGGCCTCTGAGGGACCTACCTTTGGGCCTCGATGTTGCTCAGCAGGCCCACAGGGGTCTGGAGGCACTCAGGGATCCTGGAGGGAAAATGATGCACACCCGAGGGGCCTAAGAGTCTTGGAAAGGGTACTTCCTTTAAAATAGAGCAGAACAGAGGCTTCCCTGGTGGTGCACTGGTTGACAATCTGCCTGCCAATGCAGGGGACACGGGTTCGAGCCCTGGTCTGGGAGGAATCCCCATGCCGCGGAGCAACTGGGCCCGTGAGCCACAACTACTGAGCCTGCGCCTCTGGAGCCTGTGCTCCGCAACAAGAGAGGCTGAGATACTGAGAGGCCTACGCACCGCGATGAAGAGTGGCCCCCACTTACCGTAACTGGAGAGAGCCCTAGCACAGAAACGAAGACCCAATATAGCAATCAATCAATCAATCAATCCATCAATCAATCTTAAAACAACAATAAAAAATATAAAAACTAAAATAAAATACAGCAGAACAGCGACTAATACCTCATGGAAACAGCTGCATGCCGCCCTTTCTGCGCGGTTACTCAGGGACTTACCTCGAGGTCAGTACTCACGTTGAGTTTCCCTTTAGCTCCAGAGCGTGGCACGATGAGCTCCACCCCGGCCATCGAAGCATCCGGCTAGCTAGACAAAACTCATTGTCTTCCCAGAGCCATGTATACAGTGGCCAGTGGCCTGTCAACAGCAGTCAATTTCAAGTAGCTTCAAGGCAGCATGAATGGAGCTTTCAGAATGGGCAAGCAAGGCTAGTTCCATCAGGCCCCCATTTCCGCTGGCACACGCAGCATACATCCCTGTGCTTTCTAACAAGTCCAAAGAGACACAGGTTACCCAGTGGTTACTTCGTTGAATCAACTCCTCGAAGCAGGGTGTTCTGCATCTAGCGAACTGCCTCAACCAAGGAAAGCCCCAGCTAGGCCTCCGGGCCCGTGGCTCTTCAAAAGCCTGCAGTGTTATCCGAGGAACTGGGCTTTAGTTGCAGTCGGAACGCAAGCCCACATTCTCCTGGAGGCAGGGTGACTTCAGACAGGGGGTCCCAGATGGAATACGAAGCCGAGTGTTTTCTCAGTGCAGCGCAGACTAGGGCAATGAGTCAGACTTGCACGGCATGTTGGCCCTGCTAGAACGGTGTTCGTGGACCTGTGGGAATGCTGGGGAAGTCAAGCTGTCCCAAGAAAGAGTGCAGTCTGTTGCCCTACACTCGGCATACACAGAGTGGCTCCGAAGGGCTACGGGCCTGGATGTGGCTTAGCAGGCCCATGGGGGCCTGAGGGTACTCAGTGTCCTTGCAGGGAATAGGGTGCCCACGCCAGGCTCCTAGATGTCCTGCAGAGCGTACTGACGTTAAAATAATGCAGGGCAGTGGCTACGGCCTCATGGAAACTGCTGCACGCCTCCGCTTCTGCATGGCAATTCAGGGCCTTACCGCGAGGCAAGTGCTCTCGCTGAGGGTCCCGTTAGCGCCACAGCATGGGAGGATGCTGACTTTCTCCTCCAGCAGAGTGACTTCAGGTACGAGGTCCTCGAAGAATTCTAAGCAGAGTGTTTTCTCACGGCAGCTCAGACGGGGGCCGTGACGAACACTTCCATGGCAGGTCGCACTGCCTAGAAATGTGGTCCTGAGGCTGCTCCAGGGCTCTGGAAATGTAGCTCTCCTTATGTTACGTGCAAGGTGTTGCCCATCACTCGGCATGCACAGAGGGCCTCTGAGGGACCTACCTTTGGGCCTCGATGTTGCTCAGCAGGCCCACAGGGGTCTGGAGGCACTCAGGGATCCTGGAGGGAAAATGATGCACACCCGAGGGGCCTAAGAGTCTTGGAAAGGGTACTTCCTTTAAAATAGAGCAGAACAGAGGCTTCCCTGGTGGTGCACTGGTTGACAATCTGCCTGCCAATGCAGGGGACACGGGTTCGAGCCCTGGTCTGGGAGGAATCCCCATGCCGCGGAGCAACTGGGCCCGTGAGCCACAACTACTGAGCCTGCGCCTCTGGAGCCTGTGCTCCGCAACAAGAGAGGCTGAGATACTGAGAGGCCTACGCACCGCGATGAAGAGTGGCCCCCACTTACCGTAACTGGAGAGAGCCCTAGCACAGAAACGAAGACCCAATATAGCAATCAATCAATCAATCAATCCATCAATCAATCTTAAAACAACAATAAAAAATATAAAAACTAAAATAAAATACAGCAGAACAGCGACTAATACCTCATGGAAACAGCTGCATGCCGCCCTTTCTGCGCGGTTACTCAGGGACTTACCTCGAGGTCAGTACTCACGTTGAGTTTCCCTTTAGCTCCAGAGCGTGGCACGATGAGCTCCACCCCGGCCATCGAAGCATCCGGCTAGCTAGACAAAACTCATTGTCTTCCCAGAGCCATGTATACAGTGGCCAGTGGCCTGTCAACAGCAGTCAATTTCAAGTAGCTTCAAGGCAGCATGAATGGAGCTTTCAGAATGGGCAAGCAAGGCTAGTTCCATCAGGCCCCCATTTCCGCTGGCACACGCAGCATACATCCCTGTGCTTTCTAACAAGTCCAAAGAGACACAGGTTACCCAGTGGTTACTTCGTTGAATCAACTCCTCGAAGCAGGGTGTTCTGCATCTAGCGAACTGCCTCAACCAAGGAAAGCCCCAGCTAGGCCTCCGGGCCCGTGGCTCTTCAAAAGCCTGCAGTGTTATCCGAGGAACTGGGCTTTAGTTGCAGTCGGAACGCAAGCCCACATTCTCCTGGAGGCAGGGTGACTTCAGACAGGGGGTCCCAGATGGAATACGAAGCCGAGTGTTTTCTCAGTGCAGCGCAGACTAGGGCAATGAGTCAGACTTGCACGGCATGTTGGCCCTGCTAGAACGGTGTTCGTGGACCTGTGGGAATGCTGGGGAAGTCAAGCTGTCCCAAGAAAGAGTGCAGTCTGTTGCCCTACACTCGGCATACACAGAGTGGCTCCGAAGGGCTACGGGCCTGGATGTGGCTTAGCAGGCCCATGGGGGCCTGAGGGTACTCAGTGTCCTTGCAGGGAATAGGGTGCCCACGCCAGGCTCCTAGATGTCCTGCAGAGCGTACTGACGTTAAAATAATGCAGGGCAGTGGCTACGGCCTCATGGAAACTGCTGCACGCCTCCGCTTCTGCATGGCAATTCAGGGCCTTACCGCGAGGCAAGTGCTCTCGCTGAGGGTCCCGTTAGCGCCACAGCATGGGAGGATGCTGACTTTCTCCTCCAGCAGAGTGACTTCAGGTACGAGGTCCTCGAAGAATTCTAAGCAGAGTGTTTTCTCACGGCAGCTCAGACGGGGGCCGTGACGAACACTTCCATGGCAGGTCGCACTGCCTAGAAATGTGGTCCTGAGGCTGCTCCAGGGCTCTGGAAATGTAGCTCTCCTTATGTTACGTGCAAGGTGTTGCCCATCACTCGGCATGCACAGAGGGCCTCTGAGGGACCTACCTTTGGGCCTCCATGTTGCTCAGCAGGCCCACAGGGGTCTGGAGGCACTCAGGGATCCTGGAGGGAAAATGATGCACACCCGAGGGGCCTAAGAGTCTTGGAAAGGGTACTTCCTTTAAAATAGAGCAGAACAGAGGCTTCCCTGGTGGTGCACTGGTTGACAATCTGCCTGCCAATGCAGGGGACACGGGTTCGAGCCCTGGTCTGGGAGGAATCCCCATGCCGCGGAGCAACGGGGCCCGTGAGCCACAACTACTGAGCCTGCGCCTCTGGAGCCTGTGCTCCGCAACAAGAGAGGCTGAGATACTGAGAGGCCTACGCACCGCGATGAAGAGTGGCCCCCACTTACCGTAACTGGAGAGAGCCCTAGCACAGAAACGAAGACCCAATATAGCAATCAATCAATCAATCCATCAATCAATCTTAAAACAACAATAAAAAATATAAAAACTAAAATAAAATACAGCAGAACAGCGACTAATACCTCATGGAAACAGCTGCATGCCGCCCTTTCTGCGCGGTTACTCAGGGACTTACCTCGAGGTCAGTACTCACGTTGAGTTTCCCTTTAGCTCCAGAGCGTGGCACGATGAGCTCCACCCCGGCCATCGAAGCATCCGGCTAGCTAGACAAAACTCACTGTCTTCCCAGAGCCATGTATACAGTGGCCAGTGGCCTGTCAACAGCAGTCAATTTCAAGTAGCTTCAAGGCAGCATGAATGGAGCTTTCAGAATGGGCAAGCAAGGCTAGTTCCATCAGGCCCCCATTTCCACTTGCACACGCAGCATACATCCCTGTGCTTTCTAACAAGTCCAAAGAGACACAGGTTACCCAGTGGTTACTTCGTTGAATCAACTCCTCGAAGCAGGGTGTTCTGCATCTAGCGAACTGCCTCAACCAAGGAAAGCCCCAGCTAGGCCTCCGGGCCCGTGGCTCTTCAAAAGCCTGCAGTGTTATCCGAGGAACTGGGCTTTAGTTGCAGTCGGAACGCAAGCCCACATTCTCCTGGAGGCAGGGTGACTTCAGACAGGGGGTCCCAGATGGAATACGAAGCCGAGTGTTTTCTCAGTGCAGCGCAGACTAGGGCAATGAGTCAGACTTGCACGGCATGTTGGCCCTGCTAGAACGGTGTTCGTGGACCTGTGGGAATGCTGGGGAAGTCAAGCTGTCCCAAGAAAGAGTGCAGTCTGTTGCCCTACACTCGGCATACACAGAGTGGCTCCGAAGGGCTACGGGCCTGGATGTGGCTTAGCAGGCCCATGGGGGCCTGAGGGTACTCAGTGTCCTTGCAGGGAATAGGGTGCCCACGCCAGGCTCCTAGATGTCCTGCAGAGCGTACTGACGTTAAAATAATGCAGGGCAGTGGCTACGGCCTCATGGAAACTGCTGCACGCCTCCGCTTCTGCATGGCAATTCAGGGCCTTACCGCGAGGCAAGTGCTCTCGCTGAGGGTCCCGTTAGCGCCACAGCATGGGAGGATGCTGACTTTCTCCTCCAGCAGAGTGACTTCAGGTACGAGGTCCTCGAAGAATTCTAAGCAGAGTGTTTTCTCACGGCAGCTCAGACGGGGGCCGTGACGAACACTTCCATGGCAGGTCGCACTGCCTAGAAATGTGGTCCTGAGGCTGCTCCAGGGCTCTGGAAATGTAGCTCTCCTTATGTTACGTGCAAGGTGTTGCCCATCACTCGGCATGCACAGAGGGCCTCTGAGGGACCTACCTTTGGGCCTCGATGTTGCTCAGCAGGCCCACAGGGGTCTGGAGGCACTCAGGGATCCTGGAGGGAAAATGATGCACACCCGAGGGGCCTAAGAGTCTTGGAAAGGGTACTTCCTTTAAAATAGAGCAGAACAGAGGCTTCCCTGGTGGTGCACTGGTTGACAATCTGCCTGCCAATGCAGGGGACACGGGTTCGAGCCCTGGTCTGGGAGGAATCCCCATGCCGCGGAGCAACTGGGCCCGTGAGCCACAACTACTGAGCCTGCGCCTCTGGAGCCTGTGCTCCGCAACAAGAGAGGCTGAGATACTGAGAGGCCTACGCACCGCGATGAAGAGTGGCCCCCACTTACCGTAACTGGAGAGAGCCCTAGCACAGAAACGAAGACCCAATATAGCAATCAATCAATCAATCAATCCATCAATCAATCTTAAAACAACAATAAAAAATATAAAAACTAAAATAAAATACAGCAGAACAGCGACTAATACCTCATGGAAACAGCTGCATGCCGCCCTTTCTGCGCGGTTACTCAGGGACTTACCTCGAGGTCAGTACTCACGTTGAGTTTCCCTTTAGCTCCAGAGCGTGGCACGATGAGCTCCACCCCGGCCATCGAAGCATCCGGCTAGCTAGACAAAACTCATTGTCTTCCCAGAGCCATGTATACAGTGGCCAGTGGCCTGTCAACAGCAGTCAATTTCAAGTAGCTTCAAGGCAGCATGAATGGAGCTTTCAGAATGGGCAAGCAAGGCTAGTTCCATCAGGCCCCCATTTCCGCTGGCACACGCAGCATACATCCCTGTGCTTTCTAACAAGTCCAAAGAGACACAGGTTACCCAGTGGTTACTTCGTTGAATCAACTCCTCGAAGCAGGGTGTTCTGCATCTAGCGAACTGCCTCAACCAAGGAAAGCCCCAGCTAGGCCTCCGGGCCCGTGGCTCTTCAAAAGCCTGCAGTGTTATCCGAGGAACTGGGCTTTAGTTGCAGTCGGAACGCAAGCCCACATTCTCCTGGAGGCAGGGTGACTTCAGACAGGGGGTCCCAGATGGAATACGAAGCCGAGTGTTTTCTCAGTGCAGCGCAGACTAGGGCAATGAGTCAGACTTGCACGGCATGTTGGCCCTGCTAGAACGGTGTTCGTGGACCTGTGGGAATGCTGGGGAAGTCAAGCTGTCCCAAGAAAGAGTGCAGTCTGTTGCCCTACACTCGGCATACACAGAGTGGCTCCGAAGGGCTACGGGCCTGGATGTGGCTTAGCAGGCCCATGGGGGCCTGAGGGTACTCAGTGTCCTTGCAGGGAATAGGGTGCCCACGCCAGGCTCCTAGATGTCCTGCAGAGCGTACTGACGTTAAAATAATGCAGGGCAGTGGCTACGGCCTCATGGAAACTGCTGCACGCCTCCGCTTCTGCATGGCAATTCAGGGCCTTACCGCGAGGCAAGTGCTCTCGCTGAGGGTCCCGTTAGCGCCACAGCATGGGAGGATGCTGACTTTCTCCTCCAGCAGAGTGACTTCAGGTACGAGGTCCTCGAAGAATTCTAAGCAGAGTGTTTTCTCACGGCAGCTCAGACGGGGGCCGTGACGAACACTTCCATGGCAGGTCGCACTGCCTAGAAATGTGGTCCTGAGGCTGCTCCAGGGCTCTGGAAATGTAGCTCTCCTTATGTTACGTGCAAGGTGTTGCCCATCACTCGGCATGCACAGAGGGCCTCTGAGGGACCTACCTTTGGGCCTCGATGTTGCTCAGCAGGCCCACAGGGGTCTGGAGGCACTCAGGGATCCTGGAGGGAAAATGATGCACACCCGAGGGGCCTAAGAGTCCTGGAAAGGGTACTTCCTTTAAAATAGAGCAGAACAGAGGCTTCCCTGGTGGTGCACTGGTTGACAATCTGCCTGCCAATGCAGGGGACACGGGTTCGAGCCCTGGTCTGGGAGGAATCCCCATGCCGCGGAGCAACTGGGCCCGTGAGCCACAACTACTGAGCCTGCGCCTCTGGAGCCTGTGCTCCGCAACAAGAGAGGCTGAGATACTGAGAGGCCTACGCACCGCGATGAAGAGTGGCCCCCACTTACCGTAACTGGAGAGAGCCCTAGCACAGAAACGAAGACCCAATATAGCAATCAATCAATCAATCAATCCATCAATCAATCTTAAAACAACAATAAAAAATATAAAAACTAAAATAAAATACAGCAGAACAGCGACTAATACCTCATGGAAACAGCTGCATGCCGCCCTTTCTGCGCGGTTACTCAGGGACTTACCTCGAGGTCAGTACTCACGTTGAGTTTCCCTTTAGCTCCAGAGCGTGGCACGATGAGCTCCACCCCGGCCATCGAAGCATCCGGCTAGCTAGACAAAACTCATTGTCTTCCCAGAGCCATGTATACAGTGGCCAGTGGCCTGTCAACAGCAGTCAATTTCAAGTAGCTTCAAGGCAGCATGAATGGAGCTTTCAGAATGGGCAAGCAAGGCTAGTTCCATCAGGCCCCCATTTCCACTTGCACACGCAGCATACATCCCTGTGCTTTCTAACAAGTCCAAAGAGACACAGGTTACCCAGTGGTTACTTCGTTGAATCAACTCCTCGAAGCAGGGTGTTCTGCATCTAGCGAACTGCCTCAACCAAGGAAAGCCCCAGCTAGGCCTCCGGGCCCGTGGCTCTTCAAAAGCCTGCAGTGTTATCCGAGGAACTGGGCTTTAGTTGCAGTCGGAACGCAAGCCCACATTCTCCTGGAGGCAGGGTGACTTCAGACAGGGGGTCCCAGATGGAATACGAAGCCGAGTGTTTTCTCAGTGCAGCGCAGACTAGGGCAATGAGTCAGACTTGCACGGCATGTTGGCCCTGCTAGAACGGTGTTCGTGGACCTGTGGGAATGCTGGGGAAGTCAAGCTGTCCCAAGAAAGAGTGCAGTCTGTTGCCCTACACTCGGCATACACAGAGTGGCTCCGAAGGGCTACGGGCCTGGATGTGGCTTAGCAGGCCCATGGGGGCCTGAGGGTACTCAGTGTCCTTGCAGGGAATAGGGTGCCCACGCCAGGCTCCTAGATGTCCTGCAGAGCGTACTGACGTTAAAATAATGCAGGGCAGTGGCTACGGCCTCATGGAAACTGCTGCACGCCTCCGCTTCTGCATGGCAATTCAGGGCCTTACCGCGAGGCAAGTGCTCTCGCTGAGGGTCCCGTTAGCGCCACAGCATGGGAGGATGCTGACTTTCTCCTCCAGCAGAGTGACTTCAGGTACGAGGTCCTCGAAGAATTCTAAGCAGAGTGTTTTCTCACGGCAGCTCAGACGGGGGCCGTGACGAACACTTCCATGGCAGGTCGCACTGCCTAGAAATGTGGTCCTGAGGCTGCTCCAGGGCTCTGGAAATGTAGCTCTCCTTATGTTACGTGCAAGGTGTTGCCCATCACTCGGCATGCACAGAGGGCCTCTGAGGGACCTACCTTTGGGCCTCCATGTTGCTCAGCAGGCCCACAGGGGTCTGGAGGCACTCAGGGATCCTGGAGGGAAAATGATGCACACCCGAGGGGCCTAAGAGTCTTGGAAAGGGTACTTCCTTTAAAATAGAGCAGAACAGAGGCTTCCCTGGTGGTGCACTGGTTGACAATCTGCCTGCCAATGCAGGGGACACGGGTTCGAGCCCTGGTCTGGGAGGAATCCCCATGCCGCGGGGCAACTGGGCCCGTGAGCCACAACTACTGAGCCTGCGCCTCTGGAGCCTGTGCTCCGCAACAAGAGAGGCTGAGATACTGAGAGGCCTACGCACCGCGATGAAGAGTGGCCCCCACTTACCGTAACTGGAGAGAGCCCTAGCACAGAAACGAAGACCCAATATAGCAATCAATCAATCAATCAATCCATCAATCAATCTTAAAACAACAATAAAAAATATAAAAACTAAAATAAAATACAGCAGAACAGCGACTAATACCTCATGGAAACAGCTGCATGCCGCCCTTTCTGCGCGGTTACTCAGGGACTTACCTCGAGGTCAGTACTCACGTTGAGTTTCCCTTTAGCTCCAGAGCGTGGCACGATGAGCTCCACCCCGGCCATCGAAGCATCCGGCTAGCTAGACAAAACTCATTGTCTTCCCAGAGCCATGTATACAGTGGCCAGTGGCCTGTCAACAGCAGTCAATTTCAAGTAGCTTCAAGGCAGCATGAATGGAGCTTTCAGAATGGGCAAGCAAGGCTAGTTCCATCAGGCCCCCATTTCCGCTTGCACACGCAGCATACATCCCTGTGCTTTCTAACAAGTCCAAAGAGACACAGGTTACCCAGTGGTTACTTCGTTGAATCAACTCCTCGAAGCAGGGTGTTCTGCATCTAGCGAACTGCCTCAACCAAGGAAAGCCCCAGCTAGGCCTCCGGGCCCGTGGCTCTTCAAAAGCCTGCAGTGTTATCCGAGGAACTGGGCTTTAGTTGCAGTCGGAACGCAAGCCCACATTCTCCTGGAGGCAGGGTGACTTCAGACAGGGGGTCCCAGATGGAATACGAAGCCGAGTGTTTTCTCAGTGCAGCGCAGACTAGGGCAATGAGTCAGACTTGCACGGCATGTTGGCCCTGCTAGAACGGTGTTCGTGGACCTGTGGGAATGCTGGGGAAGTCAAGCTGTCCCAAGAAAGAGTGCAGTCTGTTGCCCTACACTCGGCATACACAGAGTGGCTCCGAAGGGCTACGGGCCTGGATGTGGCTTAGCAGGCCCATGGGGGCCTGAGGGTACTCAGTGTCCTTGCAGGGAATAGGGTGCCCACGCCAGGCTCCTAGATGTCCTGCAGAGCGTACTGACGTTAAAATAATGCAGGGCAGTGGCTACGGCCTCATGGAAACTGCTGCACGCCTCCGCTTCTGCATGGCAATTCAGGGCCTTACCGCGAGGCAAGTGCTCTCGCTGAGGGTCCCGTTAGCGCCACAGCATGGGAGGATGCTGACTTTCTCCTCCAGCAGAGTGACTTCAGGTACGAGGTCCTCGAAGAATTCTAAACAGAGTGTTTTCTCACGGCAGCTCAGACGGGGGCCGTGACGAACACTTCCATGGCAGGTCGCACTGCCTAGAAATGTGGTCCTGAGGCTGCTCCAGGGCTCTGGCAATGTAGCTCTCCTTATGTTACGTGCAAGGTGTTGCCCATCACTCGGCATGCACAGAGGGCCTCTGAGGGACCTACCTTTGGGCCTCGATGTTGCTCAGCAGGCCCACAGGGGTCTGGAGGCACTCAGGGATCCTGGAGGGAAAATGATGCACACCCGAGGGGCCTAAGAGTCTTGGAAAGGGTACTTCCTTTAAAATAGAGCAGAACAGAGGCTTCCCTGGTGGTGCACTGGTTGACAATCTGCCTGCCAATGCAGGGGACACGGGTTCGAGCCCTGGTCTGGGAGGAATCCCCATGCCGCGGGGCAACTGGGCCCGTGAGCCACAACTACTGAGCCTGCGCCTCTGGAGCCTGTGCTCCGCAACAAGAGAGGCTGAGATACTGAGAGGCCTACGCACCGCGATGAAGAGTGGCCCCCACTTACCGTAACTGGAGAGAGCCCTAGCACAGAAACGAAGACCCAATATAGCAATCAATCAATCAATCCATCAATCAATCTTAAAACAACAATAAAAAATATAAAAACTAAAATAAAATACAGCAGAACAGCGACTAATACCTCATGGAAACAGCTGCATGCCGCCCTTTCTGCGCGGTTACTCAGGGACTTACCTCGAGGTCAGTACTCACGTTGAGTTTCCCTTTAGCTCCAGAGCGTGGCACGATGAGCTCCACCCCGGCCATCGAAGCATCCGGCTAGCTAGACAAAACTCATTGTCTTCCCAGAGCCATGTATACAGTGGCCAGTGGCCTGTCAACAGCAGTCAATTTCAAGTAGCTTCAAGGCAGCATGAATGGAGCTTTCAGAATGGGCAAGCAAGGCTAGTTCCATCAGGCCCCCATTTCCGCTTGCACACGCAGCATACATCCCTGTGCTTTCTAACAAGTCCAAAGAGACACAGGTTACCCAGTGGTTACTTCGTTGAATCAACTCCTCGAAGCAGGGTGTTCTGCATCTAGCGAACTGCCTCAACCAAGGAAAGCCCCAGCTAGGCCTCCGGGCCCGTGGCTCTTCAAAAGCCTGCAGTGTTATCCGAGGAACTGGGCTTTAGTTGCAGTCGGAACGCAAGCCCACATTCTCCTGGAGGCAGGGTGACTTCAGACAGGGGGTCCCAGATGGAATACGAAGCCGAGTGTTTTCTCAGTGCAGCGCAGACTAGGGCAATGAGTCAGACTTGCACGGCATGTTGGCCCTGCTAGAACGGTGTTTGTGGACCTGTGGGAATGCTGGGGAAGTCAAGCTGTCCCAAGAAAGAGTGCAGTCTGTTGCCCTACACTCGGCATACACAGAGTGGCTCCGAAGGGCTACGGGCCTGGATGTGGCTTAGCAGGCCCATGGGGGCCTGAGGGTACTCAGTGTCCTTGCAGGGAATAGGGTGCCCACGCCAGGCTCCTAGATGTCCTGCAGAGCGTACTGACGTTAAAATAATGCAGGGCAGTGGCTACGGCCTCATGGAAACTGCTGCACGCCTCCGCTTCTGCATGGCAATTCAGGGCCTTACCGCGAGGCAAGTGCTCTCGCTGAGGGTCCCGTTAGCGCCACAGCATGGGAGGATGCTGACTTTCTCCTCCAGCAGAGTGACTTCAGGTACGAGGTCCTCGAAGAATTCTAAGCAGAGTGTTTTCTCACGGCAGCTCAGACGGGGGCCGTGACGAACACTTCCATGGCAGGTCGCACTGCCTAGAAATGTGGTCCTGAGGCTGCTCCAGGGCTCTGGAAATGTAGCTCTCCTTATGTTACGTGCAGGGTGTTGCCCATCACTCGGCATGCACAGAGGGCCTCTGAGGGACCTACCTTTGGGCCTCGATGTTGCTCAGCAGGCCCACAGGGGTCTGGAGGCACTCAGGGATCCTGGAGGGAAAATGATGCACACCCGAGGGGCCTAAGAGTCTTGGAAAGGGTACTTCCTTTAAAATAGAGCAGAACAGAGGCTTCCCTGGTGGTGCACTGGTTGACAATCTGCCTGCCAATGCAGGGGACACGGGTTCGAGCCCTGGTCTGGGAGGAATCCCCATGCCGCGGAGCAACTGGGCCCGTGAGCCACAACTACTGAGCCTGCGCCTCTGGAGCCTGTGCTCCGCAACAAGAGAGGCTGAGATACTGAGAGGCCTACGCACCGCGATGAAGAGTGGCCCCCACTTACCGTAACTGGAGAGAGCCCTAGCACAGAAACGAAGACCCAATATAGCAATCAATCAATCAATCCATCAATCAATCTTAAAACAACAATAAAAAATATAAAAACTAAAATAAAATACAGCAGAACAGCGACTAATACCTCATGGAAACAGCTGCATGCCGCCCTTTCTGCGCGGTTACTCAGGGACTTACCTCGAGGTCAGTACTCACGTTGAGTTTCCCTTTAGCTCCAGAGCGTGGCACGATGAGCTCCACCCCGGCCATCGAAGCATCCGGCTAGCTAGACAAAACTCACTGTCTTCCCAGAGCCATGCATACACTGGCCAGTGGCCTGTCAACAGCAGTCAATTTCAAGTAGCTTCAAGGCAGCATGAATGGAGCTTTCAGAATGGGAAAGCAAGGCTAGTTCCATCAGGCCCCCATTTCCGCTTGCACACGCAGCATACATCCCTGTGCTTTCTAACAAGTCCAAAGAGACACAGGTTACCCAGTGGTTACTTCGTTGAATCAACTCCTCGAAGCAGGGTGTTCTGCATCTAGCGAACTGCCTCAACCAAGGAAAGCCCCAGCTAGGCCTCCGGGCCCGTGGCTCTTCAAAAGCCTGCAGTGTTATCCGAGGAACTGGGCTTTAGTTGCAGTCGGAACGCAAGCCCACATTCTCCTGGAGGCAGGGTGACTTCAGACAGGGGGTCCCAGATGGAATACGAAGCCGAGTGTTTTCTCAGTGCAGCGCAGACTAGGGCAATGAGTCAGACTTGCACGGCATGTTGGCCCTGCTAGAACGGTGTTCGTGGACCTGTGGGAATGCTGGGGAAGTCAAGCTGTCCCAAGAAAGAGTGCAGTCTGTTGCCCTACACTCGGCATACACAGAGTGGCTCCGAAGGGCTACGGGCCTGGATGTGGCTTAGCAGGCCCATGGGGGCCTGAGGGTACTCAGTGTCCTTGCAGGGAATAGGGTGCCCACGCCAGGCTCCTAGATGTCCTGCAGAGCGTACTGACGTTAAAATAATGCAGGGCAGTGGCTACGGCCTCATGGAAACTGCTGCACGCCTCCGCTTCTGCATGGCAATTCAAGGCCTTACCGCGAGGCAAGTGCTCTCGCTGAGGGTCCCGTTAGCGCCACAGCATGGGAGGATGCTGACTTTCTCCTCCAGCAGAGTGACTTCAGGTACGAGGTCCTCGAAGAATTCTAAGCAGAGTGTTTTCTCACGGCAGCTCAGACGGGGGCCGTGACGAACACTTCCATGGCAGGTCGCACTGCCTAGAAATGTGGTCCTGAGGCTGCTCCAGGGCTCTGGAAATGTAGCTCTCCTTATGTTACGTGCAGGGTGTTGCCCATCACTCGGCATGCACAGAGGGCCTCTGAGGGACCTACCTTTGGGCCTCCATGTTGCTCACAGGCCCACAGGGGTCTGGAGGCACTCAGGGATCCTGGAGGGAAAATGATGCACACCCGAGGGGCCTAAGAGTCCTGGAAAGGGTACTTCCTTTAAAATAGAGCAGAACAGAGGCTTCCCTGGTGGTGCACTGGTTGACAATCTGCCTGCCAATGCAGGGGACACGGGTTCGAGCTCTGGTCTGGGAGGAATCCACATGCCACGGGGCAACTGGGCCCGTGAGCCACAACTACTGAGCCTGCGCCTCTGGAGCCTGTGCTCCGCAACAAGAGAGGCTGAGATACTGAGAGGCCTACGCACCGCGATGAAGAGTGGCCCCCACTTACCGTAACTGGAGAGAGCCCTAGCACAGAAACGAAGACCCAATATAGCAATCAATCAATCAATCCATCAATCAATCTTAAAACAACAATAAAAAATATAAAAACTATAAAAAATATAAAAACTAAAATAAAATACAGCAGAACAGCGACTAATACCTCATGGAAACAGCTGCATGCCGCCCTTTCTGCGCGGTTACTCAGGGACTTACCTCGAGGTCAGTACTCACGTTGAGTTTCCCTTTAGCTCCAGAGCGTGGCACGATGAGCTCCACCCCGGCCATCGAAGCATCCGGCTAGCTAGACAAAACTCATTGTCTTCCCAGAGCCATGTATACAGTGGCCAGTGGCCTGTCAACAGCAGTCAATTTCAAGTAGCTTCAAGGCAGCATGAATGGAGCTTTCAGAATGGGCAAGCAAGGCTAGTTCCATCAGGCCCCCATTTCCGCTGGCACACGCAGCATACATCCCTGTGCTTTCTAACAAGTCCAAAGAGACACAGGTTACCCAGTGGTTACTTCGTTGAATCAACTCCTCGAAGCAGGGTGTTCTGCATCTAGCGAACTGCCTCAACCAAGGAAAGCCCCAGCTAGGCCTCCGGGCCCGTGGCTCTTCAAAAGCCTGCAGTGTTATCCGAGGAACTGGGCTTTAGTTGCAGTCGGAACGCAAGCCCACATTCTCCTGGAGGCAGGGTGACTTCAGACAGGGGGTCCCAGATGGAATACGAAGCCGAGTGTTTTCTCAGTGCAGCGCAGACTAGGGCAATGAGTCAGACTTGCACGGCATGTTGGCCCTGCTAGAACGGTGTTCGTGGACCTGTGGGAATGCTGGGGAAGTCAAGCTGTCCCAAGAAAGAGTGCAGTCTGTTGCCCTACACTCGGCATACACAGAGTGGCTCCGAAGGGCTACGGGCCTGGATGTGGCTTAGCAGGCCCATGGGGGCCTGAGGGTACTCAGTGTCCTTGCAGGGAATAGGGTGCCCACGCCAGGCTCCTAGATGTCCTGCAGAGCGTACTGACGTTAAAATAATGCAGGGCAGTGGCTACGGCCTCATGGAAACTGCTGCACGCCTCCGCTTCTGCATGGCAATTCAGGGCCTTACCGCGAGGCAAGTGCTCTCGCTGAGGGTCCCGTTAGCGCCACAGCATGGGAGGATGCTGACTTTCTCCTCCAGCAGAGTGACTTCAGGTACGAGGTCCTCGAAGAATTCTAAGCAGAGTGTTTTCTCACGGCAGCTCAGACGGGGGCCGTGACGAACACTTCCATGGCAGGTCGCACTGCCTAGAAATGTGGTCCTGAGGCTGCTCCAGGGCTCTGGAAATGTAGCTCTCCTTATGTTACGTGCAGGGTGTTGCCCATCACTCGGCATGCACAGAGGGCCTCTGAGGGACCTACCTTTGGGCCTCGATGTTGCTCAGCAGGCCCACAGGGGTCTGGAGGCACTCAGGGATCCTGGAGGGAAAATGATGCACACCCGAGGGGCCTAAGAGTCTTGGAAAGGGTACTTCCTTTAAAATAGAGCAGAACAGAGGCTTCCCTGGTGGTGCACTGGTTGACAATCTGCCTGCCAATGCAGGGGACACGGGTTCGAGCCCTGGTCTGGGAGGAATCCCCATGCCGCGGAGCAACTGGGCCCGTGAGCCACAACTACTGAGCCTGCGCCTCTGGAGCCTGTGCTCCGCAACAAGAGAGGCTGAGATACTGAGAGGCCTACGCACCGCGATGAAGAGTGGCCCCCACTTACCGTAACTGGAGAGAGCCCTAGCACAGAAACGAAGACCCAATATAGCAATCAATCAATCAATCCATCAATCAATCTTAAAACAACAATAAAAAATATAAAAACTAAAATAAAATACAGCAGAACAGCGACTAATACCTCATGGAAACAGCTGCATGCCGCCCTTTCTGCGCGGTTACTCAGGGACTTACCTCGAGGTCAGTACTCACGTTGAGTTTCCCTTTAGCTCCAGAGCGTGGCACGATGAGCTCCACCCCGGCCATCGAAGCATCCGGCTAGCTAGACAAAACTCATTGTCTTCCCAGAGCCATGTATACAGTGGCCAGTGGCCTGTCAACAGCAGTCAATTTCAAGTAGCTTCAAGGCAGCATGAATGGAGCTTTCAGAATGGGAAAGCAAGGCTAGTTCCATCAGGCCCCCATTTCCGCTTGCACACGCAGCATACATCCCTGTGCTTTCTAACAAGTCCAAAGAGACACAGGTTACCCAGTGGTTACTTCGTTGAATCAACTCCTCGAAGCAGGGTGTTCTGCATCTAGCGAACTGCCTCAACCAAGGAAAGCCCCAGCTAGGCCTCCGGGCCCGTGGCTCTTCAAAAGCCTGCAGTGTTATCCGAGGAACTGGGCTTTAGTTGCAGTCGGAACGCAAGCCCACATTCTCCTGGAGGCAGGGTGACTTCAGACAGGGGGTCCCAGATGGAATATGAAGCCGAGTGTTTTCTCAGTGCAGCGCAGACTAGGGCAATGAGTCAGACTTGCACGGCATGTTGGCCCTGCTAGAACGGTGTTCGTGGACCTGTGGGAATGCTGGGGAAGTCAAGCTGTCCCAAGAAAGAGTGCAGTCTGTTGCCCTACACTCGGCATACACAGAGTGGCTCCGAAGGGCTACGGGCCTGGATGTGGCTTAGCAGGCCCATGGGGGCCTGAGGGTACTCAGTGTCCTTGCAGGGAATAGGGTGCCCACGCCAGGCTCCTAGATGTCCTGCAGAGCGTACTGACGTTAAAATAATGCAGGGCAGTGGCTACGGCCTCATGGAAACTGCTGCACGCCTCCGCTTCTGCATGGCAATTCAGGGCCTTACCGCGAGGCAAGTGCTCTCGCTGAGGGTCCCGTTAGCGCCACAGCATGGGAGGATGCTGACTTTCTCCTCCAGCAGAGTGACTTCAGGTACGAGGTCCTCGAAGAATTCTAAGCAGAGTGTTTTCTCACGGCAGCTCAGACGGGGGCCGTGACGAACACTTCCATGGCAGGTCGCACTGCCTAGAAATGTGGTCCTGAGGCTGCTCCAGGGCTCTGGAAATGTAGCTCTCCTTATGTTACGTGCAGGGTGTTGCCCATCACTCGGCATGCACAGAGGGCCTCTGAGGGACCTACCTTTGGGCCTCCATGTTGCTCACAGGCCCACAGGGGTCTGGAGGCACTCAGGGATCCTGGAGGGAAAATGATGCACACCCGAGGGGCCTAAGAGTCCTGGAAAGGGTACTTCCTTTAAAATAGAGCAGAACAGAGGCTTCCCTGGTGGTGCACTGGTTGACAATCTGCCTGCCAATGCAGGGGACACGGGTTCGAGCTCTGGTCTGGGAGGAATCCACATGCCACGGGGCAACTGGGCCCGTGAGCCACAACTACTGAGCCTGCGCCTCTGGAGCCTGTGCTCCGCAACAAGAGAGGCTGAGATACTGAGAGGCCTACGCACCGCGATGAAGAGTGGCCCCCACTTACCGTAACTGGAGAGAGCCCTAGCACAGAAACGAAGACCCAATATAGCAATCAATCAATCCATCAATCAATCTTAAAACAACAATAAAAAATATAAAAATTAAAATAAAATACAGCAGAACAGCGACTAATACCTCATGGAAACAGCTGCATGCCGCCCTTTCTGCGCGGTTACTCAGGGACTTACCTCGAGGTCAGTACTCACGTTGAGTTTCCCTTTAGCTCCAGAGCGTGGCACGATGAGCTCCACCCCGGCCATCGAAGCATCCGGCTAGCTAGACAAAACTCATTGTCTTCCCAGAGCCATGTATACAGTGGCCAGTGGCCTGTCAACAGCAGTCAATTTCAAGTAGCTTCAAGGCAGCATGAATGGAGCTTTCAGAATGGGCAAGCAAGGCTAGTTCCATCAGGCCCCCATTTCCGCTTGCACACGCAGCATACATCCCTGTGCTTTCTAACAAGTCCAAAGAGACACAGGTTACCCAGTGGTTACTTCGTTGAATCAACTCCTCGAAGCAGGGTGTTCTGCATCTAGCGAACTGCCTCAACCAAGGAAAGCCCCAGCTAGGCCTCCGGGCCCGTGGCTCTTCAAAAGCCTGCAGTGTTATCCGAGGAACTGGGCTTTAGTTGCAGTCTGAAAGCAAGCCCACATTCTCCTGGAAGCAGGGTGACTTCAGACAGGGGGTCCCAGATGGAATACGAAGCCGAGTGTTTTCTCAGTGCAGCGCAGACTAGGGCAATGAGTCAGACTTGCACGGCATGTTGGCCCTGCTAGAACGGTGTTCGTGGACCTGTGGGAATGCTGGGGAAGTCAAGCTGTCCCAAGAAAGAGTGCAGTCTGTTGCCCTACACTCGGCATACACAGAGTGGCTCCGAAGGGCTACGGGCCTGGATGTGGCTTAGCAGGCCCATGGGGGCCTGAGGGTACTCAGTGTCCTTGCAGGGAATAGGGTGCCCACGCCAGGCTCCTAGAGGTCCTGCAGAGCGTACTGACGTTAAAATAATGCAGGGCAGTGGCTACGGCCTCATGGAAACTGCTGCACGCCTCCGCTTCTGCATGGCAATTCAGGGCCTTACCGCGAGGCAAGTGCTCTCGCTGAGGGTCCCGTTAGCGCCACAGCATGGGAGGATGCTGACTTTCTCCTCCAGCAGAGTGACTTCAGGTACGAGGTCCTCGAAGAATTCTAAGCAGAGTGTTTTCTCACGGCAGCTCAGACGGGGGCCGTGACGAACACTTCCATGGCAGGTCGCACTGCCTAGAAATGTGGTCCTGAGGCTGCTCCAGGGCTCTGGAAATGTAGCTCTCCTTATGTTACGTGCAAGGTGTTGCCCATCACTCGGCATGCACAGAGGGCCTCTGAGGGACCTACCTTTGGGCCTCGATGTTGCTCAGCAGGCCCACAGGGGTCTGGAGGCACTCAGGGATCCTGGAGGGAAAATGATGCACACCCGAGGGGCCTAAGAGTCTTGGAAAGGGTACTTCCTTTAAAATAGAGCAGAACAGAGGCTTCCCTGGTGGTGCACTGGTTGACAATCTGCCTGCCAATGCAGGGGACACGGGTTCGAGCCCTGGTCTGGGAGGAATCCCCATGCCGCGGAGCAACTGGGCCCGTGAGCCACAACTACTGAGCCTGCGCCTCTGGAGCCTGTGCTCCGCAACAAGAGAGGCTGAGATACTGAGAGGCCTACGCACCGCGATGAAGAGTGGCCCCCACTTACCGTAACTGGAGAGAGCCCTAGCACAGAAACGAAGACCCAATATAGCAATCAATCAATCAATCCATCAATCAATCTTAAAACAACAATAAAAAATATAAAAACTAAAATAAAATACAGCAGAACAGCGACTAATACCTCATGGAAACAGCTGCATGCCGCCCTTTCTGCGCGGTTACTCAGGGACTTACCTCGAGGTCAGTACTCATGTTGAGTTTCCCTTTAGCTCCAGAGCGTGGCACGATGAGCTCCACCCCGGCCATCGAAGCATCCGGCTAGCTAGACAAAACTCATTGTCTTCCCAGAGCCATGTATACAGTGGCCAGTGGCCTGTCAACAGCAGTCAATTTCAAGTAGCTTCAAGGCAGCATGAATGGAGCTTTCAGAATGGGAAAGCAAGGCTAGTTCCATCAGGCCCCCATTTCCGCTTGCACACGCAGCATACATCCCTGTGCTTTCTAACAAGTCCAAAGAGACACAGGTTACCCAGTGGTTACTTCGTTGAATCAACTCCTCGAAGCAGGGTGTTCTGCATCTAGCGAACTGCCTCAACCAAGGAAAGCCCCAGCTAGGCCTCCGGGCCCGTGGCTCTTCAAAAGCCTGCAGTGTTATCCGAGGAACTGGGCTTTAGTTGCAGTCGGAACGCAAGCCCACATTCTCCTGGAGGCAGGGTGACTTCAGACAGGGGGTCCCAGATGGAATACGAAGCCGAGTGTTTTCTCAGTGCAGCGCAGACTAGGGCAATGAGTCAGACTTGCACGGCATGTTGGCCTGCTACAACGGTGTTCGTGGACCTGTGGGAATGCTGGGGAAGTCAAGCTGTCCCAAGAAAGAGTGCAGTCTGTTGCCCTACACTCGGCATACACAGAGTGGCTCCGAAGGGCTACGGGCCTGGATGTGGCTTAGCAGGCCCATGGGGGCCTGAGGGTACTCAGTGTCCTTGCAGGGAATAGGGTGCCCACGCCAGGCTCCTAGATGTCCTGCAGAGCGTACTGACGTTAAAATAATGCAGGGCAGTGGCTACGGCCTCATGGAAACTGCTGCACGCCTCCGCTTCTGCATGGCAATTCAGGGCCTTACCGCGAGGCAAGTGCTCTCGCTGAGGGTCCCGTTAGCGCCACAGCATGGGAGGATGCTGACTTTCTCCTCCAGCAGAGTGACTTCAGGTACGAGGTCCTCGAAGAATTCTAAGCAGAGTGTTTTCTCACGGCAGCTCAGACGGGGGCCGTGACGAACACTTCCATGGCAGGTCGCACTGCCTAGAAATGTGGTCCTGAGGCTGCTCCAGGGCTCTGGAAATGTAGCTCTCCTTATGTTACGTGCAAGGTGTTGCCCATCACTCGGCATGCACAGAGGGCCTCTGAGGGACCTACCTTTGGGCCTCGATGTTGCTCAGCAGGCCCACAGGGGTCTGGAGGCACTCAGGGATCCTGGAGGGAAAATGATGCACACCCGAGGGGCCTAAGAGTCTTGGAAAGGGTACTTCCTTTAAAATAGAGCAGAACAGAGGCTTCCCTGGTGGTGCACTGGTTGACAATCTGCCTGCCAATGCAGGGGACACGGGTTCGAGCCCTGGTCTGGGAGGAATCCCCATGCCGCGGAGCAACTGGGCCCGTGAGCCACAACTACTGAGCCTGCGCCTCTGGAGCCTGTGCTCCGCAACAAGAGAGGCTGAGATACTGAGAGGCCTACGCACCGCGATGAAGAGTGGCCCCCACTTACCGTAACTGGAGAGAGCCCTAGCACAGAAACGAAGACCCAATATAGCAATCAATCAATCAATCCATCAATCAATCTTAAAACAACAATAAAAAATATAAAAACTAAAATAAAATACAGCAGAACAGCGACTAATACCTCATGGAAACAGCTGCATGCCGCCCTTTCTGCGCGGTTACTCAGGGACTTACCTCGAGGTCAGTACTCACGTTGAGTTTCCCTTTAGCTCCAGAGCGTGGCACGATGAGCTCCACCCCGGCCATCGAAGCATCCGGCTAGCTAGACAAAACTCATTGTCTTCCCAGAGCCATGTATACAGTGGCCAGTGGCCTGTCAACAGCAGTCAATTTCAAGTAGCTTCAAGGCAGCATGAATGGAGCTTTCAGAATGGGCAAGCAAGGCTAGTTCCATCAGGCCCCCATTTCCACTTGCACACGCAGCATACATCCCTGTGCTTTCTAACAAGTCCAAAGAGACACAGGTTACCCAGTGGTTACTTCGTTGAATCAACTCCTCGAAGCAGGGTGTTCTGCATCTAGCGAACTGCCTCAACCAAGGAAAGCCCCAGCTAGGCCTCCGGGCCCGTGGCTCTTCAAAAGCCTGCAGTGTTATCCGAGGAACTGGGCTTTAGTTGCAGTCGGAACGCAAGCCCACATTCTCCTGGAGGCAGGGTGACTTCAGACAGGGGGTCCCAGATGGAATACGAAGCCGAGTGTTTTCTCAGTGCAGCGCAGACTAGGGCAATGAGTCAGACTTGCACGGCATGTTGGCCCTGCTAGAACGGTGTTCGTGGACCTGTGGGAATGCTGGGGAAGTCAAGCTGTCCCAAGAAAGAGTGCAGTCTGTTGCCCTACACTCGGCATACACAGAGTGGCTCCGAAGGGCTACGGGCCTGGATGTGGCTTAGCAGGCCCATGGGGGCCTGAGGGTACTCAGTGTCCTTGCAGGGAATAGGGTGCCCACGCCAGGCTCCTAGATGTCCTGCAGAGCGTACTGATGTTAAAATAATGCAGGGCAGTGGCTACGGCCTCATGGAAACTGCTGCACGCCTCCGCTTCTGCATGGCAATTCAGGGCCTTACCGCGAGGCAAGTGCTCTCGCTGAGGGTCCCGTTAGCGCCACAGCATGGGAGGATGCTGACTTTCTCCTCCAGCAGAGTGACTTCAGGTACGAGGTCCTCGAAGAATTCTAAGCAGAGTGTTTTCTCACGGCAGCTCAGACGGGGGCCGTGACGAACACTTCCATGGCAGGTCGCACTGCCTAGAAATGTGGTCCTGAGGCTGCTCCAGGGCTCTGGAAATGTAGCTCTCCTTATGTTACGTGCAAGGTGTTGCCCATCACTCGGCATGCACAGAGGGCCTCTGAGGGACCTACCTTTGGGCCTCGATGTTGCTCAGCAGGCCCACAGGGGTCTGGAGGCACTCAGGGATCCTGGAGGGAAAATGATGCACACCCGAGGGGCCTAAGAGTCTTGGAAAGGGTACTTCCTTTAAAATAGAGCAGAACAGAGGCTTCCCTGGTGGTGCACTGGTTGACAATCTGCCTGCCAATGCAGGGGACACGGGTTCGAGCCCTGGTCTGGGAGGAATCCCCATGCCGCGGAGCAACTGGGCCCGTGAGCCACAACTACTGAGCCTGCGCCTCTGGAGCCTGTGCTCCGCAACAAGAGAGGCTGAGATACTGAGAGGCCTACGCACCGCGATGAAGAGTGGCCCCCACTTACCGTAACTGGAGAGAGCCCTAGCACAGAAACGAAGACCCAATATAGCAATCAATCAATCAATCCATCAATCAATCTTAAAACAACAATAAAAAATATAAAAACTAAAATAAAATACAGCAGAACAGCGACTAATACCTCATGGAAACAGCTGCATGCCGCCCTTTCTGCGCGGTTACTCAGGGACTTACCTCGAGGTCAGTACTCACGTTGAGTTTCCTTTTAGCTCCAGAGCGTGGCACGATGAGCTCCACCCCGGCCATCGAAGCATCCGGCTAGCTAGACAAAACTCATTGTCTTCCCAGAGCCATGTATACAGTGGCCAGTGGCCTGTCAACAGCAGTCAATTTCAAGTAGCTTCAAGGCAGCATGAATGGAGCTTTCAGAATGGGCAAGCAAGGCTAGTTCCATCAGGCCCCCATTTCCACTTGCACACGCAGCATACATCCCTGTGCTTTCTAACAAGTCCAAAGAGACACAGGTTACCCAGTGGTTACTTCGTTGAATCAACTCCTCGAAGCAGGGTGTTCTGCATCTAGCGAACTGCCTCAACCAAGGAAAGCCCCAGCTAGGCCTCCGGGCCCATGGCTCTTCAAAAGCCTGCAGTGTTATCCGAGGAACTGGGCTTTAGTTGCAGTCGGAACGCAAGCCCACATTCTCCTGGAGGCAGGGTGACTTCAGACAGGGGGTCCCAGATGGAATACGAAGCCGAGTGTTTTCTCAGTGCAGCGCAGACTAGGGCAATGAGTCAGACTTGCACGGCATGTTGGCCCTGCTAGAACGGTGTTCGTGGACCTGTGGGAATGCTGGGGAAGTCAAGCTGTCCCAAGAAAGAGTGCAGTCTGTTGCCCTACACTCGGCATACACAGAGTGGCTCCGAAGGGCTACGGGCCTGGATGTGGCTTAGCAGGCCCATGGGGGCCTGAGGGTACTCAGTGTCCTTGCAGGGAATAGGGTGCCCACGCCAGGCTCCTAGAGGTCCTGCAGAGCGTACTGACGTTAAAATAATGCAGGGCAGTGGCTACGGCCTCATGGAAACTGCTGCACGCCTCCGCTTCTGCATGGCAATTCAGGGCCTTACCGCGAGGCAAGTGCTCTCGCTGAGGGTCCCGTTAGCGCCACAGCATGGGAGGATGCTGACTTTCTCCTCCAGCAGAGTGACTTCAGGTACGAGGTCCTCGAAGAATTCTAAGCAGAGTGTTTTCTCACGGCAGCTCAGACGGGGGCCGTGACGAACACTTCCATGGCAGGTCGCACTGCCTAGAAATGTGGTCCTGAGGCTGCTCCAGGGCTCTGGAAATGTAGCTCTCCTTATGTTACGTGCAGGGTGTTGCCCATCACTCGGCATGCACAGAGGGCCTCTGAGGGACCTACCTTTGGGCCTCGATGTTGCTCAGCAGGCCCACAGGGGTCTGGAGGCACTCAGGGATCCTGGAGGGAAAATGATGCACACCCGAGGGGCCTAAGAGTCTTGGAAAGGGTACTTCCTTTAAAATAGAGCAGAACAGAGGCTTCCCTGGTGGTGCACTGGTTGACAATCTGCCTGCCAATGCAGGGGACACGGGTTCGAGCCCTGGTCTGGGAGGAATCCCCATGCCGCGGAGCAACTGGGCCCGTGAGCCACAACTACTGAGCCTGCGCCTCTGGAGCCTGTGCTCCGCAACAAGAGAGGCTGAGATACTGAGAGGCCTACGCACCGCGATGAAGAGTGGCCCCCACTTACCGTAACTGGAGAGAGCCCTAGCACAGAAACGAAGACCCAATATAGCAATCAATCAATCAATCCATCAATCAATCTTAAAACAACAATAAAAAATATAAAAACTAAAATAAAATACAGCAGAACAGCGACTAATACCTCATGGAAACAGCTGCATGCCGCCCTTTCTGCGCGGTTACTCAGGGACTTACCTCGAGGTCAGTACTCACGTTGAGTTTCCCTTTAGCTCCAGAGCGTGGCACGATGAGCTCCACCCCGGCCATCGAAGCATCCGGCTAGCTAGACAAAACTCATTGTCTTCCCAGAGCCATGTATACAGTGGCCAGTGGCCTGTCAACAGCAGTCAATTTCAAGTAGCTTCAAGGCAGCATGAATGGAGCTTTCAGAATGGGCAAGCAAGGCTAGTTCCATCAGGCCCCCATTTCCGCTGGCACACGCAGCATACATCCCTGTGCTTTCTAACAAGTCCAAAGAGACACAGGTTACCCAGTGGTTACTTCGTTGAATCAACTCCTCGAAGCAGGGTGTTCTGCATCTAGCGAACTGCCTCAACCAAGGAAAGCCCCAGCTAGGCCTCCGGGCCCGTGGCTCTTCAAAAGCCTGCAGTGTTATCCGAGGAACTGGGCTTTAGTTGCAGTCGGAAAGCAAGCCCACATTCTCCTGGAGGCAGGGTGACTTCAGACAGGGGGTCCCAGATGGAATACGAAGCCGAGTGTTTTCTCAGTGCAGCGCAGACTAGGGCAATGAGTCAGACTTGCACGGCATGTTGGCCCTGCTAGAACGGTGTTCGTGGACCTGTGGGAATGCTGGGGAAGTCAAGCTGTCCCAAGAAAGAGTGCAGTCTGTTGCCCTACACTCGGCATACACAGAGTGGCTCCGAAGGGCTACGGGCCTGGATGTGGCTTAGCAGGCCCATGGGGGCCTGAGGGTACTCAGTGTCCTTGCAGGGAATAGGGTGCCCACGCCAGGCTCCTAGAGGTCCTGCAGAGCGTACTGACGTTAAAATAATGCAGGGCAGTGGCTACGGCCTCATGGAAACTGCTGCACGCCTCCGCTTCTGCATGGCAATTCAGGGCCTTACCGCGAGGCAAGTGCTCTCGCTGAGGGTCCCGTTAGCGCCACAGCATGGGAGGATGCTGACTTTCTCCTCCAGCAGAGTGACTTCAGGTACGAGGTCCTCGAAGAATTCTAAGCAGAGTGTTTTCTCACGGCAGCTCAGACGGGGGCCGTGACGAACACTTCCATGGCAGGTCGCACTGCCTAGAAATGTGGTCCTGAGGCTGCTCCAGGGCTCTGGAAATGTAGCTCTCCTTATGTTACGTGCAAGGTGTTGCCCATCACTCGGCATGCACAGAGGGCCTCTGAGGGACCTACCTTTGGGCCTCGATGTTGCTCAGCAGGCCCACAGGGGTCTGGAGGCACTCAGGGATCCTGGAGGGAAAATGATGCACACCCGAGGGGCCTAAGAGTCTTGGAAAGGGTACTTCCTTTAAAATAGAGCAGAACAGAGGCTTCCCTGGTGGTGCACTGGTTGACAATCTGCCTGCCAATGCAGGGGACACGGGTTCGAGCCCTGGTCTGGGAGGAATCCCCATGCCGCGGAGCAACTGGGCCCGTGAGCCACAACTACTGAGCCTGCGCCTCTGGAGCCTGTGCTCCGCAACAAGAGAGGCTGAGATACTGAGAGGCCTACGCACCGCGATGAAGAGTGGCCCCCACTTACCGTAACTGGAGAGAGCCCTAGCACAGAAACGAAGACCCAATATAGCAATCAATCAATCAATCCATCAATCAATCTTAAAACAACAATAAAAAATATAAAAACTAAAATAAAATACAGCAGAACAGCGACTAATACCTCATGGAAACAGCTGCATGCCGCCCTTTCTGCGCGGTTACTCAGGGACTTACCTCGAGGTCAGTACTCACGTTGAGTTTCCCTTTAGCTCCAGAGCGTGGCACGATGAGCTCCACCCCGGCCATCGAAGCATCCGGCTAGCTAGACAAAACTCATTGTCTTCCCAGAGCCATGTATACAGTGGCCAGTGGCCTGTCAACAGCAGTCAATTTCAAGTAGCTTCAAGGCAGCATGAATGGAGCTTTCAGAATGGGCAAGCAAGGCTAGTTCCATCAGGCCCCCATTTCCACTTGCACACGCAGCATACATCCCTGTGCTTTCTAACAAGTCCAAAGAGACACAGGTTACCCAGTGGTTACTTCGTTGAATCAACTCCTCGAAGCAGGGTGTTCTGCATCTAGCGAACTGCCTCAACCAAGGAAAGCCCCAGCTAGGCCTCCGGGCCCATGGCTCTTCAAAAGCCTGCAGTGTTATCCGAGGAACTGGGCTTTAGTTGCAGTCGGAACGCAAGCCCACATTCTCCTGGAGGCAGGGTGACTTCAGACAGGGGGTCCCAGATGGAATACGAAGCCGAGTGTTTTCTCAGTGCAGCGCAGACTAGGGCAATGAGTCAGACTTGCACGGCATGTTGGCCCTGCTAGAACGGTGTTCGTGGACCTGTGGGAATGCTGGGGAAGTCAAGCTGTCCCAAGAAAGAGTGCAGTCTGTTGCCCTACACTCGGCATACACAGAGTGGCTCCGAAGGGCTACGGGCCTGGATGTGGCTTAGCAGGCCCATGGGGGCCTGAGGGTACTCAGTGTCCTTGCAGGGAATAGGGTGCCCACGCCAGGCTCCTAGATGTCCTGCAGAGCGTACTGACGTTAAAATAATGCAGGGCAGTGGCTACGGCCTCATGGAAACTGCTGCACGCCTCCGCTTCTGCATGGCAATTCAGGGCCTTACCGCGAGGCAAGTGCTCTCGCTGAGGGTCCCGTTAGCGCCACAGCATGGGAGGATGCTGACTTTCTCCTCCAGCAGAGTGACTTCAGGTACGAGGTCCTCGAAGAATTCTAAGCAGAGTGTTTTCTCACGGCAGCTCAGACGGGGGCCGTGACGAACACTTCCATGGCAGGTCGCACTGCCTAGAAATGTGGTCCTGAGGCTGCTCCAGGGCTCTGGAAATGTAGCTCTCCTTATGTTACGTGCAGGGTGTTGCCCATCACTCGGCATGCACAGAGGGCCTCTGAGGGACCTACCTTTGGGCCTCGATGTTGCTCAGCAGGCCCACAGGGGTCTGGAGGCACTCAGGGATCCTGGAGGGAAAATGATGCACACCCGAGGGGCCTAAGAGTCTTGGAAAGGGTACTTCCTTTAAAATAGAGCAGAACAGAGGCTTCCCTGGTGGTGCACTGGTTGACAATCTGCCTGCCAATGCAGGGGACACGGGTTCGAGCCCTGGTCTGGGAGGAATCCCCATGCCGCGGAGCAACTGGGCCCGTGAGCCACAACTACTGAGCCTGCGCCTCTGGAGCCTGTGCTCCGCAACAAGAGAGGCTGAGATACTGAGAGGCCTACGCACCGCGATGAAGAGTGGCCCCCACTTACCGTAACTGGAGAGAGCCCTAGCACAGAAACGAAGACCCAATATAGCAATCAATCAATCAATCCATCAATCAATCTTAAAACAACAATAAAAAATATAAAAACTAAAATAAAATACAGCAGAACAGCGACTAATACCTCATGGAAACAGCTGCATGCCGCCCTTTCTGCGCGGTTACTCAGGGACTTACCTCGAGGTCAGTACTCACGTTGAGTTTCCCTTTAGCTCCAGAGCGTGGCACGATGAGCTCCACCCCGGCCATCGAAGCATCCGGCTAGCTAGACAAAACTCATTGTCTTCCCAGAGCCATGTATACAGTGGCCAGTGGCCTGTCAACAGCAGTCAATTTCAAGTAGCTTCAAGGCAGCATGAATGGAGCTTTCAGAATGGGCAAGCAAGGCTAGTTCCATCAGGCCCCCATTTCCGCTTGCACACGCAGCATACATCCCTGTGCTTTCTAACAAGTCCAAAGAGACACAGGTTACCCAGTGGTTACTTCGTTGAATCAACTCCTCGAAGCAGGGTGTTCTGCATCTAGCGAACTGCCTCAACCAAGGAAAGCCCCAGCTAGGCCTCCGGGCCCGTGGCTCTTCAAAAGCCTGCAGTGTTATCCGAGGAACTGGGCTTTAGTTGCAGTCGGAAAGCAAGCCCACATTCTCCTGGAGGCAGGGTGACTTCAGACAGGGGGTCCCAGATGGAATACGAAGCCGAGTGTTTTCTCAGTGCAGCGCAGACTAGGGCAATGAGTCAGACTTGCACGGCATGTTGGCCCTGCTAGAACGGTGTTCGTGGACCTGTGGGAATGCTGGGGAAGTCAAGCTGTCCCAAGAAAGAGTGCAGTCTGTTGCCCTACACTCGGCATACACAGAGTGGCTCCGAAGGGCTACGGGCCTGGATGTGGCTTAGCAGGCCCATGGGGGCCTGAGGGTACTCAGTGTCCTTGCAGGGAATAGGGTGCCCACGCCAGGCTCCTAGATGTCCTGCAGAGCGTACTGACGTTAAAATAATGCAGGGCAGTGGCTACGGCCTCATGGAAACTGCTGCACGCCTCCGCTTCTGCATGGCAATTCAGGGCCTTACCGCGAGGCAAGTGCTCTCGCTGAGGGTCCCGTTAGCGCCACAGCATGGGAGGATGCTGACTTTCTCCTCCAGCAGAGTGACTTCAGGTACGAGGTCCTCGAAGAATTCTAAGCAGAGTGTTTTCTCACGGCAGCTCAGACGGGGGCCGTGACGAACACTTCCATGGCAGGTCGCACTGCCTAGAAATGTGGTCCTGAGGCTGCTCCAGGGCTCTGGAAATGTAGCTCTCCTTATGTTACGTGCAAGGTGTTGCCCATCACTCGGCATGCACAGAGGGCCTCTGAGGGACCTACCTTTGGGCCTCGATGTTGCTCAGCAGGCCCACAGGGGTCTGGAGGCACTCAGGGATCCTGGAGGGAAAATGATGCACACCCGAGGGGCCTAAGAGTCTTGGAAAGGGTACTTCCTTTAAAATAGAGCAGAACAGAGGCTTCCCTGGTGGTGCACTGGTTGACAATCTGCCTGCCAATGCAGGGGACACGGGTTCGAGCCCTGGTCTGGGAGGAATCCCCATGCCGCGGAGCAACTGGGCCCGTGAGCCACAACTACTGAGCCTGCGCCTCTGGAGCCTGTGCTCCGCAACAAGAGAGGCTGAGATACTGAGAGGCCTACGCACCGCGATGAAGAGTGGCCCCCACTTACCGTAACTGGAGAGAGCCCTAGCACAGAAACGAAGACCCAATATAGCAATCAATCAATCAATCCATCAATCAATCTTAAAACAACAATAAAAAATATAAAAACTAAAATAAAATACAGCAGAACAGCGACTAATACCTCATGGAAACAGCTGCATGCCGCCCTTTCTGCGCGGTTACTCAGGGACTTACCTCGAGGTCAGTACTCACGTTGAGTTTCCCTTTAGCTCCAGAGCGTGGCACGATGAGCTCCACCCCGGCCATCGAAGCATCCGGCTAGCTAGACAAAACTCATTGTCTTCCCAGAGCCATGTATACAGTGGCCAGTGGCCTGTCAACAGCAGTCAATTTCAAGTAGCTTCAAGGCAGCATGAATGGAGCTTTCAGAATGGGAAAGCAAGGCTAGTTCCATCAGGCCCCCATTTCCGCTTGCACACGCAGCATACATCCCTGTGCTTTCTAACAAGTCCAAAGAGACACAGGTTACCCAGTGGTTACTTCGTTGAATCAACTCCTCGAAGCAGGGTGTTCTGCATCTAGCGAACTGCCTCAACCAAGGAAAGCCCCAGCTAGGCCTCCGGGCCCGTGGCTCTTCAAAAGCCTGCAGTGTTATCCGAGGAACTGGGCTTTAGTTGCAGTCGGAACGCAAGCCCACATTCTCCTGGAGGCAGGGTGACTTCAGACAGGGGGTCCCAGATGGAATACGAAGCCGAGTGTTTTCTCAGTGCAGCGCAGACTAGGGCAATGAGTCAGACTTGCACGGCATGTTGGCCTGCTACAACGGTGTTCGTGGACCTGTGGGAATGCTGGGGAAGTCAAGCTGTCCCAAGAAAGAGTGCAGTCTGTTGCCCTACACTCGGCATACACAGAGCGGCTCCGAAGGGCTACGGGCCTGGATGTGGCTTAGCAGGCCCATGGGGGCCTGAGGGTACTCAGTGTCCTTGCAGGGAATAGGGTGCCCACGCCAGGCTCCTAGATGTCCTGCAGAGCGTACTGACGTTAAAATAATGCAGGGCAGTGGCTACGGCCTCATGGAAACTGCTGCACGCCTCCGCTTCTGCATGGCAATTCAGGGCCTTACCGCGAGGCAAGTGCTCTCGCTGAGGGTCCCGTTAGCGCCACAGCATGGGAGGATGCTGACTTTCTCCTCCAGCAGAGTGACTTCAGGTACGAGGTCCTCGAAGAATTCTAAGCAGAGTGTTTTCTCACGGCAGCTCAGACGGGGGCCGTGACGAACACTTCCATGGCAGGTCGCACTGCCTAGAAATGTGGTCCTGAGGCTGCTCCAGGGCTCTGGAAATGTAGCTCTCCTTATGTTACGTGCAAGGTGTTGCCCATCACTCGGCATGCACAGAGGGCCTCTGAGGGACCTACCTTTGGGCCTCGATGTTGCTCAGCAGGCCCACAGGGGTCTGGAGGCACTCAGGGATCCTGGAGGGAAAATGATGCACACCCGAGGGGCCTAAGAGTCTTGGAAAGGGTACTTCCTTTAAAATAGAGCAGAACAGAGGCTTCCCTGGTGGTGCACTGGTTGACAATCTGCCTGCCAATGCAGGGGACACGGGTTCGAGCCCTGGTCTGGGAGGAATCCCCATGCCGCGGAGCAACTGGGCCCGTGAGCCACAACTACTGAGCCTGCGCCTCTGGAGCCTGTGCTCCGCAACAAGAGAGGCTGAGATACTGAGAGGCCTACGCACCGCGATGAAGAGTGGCCCCCACTTACCGTAACTGGAGAGAGCCCTAGCACAGAAACGAAGACCCAATATAGCAATCAATCAATCAATCCATCAATCAATCTTAAAACAACAATAAAAAATATAAAAACTAAAATAAAATACAGCAGAACAGCGACTAATACCTCATGGAAACAGCTGCATGCCGCCCTTTCTGCGCGGTTACTCAGGGACTTACCTCGAGGTCAGTACTCACGTTGAGTTTCCCTTTAGCTCCAGAGCGTGGCACGATGAGCTCCACCCCGGCCATCGAAGCATCCGGCTAGCTAGACAAAACTCATTGTCTTCCCAGAGCCATGTATACAGTGGCCAGTGGCCTGTCAACAGCAGTCAATTTCAAGTAGCTTCAAGGCAGCATGAATGGAGCTTTCAGAATGGGCAAGCAAGGCTAGTTCCATCAGGCCCCCATTTCCACTTGCACACGCAGCATACATCCCTGTGCTTTCTAACAAGTCCAAAGAGACACAGGTTACCCAGTGGTTACTTCGTTGAATCAACTCCTCGAAGCAGGGTGTTCTGCATCTAGCGAACTGCCTCAACCAAGGAAAGCCCCAGCTAGGCCTCCGGGCCCGTGGCTCTTCAAAAGCCTGCAGTGTTATCCGAGGAACTGGGCTTTAGTTGCAGTCGGAACGCAAGCCCACATTCTCCTGGAGGCAGGGTGACTTCAGACAGGGGGTCCCAGATGGAATACGAAGCCGAGTGTTTTCTCAGTGCAGCGCAGACTAGGGCAATGAGTCAGACTTGCACGGCATGTTGGCCCTGCTAGAACGGTGTTCGTGGACCTGTGGGAATGCTGGGGAAGTCAAGCTGTCCCAAGAAAGAGTGCAGTCTGTTGCCCTACACTCGGCATACACAGAGTGGCTCCGAAGGGCTACGGGCCTGGATGTGGCTTAGCAGGCCCATGGGGGCCTGAGGGTACTCAGTGTCCTTGCAGGGAATAGGGTGCCCACGCCAGGCTCCTAGATGTCCTGCAGAGCGTACTGACGTTAAAATAATGCAGGGCAGTGGCTACGGCCTCATGGAAACTGCTGCACGCCTCCGCTTCTGCATGGCAATTCAGGGCCTTACCGCGAGGCAAGTGCTCTCGCTGAGGGTCCCGTTAGCGCCACAGCATGGGAGGATGCTGACTTTCTCCTCCAGCAGAGTGACTTCAGGTACGAGGTCCTCGAAGAATTCTAAGCAGAGTGTTTTCTCACGGCAGCTCAGACGGGGGCCGTGACGAACACTTCCATGGCAGGTCGCACTGCCTAGAAATGTGGTCCTGAGGCTGCTCCAGGGCTCTGGAAATGTAGCTCTCCTTATGTTACGTGCAAGGTGTTGCCCATCACTCGGCATGCACAGAGGGCCTCTGAGGGACCTACCTTTGGGCCTCGATGTTGCTCAGCAGGCCCACAGGGGTCTGGAGGCACTCAGGGATCCTGGAGGGAAAATGATGCACACCCGAGGGGCCTAAGAGTCTTGGAAAGGGTACTTCCTTTAAAATAGAGCAGAACAGAGGCTTCCCTGGTGGTGCACTGGTTGACAATCTGCCTGCCAATGCAGGGGACACGGGTTCGAGCCCTGGTCTGGGAGGAATCCCCATGCCGCGGAGCAACTGGGCCCGTGAGCCACAACTACTGAGCCTGCGCCTCTGGAGCCTGTGCTCCGCAACAAGAGAGGCTGAGATACTGAGAGGCCTACGCACCGCGATGAAGAGTGGCCCCCACTTACCGTAACTGGAGAGAGCCCTAGCACAGAAACGAAGACCCAATATAGCAATCAATCAATCAATCCATCAATCAATCTTAAAACAACAATAAAAAATATAAAAACTAAAATAAAATACAGCAGAACAGCGACTAATACCTCATGGAAACAGCTGCATGCCGCCCTTTCTGCGCGGTTACTCAGGGACTTACCTCGAGGTCAGTACTCACGTTGAGTTTCCCTTTAGCTCCAGAGCGTGGCACGATGAGCTCCACCCCGGCCATCGAAGCATCCGGCTAGCTAGACAAAACTCATTGTCTTCCCAGAGCCATGTATACAGTGGCCAGTGGCCTGTCAACAGCAGTCAATTTCAAGTAGCTTCAAGGCAGCATGAATGGAGCTTTCAGAATGGGCAAGCAAGGCTAGTTCCATCAGGCCCCCATTTCCACTTGCACACGCAGCATACATCCCTGTGCTTTCTAACAAGTCCAAAGAGACACAGGTTACCCAGTGGTTACTTCGTTGAATCAACTCCTCGAAGCAGGGTGTTCTGCATCTAGCGAACTGCCTCAACCAAGGAAAGCCCCAGCTAGGCCTCCGGGCCCATGGCTCTTCAAAAGCCTGCAGTGTTATCCGAGGAACTGGGCTTTAGTTGCAGTCGGAACGCAAGCCCACATTCTCCTGGAGGCAGGGTGACTTCAGACAGGGGGTCCCAGATGGAATACGAAGCCGAGTGTTTTCTCAGTGCAGCGCAGACTAGGGCAATGAGTCAGACTTGCACGGCATGTTGGCCCTGCTAGAACGGTGTTCGTGGACCTGTGGGAATGCTGGGGAAGTCAAGCTGTCCCAAGAAAGAGTGCAGTCTGTTGCCCTACACTCGGCATACACAGAGTGGCTCCGAAGGGCTACGGGCCTGGATGTGGCTTAGCAGGCCCATGGGGGCCTGAGGGTACTCAGTGTCCTTGCAGGGAATAGGGTGCCCACGCCAGGCTCCTAGATGTCCTGCAGAGCGTACTGACGTTAAAATAATGCAGGGCAGTGGCTACGGCCTCATGGAAACTGCTGCACGCCTCCGCTTCTGCATGGCAATTCAGGGCCTTACCGCGAGGCAAGTGCTCTCGCTGAGGGTCCCGTTAGCGCCACAGCATGGGAGGATGCTGACTTTCTCCTCCAGCAGAGTGACTTCAGGTACGAGGTCCTCGAAGAATTCTAAGCAGAGTGTTTTCTCACGGCAGCTCAGACGGGGGCCGTGACGAACACTTCCATGGCAGGTCGCACTGCCTAGAAATGTGGTCCTGAGGCTGCTCCAGGGCTCTGGAAATGTAGCTCTCCTTATGTTACGTGCAAGGTGTTGCCCATCACTCGGCATGCACAGAGGGCCTCTGAGGGACCTACCTTTGGGCCTCGATGTTGCTCAGCAGGCCCACAGGGGTCTGGAGGCACTCAGGGATCCTGGAGGGAAAATGATGCACACCCGAGGGGCCTAAGAGTCTTGGAAAGGGTACTTCCTTTAAAATAGAGCAGAACAGAGGCTTCCCTGGTGGTGCACTGGTTGACAATCTGCCTGCCAATGCAGGGGACACGGGTTCGAGCCCTGGTCTGGGAGGAATCCCCATGCCGCGGAGCAACTGGGCCCGTGAGCCACAACTACTGAGCCTGCGCCTCTGGAGCCTGTGCTCCGCAACAAGAGAGGCTGAGATACTGAGAGGCCTACGCACCGCGATGAAGAGTGGCCCCCACTTACCGTAACTGGAGAGAGCCCTAGCACAGAAACGAAGACCCAATATAGCAATCAATCAATCAATCCATCAATCAATCTTAAAACAACAATAAAAAATATAAAAACTAAAATAAAATACAGCAGAACAGCGACTAATACCTCATGGAAACAGCTGCATGCCGCCCTTTCTGCGCGGTTACTCAGGGACTTACCTCGAGGTCAGTACTCACGTTGAGTTTCCCTTTAGCTCCAGAGCGTGGCACGATGAGCTCCACCCCGGCCATCGAAGCATCCGGCTAGCTAGACAAAACTCATTGTCTTCCCAGAGCCATGTATACAGTGGCCAGTGGCCTGTCAACAGCAGTCAATTTCAAGTAGCTTCAAGGCAGCATGAATGGAGCTTTCAGAATGGGCAAGCAAGGCTAGTTCCATCAGGCCCCCATTTCCACTTGCACACGCAGCATACATCCCTGTGCTTTCTAACAAGTCCAAAGAGACACAGGTTACCCAGTGGTTACTTCGTTGAATCAACTCCTCGAAGCAGGGTGTTCTGCATCTAGCGAACTGCCTCAACCAAGGAAAGCCCCAGCTAGGCCTCCGGGCCCGTGGCTCTTCAAAAGCCTGCAGTGTTATCCGAGGAACTGGGCTTTAGTTGCAGTCGGAACGCAAGCCCACATTCTCCTGGAGGCAGGGTGACTTCAGACAGGGGGTCCCAGATGGAATACGAAGCCGAGTGTTTTCTCAGTCCAGCGCAGACTAGGGCAATGAGTCAGACTTGCACGGCATGTTGGCCCTGCTAGAACGGTGTTCGTGGACCTGTGGGAATGCTGGGGAAGTCAAGCTGTCCCAAGAAAGAGTGCAGTCTGTTGCCCTACACTCGGCATACACAGAGTGGCTCCGAAGGGCTACGGGCCTGGATGTGGCTTAGCAGGCCCATGGGGGCCTGAGGGTACTCAGTGTCCTTGCAGGGAATAGGGTGCCCACGCCAGGCTCCTAGATGTCCTGCAGAGCGTACTGACGTTAAAATAATGCAGGGCAGTGGCTACGGCCTCATGGAAACTGCTGCACGCCTCCGCTTCTGCATGGCAATTCAGGGCCTTACCGCGAGGCAAGTGCTCTCGCTGAGGGTCCCGTTAGCGCCACAGCATGGGAGGATGCTGACTTTCTCCTCCAGCAGAGTGACTTCAGGTACGAGGTCCTCGAAGAATTCTAAGCAGAGTGTTTTCTCACGGCAGCTCAGACGGGGGCCGTGACGAACACTTCCATGGCAGGTCGCACTGCCTAGAAATGTGGTCCTGAGGCTGCTCCAGGGCTCTGGAAATGTAGCTCTCCTTATGTTACGTGCAAGGTGTTGCCCATCACTCGGCATGCACAGAGGGCCTCTGAGGGACCTACCTTTGGGCCTCGATGTTGCTCAGCAGGCCCACAGGGGTCTGGAGGCACTCAGGGATCCTGGAGGGAAAATGATGCACACCCGAGGGGCCTAAGAGTCTTGGAAAGGGTACTTCCTTTAAAATAGAGCAGAACAGAGGCTTCCCTGGTGGTGCACTGGTTGACAATCTGCCTGCCAATGCAGGGGACACGGGTTCGAGCCCTGGTCTGGGAGGAATCCCCATGCCGCGGAGCAACTGGGCCCGTGAGCCACAACTACTGAGCCTGCGCCTCTGGAGCCTGTGCTCCGCAACAAGAGAGGCTGAGATACTGAGAGGCCTACGCACCGCGATGAAGAGTGGCCCCCACTTACCGTAACTGGAGAGAGCCCTAGCACAGAAACGAAGACCCAATATAGCAATCAATCAATCAATCCATCAATCAATCTTAAAACAACAATAAAAAATATAAAAACTAAAATAAAATACAGCAGAACAGCGACTAATACCTCATGGAAACAGCTGCATGCCGCCCTTTCTGCGCGGTTACTCAGGGACTTACCTCGAGGTCAGTACTCACGTTGAGTTTCCCTTTAGCTCCAGAGCGTGGCACGATGAGCTCCACCCCGGCCATCGAAGCATCCGGCTAGCTAGACAAAACTCATTGTCTTCCCAGAGCCATGTATACAGTGGCCAGTGGCCTGTCAACAGCAGTCAATTTCAAGTAGCTTCAAGGCAGCATGAATGGAGCTTTCAGAATGGGCAAGCAAGGCTAGTTCCATCAGGCCCCCATTTCCACTTGCACACGCAGCATACATCCCTGTGCTTTCTAACAAGTCCAAAGAGACACAGGTTACCCAGTGGTTACTTCGTTGAATCAACTCCTCGAAGCAGGGTGTTCTGCATCTAGCGAACTGCCTCAACCAAGGAAAGCCCCAGCTAGGCCTCCGGGCCCATGGCTCTTCAAAAGCCTGCAGTGTTATCCGAGGAACTGGGCTTTAGTTGCAGTCGGAACGCAAGCCCACATTCTCCTGGAGGCAGGGTGACTTCAGACAGGGGGTCCCAGATGGAATACGAAGCCGAGTGTTTTCTCAGTGCAGCGCAGACTAGGGCAATGAGTCAGACTTGCACGGCATGTTGGCCCTGCTAGAACGGTGTTCGTGGACCTGTGGGAATGCTGGGGAAGTCAAGCTGTCCCAAGAAAGAGTGCAGTCTGTTGCCCTACACTCGGCATACACAGAGTGGCTCCGAAGGGCTACGGGCCTGGATGTGGCTTAGCAGGCCCATGGGGGCCTGAGGGTACTCAGTGTCCTTGCAGGGAATAGGGTGCCCACGCCAGGCTCCTAGATGTCCTGCAGAGCGTACTGACGTTAAAATAATGCAGGGCAGTGGCTACGGCCTCATGGAAACTGCTGCACGCCTCCGCTTCTGCATGGCAATTCAGGGCCTTACCGCGAGGCAAGTGCTCTCGCTGAGGGTCCCGTTAGCGCCACAGCATGGGAGGATGCTGACTTTCTCCTCCAGCAGAGTGACTTCAGGTACGAGGTCCTCGAAGAATTCTAAGCAGAGTGTTTTCTCACGGCAGCTCAGACGGGGGCCGTGACGAACACTTCCATGGCAGGTCGCACTGCCTAGAAATGTGGTCCTGAGGCTGCTCCAGGGCTCTGGAAATGTAGCTCTCCTTATGTTACGTGCAAGGTGTTGCCCATCACTCGGCATGCACAGAGGGCCTCTGAGGGACCTACCTTTGGGCCTCGATGTTGCTCAGCAGGCCCACAGGGGTCTGGAGGCACTCAGGGATCCTGGAGGGAAAATGATGCACACCCGAGGGGCCTAAGAGTCTTGGAAAGGGTACTTCCTTTAAAATAGAGCAGAACAGAGGCTTCCCTGGTGGTGCACTGGTTGACAATCTGCCTGCCAATGCAGGGGACACGGGTTCGAGCCCTGGTCTGGGAGGAATCCCCATGCCGCGGAGCAACTGGGCCCGTGAGCCACAACTACTGAGCCTGCGCCTCTGGAGCCTGTGCTCCGCAACAAGAGAGGCTGAGATACTGAGAGGCCTACGCACCGCGATGAAGAGTGGCCCCCACTTACCGTAACTGGAGAGAGCCCTAGCACAGAAACGAAGACCCAATATAGCAATCAATCAATCAATCCATCAATCAATCTTAAAACAACAATAAAAAATATAAAAACTAAAATAAAATACAGCAGAACAGCGACTAATACCTCATGGAAACAGCTGCATGCCGCCCTTTCTGCGCGGTTACTCAGGGACTTACCTCGAGGTCAGTACTCACGTTGAGTTTCCCTTTAGCTCCAGAGCGTGGCACGATGAGCTCCACCCCGGCCATCGAAGCATCCGGCTAGCTAGACAAAACTCATTGTCTTCCCAGAGCCATGTATACAGTGGCCAGTGGCCTGTCAACAGCAGTCAATTTCAAGTAGCTTCAAGGCAGCATGAATGGAGCTTTCAGAATGGGCAAGCAAGGCTAGTTCCATCAGGCCCCCATTTCCACTTGCACACGCAGCATACATCCCTGTGCTTTCTAACAAGTCCAAAGAGACACAGGTTACCCAGTGGTTACTTCGTTGAATCAACTCCTCGAAGCAGGGTGTTCTGCATCTAGCGAACTGCCTCAACCAAGGAAAGCCCCAGCTAGGCCTCCGGGCCCGTGGCTCTTCAAAAGCCTGCAGTGTTATCCGAGGAACTGGGCTTTAGTTGCAGTCGGAACGCAAGCCCACATTCTCCTGGAGGCAGGGTGACTTCAGACAGGGGGTCCCAGATGGAATACGAAGCCGAGTGTTTTCTCAGTCCAGCGCAGACTAGGGCAATGAGTCAGACTTGCACGGCATGTTGGCCCTGCTAGAACGGTGTTCGTGGACCTGTGGGAATGCTGGGGAAGTCAAGCTGTCCCAAGAAAGAGTGCAGTCTGTTGCCCTACACTCGGCATACACAGAGTGGCTCCGAAGGGCTACGGGCCTGGATGTGGCTTAGCAGGCCCATGGGGGCCTGAGGGTACTCAGTGTCCTTGCAGGGAATAGGGTGCCCACGCCAGGCTCCTAGATGTCCTGCAGAGCGTACTGACGTTAAAATAATGCAGGGCAGTGGCTACGGCCTCATGGAAACTGCTGCACGCCTCCGCTTCTGCATGGCAATTCAGGGCCTTACCGCGAGGCAAGTGCTCTCGCTGAGGGTCCCGTTAGCGCCACAGCATGGGAGGATGCTGACTTTCTCCTCCAGCAGAGTGACTTCAGGTACGAGGTCCTCGAAGAATTCTAAGCAGAGTGTTTTCTCACGGCAGCTCAGACGGGGGCCGTGACGAACACTTCCATGGCAGGTCGCACTGCCTAGAAATGTGGTCCTGAGGCTGCTCCAGGGCTCTGGAAATGTAGCTCTCCTTATGTTACGTGCAAGGTGTTGCCCATCACTCGGCATGCACAGAGGGCCTCTGAGGGACCTACCTTTGGGCCTCGATGTTGCTCAGCAGGCCCACAGGGGTCTGGAGGCACTCAGGGATCCTGGAGGGAAAATGATGCACACCCGAGGGGCCTAAGAGTCTTGGAAAGGGTACTTCCTTTAAAATAGAGCAGAACAGAGGCTTCCCTGGTGGTGCACTGGTTGACAATCTGCCTGCCAATGCAGGGGACACGGGTTCGAGCCCTGGTCTGGGAGGAATCCCCATGCCGCGGAGCAACTGGGCCCGTGAGCCACAACTACTGAGCCTGCGCCTCTGGAGCCTGTGCTCCGCAACAAGAGAGGCTGAGATACTGAGAGGCCTACGCACCGCGATGAAGAGTGGCCCCCACTTACCGTAACTGGAGAGAGCCCTAGCACAGAAACGAAGACCCAATATAGCAATCAATCAATCAATCCATCAATCAATCTTAAAACAACAATAAAAAATATAAAAACTAAAATAAAATACAGCAGAACAGCGACTAATACCTCATGGAAACAGCTGCATGCCGCCCTTTCTGCGCGGTTACTCAGGGACTTACCTCGAGGTCAGTACTCACGTTGAGTTTCCCTTTAGCTCCAGAGCGTGGCACGATGAGCTCCACCCCGGCCATCGAAGCATCCGGCTAGCTAGACAAAACTCATTGTCTTCCCAGAGCCATGTATACAGTGGCCAGTGGCCTGTCAACAGCAGTCAATTTCAAGTAGCTTCAAGGCAGCATGAATGGAGCTTTCAGAATGGGCAAGCAAGGCTAGTTCCATCAGGCCCCCATTTCCACTTGCACACGCAGCATACATCCCTGTGCTTTCTAACAAGTCCAAAGAGACACAGGTTACCCAGTGGTTACTTCGTTGAATCAACTCCTCGAAGCAGGGTGTTCTGCATCTAGCGAACTGCCTCAACCAAGGAAAGCCCCAGCTAGGCCTCCGGGCCCATGGCTCTTCAAAAGCCTGCAGTGTTATCCGAGGAACTGGGCTTTAGTTGCAGTCGGAACGCAAGCCCACATTCTCCTGGAGGCAGGGTGACTTCAGACAGGGGGTCCCAGATGGAATACGAAGCCGAGTGTTTTCTCAGTGCAGCGCAGACTAGGGCAATGAGTCAGACTTGCACGGCATGTTGGCCCTGCTAGAACGGTGTTCGTGGACCTGTGGGAATGCTGGGGAAGTCAAGCTGTCCCAAGAAAGAGTGCAGTCTGTTGCCCTACACTCGGCATACACAGAGTGGCTCCGAAGGGCTACGGGCCTGGATGTGGCTTAGCAGGCCCATGGGGGCCTGAGGGTACTCAGTGTCCTTGCAGGGAATAGGGTGCCCACGCCAGGCTCCTAGATGTCCTGCAGAGCGTACTGACGTTAAAATAATGCAGGGCAGTGGCTACGGCCTCATGGAAACTGCTGCACGCCTCCGCTTCTGCATGGCAATTCAGGGCCTTACCGCGAGGCAAGTGCTCTCGCTGAGGGTCCCGTTAGCGCCACAGCATGGGAGGATGCTGACTTTCTCCTCCAGCAGAGTGACTTCAGGTACGAGGTCCTCGAAGAATTCTAAGCAGAGTGTTTTCTCACGGCAGCTCAGACGGGGGCCGTGACGAACACTTCCATGGCAGGTCGCACTGCCTAGAAATGTGGTCCTGAGGCTGCTCCAGGGCTCTGGAAATGTAGCTCTCCTTATGTTACGTGCAGGGTGTTGCCCATCACTCGGCATGCACAGAGGGCCTCTGAGGGACCTACCTTTGGGCCTCGATGTTGCTCAGCAGGCCCACAGGGGTCTGGAGGCACTCAGGGATCCTGGAGGGAAAATGATGCACACCCGAGGGGCCTAAGAGTCTTGGAAAGGGTACTTCCTTTAAAATAGAGCAGAACAGAGGCTTCCCTGGTGGTGCACTGGTTGACAATCTGCCTGCCAATGCAGGGGACACGGGTTCGAGCCCTGGTCTGGGAGGAATCCCCATGCCGCGGAGCAACTGGGCCCGTGAGCCACAACTACTGAGCCTGCGCCTCTGGAGCCTGTGCTCCGCAACAAAAGAGGCTGAGATACTGAGAGGCCTACGCACCGCGATGAAGAGTGGCCCCCACTTACCGTAACTGGAGAGAGCCCTAGCACAGAAACGAAGACCCAATATAGCAATCAATCAATCAATCCATCAATCAATCTTAAAACAACAATAAAAAATATAAAAACTAAAATAAAATACAGCAGAACAGCGACTAATACCTCATGGAAACAGCTGCATGCCGCCCTTTCTGCGCGGTTACTCAGGGACTTACCTCGAGGTCAGTACTCACGTTGAGTTTCCCTTTAGCTCCAGAGCGTGGCACGATGAGCTCCACCCCGGCCATCGAAGCATCCGGCTAGCTAGACAAAACTCATTGTCTTCCCAGAGCCATGTATACAGTGGCCAGTGGCCTGTCAACAGCAGTCAATTTCAAGTAGCTTCAAGGCAGCATGAATGGAGCTTTCAGAATGGGCAAGCAAGGCTAGTTCCATCAGGCCCCCATTTCCGCTTGCACACGCAGCATACATCCCTGTGCTTTCTAACAAGTCCAAAGAGACACAGGTTACCCAGTGGTTACTTCGTTGAATCAACTCCTCGAAGCAGGGTGTTCTGCATCTAGCGAACTGCCTCAACCAAGGAAAGCCCCAGCTAGGCCTCCGGGCCCGTGGCTCTTCAAAAGCCTGCAGTGTTATCCGAGGAACTGGGCTTTAGTTGCAGTCGGAACGCAAGCCCACATTCTCCTGGAGGCAGGGTGACTTCAGACAGGGGGTCCCAGATGGAATACGAAGCCGAGTGTTTTCTCAGTGCAGCGCAGACTAGGGCAATGAGTCAGACTTGCACGGCATGTTGGCCTGCTAGAACGGTGATCGTGGACCTGTGGGAATGCTGGGGAAGTCAAGCTGTCCCAAGAAAGAGTGCAGTCTGTTGCCCTACACTCGGCATACACAGAGTGGCTCCGAAGGGCTACGGGCCTGGATGTGGCTTAGCAGGCCCATGGGGGCCTGAGTGTACTCAGTGTCCTTGCAGGGAATAGGGTGCCCACGCCAGGCTCCTAGATGTCCTGCAGAGCGTACTGACGTTAAAATAATGCAGGGCAGTGGCTACGGCCTCATGGAAACTGCTGCACGCCTCCGCTTCTGCATGGCAATTCAGGGCCTTACCGCGAGGCAAGTGCTCTCGCTGAGGGTCCCGTTAGCGCCACAGCATGGGAGGATGCTGACTTTCTCCTCCAGCAGAGTGACTTCAGGTACGAGGTCCTCGAAGAATTCTAAGCAGAGTGTTTTCTCACGGCAGCTCAGACGGGGGCCGTGACGAACACTTCCATGGCAGGTCGCACTGCCTAGAAATGTGGTCCTGAGGCTGCTCCAGGGCTCTGGAAATGTAGCTCTCCTTATGTTACGTGCAAGGTGTTGCCCATCACTCGGCATGCACAGAGGGCCTCTGAGGGACCTACCCTTGGGCCTCGATGTTGCTCAGCAGGCCCACAGGGGTCTGGAGGCACTCAGGGATCCTGGAGGGAAAATGATGCACACCCGAGGGGCCTAAGAGTCTTGGAAAGGGTACTTCCTTTAAAATAGAGCAGAACAGAGGCTTCCCTGGTGGTGCACTGGTTGACAATCTGCCTGCCAATGCAGGGGACACGGGTTCGAGCCCTGGTCTGGGAGGAATCCCCATGCCGCGGAGCAACTGGGCCCGTGAGCCACAACTACTGAGCCTGCGCCTCTGGAGCCTGTGCTCCGCAACAAGAGAGGCTGAGATACTGAGAGGCCTACGCACCGCGATGAAGAGTGGCCCCCACTTACCGTAACTGGAGAGAGCCCTAGCACAGAAACGAAGACCCAATATAGCAATCAATCAATCAATCCATCAATCAATCTTAAAACAACAATAAAAAATTTAAAAACTAAAATAAAATACAGCAGAACAGCGACTAATACCTCATGGAAACAGCTGCATGCCGCCCTTTCTGCGCGGTTACTCAGGGACTTACCTCGAGGTCAGTACTCACGTTGAGTTTCCCTTTAGCTCCAGAGCGTGGCACGATGAGCTCCACCCCGGCCATCGAAGCATCCGGCTAGCTAGACAAAACTCATTGTCTTCCCAGAGCCATGTATACAGTGGCCAGTGGCCTGTCAACAGCAGTCAATTTCAAGTAGCTTCAAGGCAGCATGAATGGAGCTTTCAGAATGGGCAAGCAAGGCTAGTTCCATCAGGCCCCCATTTCCACTTGCACACGCAGCATACATCCCTGTGCTTTCTAACAAGTCCAAAGAGACACAGGTTACCCAGTGGTTACTTCGTTGAATCAACTCCTCGAAGCAGGGTGTTCTGCATCTAGCGAACTGCCTCAACCAAGGAAAGCCCCAGCTAGGCCTCCGGGCCCGTGGCTCTTCAAAAGCCTGCAGTGTTATCCGAGGAACTGGGCTTTAGTTGCAGTCGGAACGCAAGCCCACATTCTCCTGGAGGCAGGGTGACTTCAGACAGGGGGTCCCAGATGGAATACGAAGCCGAGTGTTTTCTCAGTGCAGCGCAGACTAGGGCAATGAGTCAGACTTGCACGGCATGTTGGCCCTGCTAGAACGGTGTTCGTGGACCTGTGGGAATGCTGGGGAAGTCAAGCTGTCCCAAGAAAGAGTGCAGTCTGTTGCCCTACACTCGGCATACACAGAGTGGCTCCGAAGGGCTACGGGCCTGGATGTGGCTTAGCAGGCCCATGGGGGCCTGAGGGTACTCAGTGTCCTTGCAGGGAATAGGGTGCCCACGCCAGGCTCCTAGATGTCCTGCAGAGCGTACTGACGTTAAAATAATGCAGGGCAGTGGCTACGGCCTCATGGAAACTGCTGCACGCCTCCGCTTCTGCATGGCAATTCAGGGCCTTACCGCGAGGCAAGTGCTCTCGCTGAGGGTCCCGTTAGCGCCACAGCATGGGAGGATGCTGACTTTCTCCTCCAGCAGAGTGACTTCAGGTACGAGGTCCTCGAAGAATTCTAAGCAGAGTGTTTTCTCACGGCAGCTCAGACGGGGGCCGTGACGAACACTTCCATGGCAGGTCGCACTGCCTAGAAATGTGGTCCTGAGGCTGCTCCAGGGCTCTGGAAATGTAGCTCTCCTTATGTTACGTGCAAGGTGTTGCCCATCACTCGGCATGCACAGAGGGCCTCTGAGGGACCTACCTTTGGGCCTCGATGTTGCTCAGCAGGCCCACAGGGGTCTGGAGGCACTCAGGGATCCTGGAGGGAAAATGATGCACACCCGAGGGGCCTAAGAGTCTTGGAAAGGGTACTTCCTTTAAAATAGAGCAGAACAGAGGCTTCCCTGGTGGTGCACTGGTTGACAATCTGCCTGCCAATGCAGGGGACACGGGTTCGAGCCCTGGTCTGGGAGGAATCCCCATGCCGCGGAGCAACTGGGCCCGTGAGCCACAACTACTGAGCCTGCGCCTCTGGAGCCTGTGCTCCGCAACAAGAGAGGCTGAGATACTGAGAGGCCTACGCACCGCGATGAAGAGTGGCCCCCACTTACCGTAACTGGAGAGAGCCCTAGCACAGAAACGAAGACCCAATATAGCAATCAATCAATCAATCCATCAATCAATCTTAAAACAACAATAAAAAATATAAAAACTAAAATAAAATACAGCAGAACAGCGACTAATACCTCATGGAAACAGCTGCATGCCGCCCTTTCTGCGCGGTTACTCAGGGACTTACCTCGAGGTCAGTACTCACGTTGAGTTTCCCTTTAGCTCCAGAGCGTGGCACGATGAGCTCCACCCCGGCCATCGAAGCATCCGGCTAGCTAGACAAAACTCATTGTCTTCCCAGAGCCATGTATACAGTGGCCAGTGGCCTGTCAACAGCAGTCAATTTCAAGTAGCTTCAAGGCAGCATGAATGGAGCTTTCAGAATGGGCAAGCAAGGCTAGTTCCATCAGGCCCCCATTTCCGCTGGCACACGCAGCATACATCCCTGTGCTTTCTAACAAGTCCAAAGAGACACAGGTTACCCAGTGGTTACTTCGTTGAATCAACTCCTCGAAGCAGGGTGTTCTGCATCTAGCGAACTGCCTCAACCAAGGAAAGCCCCAGCTAGGCCTCCGGGCCCGTGGCTCTTCAAAAGCCTGCAGTGTTATCCGAGGAACTGGGCTTTAGTTGCAGTCGGAACGCAAGCCCACATTCTCCTGGAGGCAGGGTGACTTCAGACAGGGGGTCCCAGATGGAATACGAAGCCGAGTGTTTTCTCAGTGCAGCGCAGACTAGGGCAATGAGTCAGACTTGCACGGCATGTTGGCCCTGCTAGAACGGTGTTCGTGGACCTGTGGGAATGCTGGGGAAGTCAAGCTGTCCCAAGAAAGAGTGCAGTCTGTTGCCCTACACTCGGCATACACAGAGTGGCTCCGAAGGGCTACGGGCCTGGATGTGGCTTAGCAGGCCCATGGGGGCCTGAGGGTACTCAGTGTCCTTGCAGGGAATAGGGTGCCCACGCCAGGCTCCTAGAGGTCCTGCAGAGCGTACTGACGTTAAAATAATGCAGGGCAGTGGCTACGGCCTCATGGAAACTGCTGCACGCCTCCGCTTCTGCATGGCAATTCAGGGCCTTACCGCGAGGCAAGTGCTCTCGCTGAGGGTCCCGTTAGCGCCACAGCATGGGAGGATGCTGACTTTCTCCTCCAGCAGAGTGACTTCAGGTACGTGGTCCTCGAAGAATTCTAAGCAGAGTGTTTTCTCACGGCAGCTCAGACGGGGGCCGTGACGAACACTTCCATGGCAGGTCGCACTGCCTAGAAATGTGGTCCTGAGGCTGCTCCAGGGCTCTGGAAATGTAGCTCTCCTTATGTTACGTGCAAGGTGTTGCCCATCACTCGGCATGCACAGAGGGCCTCTGAGGGACCTACCTTTGGGCCTCCATGTTGCTCAGCAGGCCCACAGGGGTCTGGAGGCACTCAGGGATCCTGGAGGGAAAATGATGCACACCCGAGGGGCCTAAGAGTCTTGGAAAGGGTACTTCCTTTAAAATAGAGCAGAACAGAGGCTTCCCTGGTGGTGCACTGGTTGACAATCTGCCTGCCAATGCAGGGGACACGGGTTCGAGCCCTGGTCTGGGAGGAATCCCCATGCCGCGGAGCAACTGGGCCCGTGAGCCACAACTACTGAGCCTGCGCCTCTGGAGCCTGTGCTCCGCAACAAGAGAGGCTGAGATACTGAGAGGCCTACGCACCGCGATGAAGAGTGGCCCCCACTTACCGTAACTGGAGAGAGCCCTAGCACAGAAACGAAGACCCAATATAGCAATCAATCAATCAATCCATCAATCAATCTTAAAACAACAATAAAAAATATAAAAACTAAAATAAAATACAGCAGAACAGCGACTAATACCTCATGGAAACAGCTGCATGCCGCCCTTTCTGCGCGGTTACTCAGGGACTTACCTCGAGGTCAGTACTCACGTTGAGTTTCCCTTTAGCTCCAGAGCGTGGCACGATGAGCTCCACCCCGGCCATCGAAGCATCCGGCTAGCTAGACAAAACTCATTGTCTTCCCAGAGCCATGTATACAGTGGCCAGTGGCCTGTCAACAGCAGTCAATTTCAAGTAGCTTCAAGGCAGCATGAATGGAGCTTTCAGAATGGGCAAGCAAGGCTAGTTCCATCAGGCCCCCATTTCCGCTGGCACACGCAGCATACATCCCTGTGCTTTCTAACAAGTCCAAAGAGACACAGGTTACCCAGTGGTTACTTCGTTGAATCAACTCCTCGAAGCAGGGTGTTCTGCATCTAGCGAACTGCCTCAACCAAGGAAAGCCCCAGCTAGGCCTCCGGGCCCATGGCTCTTCAAAAGCCTGCAGTGTTATCCGAGGAACTGGGCTTTAGTTGCAGTCGGAACGCAAGCCCACATTCTCCTGGAGGCAGGGTGACTTCAGACAGGGGGTCCCAGATGGAATACGAAGCCGAGTGTTTTCTCAGTGCAGCGCAGACTAGGGCAATGAGTCAGACTTGCACGGCATGTTGGCCCTGCTAGAACGGTGTTCGTGGACCTGTGGGAATGCTGGGGAAGTCAAGCTGTCCCAAGAAAGAGTGCAGTCTGTTGCCCTACACTCGGCATACACAGAGTGGCTCCGAAGGGCTACGGGCCTGGATGTGGCTTAGCAGGCCCATGGGGGCCTGAGGGTACTCAGTGTCCTTGCAGGGAATAGGGTGCCCACGCCAGGCTCCTAGATGTCCTGCAGAGCGTACTGACGTTAAAATAATGCAGGGCAGTGGCTACGGCCTCATGGAAACTGCTGCACGCCTCCGCTTCTGCATGGCAATTCAGGGCCTTACCGCGAGGCAAGTGCTCTCGCTGAGGGTCCCGTTAGCGCCACAGCATGGGAGGATGCTGACTTTCTCCTCCAGCAGAGTGACTTCAGGTACGAGGTCCTCGAAGAATTCTAAGCAGAGTGTTTTCTCACGGCAGCTCAGACGGGGGCCGTGACGAACACTTCCATGGCAGGTCGCACTGCCTAGAAATGTGGTCCTGAGGCTGCTCCAGGGCTCTGGAAATGTAGCTCTCCTTATGTTACGTGCAGGGTGTTGCCCATCACTCGGCATGCACAGAGGGCCTCTGAGGGACCTACCTTTGGGCCTCGATGTTGCTCAGCAGGCCCACAGGGGTCTGGAGGCACTCAGGGATCCTGGAGGGAAAATGATGCACACCCGAGGGGCCTAAGAGTCTTGGAAAGGGTACTTCCTTTAAAATAGAGCAGAACAGAGGCTTCCCTGGTGGTGCACTGGTTGACAATCTGCCTGCCAATGCAGGGGACACGGGTTCGAGCCCTGGTCTGGGAGGAATCCCCATGCCGCGGAGCAACTGGGCCCGTGAGCCACAACTACTGAGCCTGCGCCTCTGGAGCCTGTGCTCCGCAACAAGAGAGGCTGAGATACTGAGAGGCCTACGCACCGCGATGAAGAGTGGCCCCCACTTACCGTAACTGGAGAGAGCCCTAGCACAGAAACGAAGACCCAATATAGCAATCAATCAATCAATCCATCAATCAATCTTAAAACAACAATAAAAAATATAAAAACTAAAATAAAATACAGCAGAACAGCGACTAATACCTCATGGAAACAGCTGCATGCCGCCCTTTCTGCGCGGTTACTCAGGGACTTACCTCGAGGTCAGTACTCACGTTGAGTTTCCCTTTAGCTCCAGAGCGTGGCACGATGAGCTCCACCCCGGCCATCGAAGCATCCGGCTAGCTAGACAAAACTCATTGTCTTCCCAGAGCCATGTATACAGTGGCCAGTGGCCTGTCAACAGCAGTCAATTTCAAGTAGCTTCAAGGCAGCATGAATGGAGCTTTCAGAATGGGCAAGCAAGGCTAGTTCCATCAGGCCCCCATTTCCGCTTGCACACGCAGCATACATCCCTGTGCTTTCTAACAAGTCCAAAGAGACACAGGTTACCCAGTGGTTACTTCGTTGAATCAACTCCTCGAAGCAGGGTGTTCTGCATCTAGCGAACTGCCTCAACCAAGGAAAGCCCCAGCTAGGCCTCCGGGCCCATGGCTCTTCAAAAGCCTGCAGTGTTATCCGAGGAACTGGGCTTTAGTTGCAGTCGGAACGCAAGCCCACATTCTCCTGGAGGCAGGGTGACTTCAGACAGGGGGTCCCAGATGGAATACGAAGCCGAGTGTTTTCTCAGTGCAGCGCAGACTAGGGCAATGAGTCAGACTTGCACGGCATGTTGGCCCTGCTAGAACGGTGTTCGTGGACCTGTGGGAATGCTGGGGAAGTCAAGCTGTCCCAAGAAAGAGTGCAGTCTGTTGCCCTACACTCGGCATACACAGAGTGGCTCCGAAGGGCTACGGGCCTGGATGTGGCTTAGCAGGCCCATGGGGGCCTGAGGGTACTCAGTGTCCTTGCAGGGAATAGGGTGCCCACGCCAGGCTCCTAGATGTCCTGCAGAGCGTACTGACGTTAAAATAATGCAGGGCAGTGGCTACGGCCTCATGGAAACTGCTGCACGCCTCCGCTTCTGCATGGCAATTCAGGGCCTTACCGCGAGGCAAGTGCTCTCGCTGAGGGTCCCGTTAGCGCCACAGCATGGGAGGATGCTGACTTTCTCCTCCAGCAGAGTGACTTCAGGTACGAGGTCCTCGAAGAATTCTAAGCAGAGTGTTTTCTCACGGCAGCTCAGACGGGGGCCGTGACGAACACTTCCATGGCAGGTCGCACTGCCTAGAAATGTGGTCCTGAGGCTGCTCCAGGGCTCTGGAAATGTAGCTCTCCTTATGTTACGTGCAGGGTGTTGCCCATCACTCGGCATGCACAGAGGGCCTCTGAGGGACCTACCTTTGGGCCTCGATGTTGCTCAGCAGGCCCACAGGGGTCTGGAGGCACTCAGGGATCCTGGAGGGAAAATGATGCACACCCGAGGGGCCTAAGAGTCTTGGAAAGGGTACTTCCTTTAAAATAGAGCAGAACAGAGGCTTCCCTGGTGGTGCACTGGTTGACAATCTGCCTGCCAATGCAGGGGACACGGGTTCGAGCCCTGGTCTGGGAGGAATCCCCATGCCGCGGAGCAACTGGGCCCGTGAGCCACAACTACTGAGCCTGCGCCTCTGGAGCCTGTGCTCCGCAACAAGAGAGGCTGAGATACTGAGAGGCCTACGCACCGCGATGAAGAGTGGCCCCCACTTACCGTAACTGGAGAGAGCCCTAGCACAGAAACGAAGACCCAATATAGCAATCAATCAATCAATCCATCAATCAATCTTAAAACAACAATAAAAAATTTAAAAACTAAAATAAAATACAGCAGAACAGCGACTAATACCTCATGGAAACAGCTGCATGCCGCCCTTTCTGCGCGGTTACTCAGGGACTTACCTCGAGGTCAGTACTCACGTTGAGTTTCCCTTTAGCTCCAGAGCGTGGCACGATGAGCTCCACCCCGGCCATCGAAGCATCCGGCTAGCTAGACAAAACTCATTGTCTTCCCAGAGCCATGTATACAGTGGCCAGTGGCCTGTCAACAGCAGTCAATTTCAAGTAGCTTCAAGGCAGCATGAATGGAGCTTTCAGAATGGGCAAGCAAGGCTAGTTCCATCAGGCCCCCATTTCCACTTGCACACGCAGCATACATCCCTGTGCTTTCTAACAAGTCCAAAGAGACACAGGTTACCCAGTGGTTACTTCGTTGAATCAACTCCTCGAAGCAGGGTGTTCTGCATCTAGCGAACTGCCTCAACCAAGGAAAGCCCCAGCTAGGCCTCCGGGCCCATGGCTCTTCAAAAGCCTGCAGTGTTATCCGAGGAACTGGGCTTTAGTTGCAGTCGGAACGCAAGCCCACATTCTCCTGGAGGCAGGGTGACTTCAGACAGGGGGTCCCAGATGGAATACGAAGCCGAGTGTTTTCTCAGTGCAGCGCAGACTAGGGCAATGAGTCAGACTTGCACGGCATGTTGGCCCTGCTAGAACGGTGTTCGTGGACCTGTGGGAATGCTGGGGAAGTCAAGCTGTCCCAAGAAAGAGTGCAGTCTGTTGCCCTACACTCGGCATACACAGAGTGGCTCCGAAGGGCTACGGGCCTGGATGTGGCTTAGCAGGCCCATGGGGGCCTGAGGGTACTCAGTGTCCTTGCAGGGAATAGGGTGCCCACGCCAGGCTCCTAGATGTCCTGCAGAGCGTACTGACGTTAAAATAATGCAGGGCAGTGGCTACGGCCTCATGGAAACTGCTGCACGCCTCCGCTTCTGCATGGCAATTCAGGGCCTTACCGCGAGGCAAGTGCTCTCGCTGAGGGTCCCGTTAGCGCCACAGCATGGGAGGATGCTGACTTTCTCCTCCAGCAGAGTGACTTCAGGTACGAGGTCCTCGAAGAATTCTAAGCAGAGTGTTTTCTCACGGCAGCTCAGACGGGGGCCGTGACGAACACTTCCATGGCAGGTCGCACTGCCTAGAAATGTGGTCCTGAGGCTGCTCCAGGGCTCTGGAAATGTAGCTCTCCTTATGTTACGTGCAGGGTGTTGCCCATCACTCGGCATGCACAGAGGGCCTCTGAGGGACCTACCTTTGGGCCTCGATGTTGCTCAGCAGGCCCACAGGGGTCTGGAGGCACTCAGGGATCCTGGAGGGAAAATGATGCACACCCGAGGGGCCTAAGAGTCTTGGAAAGGGTACTTCCTTTAAAATAGAGCAGAACAGAGGCTTCCCTGGTGGTGCACTGGTTGACAATCTGCCTGCCAATGCAGGGGACACGGGTTCGAGCCCTGGTCTGGGAGGAATCCCCATGCCGCGGAGCAACTGGGCCCGTGAGCCACAACTACTGAGCCTGCGCCTCTGGAGCCTGTGCTCCGCAACAAGAGAGGCTGAGATACTGAGAGGCCTACGCACCGCGATGAAGAGTGGCCCCCACTTACCGTAACTGGAGAGAGCCCTAGCACAGAAACGAAGACCCAATATAGCAATCAATCAATCAATCCATCAATCAATCTTAAAACAACAATAAAAAATATAAAAACTAAAATAAAATACAGCAGAACAGCGACTAATACCTCATGGAAACAGCTGCATGCCGCCCTTTCTGCGCGGTTACTCAGGGACTTACCTCGAGGTCAGTACTCACGTTGAGTTTCCCTTTAGCTCCAGAGCGTGGCACGATGAGCTCCACCCCGGCCATCGAAGCATCCGGCTAGCTAGACAAAACTCATTGTCTTCCCAGAGCCATGTATACAGTGGCCAGTGGCCTGTCAACAGCAGTCAATTTCAAGTAGCTTCAAGGCAGCATGAATGGAGCTTTCAGAATGGGCAAGCAAGGCTAGTTCCATCAGGCCCCCATTTCCGCTGGCACACGCAGCATACATCCCTGTGCTTTCTAACAAGTCCAAAGAGACACAGGTTACCCAGTGGTTACTTCGTTGAATCAACTCCTCGAAGCAGGGTGTTCTGCATCTAGCGAACTGCCTCAACCAAGGAAAGCCCCAGCTAGGCCTCCGGGCCCGTGGCTCTTCAAAAGCCTGCAGTGTTATCCGAGGAACTGGGCTTTAGTTGCAGTCGGAACGCAAGCCCACATTCTCCTGGAGGCAGGGTGACTTCAGACAGGGGGTCCCAGATGGAATACGAAGCCGAGTGTTTTCTCAGTGCAGCGCAGACTAGGGCAATGAGTCAGACTTGCACGGCATGTTGGCCCTGCTAGAACGGTGTTCGTGGACCTGTGGGAATGCTGGGGAAGTCAAGCTGTCCCAAGAAAGAGTGCAGTCTGTTGCCCTACACTCGGCATACACAGAGTGGCTCCGAAGGGCTACGGGCCTGGATGTGGCTTAGCAGGCCCATGGGGGCCTGAGGGTACTCAGTGTCCTTGCAGGGAATAGGGTGCCCACGCCAGGCTCCTAGAGGTCCTGCAGAGCGTACTGACGTTAAAATAATGCAGGGCAGTGGCTACGGCCTCATGGAAACTGCTGCACGCCTCCGCTTCTGCATGGCAATTCAGGGCCTTACCGCGAGGCAAGTGCTCTCGCTGAGGGTCCCGTTAGCGCCACAGCATGGGAGGATGCTGACTTTCTCCTCCAGCAGAGTGACTTCAGGTACGTGGTCCTCGAAGAATTCTAAGCAGAGTGTTTTCTCACGGCAGCTCAGACGGGGGCCGTGACGAACACTTCCATGGCAGGTCGCACTGCCTAGAAATGTGGTCCTGAGGCTGCTCCAGGGCTCTGGAAATGTAGCTCTCCTTATGTTACGTGCAAGGTGTTGCCCATCACTCGGCATGCACAGAGGGCCTCTGAGGGACCTACCTTTGGGCCTCCATGTTGCTCAGCAGGCCCACAGGGGTCTGGAGGCACTCAGGGATCCTGGAGGGAAAATGATGCACACCCGAGGGGCCTAAGAGTCTTGGAAAGGGTACTTCCTTTAAAATAGAGCAGAACAGAGGCTTCCCTGGTGGTGCACTGGTTGACAATCTGCCTGCCAATGCAGGGGACACGGGTTCGAGCCCTGGTCTGGGAGGAATCCCCATGCCGCGGAGCAACTGGGCCCGTGAGCCACAACTACTGAGCCTGCGCCTCTGGAGCCTGTGCTCCGCAACAAGAGAGGCTGAGATACTGAGAGGCCTACGCACCGCGATGAAGAGTGGCCCCCACTTACCGTAACTGGAGAGAGCCCTAGCACAGAAACGAAGACCCAATATAGCAATCAATCAATCAATCCATCAATCAATCTTAAAACAACAATAAAAAATATAAAAACTAAAATAAAATACAGCAGAACAGCGACTAATACCTCATGGAAACAGCTGCATGCCGCCCTTTCTGCGCGGTTACTCAGGGACTTACCTCGAGGTCAGTACTCACGTTGAGTTTCCCTTTAGCTCCAGAGCGTGGCACGATGAGCTCCACCCCGGCCATCGAAGCATCCGGCTAGCTAGACAAAACTCATTGTCTTCCCAGAGCCATGTATACAGTGGCCAGTGGCCTGTCAACAGCAGTCAATTTCAAGTAGCTTCAAGGCAGCATGAATGGAGCTTTCAGAATGGGCAAGCAAGGCTAGTTCCATCAGGCCCCCATTTCCGCTGGCACACGCAGCATACATCCCTGTGCTTTCTAACAAGTCCAAAGAGACACAGGTTACCCAGTGGTTACTTCGTTGAATCAACTCCTCGAAGCAGGGTGTTCTGCATCTAGCGAACTGCCTCAACCAAGGAAAGCCCCAGCTAGGCCTCCGGGCCCATGGCTCTTCAAAAGCCTGCAGTGTTATCCGAGGAACTGGGCTTTAGTTGCAGTCGGAACGCAAGCCCACATTCTCCTGGAGGCAGGGTGACTTCAGACAGGGGGTCCCAGATGGAATACGAAGCCGAGTGTTTTCTCAGTGCAGCGCAGACTAGGGCAATGAGTCAGACTTGCACGGCATGTTGGCCCTGCTAGAACGGTGTTCGTGGACCTGTGGGAATGCTGGGGAAGTCAAGCTGTCCCAAGAAAGAGTGCAGTCTGTTGCCCTACACTCGGCATACACAGAGTGGCTCCGAAGGGCTACGGGCCTGGATGTGGCTTAGCAGGCCCATGGGGGCCTGAGGGTACTCAGTGTCCTTGCAGGGAATAGGGTGCCCACGCCAGGCTCCTAGATGTCCTGCAGAGCGTACTGACGTTAAAATAATGCAGGGCAGTGGCTACGGCCTCATGGAAACTGCTGCACGCCTCCGCTTCTGCATGGCAATTCAGGGCCTTACCGCGAGGCAAGTGCTCTCGCTGAGGGTCCCGTTAGCGCCACAGCATGGGAGGATGCTGACTTTCTCCTCCAGCAGAGTGACTTCAGGTACGAGGTCCTCGAAGAATTCTAAGCAGAGTGTTTTCTCACGGCAGCTCAGACGGGGGCCGTGACGAACACTTCCATGGCAGGTCGCACTGCCTAGAAATGTGGTCCTGAGGCTGCTCCAGGGCTCTGGAAATGTAGCTCTCCTTATGTTACGTGCAGGGTGTTGCCCATCACTCGGCATGCACAGAGGGCCTCTGAGGGACCTACCTTTGGGCCTCGATGTTGCTCAGCAGGCCCACAGGGGTCTGGAGGCACTCAGGGATCCTGGAGGGAAAATGATGCACACCCGAGGGGCCTAAGAGTCTTGGAAAGGGTACTTCCTTTAAAATAGAGCAGAACAGAGGCTTCCCTGGTGGTGCACTGGTTGACAATCTGCCTGCCAATGCAGGGGACACGGGTTCGAGCCCTGGTCTGGGAGGAATCCCCATGCCGCGGAGCAACTGGGCCCGTGAGCCACAACTACTGAGCCTGCGCCTCTGGAGCCTGTGCTCCGCAACAAGAGAGGCTGAGATACTGAGAGGCCTACGCACCGCGATGAAGAGTGGCCCCCACTTACCGTAACTGGAGAGAGCCCTAGCACAGAAACGAAGACCCAATATAGCAATCAATCAATCAATCCATCAATCAATCTTAAAACAACAATAAAAAATATAAAAACTAAAATAAAATACAGCAGAACAGCGACTAATACCTCATGGAAACAGCTGCATGCCGCCCTTTCTGCGCGGTTACTCAGGGACTTACCTCGAGGTCAGTACTCACGTTGAGTTTCCCTTTAGCTCCAGAGCGTGGCACGATGAGCTCCACCCCGGCCATCGAAGCATCCGGCTAGCTAGACAAAACTCATTGTCTTCCCAGAGCCATGTATACAGTGGCCAGTGGCCTGTCAACAGCAGTCAATTTCAAGTAGCTTCAAGGCAGCATGAATGGAGCTTTCAGAATGGGCAAGCAAGGCTAGTTCCATCAGGCCCCCATTTCCGCTTGCACACGCAGCATACATCCCTGTGCTTTCTAACAAGTCCAAAGAGACACAGGTTACCCAGTGGTTACTTCGTTGAATCAACTCCTCGAAGCAGGGTGTTCTGCATCTAGCGAACTGCCTCAACCAAGGAAAGCCCCAGCTAGGCCTCCGGGCCCATGGCTCTTCAAAAGCCTGCAGTGTTATCCGAGGAACTGGGCTTTAGTTGCAGTCGGAACGCAAGCCCACATTCTCCTGGAGGCAGGGTGACTTCAGACAGGGGGTCCCAGATGGAATACGAAGCCGAGTGTTTTCTCAGTGCAGCGCAGACTAGGGCAATGAGTCAGACTTGCACGGCATGTTGGCCCTGCTAGAACGGTGTTCGTGGACCTGTGGGAATGCTGGGGAAGTCAAGCTGTCCCAAGAAAGAGTGCAGTCTGTTGCCCTACACTCGGCATACACAGAGTGGCTCCGAAGGGCTACGGGCCTGGATGTGGCTTAGCAGGCCCATGGGGGCCTGAGGGTACTCAGTGTCCTTGCAGGGAATAGGGTGCCCACGCCAGGCTCCTAGATGTCCTGCAGAGCGTACTGACGTTAAAATAATGCAGGGCAGTGGCTACGGCCTCATGGAAACTGCTGCACGCCTCCGCTTCTGCATGGCAATTCAGGGCCTTACCGCGAGGCAAGTGCTCTCGCTGAGGGTCCCGTTAGCGCCACAGCATGGGAGGATGCTGACTTTCTCCTCCAGCAGAGTGACTTCAGGTACGAGGTCCTCGAAGAATTCTAAGCAGAGTGTTTTCTCACGGCAGCTCAGACGGGGGCCGTGACGAACACTTCCATGGCAGGTCGCACTGCCTAGAAATGTGGTCCTGAGGCTGCTCCAGGGCTCTGGAAATGTAGCTCTCCTTATGTTACGTGCAGGGTGTTGCCCATCACTCGGCATGCACAGAGGGCCTCTGAGGGACCTACCTTTGGGCCTCGATGTTGCTCAGCAGGCCCACAGGGGTCTGGAGGCACTCAGGGATCCTGGAGGGAAAATGATGCACACCCGAGGGGCCTAAGAGTCTTGGAAAGGGTACTTCCTTTAAAATAGAGCAGAACAGAGGCTTCCCTGGTGGTGCACTGGTTGACAATCTGCCTGCCAATGCAGGGGACACGGGTTCGAGCCCTGGTCTGGGAGGAATCCCCATGCCGCGGAGCAACTGGGCCCGTGAGCCACAACTACTGAGCCTGCGCCTCTGGAGCCTGTGCTCCGCAACAAGAGAGGCTGAGATACTGAGAGGCCTACGCACCGCGATGAAGAGTGGCCCCCACTTACCGTAACTGGAGAGAGCCCTAGCACAGAAACGAAGACCCAATATAGCAATCAATCAATCAATCCATCAATCAATCTTAAAACAACAATAAAAAATTTAAAAACTAAAATAAAATACAGCAGAACAGCGACTAATACCTCATGGAAACAGCTGCATGCCGCCCTTTCTGCGCGGTTACTCAGGGACTTACCTCGAGGTCAGTACTCACGTTGAGTTTCCCTTTAGCTCCAGAGCGTGGCACGATGAGCTCCACCCCGGCCATCGAAGCATCCGGCTAGCTAGACAAAACTCATTGTCTTCCCAGAGCCATGTATACAGTGGCCAGTGGCCTGTCAACAGCAGTCAATTTCAAGTAGCTTCAAGGCAGCATGAATGGAGCTTTCAGAATGGGCAAGCAAGGCTAGTTCCATCAGGCCCCCATTTCCACTTGCACACGCAGCATACATCCCTGTGCTTTCTAACAAGTCCAAAGAGACACAGGTTACCCAGTGGTTACTTCGTTGAATCAACTCCTCGAAGCAGGGTGTTCTGCATCTAGCGAACTGCCTCAACCAAGGAAAGCCCCAGCTAGGCCTCCGGGCCCATGGCTCTTCAAAAGCCTGCAGTGTTATCCGAGGAACTGGGCTTTAGTTGCAGTCGGAACGCAAGCCCACATTCTCCTGGAGGCAGGGTGACTTCAGACAGGGGGTCCCAGATGGAATACGAAGCCGAGTGTTTTCTCAGTGCAGCGCAGACTAGGGCAATGAGTCAGACTTGCACGGCATGTTGGCCCTGCTAGAACGGTGTTCGTGGACCTGTGGGAATGCTGGGGAAGTCAAGCTGTCCCAAGAAAGAGTGCAGTCTGTTGCCCTACACTCGGCATACACAGAGTGGCTCCGAAGGGCTACGGGCCTGGATGTGGCTTAGCAGGCCCATGGGGGCCTGAGGGTACTCAGTGTCCTTGCAGGGAATAGGGTGCCCACGCCAGGCTCCTAGATGTCCTGCAGAGCGTACTGACGTTAAAATAATGCAGGGCAGTGGCTACGGCCTCATGGAAACTGCTGCACGCCTCCGCTTCTGCATGGCAATTCAGGGCCTTACCGCGAGGCAAGTGCTCTCGCTGAGGGTCCCGTTAGCGCCACAGCATGGGAGGATGCTGACTTTCTCCTCCAGCAGAGTGACTTCAGGTACGAGGTCCTCGAAGAATTCTAAGCAGAGTGTTTTCTCACGGCAGCTCAGACGGGGGCCGTGACGAACACTTCCATGGCAGGTCGCACTGCCTAGAAATGTGGTCCTGAGGCTGCTCCAGGGCTCTGGAAATGTAGCTCTCCTTATGTTACGTGCAGGGTGTTGCCCATCACTCGGCATGCACAGAGGGCCTCTGAGGGACCTACCTTTGGGCCTCGATGTTGCTCAGCAGGCCCACAGGGGTCTGGAGGCACTCAGGGATCCTGGAGGGAAAATGATGCACACCCGAGGGGCCTAAGAGTCTTGGAAAGGGTACTTCCTTTAAAATAGAGCAGAACAGAGGCTTCCCTGGTGGTGCACTGGTTGACAATCTGCCTGCCAATGCAGGGGACACGGGTTCGAGCCCTGGTCTGGGAGGAATCCCCATGCCGCGGAGCAACTGGGCCCGTGAGCCACAACTACTGAGCCTGCGCCTCTGGAGCCTGTGCTCCGCAACAAGAGAGGCTGAGATACTGAGAGGCCTACGCACCGCGATGAAGAGTGGCCCCCACTTACCGTAACTGGAGAGAGCCCTAGCACAGAAACGAAGACCCAATATAGCAATCAATCAATCAATCCATCAATCAATCTTAAAACAACAATAAAAAATATAAAAACTAAAATAAAATACAGCAGAACAGCGACTAATACCTCATGGAAACAGCTGCATGCCGCCCTTTCTGCGCGGTTACTCAGGGACTTACCTCGAGGTCAGTACTCACGTTGAGTTTCCCTTTAGCTCCAGAGCGTGGCACGATGAGCTCCACCCCGGCCATCGAAGCATCCGGCTAGCTAGACAAAACTCATTGTCTTCCCAGAGCCATGTATACAGTGGCCAGTGGCCTGTCAACAGCAGTCAATTTCAAGTAGCTTCAAGGCAGCATGAATGGAGCTTTCAGAATGGGCAAGCAAGGCTAGTTCCATCAGGCCCCCATTTCCACTTGCACACGCAGCATACATCCCTGTGCTTTCTAACAAGTCCAAAGAGACACAGGTTACCCAGTGGTTACTTCGTTGAATCAACTCCTCGAAGCAGGGTGTTCTGCATCTAGCGAACTGCCTCAACCAAGGAAAGCCCCAGCTAGGCCTCCGGGCCCGTGGCTCTTCAAAAGCCTGCAGTGTTATCCGAGGAACTGGGCTTTAGTTGCAGTCGGAACGCAAGCCCACATTCTCCTGGAGGCAGGGTGACTTCAGACAGGGGGTCCCAGATGGAATACGAAGCCGAGTGTTTTCTCAGTGCAGCGCAGACTAGGGCAATGAGTCAGACTTGCACGGCATGTTGGCCCTGCTAGAACGGTGTTCGTGGACCTGTGGGAATGCTGGGGAAGTCAAGCTGTCCCAAGAAAGAGTGCAGTCTGTTGCCCTACACTCGGCATACACAGAGTGGCTCCGAAGGGCTACGGGCCTGGATGTGGCTTAGCAGGCCCATGGGGGCCTGAGGGTACTCAGTGTCCTTGCAGGGAATAGGGTGCCCACGCCAGGCTCCTAGATGTCCTGCAGAGCGTACTGACGTTAAAATAATGCAGGGCAGTGGCTACGGCCTCATGGAAACTGCTGCACGCCTCCGCTTCTGCATGGCAATTCAGGGCCTTACCGCGAGGCAAGTGCTCTCGCTGAGGGTCCCGTTAGCGCCACAGCATGGGAGGATGCTGACTTTCTCCTCCAGCAGAGTGACTTCAGGTACGAGGTCCTCGAAGAATTCTAAGCAGAGTGTTTTCTCACGGCAGCTCAGACGGGGGCCGTGACGAACACTTCCATGGCAGGTCGCACTGCCTAGAAATGTGGTCCTGAGGCTGCTCCAGGGCTCTGGAAATGTAGCTCTCCTTAAGGAACGTGCAGGGTGTTGCCCATCACTCGGCATGCACAGAGGGCCTCTGAGGGACCTACCTTTGGGCCTCGATGTTGCTCAGCAGGCCCACAGGGGTCTGGAGGCACTCAGGGATCCTGGAGGGAAAATGATGCACACCCGAGGGGCCTAAGAGTCCTGGAAAGGGTACTTCCTTTAAAATAGAGCAGAACAGAGGCTTCCCTGGTGGTGCACTGGTTGACAATCTGCCTGCCAATGCAGGGGACACGGGTTCGAGCTCTGGTCTGGGAGGAATCCACATGCCACGGGGCAACTGGGCCCGTGAGCCACAACTACTGAGCCTGCGCCTCTGGAGCCTGTGCTCCGCAACAAGAGAGGCTGAGATACTGAGAGGCCTACGCACCGCGATGAAGAGTGGCCCCCACTTACCGTAACTGGAGAGAGCCCTAGCACAGAAACGAAGACCCAATATAGCAATCAATCAATCAATCCATCAATCAATCTTAAAACAACAATAAAAAATATAAAAACTAAAATAAAATACAGCACAACAGCGACTAATACCTCATGGAAACAGCTGCATGCCGCCCTTTCTGCGCGGTTACTCAGGGACTTACCTCGAGGTCAGTACTCACGTTGAGTTTCCCTTTAGCTCCAGAGCGTGGCACGATGAGCTCCACCCCAGCCATCGAAGCATCCGGCTAGCTAGACAAAACTCATTGTCTTCCCAGAGCCATGTATACAGTGGCCAGTGGCCTGTCAACAGCAGTCAATTTCAAGTAGCTTCAAGGCAGCATGAATGGAGCTTTCAGAATGGGAAAGCAAGGCTAGTTCCATCAGGCCCCCATTTCCGCTGGCACACGCAGCATACATCCCTGGGCTTTCTAACAAGTCCAAAGAGACACAGGTTACCCAGTGGTTACTTCGTTGAATCAACTCCTCGAAGCAGGGTGTTCTGCATCTAGAGAACTGCCTCAACCAAGGAAAGCCCCAGCTAGGCCTCCGGGCCCGTGGCTCTTCAAAAGCCTGCAGTGTTATCCGAGGAACTGGGCTTTAGTTGCAGTCGGAACGCAAGCCCACATTCTCCTGCAGGCAGGGTGACTTCAGACAGGGGGTCCCAGATGGAATACGAAGCCGAGTGTTTTCTCAGTGCAGCGCAGACTAGGGCAATGAGTCAGACTTGCACGGCATGTTGGCCCTGCTAGAACGGTGTTCGTGGACCTGTGGGAATGCTGGGGAAGTCAAGCTGTCCCAAGAAAGAGTGCAGTCTGTTGCCCTACACTCGGCATACACAGAGTGGCTCCGAAGGGCTACGGGCCTGGATGTGGCTTAGCAGGCCCATGGGGGCCTGAGGGTACTCAGTGTCCTTGCAGGGAATAGGGTGCCCACGCCAGGCTCCTAGAGGTCCTGCAGAGCGTACTGACGTTAAAATAATGCAGAGCAGTGGCTACGGCCTCCTGGAAACTGCTGCACGCCTCCGCTTCTGCATGGCAATTCAGGGCCTTACCGCGAGGCAAGTGCTCTCGCTGAGGGTCCCGTTAGCGCCACAGCATGGGAGGATGCTGACTTTCTCCTCCAGCAGAGTGACTTCAGGTACGAGGTCCTCGAAGAATTCTAAGCAGAGTGTTTTCTCACGGCAGCTCAGACGGGGGCCGTGACGAACACTTCCATGGCAGGTCGCACTGCCTAGAAATGTGGTCCTGAGGCTGCTCCAGGGCTCTGGAAATGTAGCTCTCCTTAAGGAACGTGCAGGGTGTTGCCCATCACTCGGCATGCACAGAGGGCCTCTGAGGGACCTACCTTTGGGCCTCCATGTTGCTCACAGGCCCACAGGGGTCTGGAGGCACTCAGGGATCCTGGAGGGAAAATGATGCACACCCGAGGGGCCTAAGAGTCCTGGAAAGGGTACTTCCTTTAAAATAGAGCAGAACAGAGGCTTCCCTGGTGGTGCACTGGTTGACAATCTGCCTGCCAATGCAGGGGACACGGGTTCGAGCTCTGGTCTGGGAGGAATCCACATGCCACGGGGCAACTGGGCCCGTGAGCCACAACTACTGAGCCTGCGCCTCTGGAGCCTGTGCTCCGCAACAAGAGAGGCTGAGATACTGAGAGGCCTACGCACCGCGATGAAGAGTGGCCCCCACTTACCGTAACTGGAGAGAGCCCTAGCACAGAAACGAAGACCCAATATAGCAATCAATCAATCAATCCATCAATCAATCTTAAAACAACAATAAAAAATATAAAAACTAAAATAAAATACAGCAGAACAGCGACTAATACCTCATGGAAACAGCTGCATGCCGCCCTTTCTGCGCGGTTACTCAGGGACTTACCTCGAGGTCAGTACTCACGTTGAGTTTCCCTTTAGCTCCAGAGCGTGGCACGATGAGCTCCACCCCGGCCATCGAAGCATCCGGCTAGCTAGACAAAACTCACTGTCTTCCCAGAGCCATGCATACAGTGGCCAGTGGCCTGTCAACAGCAGTCAATTTCAAGTAGCTTCAAGGCAGCATGAATGGAGCTTTCAGAATGGGAAAGCAAGGCTAGTTCCATCAGGCCCCCATTTCCGCTGGCACACGCAGCATACATCCCTGGGCTTTCTAACAAGTCCAAAGAGACACAGGTTACCCAGTGGTTACTTCGTTGAATCAACTCCTCGAAGCAGGGTGTTCTGCATCTAGCGAACTGCCTCAACCAAGGAAAGCCCCAGCTAGGCCTCCGGGCCCGTGGCTCTTCAAAAGCCTGCAGTGTTATCCGAGGAACTGGGCTTTAGTTGCAGTCGGAACGCAAGCCCACATTCTCCTGGAGGCAGGGTGACTTCAGACAGGGGGTCCCAGATGGAATACGAAGCCGAGTGTTTTCTCAGTGCAGCGCAGACTAGGGCAATGAGTCAGACTTGCACGGCATGTTGGCCCTGCTAGAACGGTGTTCGTGGACCTGTGGGAATGCTGGGGAAGTCAAGCTGTCCCAAGAAAGAGTGCAGTCTGTTGCCCTACACTCGGCATACACAGAGTGGCTCCGAAGGGCTACGGGCCTGGATGTGGCTTAGCAGGCCCATGGGGGCCTGAGGGTACTCAGTGTCCTTGCAGGGAATAGGGTGCCCACGCCAGGCTCCTAGAGGTCCTGCAGAGCGTCCTGACGTTAAAATGATGCAGAGCAGTGGCTACGGCCTCCTGGAAACTGCTGCACGCCTCCGCTTCTGCATGGCAATTCAGGGCCTTACCGCGAGGCAAGTGCTCTCGCTGAGGGTCCCGTTAGCGCCACAGCATGGGAGGATGCTGACTTTCTCCTCCAGCAGAGTGACTTCAGGTACGAGGTCCTCGAAGAATTCTAAGCAGAGTGTTTTCTCACGGCAGCTCAGACGGGGGCCCGGGGGCCGTGACGAACACTTCCATGGCAGGTCGCACTGCCTAGAAATGTGGTCCTGAGGCTGCTCCAGGGCTCTGGAAATGTAGCTCTCCTTATGTTACGTGCAAGGTGTTGCCCATCACTCGGCATGCACAGAGGACCTCTGAGGGACCTACCTTTGGGCCTCGATGTTGCTCAGCAGGCCCACAGGGGTCTGGAGGCACTCAGGGATCCTGGAGGGAAAATGATGCACACCTGAGGGGCCTAAGAGTCTTGGAAAGGGTACTTCCTTTAAAATAGAGCAGAACAGAGGCTTCCCTGGTGGTGCACTGGTTGACAATCTGCCTGCCAATGCAGGGGACATGGGTTCGAGCCCTGGTCTGGGAGGAATCCCCATGCCGCGGAGCAACTGGGCCCGTGAGCCACAACTACTCAGCCTGCGCCTCTGGAGCCTGTGCTCCGCAACAAGAGAGGCTGAGATACTGAGAGACCTACGCACCACGATGAAGAGTGGCCCCCACTTACCGTAACTGGAGAGAGCCCTAGCACAGAAACGAAGTCCCAATATAGCAATCAATCAATCCATCAATCAATCTTAAAACAACAATAAAAAATATAAAAAATAAAATACAGCAGAACAGCGACTAATACCTCATGGAAACAGCTGCATGCCGCCCTTTCTGCGTGGTTACTCAGGGACTTACCTCGAGGTCAGTACTCACGTTGAGTTTCCCTTTAGCTCCAGAGCGTGGCACGATGAGCTCCACCCCGGCCATCGAAGCATCCGGCTAGCTAGACAAAACTCATTGTCTTCCCAGAGCCATGTATACAGTGGCCAGTGGCCTGTCAACAGCAGTCAATTTCAAGTAGCTTCAAGGCAGCATGAATGGAGCTTTCAGAATGGGAAAGCAAGGCTAGTTCCATCAGGCCCCCATTTCCACTTGCACACGCAGCATACATCCCTGTGCTTTCTAACAAGTCCAAAGAGACACAGGTTACCCAGTGGTTACTTCGTTGAATCAACTCCTCGAAGCAGGGTGTTCTGCATCTAGCGAACTGCCTCAACCAAGGAAAGCCCCAGCTAGGCCTCCGGGCCCGTGGCTCTTCAAAAGCCTGCAGTGTTATCCGAGGAACTGGGCTTTAGTTGCAGTCGGAACGCAAGCCCACATTCTCCTGCAGGCAGGGTGACTTCAGACAGGGGGTCCCAGATGGAATACGAAGCCGAGTGTTTTCTCAGTGCAGCGCAGACTAGGGCAATGAGTCAGACTTGCACGGCACGTTGGCCCTGCTAGAACGGTGTTCGTGGACCTGTGGGAATGCTGGGGAAGTCAAGCTGTCCCAAGAAAGAGTGCAGTCTGTTGCCCTACACTCGGCATACACAGAGTGGCTCCGAAGGGCTACGGGCCTGGATGTGGCTTAGCAGGCCCATGGGGGCCTGAGGGTACTCAGTGTCCTTGCAGGGAATAGGGTGCCCACGCCAGGCTCCTAGAGGTCCTGCAGAGCGTACTGACGTTAAAATGATGCAGAGCAGTGGCTACGGCCTCATGGAAACTGCTGCACGCCTCCGCTTCTGCATGGCAATTCAGGGCCTTACCGCGAGGCAAGTGCTCTCGCTGAGGGTCCCGTTAGCGCCACAGCATGGGAGGATGCTGACTTTCTCCTCCAGCAGAGTGACTTCAGGTACGAGGTCCTCGAAGAATTCTAAGCAGAGTGTTTTCTCACGGCAGCTCAGACGGGGGCCGTGACGAACACTTCCATGGCAGGTCGCACTGCCTAGAAATGTGGTCCTGAGGCTGCTCCAGGGCTCTGGAAATGTAGCTCTCCTTAAGGAACGTGCAGGGTGTTGCCCATCACTCGGCATGCACAGAGGGCCTCTGAGGGACCTACCTTTGGGCCTCCATGTTGCTCACAGGCCCACAGGGGTCTGGAGGCACTCAGGGATCCTGGAGGGAAAATGATGCACACCCGAGGGGCCTAAGAGTCCTGGAAAGGGTACTTCCTTTAAAATAGAGCAGAACAGAGGCTTCCCTGGTGGTGCACTGGTTGACAATCTGCCTGCCAATGCAGGGGACACGGGTTCGAGCTCTGGTCTGGGAGGAATCCACATGCCACGGGGCAACTGGGCCCGTGAGCCACAACTACTGAGCCTGCGCCTCTGGAGCCTGTGCTCCGCAACAAGAGAGGCTGAGATACTGAGAGGCCTACGCACCGCGATGAAGAGTGGCCCCCACTTACCGTAACTGGAGAGAGCCCTAGCACAGAAACGAAGACCCAATATAGCAATCAATCAATCAATCCATCAATCAATCTTAAAACAACAATAAAAAATATAAAAACTAAAATAAAATACAGCAGAACAGCGACTAATACCTCATGGAAACAGCTGCATGCCGCCCTTTCTGCGCGGTTACTCAGGGACTTACCTCGAGGTCAGTACTCACGTTGAGTTTCCCTTTAGCTCCAGAGCGTGGCACGACGAGCTCCACCCCGGCCATCGAAGCATCCGGCTAGCTAGACAAAACTCATTGTCTTCCCAGAGCCATGTATACAGTGGCCAGTGGCCTGTCAACAGCAGTCAATTTCAAGTAGCTTCAAGGCAGCATGAATGGAGCTTTCAGAATGGGAAAGCAAGGCTAGTTCCATCAGGCCCCCATTTCCACTTGCACACGCAGCATACATCCCTGTGCTTTCTAACAAGTCCAAAGAGACACAGGTTACCCAGTGGTTACTTCGTTGAATCAACTCCTCGAAGCAGGGTGTTCTGCATCTAGCGAACTGCCTCAACCAAGGAAAGCCCCAGCTAGGCCTCCGGGCCCGTGGCTCTTCAAAAGCCTGCAGTGTTATCCGAGGAACTGGGCTTTAGTTGCAGTCGGAACGCAAGCCCACATTCTCCTGGAGGCAGGGTGACTTCAGACAGGGGGTCCCAGATGGAATACGAAGCCGAGTGTTTTCTCAGTGCAGCGCAGACTAGGGCAATGAGTCAGACTTGCACGGCACGTTGGCCCTGCTAGAACGGTGTTCGTGGACCTGTGGGAATGCTGGGGAAGTCAAGCTGTCCCAAGAAAGAGTGCAGTCTGTTGCCCTACACTCGGCATACACAGAGTGGCTCCGAAGGGCTACGGGCCTGGATGTGGCTTAGCAGGCCCATGGGGGCCTGAGGGTACTCAGTGTCCTTGCAGGGAATAGGGTGCCCACGCCAGGCTCCTAGAGGTCCTGCAGAGCGTACTGACGTTAAAATGATGCAGAGCAGTGGCTACGGCCTCCTGGAAACTGCTGCACGCCTCCGCTTCTGCATGGCAATTCAGGGCCTTACCGCGAGGCAAGTGCTCTCGCTGAGGGTCCCGTTAGCGCCACAGCATGGGAGGATGCTGACTTTCTCCTCCAGCAGAGTGACTTCAGGTACGAGGTCCTCGAAGAATTCTAAGCAGAGTGTTTTCTCACGGCAGCTCAGACGGGGGCCGTGACGAACACTTCCATGGCAGGTCGCACTGCCTAGAAATGTGGTCCTGAGGCTGCTCCAGGGCTCTGGAAATGTAGCTCTCCTTAAGGAACGTGCAGGGTGTTGCCCATCACTCGGCATGCACAGAGGGCCTCTGAGGGACCTACCTTTGGGCCTCCATGTTGCTCACAGGCCCACAGGGGTCTGGAGGCACTCAGGGATCCTGGAGGGAAAATGATGCACACCCGAGGGGCCTAAGAGTCCTGGAAAGGGTACTTCCTTTAAAATAGAGCAGAACAGAGGCTTCCCTGGTGGTGCACTGGTTGACAATCTGCCTGCCAATGCAGGGGACACGGGTTCGAGCTCTGGTCTGGGAGGAATCCACATGCCACGGGGCAACTGGGCCCGTGAGCCACAACTACTGAGCCTGCGCCTCTGGAGCCTGTGCTCCGCAACAAGAGAGGCTGAGATACTGAGAGGCCTACGCACCGCGATGAAGAGTGGCCCCCACTTACCGTAACTGGAGAGAGCCCTAGCACAGAAACGAAGACCCAATATAGCAATCAATCAATCAATCCATCAATCAATCTTAAAACAACAATAAAAAATATAAAAACTAAAATAAAATACAGCACAACAGCGACTAATACCTCATGGAAACAGCTGCATGCCGCCCTTTCTGCGCGGTTACTCAGGGACTTACCTCGAGGTCAGTACTCACGTTGAGTTTCCCTTTAGCTCCAGAGCGTGGCACGACGAGCTCCACCCAGGCCATCGAAGCATCCGGCTAGCTAGACAAAACTCATTGTCTTCCCAGAGCCATGTATACAGTGGCCAGTGGCCTGTCAACAGCAGTCAATTTCAAGTAGCTTCAAGGCAGCATGAATGGAGCTTTCAGAATGGGAAAGCAAGGCTAGTTCCATCAGGCCCCCATTTCCACTTGCACACGCAGCATACATCCCTGTGCTTTCTAACAAGTCCAAAGAGACACAGGTTACCCAGTGGTTACTTCGTTGAGTCAACTCCTCGAAGCAGGGTGTTCTGCATCTAGCGAACTGCCTCAACCAAGGAAAGCCCCAGCTAGGCCTCCGGGCCCGTGGCTCTTCAAAAGCCTGCAGTGTTATCCGAGGAACTGGGCTTTAGTTGCAGTCGGAAAGCAAGCCCACATTCTCCTGGAGGCAGGGTGACTTCAGACAGGGGGTCCCAGATGGAATACGAAGCCGAGTGTTTTCTCAGTGCAGCGCAGACTAGGGCAATGAGTCAGACTTGCACGGCATGTTGGCCCTGCTAGAACGGTGTTCGTGGACCTGTGGGAATGCTGGAGAAGTCAAGCTGTCCCAAGAAAGAGTGCAGTCTGTTGCCCTACACTCGGCATACACAGAGTGGCTCCGAAGGGCTACGGGCCTGGATGTGGCTTAGCAGGCCCATGGGGGCCAGAGGGTACTCAGTGTCCTTGCAGGGAATAGGGTGCCCACGCCAGGCTCCTAGAGGTCCTGCAGAGCGTACTGACGTTAAAATAATGCAGGGCAGTGGCTACGGCCTCATGGAAACTGCTGCACGCCTCCGCTTCTGCATGGCAATTCAGGGCCTTACCGCGAGGCAAGTGCTCTCGCTGAGGGTCCCGTTAGCGCCACAGCATGGGAGGATGCTGACTTTCTCCTCCAGCAGAGTGACTTCAGGTACGAGGTCCTCGAAGAATTCTAAGCAGAGTGTTTTCTCATGGCAGCTCAGACGGGGGCCGTGACGAACACTTCCATGGCAGGTCGCACTGCCTAGAAATGTGGTCCTGAGGCTGCTCCAGGGCTCTGGAAATGTAGCTCTCCTTATGTTACGTGCAAGGTGTTGCCCATCAGTCGGCATGCACAGAGGACCTCTGAGGGACCTACCTTTGGGCCTCGATGTTGCTCAGCAGGCCCACAGGGGTCTGGAGGCACTCAGGGATCCTGGAGGGAAAATGATGCACACCTGAGGGGCCTAAGAGTCTTGGAAAGGGTACTTCCTTTAAAATAGAGCAGAACAGAGGCTTCCCTGGTGGTGCACTGGTTGACAAACTGCCTGCCAATGCAGGGGACACGGGTTCGAGCCCTGGTCTGGGAGGAATCCCCATGCCGCGGAGCAACTGGGCCCGTGAGCCACAACTACTCAGCCTGCGCCTCTGGAGCCTGTGCTCCGCAACAAGAGAGGCTGAGATACTGAGAGACCTACGCACCACGATGAAGAGTGGCCCCCACTTACCGTAACTGGAGAGAGCCCTAGCACAGAAACGAAGTCCCAATATAGCAATCAATCAATCCATCAATCAATCTTAAAACAACAATAAAAAATATAAAAAATAAAATACAGCAGAACAGCGACTAATACCTCATGGAAACAGCTGCATGCCGCCCTTTCTGCGCGGTTACTCAGGGACTTACCTCGAGGTCAGTACTCACGTTGAGTTTCCCTTTAGCTCCAGAGCGTGGCACGATGAGCTCCACCCCGGCCATCGAAGCATCCGGCTAGCTAGACAAAACTCATTGTCTTCCCAGAGCCATGTATACAGTGGCCAGTGGCCTGTCAACAGCAGTCAATTTCAAGTAGCTTCAAGGCAGCATGAATGGAGCTTTCAGAATGGGAAAGCAAGGCTAGTTCCATCAGGCCCCCATTTCCACTGGCACACGCAGCATACATCCCTGTGCTTTCTAACAAGTCCAAAGAGACACAGGTTACCCAGTGGTTACTTCGTTGAATCAACTCCTCGAAGCAGGGTGTTCTGCATCTAGCGAACTGCCTCAACCAAGGAAAGCCCCAGCTAGGCCTCCGGGCCCGTGGCTCTTCAAAAGCCTGCAGTGTTATCCGAGGAACTGGGCTTTAGTTGCAGTCGGAACGCAAGCCCACATTCTCCTGCAGGCAGGGTGACTTCAGACAGGGGGTCCCAGATGGAATACGAAGCCGAGTGTTTTCTCAGTGCAGCGCAGACTAGGGCAATGAGTCAGACTTGCACGGCACGTTGGCCCTGCTAGAACGGTGTTCGTGGACCTGTGGGAATGCTGGGGAAGTCAAGCTGTCCCAAGAAAGAGTGCAGTCTGTTGCCCTACACTCGGCATACACAGAGTGGCTCCGAAGGGCTACGGGCCTGGATGTGGCTTAGCAGGCCCATGGGGGCCTGAGGGTACTCAGTGTCCTTGCAGGGAATAGGGTGCCCACGCCAGGCTCCTAGAGGTCCTGCAGAGCGTACTGACGTTAAAATGATGCAGAGCAGTGGCTACGGCCTCATGGAAACTGCTGCACGCCTCCGCTTCTGCATGGCAATTCAGGGCCTTACCGCGAGGCAAGTGCTCTCGCTGAGGGTCCCGTTAGCGCCACAGCATGGGAGGATGCTGACTTTCTCCTCCAGCAGAGTGACTTCAGGTACGAGGTCCTCGAAGAATTCTAAGCAGAGTGTTTTCTCACGGCAGCTCAGACGGGGGCCGTGACGAACACTTCCATGGCAGGTCGCACTGCCTAGAAATGTGGTCCTGAGGCTGCTCCAGGGCTCTGGAAATGTAGCTCTCCTTAAGGAACGTGCAGGGTGTTGCCCATCACTCGGCATGCACAGAGGGCCTCTGAGGGACCTACCTTTGGGCCTCCATGTTGCTCACAGGCCCACAGGGGTCTGGAGGCACTCAGGGATCCTGGAGGGAAAATGATGCACACCCGAGGGGCCTAAGAGTCCTGGAAAGGGTACTTCCTTTAAAATAGAGCAGAACAGAGGCTTCCCTGGTGGTGCACTGGTTGACAATCTGCCTGCCAATGCAGGGGACACGGGTTCGAGCTCTGGTCTGGGAGGAATCCACATGCCACGGGGCAACTGGGCCCGTGAGCCACAACTACTGAGCCTGCGCCTCTGGAGCCTGTGCTCCGCAACAAGAGAGGCTGAGATACTGAGAGGCCTACGCACCGCGATGAAGAGTGGCCCCCACTTACCGTAACTGGAGAGAGCCCTAGCACAGAAACGAAGACCCAATATAGCAATCAATCAATCAATCCATCAATCAATCTTAAAACAACAATAAAAAATATAAAAACTAAAATAAAATACAGCAGAACAGCGACTAATACCTCATGGAAACAGCTGCATGCCGCCCTTTCTGCGCGGTTACTCAGGGACTTACCTCGAGGTCAGTACTCACGTTGAGTTTCCCTTTAGCTCCAGAGCGTGGCACGACGAGCTCCACCCCGGCCATCGAAGCATCCGGCTAGCTAGACAAAACTCATTGTCTTCCCAGAGCCATGTATACAGTGGCCAGTGGCCTGTCAACAGCAGTCAATTTCAAGTAGCTTCAAGGCAGCATGAATGGAGCTTTCAGAATGGGAAAGCAAGGCTAGTTCCATCAGGCCCCCATTTCCGCTGGCACACGCAGCATACATCCCTGTGCTTTCTAACAAGTCCAAAGAGACACAGGTTACCCAGTGGTTACTTCGTTGAGTCAACTCCTCGAAGCAGGGTGTTCTGCATCTAGCGAACTGCCTCAACCAAGGAAAGCCCCAGCTAGGCCTCCGGGCCCGTGGCTCTTCAAAAGCCTGCAGTGTTATCCGAGGAACTGGGCTTTAGTTGCAGTCGGAACGCAAGCCCACATTCTCCTGCAGGCAGGGTGACTTCAGACAGGGGGTCCCAGATGGAATACGAAGCCGAGTGTTTTCTCAGTGCAGCGCAGACTAGGGCAATGAGTCAGACTTGCACGGCACGTTGGCCCTGCTAGAACGGTGTTCGTGGACCTGTGGGAATGCTGGGGAAGTCAAGCTGTCCCAAGAAAGAGTGCAGTCTGTTGCCCTACACTCGGCATACACAGAGTGGCTCCGAAGGGCTACGGGCCTGGATGTGGCTTAGCAGGCCCATGGGGGCCTGAGGGTACTCAGTGTCCTTGCAGGGAATAGGGTGCCCACGCCAGGCTCCTAGAGGTCCTGCAGAGCGTACTGACGTTAAAATGATGCAGAGCAGTGGCTACGGCCTCATGGAAACTGCTGCACGCCTCCGCTTCTGCATGGCAATTCAGGGCCTTACCGCGAGGCAAGTGCTCTCGCTGAGGGTCCCGTTAGCGCCACAGCATGGGAGGATGCTGACTTTCTCCTCCAGCAGAGTGACTTCAGGTACGAGGTCCTCGAAGAATTCTAAGCAGAGTGTTTTCTCACGGCAGCTCAGACGGGGGCCGTGACGAACACTTCCATGGCAGGTCGCACTGCCTAGAAATGTGGTCCTGAGGCTGCTCCAGGGCTCTGGAAATGTAGCTCTCCTTAAGGAACGTGCAGGGTGTTGCCCATCACTCGGCATGCACAGAGGGCCTCTGAGGGACCTACCTTTGGGCCTCCATGTTGCTCACAGGCCCACAGGGGTCTGGAGGCACTCAGGGATCCTGGAGGGAAAATGATGCACACCCGAGGGGCCTAAGAGTCCTGGAAAGGGTACTTCCTTTAAAATAGAGCAGAACAGAGGCTTCCCTGGTGGTGCACTGGTTGACAATCTGCCTGCCAATGCAGGGGACACGGGTTCGAGCTCTGGTCTGGGAGGAATCCACATGCCACGGGGCAACTGGGCCCGTGAGCCACAACTACTGAGCCTGCGCCTCTGGAGCCTGTGCTCCGCAACAAGAGAGGCTGAGATACTGAGAGGCCTACGCACCGCGATGAAGAGTGGCCCCCACTTACCGTAACTGGAGAGAGCCCTAGCACAGAAACGAAGACCCAATATAGCAATCAATCAATCAATCCATCAATCAATCTTAAAACAACAATAAAAAATATAAAAACTAAAATAAAATACAGCAGAACAGCGACTAATACCTCATGGAAACAGCTGCATGCCGCCCTTTCTGCGCGGTTACTCAGGGACTTACCTCGAGGTCAGTACTCACGTTGAGTTTCCCTTTAGCTCCAGAGCGTGGCACGACGAGCTCCACCCCGGCCATCGAAGCATCCGGCTAGCTAGACAAAACTCATTGTCTTCCCAGAGCCATGTATACAGTGGCCAGTGGCCTGTCAACAGCAGTCAATTTCAAGTAGCTTCAAGGCAGCATGAATGGAGCTTTCAGAATGGGAAAGCAAGGCTAGTTCCATCAGGCCCCCATTTCCGCTGGCACACGCAGCATACATCCCTGTGCTTTCTAACAAGTCCAAAGAGACACAGGTTACCCAGTGGTTACTTCGTTGAGTCAACTCCTCGAAGCAGGGTGTTCTGCATCTAGCGAACTGCCTCAACCAAGGAAAGCCCCAGCTAGGCCTCCGGGCCCGTGGCTCTTCAAAAGCCTGCAGTGTTATCCGAGGAACTGGGCTTTAGTTGCAGTCGGAACGCAAGCCCACATTCTCCTGGAGGCAGGGTGACTTCAGACAGGGGGTCCCAGATGGAATACGAAGCCGAGTGTTTTCTCAGTGCAGCGCAGACTAGGGCAATGAGTCAGACTTGCACGGCACGTTGGCCCTGCTAGAACGGTGTTCGTGGACCTGTGGGAATGCTGGAGAAGTCAAGCTGTCCCAAGAAAGAGTGCAGTCTGTTGCCCTACACTCGGCATACACAGAGTGGCTCCGAAGGGCTACGGGCCTGGATGTGGCTTAGCAGGCCCATGGGGGCCTGAGGGTACTCAGTGTCCTTGCAGGGAATAGGGTGCCCACGCCAGGCTCCTAGAGGTCCTGCAGAGCGTACTGACGTTAAAATAATGCAGGGCAGTGGCTACGGCCTCCTGGAAACTGCTGCACGCCTCCGCTTCTGCATGGCAATTCAGGGCCTTACCGCGAGGCAAGTGCTCTCGCTGAGGGTCCCGTTAGCGCCACAGCATGGGAGGATGCTGACTTTCTCCTCCAGCAGAGTGACTTCAGGTACGAGGTCCTCGAAGAATTCTAAGCAGAGTGTTTTCTCACGGCAGCTCAGACGGGGGCCGTGACGAACACTTCCATGGCAGGTCGCACTGCCTAGAAATGTGGTCCTGAGGCTGCTCCAGGGCTCTGGAAATGTAGCTCTCCTTAAGGGACGTGCAGGGTGTTGCCCATCACTCGGCATGCACAGAGGGCCTCTGAGGGACCTACCTTTGGGCCTCCATGTTGCTCACAGGCCCACAGGGGTCTGGAGGCACTCAGGGATCCTGGAGGGAAAATGATGCACACCCGAGGGGCCTAAGAGTCCTGGAAAGGGTACTTCCTTTAAAATAGAGCAGAACAGAGGCTTCCCTGGTGGTGCACTGGTTGACAATCTGCCTGCCAATGCAGGGGACACGGGTTCGAGCTCTGGTCTGGGAGGAATCCACATGCCACGGGGCAACTGGGCCCGTGAGCCACAACTACTGAGCCTGCGCCTCTGGAGCCTGTGCTCCGCAACAAGAGAGGCTGAGATACTGAGAGGCCTACGCACCGCGATGAAGAGTGGCCCCCACTTACCGTAACTGGAGAGAGCCCTAGCACAGAAACGAAGACCCAATATAGCAATCAATCAATCAATCCATCAATCAATCTTAAAACAACAATAAAAAATATAAAAACTAAAATAAAATACAGCAGAACAGCGACTAATACCTCATGGAAACAGCTGCATGCCGCCCTTTCTGCGCGGTTACTCAGGGACTTACCTCGAGGTCAGTACTCACGTTGAGTTTCCCTTTAGCTCCAGAGCGTGGCACGACGAGCTCCACCCCGGCCATCGAAGCATCCGGCTAGCTAGACAAAACTCATTGTCTTCCCAGAGCCATGTATACAGTGGCCAGTGGCCTGTCAACAGCAGTCAATTTCAAGTAGCTTCAAGGCAGCATGAATGGAGCTTTCAGAATGGGAAAGCAAGGCTAGTTCCATCAGGCCCCCATTTCCACTTGCACACGCAGCATACATCCCTGTGCTTTCTAACAAGTCCAAAGAGACACAGGTTACCCAGTGGTTACTTCGTTGAATCAACTCCTCGAAGCAGGGTGTTCTGCATCTAGCGAACTGCCTCAACCAAGGAAAGCCCCAGCTAGGCCTCCGGGCCCGTGGCTCTTCAAAAGCCTGCAGTGTTATCCGAGGAACTGGGCTTTAGTTGCAGTCGGAAAGCAAGCCCACATTCTCCTGGAGGCAGGGTGACTTCAGACAGGGGGTCCCAGATGGAATACGAAGCCGAGTGTTTTCTCAGTGCAGCGCAGACTAGGGCAATGAGTCAGACTTGCACGGCATGTTGGCCCTGCTAGAACGGTGTTCGTGGACCTGTGGGAATGCTGGAGAAGTCAAGCTGTCCCAAGAAAGAGTGCAGTCTGTTGCCCTACACTCGGCATACACAGAGTGGCTCCGAAGGGCTACGGGCCTGGATGTGGCTTAGCAGGCCCATGGGGGCCTGAGGGTACTCAGTGTCCTTGCAGGGAATAGGGTGCCCACGCCAGGCTCCTAGATGTCCTGCAGAGCGTACTGACGTTAAAATAATGCAGGGCAGTGGCTACGGCCTCATGGAAACTGCTGCACGCCTCCGCTTCTGCATGGCAATTCAGGGCCTTACCGCGAGGCAAGTGCTCTCGCTGAGGGTCCCGTTAGCGCCACAGCATGGGAGGATGCTGACTTTCTCCTCCAGCAGAGTGACTTCAGGTACGAGGTCCTCGAAGAATTCTAAGCAGAGTGTTTTCTCATGGCAGCTCAGACGGGGGCCGTGACGAACACTTCCATGGCAGGTCGCACTGCCTAGAAATGTGGTCCTGAGGCTGCTCCAGGGCTCTGGAAATGTAGCTCTCCTTATGTTACGTGCAAGGTGTTGCCCATCACTCGGCATGCACAGAGGACCTCTGAGGGACCTACCTTTGGGCCTCGATGTTGCTCAGCAGGCCCACAGGGGTCTGGAGGCACTCAGGGATCCTGGAGGGAAAATGATGCACACCCGAGGGGCCTAAGAGTCTTGGAAAGGGTACTTCCTTTAAAATAGAGCAGAACAGAGGCTTCCCTGGTGGTGCACTGGTTGACAATCTGCCTGCCAATGCAGGGGACACGGGTTCGAGCCCTGGTCTGGGAGGAATCCCCATGCCGCGGAGCAACTGGGCCCATGAGCCACAACTACTCAGCCTGCGCCTCTGGAGCCTGTGCTCCGCAACAAGAGAGGCTGAGATACTGAGAGACCTACGCACCACGATGAAGAGTGGCCCCCACTTACCGTAACTGGAGAGAGCCCTAGCACAGAAACGAAGTCCCAATATAGCAATCAATCAATCCATCAATCAATCTTAAAACAACAATAAAAAATATAAAAAATAAAATACAGCAGAACAGCGACTAATACCTCATGGAAACAGCTGCATGCCGCCCTTTCTGCGCGGTTACTCAGGGACTTACCTCGAGGTCAGTACTCACGTTGAGTTTCCCTTTAGCTCCAGAGCGTGGCACGATGAGCTCCACCCCGGCCATCGAAGCATCCGGCTAGCTAGACAAAACTCATTGTCTTCCCAGAGCCATGTATACAGTGGCCAGTGGCCTGTCAACAGCAGTCAATTTCAAGTAGCTTCAAGGCAGCATGAATGGAGCTTTCAGAATGGGAAAGCAAGGCTAGTTCCATCAGGCCCCCATTTCCACTGGCACACGCAGCATACATCCCTGTGCTTTCTAACAAGTCCAAAGAGACACAGGTTACCCAGTGGTTACTTCGTTGAATCAACTCCTCGAAGCAGGGTGTTCTGCATCTAGCGAACTGCCTCAACCAAGGAAAGCCCCAGCTAGGCCTCCGGGCCCGTGGCTCTTCAAAAGCCTGCAGTGTTATCCGAGGAACTGGGCTTTAGTTGCAGTCGGAACGCAAGCCCACATTCTCCTGGAGGCAGGGTGACTTCAGACAGGGGGTCCCAGATGGAATACGAAGCCGAGTGTTTTCTCAGTGCAGCGCAGACTAGGGCAATGAGTCAGACTTGCACGGCACGTTGGCCCTGCTAGAACGGTGTTCGTGGACCTGTGGGAATGCTGGGGAAGTCAAGCTGTCCCAAGAAAGAGTGCAGTCTGTTGCCCTACACTCGGCATACACAGAGTGGCTCCGAAGGGCTACGGGCCTGGATGTGGCTTAGCAGGCCCATGGGGGCCTGAGGGTACTCAGTGTCCTTGCAGGGAATAGGGTGCCCACGCCAGGCTCCTAGAGGTCCTGCAGAGCGTACTGACGTTAAAATGATGCAGAGCAGTGGCTACGGCCTCCTGGAAACTGCTGCACGCCTCCGCTTCTGCATGGCAATTCAGGGCCTTACCGCGAGGCAAGTGCTCTCGCTGAGGTTCCCGTTAGCGCCACAGCATGGGAGGATGCTGACTTTCTCCTCCAGCAGAGTGACTTCAGGTACGAGGTCCTCGAAGAATTCTAAGCAGAGTGTTTTCTCACGGCAGCTCAGACGGGGGCCGTGACGAACACTTCCATGGCAGGTCGCACTGCCTAGAAATGTGGTCCTGAGGCTGCTCCAGGGCTCTGGAAATGTAGCTCTCCTTAAGGAACGTGCAGGGTGTTGCCCATCACTCGGCATGCACAGAGGGCCTCTGAGGGACCTACCTTTGGGCCTCCATGTTGCTCACAGGCCCACAGGGGTCTGGAGGCACTCAGGGATCCTGGAGGGAAAATGATGCACACCCGAGGGGCCTAAGAGTCCTGGAAAGGGTACTTCCTTTAAAATAGAGCAGAACAGAGGCTTCCCTGGTGGTGCACTGGTTGACAATCTGCCTGCCAATGCAGGGGACACGGGTTCGAGCTCTGGTCTGGGAGGAATCCACATGCCACGGGGCAACTGGGCCCGTGAGCCACAACTACTGAGCCTGCGCCTCTGGAGCCTGTGCTCCGCAACAAGAGAGGCTGAGATACTGAGAGGCCTACGCACCGCGATGAAGAGTGGCCCCCACTTACCGTAACTGGAGAGAGCCCTAGCACAGAAACGAAGACCCAATATAGCAATCAATCAATCAATCCATCAATCAATCTTAAAACAACAATAAAAAATATAAAAACTAAAATAAAATACAGCAGAACAGCGACTAATACCTCATGGAAACAGCTGCATGCCGCCCTTTCTGCGCGGTTACTCAGGGACTTACCTCGAGGTCAGTACTCACGTTGAGTTTCCCTTTAGCTCCAGAGCGTGGCACGACGAGCTCCACCCCGGCCATCGAAGCATCCGGCTAGCTAGACAAAACTCATTGTCTTCCCAGAGCCATGTATACAGTGGCCAGTGGCCTGTCAACAGCAGTCAATTTCAAGTAGCTTCAAGGCAGCATGAATGGAGCTTTCAGAATGGGAAAGCAAGGCTAGTTCCATCAGGCCCCCATTTCCGCTGGCACACGCAGCATACATCCCTGGGCTTTCTAACAAGTCCAAAGAGACACAGGTTACCCAGTGGTTACTTCGTTGAATCAACTCCTCGAAGCAGGGTGTTCTGCATCTAGCGAACTGCCTCAACCAAGGAAAGCCCCAGCTAGGCCTCCGGGCCCGTGGCTCTTCAAAAGCCTGCAGTGTTATCCGAGGAACTGGGCTTTAGTTGCAGTCGGAACGCAAGCCCACATTCTCCTGGAGGCAGGGTGACTTCAGACAGGGGGTCCCAGATGGAATACGAAGACGAGTGTTTTCTCAGTGCAGCGCAGACTAGGGCAATGAGTCAGACTTGCACGGCACGTTGGCCCTGCTAGAACGGTGTTCGTGGACCTGTGGGAATGCTGGAGAAGTCAAGCTGTCCCAAGAAAGAGTGCAGTCTGTTGCCCTACACTCGGCATACACAGAGTGGCTCCGAAGGGCTACGGGCCTGGATGTGGCTTAGCAGGCCCATGGGGGCCTGAGGGTACTCAGTGTCCTTGCAGGGAATAGGGTGCCCACGCCAGGCTCCTAGAGGTCCTGCAGAGCGTACTGACGTTAAAATAATGCAGGGCAGTGGCTACGGCCTCCTGGAAACTGCTGCACGCCTCCGCTTCTGCATGGCAATTCAGGGCCTTACCGCGAGGCAAGTGCTCTCGCTGAGGGTCCCGTTAGCGCCACAGCATGGGAGGATGCTGACTTTCTCCTCCAGCAGAGTGACTTCAGGTACGAGGTCCTCGAAGAATTCTAAGCAGAGTGTTTTCTCACGGCAGCTCAGACGGGGGCCGTGACGAACACTTCCATGGCAGGTCGCACTGCCTAGAAATGTGGTCCTGAGGCTGCTCCAGGGCTCTGGAAATGTAGCTCTCCTTAAGGAACGTGCAGGGTGTTGCCCATCACTCGGCATGCACAGAGGGCCTCTGAGGGACCTACCTTTGGGCCTCCATGTTGCTCACAGGCCCACAGGGGTCTGGAGGCACTCAGGGATCCTGGAGGGAAAATGATGCACACCCGAGGGGCCTAAGAGTCCTGGAAAGGGTACTTCCTTTAAAATAGAGCAGAACAGAGGCTTCCCTGGTGGTGCACTGGTTGACAATCTGCCTGCCAATGCAGGGGACACGGGTTCGAGCTCTGGTCTGGGAGGAATCCACATGCCACGGGGCAACTGGGCCCGTGAGCCACAACTACTGAGCCTGCGCCTCTGGAGCCTGTGCTCCGCAACAAGAGAGGCTGAGATACTGAGAGGCCTACGCACCGCGATGAAGAGTGGCCCCCACTTACCGTAACTGGAGAGAGCCCTAGCACAGAAACGAAGACCCAATATAGCAATCAATCAATCAATCCATCAATCAATCTTAAAACAACAATAAAAAATATAAAAACTAAAATAAAATACAGCAGAACAGCGACTAATACCTCATGGAAACAGCTGCATGCCGCCCTTTCTGCGCGGTTACTCAGGGACTTACCTCGAGGTCAGTACTCACGTTGAGTTTCCCTTTAGCTCCAGAGCGTGGCACGATGAGCTCCACCCCGGCCATCGAAGCATCCGGCTAGCTAGACAAAACTCATTGTCTTCCCAGAGCCATGTATACAGTGGCCAGTGGCCTGTCAACAGCAGTCAATTTCAAGTAGCTTCAAGGCAGCATGAATGGAGCTTTCAGAATGGGAAAGCAAGGCTAGTTCCATCAGGCCCCCATTTCCACTGGCACACGCAGCATACATCCCTGTGCTTTCTAACAAGTCCAAAGAGACACAGGTTACCCAGTGGTTACTTCGTTGAATCAACTCCTCGAAGCAGGGTGTTCTGCATCTAGCGAACTGCCTCAACCAAGGAAAGCCCCAGCTAGGCCTCCGGGCCCGTGGCTCTTCAAAAGCCTGCAGTGTTATCCGAGGAACTGGGCTTTAGTTGCAGTCGGAACGCAAGCCCACATTCTCCTGGAGGCAGGGTGACTTCAGACAGGGGGTCCCAGATGGAATACGAAGCCGAGTGTTTTCTCAGTGCAGCGCAGACTAGGGCAATGAGTCAGACTTGCACGGCACGTTGGCCCTGCTAGAACGGTGTTCGTGGACCTGTGGGAATGCTGGGGAAGTCAAGCTGTCCCAAGAAAGAGTGCAGTCTGTTGCCCTACACTCGGCATACACAGAGTGGCTCCGAAGGGCTACGGGCCTGGATGTGGCTTAGCAGGCCCATGGGGGCCTGAGGGTACTCAGTGTCCTTGCAGGGAATAGGGTGCCCACGCCAGGCTCCTAGAGGTCCTGCAGAGCATACTGACGTTAAAATGATGCAGAGCAGTGGCTACGGCCTCCTGGAAACTGCTGCACGCCTCCGCTTCTGCATGGCAATTCAGGGCCTTACCGCGAGGCAAGTGCTCTCGCTGAGGGTCCCGTTAGCGCCACAGCATGGGAGGATGCTGACTTTCTCCTCCAGCAGAGTGACTTCAGGTACGAGGTCCTCGAAGAATTCTAAGCAGAGTGTTTTCTCACGGCAGCTCAGACGGGGGCCGTGACGAACACTTCCATGGCAGGTCGCACTGCCTAGAAATGTGGTCCTGAGGCTGCTCCAGGGCTCTGGAAAGGTAGCTCTCCTTAAGGAACGTGCAGGGTGTTGCCCGTCACTCGGCATGCACAGAGGGCCTCTGAGGGACCTACCTTTGGGCCTCCATGTTGCTCACAGGCCCACAGGGGTCTGGAGGCACTCAGGGATCCTGGAGGGAAAATGATGCACACCCGAGGGGCCTAAGAGTCCTGGAAAGGGTACTTCCTTTAAAATAGAGCAGAACAGAGGCTTCCCTGGTGGTGCACTGGTTGACAATCTGCCTGCCAATGCAGGGGACACGGGTTCGAGCTCTGGTCTGGGAGGAATCCACATGCCACGGGGCAACTGGGCCCGTGAGCCACAACTACTGAGCCTGCGCCTCTGGAGCCTGTGCTCCGCAACAAGAGAGGCTGAGATACTGAGAGGCCTACGCACCGCGATGAAGAGTGGCCCCCACTTACCGTAACTGGAGAGAGCCCTAGCACAGAAACGAAGACCCAATATAGCAATCAATCAATCAATCCATCAATCAATCTTAAAACAACAATAAAAAATATAAAAACTAAAATAAAATACAGCAGAACAGCGACTAATACCTCATGGAAACAGCTGCATGCCGCCCTTTCTGCGCGGTTACTCAGGGACTTACCTCGAGGTCAGTACTCACGTTGAGTTTCCCTTTAGCTCCAGAGCGTGGCACGATGAGCTCCACCCCGGCCATCGAAGCATCCGGCTAGCTAGACAAAACTCATTGTCTTCCCAGAGCCATGTATACAGTGGCCAGTGGCCTGTCAACAGCAGTCAATTTCAAGTAGCTTCAAGGCAGCATGAATGGAGCTTTCAGAATGGGAAAGCAAGGCTAGTTCCATCAGGCCCCCATTTCCACTTGCACACGCAGCATACATCCCTGTGCTTTCTAACAAGTCCAAAGAGACACAGGTTACCCAGTGGTTACTTCGTTGAATCAACTCCTCGAAGCAGGGTGTTCTGCATCTAGCGAACTGCCTCAACCAAGGAAAGCCCCAGCTAGGCCTCCGGGCCCGTGGCTCTTCAAAAGCCTGCAGTGTTATCCGAGGAACTGGGCTTTAGTTGCAGTCGGAACGCAAGCCCACATTCTCCTGGAGGCAGGGTGACTTCAGACAGGGGGTCCCAGATGGAATACGAAGCCGAGTGTTTTCTCAGTGCAGCGCAGACTAGGGCAATGAGTCAGACTTGCACGGCACGTTGGCCCTGCTAGAACAGTGTTCGTGGACCTGTGGGAATGCTGGAGAAGTCAAGCTGTCCCAAGAAAGAGTGCAGTCTGTTGCCCTACACTCGGCATACACAGAGTGGCTCCGAAGGGCTACGGGCCTGGATGTGGCTTAGCAGGCCCATGGGGGCCTGAGGGTACTCAGTGTCCTTGCAGGGAATAGGGTGCCCACGCCAGGCTCCTAGATGTCCTGCAGAGCGTACTGACGTTAAAATAATGCAGGGCAGTGGCTACGGCCTCCTGGAAACTGCTGCACGCCTCCGCTTCTGCATGGCAATTCAGGGCCTTACCGCGAGGCAAGTGCTCTCGCTGAGGGTCCCGTTAGCGCCACAGCATGGGAGGATGCTGACTTTCTCCTCCAGCAGAGTGACTTCAGGTACGAGGTCCTCGAAGAATTCTAAGCAGAGTGTTTTCTCACGGCAGCTCAGACGGGGGCCGTGACGAACACTTCCATGGCAGGTCGCACTGCCTAGAAATGTGGTCCTGAGGCTGCTCCAGGGCTCTGGAAATGTAGCTCTCCTTAAGGAACGTGCAGGGTGTTGCCCGTCACTCGGCATGCACAGAGGGCCTCTGAGGGACCTACCTTTGGGCCTCCATGTTGCTCACAGGCCCACAGGGGTCTGGAGGCACTCAGGGATCCTGGAGGGAAAATGATGCACACCCGAGGGGCCTAAGAGTCCTGGAAAGGGTACTTCCTTTAAAATAGAGCAGAACAGAGGCTTCCCTGGTGGTGCACTGGTTGACAATCTGCCTGCCAATGCAGGGGACACGGGTTCGAGCTCTGGTCTGGGAGGAATCCACATGCCACGGGGCAACTGGGCCCGTGAGCCACAACTACTGAGCCTGCGCCTCTGGAGCCTGTGCTCCGCAACAAGAGAGGCTGAGATACTGAGAGGCCTACGCACCACGATGAAGAGTGGCCCCCACTTACCGTAACTGGAGAGAGCCCTAGCACAGAAACGAAGACCCAATATAGCAATCAATCAATCAATCCATCAATCAATCTTAAAACAACAATAAAAAATATAAAAACTAAAATAAAATACAGCAGAACAGCGACTAATACCTCATTGAAACAGCTGCATGCCGCCCTTTCTGCGCGGTTACTCAGGGACTTACCTCGAGGTCAGTACTCACGTTGAGTTTCCCTTTAGCTCCAGAGCGTGGCACGATGAGCTCCACCCCGGCCATCGAAGCATCCGGCTAGCTAGACAAAACTCATTGTCTTCCCAGAGCCATGTATACAGTGGCCAGTGGCCTGTCAACAGCAGTCAATTTCAAGTAGCTTCAAGGCAGCATGAATGGAGCTTTCAGAATGGGAAAGCAAGGCTAGTTCCATCAGGCCCCCATTTCCACTTGCACACGCAGCATACATCCCTGTGCTTTCTAACAAGTCCAAAGAGACACAGGTTACCCAGTGGTTACTTCGTTGAATCAACTCCTCGAAGCAGGGTGTTCTGCATCTAGCGAACTGCCTCAACCAAGGAAAGCCCCAGCTAGGCCTCCGGGCCCGTGGCTCTTCAAAAGCCTGCAGTGTTATCCGAGGAACTGGGCTTTAGTTGCAGTCGGAACGCAAGCCCACATTCTCCTGGAGGCAGGGTGACTTCAGACAGGGGGTCCCAGATGGAATACGAAGCCGAGTGTTTTCTCAGTGCAGCGCAGACTAGGGCAATGAGTCAGACTTGCACGGCACGTTGGCCCTGCTAGAACAGTGTTCGTGGACCTGTGGGAATGCTGGAGAAGTCAAGCTGTCCCAAGAAAGAGTGCAGTCTGTTGCCCTACACTCGGCATACACAGAGTGGCTCCGAAGGGCTACGGGCCTGGATGTGGCTTAGCAGGCCCATGGGGGCCTGAGGGTACTCAGTGTCCTTGCAGGGAATAGGGTGCCCACGCCAGGCTCCTAGATGTCCTGCAGAGCGTACTGACGTTAAAATAATGCAGGGCAGTGGCTACGGCCTCATGGAAACTGCTGCACGCCTCCGCTTCTTCATGGCAATTCAGGGCCTTACCGCGAGGCAAGTGCTCTCGCTGAGGGTCCCGTTAGCGCCACAGCATGGGAGGATGCTGACTTTCTCCTCCAGCAGAGTGACTTCAGGTACGAGGTCCTCGAAGAATTCTAAGCAGAGTGTTTTCTCATGGCAGCTCAGACGGGGGCCGTGACGAACACTTCCATGGCAGGTCGCACTGCCTAGAAATGTGGTCCTGAGGCTGCTCCAGGGCTCTGGAAATGGAGCTCTCCTTATGTTACGTGCAAGGTGTTGCCCATCACTCGGCATGCACAGAGGACCTCTGAGGGACCTACCTTTGGGCCTCGATGTCGCTCAGCAGGCCCACAGGGGTCTGGAGGCACTCAGGGATCCTGGAGGGAAAATGATGCACACCCGAGGGGCCTAAGAGTCTTGGAAAGGGTACTTCCTTTAAAATAGAGCAGAACAGAGGCTTCCCTGGTGGTGCACTGGTTGACAATCTGCCTGCCAATGCAGGGGACACGGGTTCGAGCCCTGGTCTGGGAGGAATCCCCATGCCGCGGAGCAACTGGGCCCGTGAGCCACAACTACTCAGCCTGCGCCTCTGGAGCCTGTGCTCCGCAACAAGAGAGGCTGAGATACTGAGAGACCTACGCACCACGATGAAGAGTGGCCCCCACTTACCGTAACTGGAGAGAGCCCTAGCACAGAAACGAAGTCCCAATATAGCAATCAATCAATCCATCAATCAATCTTAAAACAACAATAAAAAATATAAAAAATAAAATACAGCAGAACAGCGACTAATACCTCATGGAATCAGCTGCATGCCGCCCTTTCTGCGCGGTTACTCAGGGACTTACCTCGAGGTCAGTACTCACGTTGAGTTTCCCTTTAGCTCCAGAGCGTGGCACGATGAGCTCCACCCCGGCCATCGAAGCATCCGGCTAGCTAGACAAAACTCATTGTCTTCCCAGAGCCATGTATACAGTGGCCAGTGGCCTGTCAACAGCAGTCAATTTCAAGTAGCTTCAAGGCAGCATGAATGGAGCTTTCAGAATGGGAAAGCAAGGCTAGTTCCATCAGGCCCCCATTTCCACTTGCACACGCAGCATACATCCCTGTGCTTTCTAACAAGTCCAAAGAGACACAGGTTACCCAGTGGTTACTTCGTTGAATCAACTCCTCGAAGCAGGGTGTTCTGCATCTAGCGAACTGCCTCAACCAAGGAAAGCCCCAGCTAGGCCTCCGGGCCCGTGGCTCTTCAAAAGCCTGCAGTGTTATCCGAGGAACTGGGCTTTAGTTGCAGTCGGAACGCAAGCCCACATTCTCCTGGAGGCAGGGTGACTTCAGACAGGGGGTCCCAGATGGAATACGAAGCCGAGTGTTTTCTCAGTGCAGCGCAGACTAGGGCAATGAGTCAGACTTGCACGGCACGTTGGCCCTGCTAGAACGGTGTTCGTGGACCTGTGGGAATGCTGGGGAAGTCAAGCTGTCCCAAGAAAGAGTGCAGTCTGTTGCCCTACACTCGGCATACACAGAGTGGCTCCGAAGGGCTACGGGCCTGGATGTGGCTTAGCAGGCCCATGGGGGCCTGAGGGTACTCAGTGTCCTTGCAGGGAATAGGGTGCCCACGCCAGGCTCCTAGAGGTCCTGCAGAGCGTACTGACGTTAAAATGATGCAGAGCAGTGGCTACGGCCTCATGGAAACTGCTGCACGCCTCCGCTTCTGCATGGCAATTCAGGGCCTTACCGCGAGGCAAGTGCTCTCGCTGAGGGTCCCGTTAGCGCCACAGCATGGGAGGATGCTGACTTTCTCCTCCAGCAGAGTGACTTCAGGTACGAGGTCCTCGAAGAATTCTAAGCAGAGTGTTTTCTCACGGCAGCTCAGACGGGGGCCGTGACGAACACTTCCATGGCAGGTCGCACTGCCTAGAAATGTGGTCCTGAGGCTGCTCCAGGGCTCTGGAAATGTAGCTCTCCTTAAGGAACGTGCAGGGTGTTGCCCATCACTCGGCATGCACAGAGGGCCTCTGAGGGACCTACCTTTGGGCCTCCATGTTGCTCACAGGCCCACAGGGGTCTGGAGGCACTCAGGGATCCTGGAGGGAAAATGATGCACACCCGAGGGGCCTAAGAGTCCTGGAAAGGGTACTTCCTTTAAAATAGAGCAGAACAGAGGCTTCCCTGGTGGTGCACTGGTTGACAATCTGCCTGCCAATGCAGGGGACACGGGTTCGAGCTCTGGTCTGGGAGGAATCCACATGCCACGGGGCAACTGGGCCCGTGAGCCACAACTACTGAGCCTGCGCCTCTGGAGCCTGTGCTCCACAACAAGAGAGGCTGAGATACTGAGAGGCCTACGCACCGCGATGAAGAGTGGCCCCCACTTACCGTAACTGGAGAGAGCCCTAGCACAGAAACGAAGACCCAATATAGCAATCAATCAATCAATCCATCAATCAATCTTAAAACAACAATAAAAAATATAAAAACTAAAATAAAATACAGCAGAACAGCGACTAATACCTCATGGAAACAGCTGCATGCCGCCCTTTCTGCGCGGTTACTCAGGGACTTACCTCGAGGTCAGTACTCACGTTGAGTTTCCCTTTAGCTCCAGAGCGTGGCACGATGAGCTCCACCCCGGCCATCGAAGCATCCGGCTAGCTAGACAAAACTCATTGTCTTCCCAGAGCCATGTATACAGTGGCCAGTGGCCTGTCAACAGCAGTCAATTTCAAGTAGCTTCAAGGCAGCATGAATGGAGCTTTCAGAATGGGAAAGCAAGGCTAGTTCCATCAGGCCCCCATTTCCGCTGGCACACGCAGCATACATCCCTGGGCTTTCTAACAAGTCCAAAGAGACACAGGTTACCCAGTGGTTACTTCGTTGAATCAACTCCTCGAAGCAGGGTGTTCTGCATCTAGCGAACTGCCTCAACCAAGGAAAGCCCCAGCTAGGCCTCCGGGCCCGTGGCTCTTCAAAAGCCTGCAGTGTTATCCGAGGAACTGGGCTTTAGTTGCAGTCGGAACGCAAGCCCACATTCTCCTGGAGGCAGGGTGACTTCAGACAGGGGGTCCCAGATGGAATACGAAGCCGAGTGTTTTCTCAGTGCAGCGCAGACTAGGGCAATGAGTCAGACTTGCACGGCACGTTGGCCCTGCTAGAACGGTGTTCGTGGACCTGTGGGAATGCTGGGGAAGTCAAGCTGTCCCAAGAAAGAGTGCAGTCTGTTGCCCTACACTCGGCATACACAGAGTGGCTCCGAAGGGCTACGGGCCTGGATGTGGCTTAGCAGGCCCATGGGGGCCTGAGGGTACTCAGTGTCCTTGCAGGGAATAGGGTGCCCACGCCAGGCTCCTAGAGGTCCTGCAGAGCGTACTGACGTTAAAATGATGCAGGGCAGTGGCTACGGCCTCCTGGAAACTGCTGCACGCCTCCGCTTCTGCATGGCAATTCAGGGCCTTACCGCGAGGCAAGTGCTCTCGCTGAGGGTCCCGTTAGCGCCACAGCATGGGAGGATGCTGACTTTCTCCTCCAGCAGAGTGACTTCAGGTACGAGGTCCTCGAAGAATTCTAAGCAGAGTGTTTTCTCATGGCAGCTCAGACGGGGGCCGTGACGAACACTTCCATGGCAGGTCGCACTGCCTAGAAATGTGGTCCTGAGGCTGCTCCAGGGCTCTGGAAATGTAGCTCTCCTTATGTTACGTGCAAGGTGTTGCCCATCACTCGGCATGCACAGAGGACCTCTGAGGGACCTACCTTTGGGCCTCGATGTTGCTAAGCAGGCCCACAGGGGTCTGGAGGCACTCAGGGATCCTGGAGGGAAAATGATGCACACCCGAGGGGCCTAAGAGTCTTGGAAAGGGTACTTCCTTTAAAATAGAGCAGAACAGAGGCTTCCTTGGTGGTGCACTGGTTGACAATCTGCCTGCCAATGCAGGGGACACGGGTTCGAGCCCTGGTCTGGGAGGAATCCCCATGCCGCGGAGCAACTGGGCCCGTGAGCCACAACTACTCAGCCTGCGCCTCTGGAGCCTGTGCTCCGCAACAAGAGAGGCTGAGATACTGAAAGGCCTACGCACCGCGATGAAGAGTGGCCCCCACTTACCGTAACTGGAGAGAGCCCTAGCACAGAAACGAAGACCCAATATAGCAATCAATCAATCAATCCATCAATCAATCTTAAAACAACAATAAAAAATATAAAAACTAAAATAAAATACAGCAGAACAGCGACTAATACCTCATGGAAACAGCTGCATGCCGCCCTTTCTGCGCGGTTACTCAGGGACTTACCTCGAGGTCAGTACTCACGTTGAGTTTCCCTTTAGCTCCAGAGCGTGGCACGATGAGCTCCACCCCGGCCATCGAAGCATCCGGCTAGCTAGACAAAACTCATTGTCTTCCCAGAGCCATGTATACAGTGGCCAGTGGCCTGTCAACAGCAGTCAATTTCAAGTAGCTTCAAGGCAGCATGAATGGAGCTTTCAGAATGGGAAAGCAAGGCTAGTTCCATCAGGCCCCCATTTCCGCTGGCACACGCAGCATACATCCCTGTGCTTTCTAACAAGTCCAAAGAGACACAGGTTACCCAGTGGTTACTTCGTTGAATCAACTCCTCGAAGCAGGGTGTTCTGCATCTAGCGAACTGCCTCAACCAAGGAAAGCCCCAGCTAGGCCTCCGGGCCCGTGGCTCTTCAAAAGCCTGCAGTGTTATCCGAGGAACTGGGCTTTAGTTGCAGTCGGAACGCAAGCCCACATTCTCCTGGAGGCAGGGTGACTTCAGACAGGGGGTCCCAGATGGAATACGAAGCCGAGTGTTTTCTCAGTGCAGCGCAGACTAGGGCAATGAGTCAGACTTGCACGGCACGTTGGCCCTGCTAGAACGGTGTTCGTGGACCTGTGGGAATGCTGGGGAAGTCAAGCTGTCCCAAGAAAGAGTGCAGTCTGTTGCCCTACACTCGGCATACACAGAGTGGCTCCGAAGGGCTACGGGCCTGGATGTGGCTTAGCAGGCCCATGGGGGCCTGAGGGTACTCAGTGTCCTTGCAGGGAATAGGGTGCCCACGCCAGGCTCCTAGAGGTCCTGCAGAGCGTACTGACGTTAAAATGATGCAGGGCAGTGGCTACGGCCTCCTGGAAACTGCTGCACGCCTCCGCTTCTGCATGGCAATTCAGGGCCTTACCGCGAGGCAAGTGCTCTCGCTGAGGGTCCCGTTAGCGCCACAGCATGGGAGGATGCTGACTTTCTCCTCCAGCAGAGTGACTTCAGGTACGAGGTCCTCGAAGAATTCTAAGCAGAGTGTTTTCTCACGGCAGCTCAGACGGGGGCCGTGACGAACACTTCCATGGCAGGTCGCACTGCCTAGAAATGTGGTCCTGAGGCTGCTCCAGGGCTCTGGAAATGTAGCTCTCCTTATGTTACGTGCAAGGTGTTGCCCATCACTCGGCATGCACAGAGGACCTCTGAGGGACCTACCTTTGGGCCTCGATGTTGCTCAGCAGGCCCACAGGGGTCTGGAGGCACTCAGGGATCCTGGAGGGAAAATGATGCACACCCGAGGGGCCTAAGAGTCTTGGAAAGGGTACTTCCTTTAAAATAGAGCAGAACAGAGGCTTCCCTGGTGGTGCACTGGTTGACAATCTGCCTGCCAATGCAGGGGACACGGGTTCGAGCCCTGGTCTGGGAGGAATCCCCATGCCGCGGAGCAACTGGGCCCGTGAGCCACAACTACTCAGCCTGCGCCTCTGGAGCCTGTGCTCCGCAACAAGAGAGGCTGAGATACTGAGAGACCTACGCACCACGATGAAGAGTGGCCCCCACTTACCGTAACTGGAGAGAGCCCTAGCACAGAAACGAAGTCCCAATATAGCAATCAATCAATCCATCAATCAATCTTAAAACAACAATAAAAAATATAAAAAATAAAATACAGCAGAACAGCGACTAATACCTCATGGAAACAGCTGCATGCCGCCCTTTCTGCGCGGTTACTCAGGGACTTACCTCGAGGTCAGTACTCACGTTGAGTTTCCCTTTAGCTCCAGAGCGTGGCACGATGAGCTCCACCCCGGCCATCGAAGCATCCGGCTAGCTAGACAAAACTCATTGTCTTCCCAGAGCCATGTATACAGTGGCCAGTGGCCTGTCAACAGCAGTCAATTTCAAGTAGCTTCAAGGCAGCATGAATGGAGCTTTCAGAATGGGAAAGCAAGGCTAGTTCCATCAGGCCCCCATTTCCACTTGCACACGCAGCATACATCCCTGTGCTTTCTAACAAGTCCAAAGAGACACAGGTTACCCAGTGGTTACTTCGTTGAATCAACTCCTCGAAGCAGGGTGTTCTGCATCTAGCGAACTGCCTCAACCAAGGAAAGCCCCAGCTAGGCCTCCGGGCCCGTGGCTCTTCAAAAGCCTGCAGTGTTATCCGAGGAACTGGGCTTTAGTTGCAGTCGGAACGCAAGCCCACATTCTCCTGGAGGCAGGGTGACTTCAGACAGGGGGTCCCAGATGGAATACGAAGCCGAGTGTTTTCTCAGTGCAGCGCAGACTAGGGCAATGAGTCAGACTTGCACGGCACGTTGGCCCTGCTAGAACGGTGTTCGTGGACCTGTGGGAATGCTGGGGAAGTCAAGCTGTCCCAAGAAAGAGTGCAGTCTGTTGCCCTACACTCGGCATACACAGAGTGGCTCCGAAGGGCTACGGGCCTGGATGTGGCTTAGCAGGCCCATGGGGGCCTGAGGGTACTCAGTGTCCTTGCAGGGAATAGGGTGCCCACGCCAGGCTCCTAGAGGTCCTGCAGAGCGTACTGACGTTAAAATGATGCAGGGCAGTGGCTACGGCCTCCTGGAAACTGCTGCACGCCTCCGCTTCTGCATGGCAATTCAGGGCCTTACCGCGAGGCAAGTGCTCTCGCTGAGGGTCCCGTTAGCGCCACAGCATGGGAGGATGCTGACTTTCTCCTCCAGCAGAGTGACTTCAGGTACGAGGTCCTCGAAGAATTCTAAGCAGAGTGTTTTCTCACGGCAGCTCAGACGGGGGCCGTGACGAACACTTCCATGGCAGGTCGCACTGCCTAGAAATGTGGTCCTGAGGCTGCTCCAGGGCTCTGGAAATGTAGCTCTCCTTAAGGAACGTGCAGGGTGTTGCCCATCACTCGGCATGCACAGAGGGCCTCTGAGGGACCTACCTTTGGGCCTCCATGTTGCTCACAGGCCCACAGGGGTCTGGAGGCACTCAGGGATCCTGGAGGGAAAATGATGCACACCCGAGGGGCCTAAGAGTCCTGGAAAGGGTACTTCCTTTAAAATAGAGCAGAACAGAGGCTTCCCTGGTGGTGCACTGTTTGACAATCTGCCTGCCAATGCAGGGGACACGGGTTCGAGCTCTGGTCTGGGAGGAATCCACATGCCACGGGGCAACTGGGCCCGTGAGCCACAACTACTGAGCCTGCGCCTCTGGAGCCTGTGCTCCGCAACAAGAGAGGCTGAGATACTGAGAGGCCTACGCACCGCGATGAAGAGTGGCCCCCACTTACCGTAACTGGAGAGAGCCCTAGCACAGAAACGAAGACCCAATATAGCAATCAATCAATCAATCCATCAATCAATCTTAAAACAACAATAAAAAATATAAAAACTAAAATAAAATACAGCACAACAGCGACTAATACCTCATGGAAACAGCTACATGCCGCCCTTTCTGCGCGGTTACTCAGGGACTTACCTCGAAGTCAGTACTCACGTTGAGTTTCCCTTTAGCTCCAGAGCGTGGCACGATGAGCTCCACCCCGGCCATCGAAGCATCCGGCTAGCTAGACAAAACTCATTGTCTTCCCAGAGCCATGTATACAGTGGCCAGTGGCCTGTCAACAGCAGTCAATTTCAAGTAGCTTCAAGGCAGCATGAATGGAGCTTTCAGAATGGGAAAGCAAGGCTAGTTCCATCAGGCCCCCATTTCCACTTGCACACGCAGCATACATCCCTGTGCTTTCTAACAAGTCCAAAGAAACACAGGTTACCCAGTGGTTACTTCGTTGAATCAACTCCTCGAAGCAGGGTGTTCTGCATCTAGCGAACTGCCTCAACCAAGGAAAGCCCCAGCTAGGCCTCCGGGCCCGTGGCTCTTCAAAAGCCTGCAGTGTTATCCGAGGAACTGGGCTTTAGTTGCAGTCGGAACGCAAGCCCACATTCTCCTGGAGGCAGGGTGACTTCAGACAGGGGGTCCCAGATGGAATACGAAGCCGAGTGTTTTCTCAGTGCAGCGCAGACTAGGGCAATGAGTCAGACTTGCACGGCACGTTGGCCCTGCTAGAACGGTGTTCGTGGACCTGTGGGAATGCTGGGGAAGTCAAGCTGTCCCAAGAAAGAGTGCAGTCTGTTGCCCTACACTCGGCATACACAGAGTGGCTCCGAAGGGCTACGGGCCTGGATGTGGCTTAGCAGGCCCATGGGGGCCTGAGGGTACTCAGTGTCCTTGCAGGGAATAGGGTGCCCACGCCAGGCTCCTAGAGGTCCTGCAGAGCGTACTGACGTTAAAATAATGCAGGGCAGTGGCTACGGCCTCCTGGAAACTGCTGCACGCCTCCGCTTCTGCATGGCAATTCAGGGCCTTACCGTGAGGCAAGTGCTCTCGCTGAGGGTCCCGTTAGCGCCACAGCATGGGAGGATGCTGACTTTCTCCTCCAGCAGAGTGACTTCAGGTACGAGGTCCTCGAAGAATTCTAAGCAGAGTGTTTTCTCACGGCAGCTCAGACGGGGGCCGTGACGAACACTTCCATGGCAGGTCGCACTGCCTAGAAATGTGGTCCTGAGGCTGCTCCAGGGCTCTGGAAATGTAGCTCTCCTTAAGGAACGTGCAGGGTGTTGCCCATCACTCGGCATGCACAGAGGGCCTCTGAGGGACCTACCTTTGGGCCTCCATGTTGCTCACAGGCCCACAGGGGTCTGGAGGCACTCAGGGATCCTGGAGGGAAAATGATGCACACCCGAGGGGCCTAAGAGTCCTGGAAAGGGTACTTCCTTTAAAATAGAGCAGAACAGAGGCTTCCCTGGTGGTGCACTGGTTGACAATCTGCCTGCCAATGCAGGGGACACGGGTTCGAGCTCTGGTCTGGGAGGAATCCACATGCCACGGGGCAACTGGGCCCGTGAGCCACAACTACTGAGCCTGCGCCTCTGGAGCCTGTGCTCCGCAACAAGAGAGGCTGAGATACTGAGAGGCCTACGCACCGCGATGAAGAGTGGCCCCCACTTACCGTAACTGGAGAGAGCCCTAGCACAGAAACGAAGACCCAATATAGCAATCAATCAATCAATCCATCAATCAATCTTAAAACAACAATAAAAAATATAAAAACTAAAATAAAATACAGCAGAACAGCAACTAATACCTCATGGAAACAGCTGCATGCCGCCCTTTCTGCGCGGTTACTCAGGGACTTACCTCGAGGTCAGTACTCACGTTGAGTTTCCCTTTAGCTCCAGAGCGTGGCACGATGAGCTCCACCCCGGCCATCGAAGCATCCGGCTAGCTAGACAAAACTCATTGTCTTCCCAGAGCCATGTATACAGTGGCCAGTGGCCTGTCAACAGCAGTCAATTTCAAGTAGCTTCAAGGCAGCATGAATGGAGCTTTCAGAATGGGAAAGCAAGGCTAGTTCCATCAGGCCCCCATTTCCACTTGCACACGCAGCATACATCCCTGTGCTTTCTAACAAGTCCAAAGAGACACAGGTTACCCAGTGGTTACTTCGTTGAATCAACTCCTCGAAGCAGGGTGTTCTGCATCTAGCGAACTGCCTCAACCAAGGAAAGCCCCAGCTAGGCCTCCGGGCCCGTGGCTCTTCAAAAGCCTGCAGTGTTATCCGAGGAACTGGGCTTTAGTTGCAGTCGGAAAGCAAGCCCACATTCTCCTGGAGGCAGGGTGACTTCAGACAGGGGGTCCCAGATGGAATACGAAGCCGAGTGTTTTCTCAGTGCAGCGCAGACTAGGGCAATGAGTCAGACTTGCACGGCATGTTGGCCCTGCTAGAACGGTGTTCGTGGACCTGTGGGAATGCTGGAGAAGTCAAGCTGTCCCAAGAAAGAGTGCAGTCTGTTGCCCTACACTCGGCATACACAGAGTGGCTCCGAAGGGCTACGGGCCTGGATGTGGCTTAGCAGGCCCATGGGGGCCTGAGGGTACTCAGTGTCCTTGCAGGGAATAGGGTGCCCACGCCAGGCTCCTAGAGGTCCTGCAGAGCGTACTGACGTTAAAATGATGCAGAGCAGTGGCTACGGCCTCATGGAAACTGCTGCACGCCTCCGCTTCTGCATGGCAATTCAGGGCCTTACCGCGAGGCAAGTGCTCTCGCTGAGGGTCCCGTTAGCGCCACAGCATGGGAGGATGCTGACTTTCTCCTCCAGCAGAGTGACTTCAGGTACGAGGTCCTCGAAGAATTCTAAGCAGAGTGTTTTCTCATGGCAGCTCAGACGGGGGCCGTGACGAACACTTCCATGGCAGGTCGCACTGCCTAGAAATGTGGTCCTGAGGCTGCTCCAGGGCTCTGGAAATGTAGCTCTCCTTATGTTACGTGCAAGGTGTTGCCCATCACTCGGCATGCACAGAGGACCTCTGAGGGACCTACCTTTGGGCCTCGATGTTGCTCAGCAGGCCCACAGGGGTCTGGAGGCACTCAGGGATCCTGGAGGGAAAATGATGCACACCCGAGGGGCCTAAGAGTCTTGGAAAGGGTACTTCCTTTAAAATAGAGCAGAACAGAGGCTTCCCTGGTGGTGCACTGGTTGACAATCTGCCTGCCAATGCAGGGGACACGGGTTCGAGCCCTGGTCTGGGAGGAATCCCCATGCCGCGGAGCAACTGGGCCCGTGAGCCACAACTACTCAGCCGGCGCCTCTGGAGCCTGTGCTCCGCAACAAGAGAGGCTGAGATACTGAGAGACCTACGCACCACGATGAAGAGTGGCCCCCACTTACCGTAACTGGAGAGAGCCCTAGCACAGAAACGAAGTCCCAATATAGCAATCAATCAATCCATCAATCAATCTTAAAACAACAATAAAAAATATAAAAAATAAAATACAGCAGAACAGCGACTAATACCTCATGGAAACAGCTGCATGCCGCCCTTTCTGCGCGGTTACTCAGGGACTTACCTCGAGGTCAGTACTCACGTTGAGTTTCCCTTTAGCTCCAGAGCGTGGCACGATGAGCTCCACCCCGGCCATCGAAGCATCCGGCTAGCTAGACAAAACTCATTGTCTTCCCAGAGCCATGTATACAGTGGCCAGTGGCCTGTCAACAGCAGTCAATTTCAAGTAGCTTCAAGGCAGCATGAATGGAGCTTTCAGAATGGGAAAGCAAGGCTAGTTCCATCAGGCCCCCATTTCCACTTGCACACGCAGCATACATCCCTGTGCTTTCTAACAAGTCCAAAGAGACACAGGTTACCCAGTGGTTACTTCGTTGAATCAACTCCTCGAAGCAGGGTGTTCTGCATCTAGCGAACTGCCTCAACCAAGGAAAGCCCCAGCTAGGCCTCCGGGCCCGTGGCTCTTCAAAAGCCTGCAGTGTTATCCGAGGAACTGGGCTTTAGTTGCAGTCGGAACGCAAGCCCACATTCTCCTGCAGGCAGGGTGACTTCAGACAGGGGGTCCCAGATGGAATACGAAGCCGAGTGTTTTCTCAGTGCAGCGCAGACTAGGGCAATGAGTCAGACTTGCACGGCACGTTGGCCCTGCTAGAACGGTGTTCGTGGACCTGTGGGAATGCTGGGGAAGTCAAGCTGTCCCAAGAAAGAGTGCAGTCTGTTGCCCTACACTCGGCATACACAGAGTGGCTCCGAAGGGCTACGGGCCTGGATGTGGCTTAGCAGGCCCATGGGGGCCTGAGGGTACTCAGTGTCCTTGCAGGGAATAGGGTGCCCACGCCAGGCTCCTAGAGGTCCTGCAGAGCGTACTGACGTTAAAATGATGCAGGGCAGTGGCTACGGCCTCCTGGAAACTGCTGCACGCCTCCGCTTCTGCATGGCAATTCAGGGCCTTACCGCGAGGCAAGTGCTCTCGCTGAGGGTCCCGTTAGCGCCACAGCATGGGAGGATGCTGACTTTCTCCTCCAGCAGAGTGACTTCAGGTACGAGGTCCTCGAAGAATTCTAAGCAGAGTGTTTTCTCACGGCAGCTCAGACGGGGGCCGTGACGAACACTTCCATGGCAGGTCGCACTGCCTAGAAATGTGGTCCTGAGGCTGCTCCAGGGCTCTGGAAATGTAGCTCTCCTTAAGGAACGTGCAGGGTGTTGCCCATCACTCGGCATGCACAGAGGGCCTCTGAGGGACCTACCTTTGGGCCTCCATGTTGCTCACAGGCCCACAGGGGTCTGGAGGCACTCAGGGATCCTGGAGGGAAAATGATGCACACCCGAGGGGCCTAAGAGTCCTGGAAAGGGTACTTCCTTTAAAATAGAGCAGAACAGAGGCTTCCCTGGTGGTGCACTGTTTGACAATCTGCCTGCCAATGCAGGGGACACGGGTTCGAGCTCTGGTCTGGGAGGAATCCACATGCCACGGGGCAACTGGGCCCGTGAGCCACAACTACTGAGCCTGCGCCTCTGGAGCCTGTGCTCCGCAACAAGAGAGGCTGAGATACTGAGAGGCCTACGCACCGCGATGAAGAGTGGCCCCCACTTACCGTAACTGGAGAGAGCCCTAGCACAGAAACGAAGACCCAATATAGCAATCAATCAATCAATCCATCAATCAATCTTAAAACAACAATAAAAAATATAAAAACTAAAATAAAATACAGCACAACAGCGACTAATACCTCATGGAAACAGCTACATGCCGCCCTTTCTGCGCGGTTACTCAGGGACTTACCTCGAAGTCAGTACTCACGTTGAGTTTCCCTTTAGCTCCAGAGCGTGGCACGATGAGCTCCACCCCGGCCATCGAAGCATCCGGCTAGCTAGACAAAACTCATTGTCTTCCCAGAGCCATGTATACAGTGGCCAGTGGCCTGTCAACAGCAGTCAATTTCAAGTAGCTTCAAGGCAGCATGAATGGAGCTTTCAGAATGGGAAAGCAAGGCTAGTTCCATCAGGCCCCCATTTCCACTTGCACACGCAGCATACATCCCTGTGCTTTCTAACAAGTCCAAAGAAACACAGGTTACCCAGTGGTTACTTCGTTGAATCAACTCCTCGAAGCAGGGTGTTCTGCATCTAGCGAACTGCCTCAACCAAGGAAAGCCCCAGCTAGGCCTCCGGGCCCGTGGCTCTTCAAAAGCCTGCAGTGTTATCCGAGGAACTGGGCTTTAGTTGCAGTCGGAACGCAAGCCCACATTCTCCTGGAGGCAGGGTGACTTCAGACAGGGGGTCCCAGATGGAATACGAAGCCGAGTGTTTTCTCAGTGCAGCGCAGACTAGGGCAATGAGTCAGACTTGCACGGCACGTTGGCCCTGCTAGAACGGTGTTCGTGGACCTGTGGGAATGCTGGGGAAGTCAAGCTGTCCCAAGAAAGAGTGCAGTCTGTTGCCCTACACTCGGCATACACAGAGTGGCTCCGAAGGGCTACGGGCCTGGATGTGGCTTAGCAGGCCCATGGGGGCCTGAGGGTACTCAGTGTCCTTGCAGGGAATAGGGTGCCCACGCCAGGCTCCTAGAGGTCCTGCAGAGCGTACTGACGTTAAAATAATGCAGGGCAGTGGCTACGGCCTCCTGGAAACTGCTGCACGCCTCCGCTTCTGCATGGCAATTCAGGGCCTTACCGTGAGGCAAGTGCTCTCGCTGAGGGTCCCGTTAGCGCCACAGCATGGGAGGATGCTGACTTTCTCCTCCAGCAGAGTGACTTCAGGTACGAGGTCCTCGAAGAATTCTAAGCAGAGTGTTTTCTCACGGCAGCTCAGACGGGGGCCGTGACGAACACTTCCATGGCAGGTCGCACTGCCTAGAAATGTGGTCCTGAGGCTGCTCCAGGGCTCTGGAAATGTAGCTCTCCTTAAGGAACGTGCAGGGTGTTGCCCATCACTCGGCATGCACAGAGGGCCTCTGAGGGACCTACCTTTGGGCCTCCATGTTGCTCACAGGCCCACAGGGGTCTGGAGGCACTCAGGGATCCTGGAGGGAAAATGATGCACACCCGAGGGGCCTAAGAGTCCTGGAAAGGGTACTTCCTTTAAAATAGAGCAGAACAGAGGCTTCCCTGGTGGTGCACTGGTTGACAATCTGCCTGCCAATGCAGGGGACACGGGTTCGAGCTCTGGTCTGGGAGGAATCCACATGCCACGGGGCAACTGGGCCCGTGAGCCACAACTACTGAGCCTGCGCCTCTGGAGCCTGTGCTCCGCAACAAGAGAGGCTGAGATACTGAGAGGCCTACGCACCGCGATGAAGAGTGGCCCCCACTTACCGTAACTGGAGAGAGCCCTAGCACAGAAACGAAGACCCAATATAGCAATCAATCAATCAATCCATCAATCAATCTTAAAACAACAATAAAAAATATAAAAACTAAAATAAAATACAGCAGAACAGCAACTAATACCTCATGGAAACAGCTGCATGCCGCCCTTTCTGCGCGGTTACTCAGGGACTTACCTCGAGGTCAGTACTCACGTTGAGTTTCCCTTTAGCTCCAGAGCGTGGCACGATGAGCTCCACCCCGGCCATCGAAGCATCCGGCTAGCTAGACAAAACTCATTGTCTTCCCAGAGCCATGTATACAGTGGCCAGTGGCCTGTCAACAGCAGTCAATTTCAAGTAGCTTCAAGGCAGCATGAATGGAGCTTTCAGAATGGGAAAGCAAGGCTAGTTCCATCAGGCCCCCATTTCCACTTGCACACGCAGCATACATCCCTGTGCTTTCTAACAAGTCCAAAGAGACACAGGTTACCCAGTGGTTACTTCGTTGAATCAACTCCTCGAAGCAGGGTGTTCTGCATCTAGCGAACTGCCTCAACCAAGGAAAGCCCCAGCTAGGCCTCCGGGCCCGTGGCTCTTCAAAAGCCTGCAGTGTTATCCGAGGAACTGGGCTTTAGTTGCAGTCGGAAAGCAAGCCCACATTCTCCTGGAGGCAGGGTGACTTCAGACAGGGGGTCCCAGATGGAATACGAAGCCGAGTGTTTTCTCAGTGCAGCGCAGACTAGGGCAATGAGTCAGACTTGCACGGCATGTTGGCCCTGCTAGAACGGTGTTCGTGGACCTGTGGGAATGCTGGAGAAGTCAAGCTGTCCCAAGAAAGAGTGCAGTCTGTTGCCCTACACTCGGCATACACAGAGTGGCTCCGAAGGGCTACGGGCCTGGATGTGGCTTAGCAGGCCCATGGGGGCCTGAGGGTACTCAGTGTCCTTGCAGGGAATAGGGTGCCCACGCCAGGCTCCTAGAGGTCCTGCAGAGCGTACTGACGTTAAAATGATGCAGAGCAGTGGCTACGGCCTCATGGAAACTGCTGCACGCCTCCGCTTCTGCATGGCAATTCAGGGCCTTACCGCGAGGCAAGTGCTCTCGCTGAGGGTCCCGTTAGCGCCACAGCATGGGAGGATGCTGACTTTCTCCTCCAGCAGAGTGACTTCAGGTACGAGGTCCTCGAAGAATTCTAAGCAGAGTGTTTTCTCATGGCAGCTCAGACGGGGGCCGTGACGAACACTTCCATGGCAGGTCGCACTGCCTAGAAATGTGGTCCTGAGGCTGCTCCAGGGCTCTGGAAATGTAGCTCTCCTTATGTTACGTGCAAGGTGTTGCCCATCACTCGGCATGCACAGAGGACCTCTGAGGGACCTACCTTTGGGCCTCGATGTTGCTCAGCAGGCCCACAGGGGTCTGGAGGCACTCAGGGATCCTGGAGGGAAAATGATGCACACCCGAGGGGCCTAAGAGTCTTGGAAAGGGTACTTCCTTTAAAATAGAGCAGAACAGAGGCTTCCCTGGTGGTGCACTGGTTGACAATCTGCCTGCCAATGCAGGGGACACGGGTTCGAGCCCTGGTCTGGGAGGAATCCCCATGCCGCGGAGCAACTGGGCCCGTGAGCCACAACTACTCAGCCTGCGCCTCTGGAGCCTGTGCTCCGCAACAAGAGAGGCTGAGATACTGAGAGACCTACGCACCACGATGAAGAGTGGCCCCCACTTACCGTAACTGGAGAGAGCCCTAGCACAGAAACGAAGTCCCAATATAGCAATCAATCAATCCATCAATCAATCTTAAAACAACAATAAAAAATATAAAAAATAAAATACAGCAGAACAGCGACTAATACCTCATGGAAACAGCTGCATGCCGCCCTTTCTGCGCGGTTACTCAGGGACTTACCTCGAGGTCAGTACTCACGTTGAGTTTCCCTTTAGCTCCAGAGCGTGGCACGATGAGCTCCACCCCGGCCATCGAAGCATCCGGCTAGCTAGACAAAACTCATTGTCTTCCCAGAGCCATGTATACAGTGGCCAGTGGCCTGTCAACAGCAGTCAATTTCAAGTAGCTTCAAGGCAGCATGAATGGAGCTTTCAGAATGGGAAAGCAAGGCTAGTTCCATCAGGCCCCCATTTCCACTTGCACACGCAGCATACATCCCTGTGCTTTCTAACAAGTCCAAAGAGACACAGGTTACCCAGTGGTTACTTCGTTGAATCAACTCCTCGAAGCAGGGTGTTCTGCATCTAGCGAACTGCCTCAACCAAGGAAAGCCCCAGCTAGGCCTCCGGGCCCGTGGCTCTTCAAAAGCCTGCAGTGTTATCCGAGGAACTGGGCTTTAGTTGCAGTCGGAACGCAAGCCCACATTCTCCTGGAGGCAGGGTGACTTCAGACAGGGGGTCCCAGATGGAATACGAAGCCGAGTGTTTTCTCAGTGCAGCGCAGACTAGGGCAATGAGTCAGACTTGCACGGCACGTTGGCCCTGCTAGAACAGTGTTCGTGGACCTGTGGGAATGCTGGAGAAGTCAAGCTGTCCCAAGAAAGAGTGCAGTCTGTTGCCCTACACTCGGCATACACAGAGTGGCTCCGAAGGGCTACGGGCCTGGATGTGGCTTAGCAGGCCCATGGGGGCCTGAGGGTACTCAGTGTCCTTGCAGGGAATAGGGTGTCCACGCCAGGCTCCTAGATGTCCTGCAGAGCGTACTGACGTTAAAATAATGCAGGGCAGTGGCTACGGCCTCATGGAAACTGCTGCACGCCTCCGCTTCTGCATGGCAATTCAGGGCCTTACCGCGAGGCAAGTGCTCTCGCTGAGGGTCCCGTTAGCGCCACAGCATGGGAGGATGCTGACTTTCTCCTCCAGCAGAGTGACTTCAGGTACGAGGTCCTCGAAGAATTCTAAGCAGAGTGTTTTCTCATGGCAGCTCAGACGGGGGCCGTGACGAACACTTCCATGGCAGGTCGCACTGCCTAGAAATGTGGTCCTGAGGCTGCTCCAGGGCTCTGGAAATGTAGCTCTCCTTATGTTACGTGCAAGGTGTTGCCCATCACTCGGCATGCACAGAGGACCTCTGAGGGACCTACCTTTGGGCCTCGATGTTGCTCAGCAGGCCCACAGGGGTCTGGAGGCACTCAGGGATCCTGGAGGGAAAATGATGCACACCCGAGGGGCCTAAGAGTCTTGGAAAGGGTACTTCCTTTAAAATAGAGCAGAACAGAGGCTTCCCTGGTGGTGCACTGGTTGACAATCTGCCTGCCAATGCAGGGGACACGGGTTCGAGCCCTGGTCTGGGAGGAATCCCCATGCCGCGGAGCAACTGGGCCCGTGAGCCACAACTACTCAGCCTGCGCCTCTGGAGCCTGTGCTCCGCAACAAGAGAGGCTGAGATACTGAGAGACCTACGCACCACGATGAAGAGTGGCCCCCACTTACCGTAACTGGAGAGAGCCCTAGCACAGAAACGAAGTCCCAATATAGCAATCAATCAATCCATCAATCAATCTTAAAACAACAATAAAAAATATAAAAAATAAAATACAGCAGAACAGCGACTAATACCTCATGGAAACAGCTGCATGCCGCCCTTTCTGCGCGGTTACTCAGGGACTTACCTCGAGGTCAGTACTCACGTTGAGTTTCCCTTTAGCTCCAGAGCGTGGCACGATGAGCTCCACCCCGGCCATCGAAGCATCCGGCTAGCTAGACAAAACTCATTGTCTTCCCAGAGCCATGTATACAGTGGCCAGTGGCCTGTCAACAGCAGTCAATTTCAAGTAGCTTCAAGGCAGCATGAATGGAGCTTTCAGAATGGGAAAGCAAGGCTAGTTCCATCAGGCCCCCATTTCCACTTGCACACGCAGCATACATCCCTGTGCTTTCTAACAAGTCCAAAGAGACACAGGTTACCCAGTGGTTACTTCGTTGAATCAACTCCTCGAAGCAGGGTGTTCTGCATCTAGCGAACTGCCTCAACCAAGGAAAGCCCCAGCTAGGCCTCCGGGCCCGTGGCTCTTCAAAAGCCTGCAGTGTTATCCGAGGAACTGGGCTTTAGTTGCAGTCGGAACGCAAGCCCACATTCTCCTGGAGGCAGGGTGACTTCAGACAGGGGGTCCCAGATGGAATACGAAGCCGAGTGTTTTCTCAGTGCAGCGCAGACTAGGGCAATGAGTCAGACTTGCACGGCACGTTGGCCCTGCTAGAACGGTGTTCGTGGACCTGTGGGAATGCTGGGGAAGTCAAGCTGTCCCAAGAAAGAGTGCAGTCTGTTGCCCTACACTCGGCATACACAGAGTGGCTCCGAAGGGCTACGGGCCTGGATGTGGCTTAGCAGGCCCATGGGGGCCTGAGGGTACTCAGTGTCCTTGCAGGGAATAGGGTGCCCACGCCAGGCTCCTAGAGGTCCTGCAGAGCGTACTGACGTTAAAATGATGCAGAGCAGTGGCTACGGCCTCATGGAAACTGCTGCACGCCTCCGCTTCTGCATGGCAATTCAGGGCCTTACCGCGAGGCAAGTGCTCTCGCTGAGGGTCCCGTTAGCGCCACAGCATGGGAGGATGCTGACTTTCTCCTCCAGCAGAGTGACTTCAGGTACGAGGTCCTCGAAGAATTCTAAGCAGAGTGTTTTCTCACGGCAGCTCAGACGGGGGCCGTGACGAACACTTCCATGGCAGGTCGCACTGCCTAGAAATGTGCTCCTGAGGCTGCTCCAGGGCTCTGGAAATGTAGCTCTCCTTAAGGAACGTGCAGGGTGTTGCCCATCACTCGGCATGCACAGAGGGCCTCTGAGGGACCTACCTTTGGGCCTCCATGTTGCTCACAGGCCCACAGGGGTCTGGAGGCACTCAGGGATCCTGGAGGGAAAATGATGCACACCCGAGGGGCCTAAGAGTCCTGGAAAGGGTACTTCCTTTAAAATAGAGCAGAACAGAGGCTTCCCTGGTGGTGCACTGGTTGACAATCTGCCTGCCAATGCAGGGGACACGGGTTCGAGCTCTGGTCTGGGAGGAATCCACATGCCACGGGGCAACTGGGCCCGTGAGCCACAACTACTGAGCCTGCGCCTCTGGAGCCTGTGCTCCGCAACAAGAGAGGCTGAGATACTGAGAGGCCTACGCACCGCGATGAAGAGTGGCCCCCACTTACCGTAACTGGAGAGAGCCCTAGCACAGAAACGAAGACCCAATATAGCAATCAATCAATCAATCCATCAATCAATCTTAAAACAACAATAAAAAATATAAAAACTAAAATAAAATACAGCAGAACAGCGACTAATACCTCATGGAAACAGCTGCATGCCGCCCTTTCTGCGCGGTTACTCAGGGACTTACCTCGAGGTCAGTACTCACGTTGAGTTTCCCTTTAGCTCCAGAGCATGGCACGATGAGCTCCACCCCGGCCATCGAAGCATCCGGCTAGCTAGACAAAACTCATTGTCTTCCCAGAGCCATGTATACAGTGGCCAGTGGCCTGTCAACAGCAGTCAATTTCAAGTAGCTTCAAGGCAGCATGAATGGAGCTTTCAGAATGGGAAAGCAAGGCTAGTTCCATCAGGGCCCCATTTCCGCTGGCACACGCAGCATACATCCCCGGGCTTTCTAACAAGTCCAAAGAGACACAGGTTACCCAGTGGTTACTTCGTTGAATCAACTCCTCGAAGCAGGGTGTTCTGCATCTAGCGAACTGCCTCAACCAAGGAAAGCCCCAGCTAGGCCTCCGGGCCCGTGGCTCTTCAAAAGCCTGCAGTGTTATCCGAGGAACTGGGCTTTAGTTGCAGTCGGAACGCAAGCCCACATTCTCCTGGAGGCAGGGTGACTTCAGACAGGGGGTCCCAGATGGAATACGAAGCCGAGTGTTTTCTCAGTGCAGCGCAGACTAGGGCAAGGAGTCAGACTTGCACGGCACGTTGGCCCTGCTAGAACGGTGTTCGTGGACCTGTGGGAATGCTGGAGAAGTCAAGCTGTCCCAAGAAAGAGTGCAGTCTGTTGCCCTACACTCGGCATACACAGAGTGGCTCCGAAGGGCTACGGGCCTGGATGTGGCTTAGCAGGCCCATGGGGGCCTGAGGGTACTCAGTGTCCTTGCAGGGAATAGGGTGCCCACGCCAGGCTCCTAGAGGTCCTGCAGAGCGTACTGACGTTAAAATAATGCAGGGCAGTGGCTACGGCCTCATGGAAACTGCTGCACGCCTCCGCTTCTGCATGGCAATTCAGGGCCTTACCGCGAGGCAAGTGCTCTCGCTGAGGGTCCCGTTAGCGCCACAGCATGGGAGGATGCTGACTTTCTCCTCCAGCAGAGTGACTTCAGGTACGAGGTCCTCGAAGAATTCTAAGCAGAGTGTTTTCTCACGGCAGCTCAGACGGGGGCCGTGACGAACACTTCCATGGCAGGTCGCACTGCCTAGAAATGTGGTCCTGAGGCTGCTCCAGGGCTCTGGAAATGTAGCTCTCCTTAAGGGACGTGCAGGGTGTTGCCCATCACTCGGCATGCACAGAGGGCCTCTGAGGGACCTACCTTTGGGCCTCCATGTTGCTCACAGGCCCACAGGGGTCTGGAGGCACTCAGGGATCCTGGAGGGAAAATGATGCACACCCGAGGGGCCTAAGAGTCTTGGAAAGGGTACTTCCTTTAAAATAGAGCAGAACAGAGGCTTCCCTGGTGGTGCACTGGTTGACAATCTGCCTGCCAATGCAGGGGACACGGGTTCGAGCCATGGTCTGGGAGGAATCCCCATGCCGTGGAGCAACTGGGCCCGTGAGCCACAACTACTCAGCCTGCGCCTCTGGAGCCTGTGCTCCGCAACAAGAGAGGCTGAGATACTGAGAGACCTACGCACCACGATGAAGAGTGGCCCCCACTTACCGTAACTGGAGAGAGCCCTAGCACAGAAACGAAGTCCCAATATAGCAATCAATCAATCCATCAATCAATCTTAAAACAACAATAAAAAATATAAAAAATAAAATAAAGCAGAACAGTGACTAATACCTCATGGAAACAGCTGCATGCCGCCCTTTCTGCGCGGTTACTCAGGGACTTACCTCGAGGTCAGTACTCACGTTGAGTTTCCCTTTAGCTCCAGAGCGTGGCACGATGAGCTCCACCCCGGCCATCGAAGCATCCGGCTAGCTAGACAAAACTCATTGTCTTCCCAGAGCCATGTATACAGTGGCCAGTGGCCTGTCAACAGCAGTCAATTTCAAGTAGCTTCAATGCAGCATGAATGGAGCTTTCAGAATGGGAAAGCAAGGCTAGTTCCATCAGGCCCCCATTTCCACTTGCACACGCAGCAAACATCCCTGTGCTTTCTAACAAGTCCAAAGAGACACAGGTTACCCAGTGGTTACTTCGTTGAGTCAACTCCTCGAAGCAGGGTGTTCTGCATCTAGCGAACTGCCTCAACCAAGGAAAGCCCCAGCTAGGCCTCCGGGCCCGTGGCTCTTCAAAAGCCTGCAGTGTTATCCGAGGAACTGGGCTTTAGTTGCAGTTGGAACGCAAGCCCACATTCTCCTGGAGGCAGGGTGACTTCAGACAGGGGGTCCCAGATGGAATACGAAGCCGAGTGTTTTCTCAGTGCAGCGCAGACTAGGGCAATGAGTCAGACTTGCACGGCATGTTGGCCCTGCTAGAACGGTGTTCGTGGACCTGTGGGAATGCTGGAGAAGTCAAGCTGTCCCAAGAAAGAGTGCAGTCTGTTGCCCTACACTCGGCATACACAGAGTGGCTCCGAAGGGCTACGGGCCTGGATGTGGCTTAGCAGGCCCATGGGGGCCTGAGGGTACTCAGTGTCCTTGCAGGGAATAGGGTGCCCACGCCAGGCTCCTAGAGGTCCTGCAGAGCGTACTGACGTTAAAATAATGCAGGGCAGTGGCTACGGCCTCCTGGAAACTGCTGCACGCCTCCGCTTCTGCATGGCAATTCAGGGCCTTACCGCGAGGCAAGTGCTCTCGCTGAGGGTCCCGTTAGCGCCACAGCATGGGAGGATGCTGACTTTCTCCTCCAGCAGAGTGACTTCAGGTACGAGGTCCTCGAAGAATTCTAAGCAGAGTGTTTTCTCACGGCAGCTCAGACGGGGGCCGTGACGAACACTTCCATGGCAGGTCGCACTGCCTAGAAATGTGGTCCTGAGGCTGCTCCAGGGCTCTGGAAATGTAGCTCTCCTTAAGGAACGTGCAGGGTGTTGCCCATCACTCGGCATGCACAGAGGGCCTCTGAGGGACCTACCTTTGGGCCTCCATGTTGCTCACAGGCCCACAGGGGTCTGGAGGCACTCAGGGATCCTGGAGGGAAAATGATGCACACCCGAGGGGCCTAAGAGTCCTGGAAAGGGTACTTCCTTTAAAATAGAGCAGAACAGAGGCTTCCCTGGTGGTGCACTGGTTGACAATCTGCCTGCCAATGCAGGGGACACGGGTTCGAGCTCTGGTCTGGGAGGAATCCACATGCCACGGGGCAACTGGGCCCGTGAGCCACAACTACTGAGCCTGCGCCTCTGGAGCCTGTGCTCCGCAACAAGAGAGGCTGAGATACTGAGAGGCCTACGCACCGCGATGAAGAGTGGCCCCCACTTACCGTAACTGGAGAGAGCCCTAGCACAGAAACGAAGACCCAATATAGCAATCAATCAATCAATCCATCAATCAATCTTAAAACAACAATAAAAAATATAAAAACTAAAATAAAATACAGCAGAACAGCGACTAATACCTCATGGAAACAGCTGCATGCCGCCCTTTCTGCGCGGTTACTCAGGGACTTACCTCGAGGTCAGTACTCACGTTGAGTTTCCCTTTAGCTCCAGAGCGTGGCACGACGAGCTCCACCCCGGCCATCGAAGCATCCGGCTAGCTAGACAAAACTCATTGTCTTCCCAGAGCCATGTATACAGTGGCCAGTGGCCTGTCAACAGCAGTCAATTTCAAGTAGCTTCAAGGCAGCATGAATGGAGCTTTCAGAATGGGAAAGCAAGGCTAGTTCCATCAGGCCCCCATTTCCGCTGGCACACGCAGCATACATCCCTGTGCTTTCTAACAAGTCCAAAGAGACACAGGTTACCCAGTGGTTACTTCGTTGAGTCAACTCCTCGAAGCAGGGTGTTCTGCATCTAGCGAACTGCCTCAACCAAGGAAAGCCCCAGCTAGGCCTCCGGGCCCGTGGCTCTTCAAAAGCCTGCAGTGTTATCCGAGGAACTGGGCTTTAGTTGCAGTCGGAACGCAAGCCCACATTCTCCTGGAGGCAGGGTGACTTCAGACAGGGGGTCCCAGATGGAATACGAAGCCGAGTGTTTTCTCAGTGCAGCGCAGACTAGGGCAATGAGTCAGACTTGCACGGCACGTTGGCCCTGCTAGAACGGTGTTCGTGGACCTGTGGGAATGCTGGAGAAGTCAAGCTGTCCCAAGAAAGAGTGCAGTCTGTTGCCCTACACTCGGCATACACAGAGTGGCTCCGAAGGGCTACGGGCCTGGATGTGGCTTAGCAGGCCCATGGGGGCCTGAGGGTACTCAGTGTCCTTGCAGGGAATAGGGTGCCCACGCCAGGCTCCTAGAGGTCCTGCAGAGCGTACTGACGTTAAAATAATGCAGGGCAGTGGCTACGGCCTCCTGGAAACTGCTGCACGCCTCCGCTTCTGCATGGCAATTCAGGGCCTTACCGCGAGGCAAGTGCTCTCGCTGAGGGTCCCGTTAGCGCCACAGCATGGGAGGATGCTGACTTTCTCCTCCAGCAGAGTGACTTCAGGTACGAGGTCCTCGAAGAATTCTAAGCAGAGTGTTTTCTCACGGCAGCTCAGACGGGGGCCGTGACGAACACTTCCATGGCAGGTCGCACTGCCTAGAAATGTGGTCCTGAGGCTGCTCCAGGGCTCTGGAAATGTAGCTCTCCTTAAGGAACGTGCAGGGTGTTGCCCATCACTCGGCATGCACAGAGGGCCTCTGAGGGACCTACCTTTGGGCCTCCATGTTGCTCACAGGCCCACAGGGGTCTGGAGGCACTCAGGGATCCTGGAGGGAAAATGATGCACACCCGAGGGGCCTAAGAGTCCTGGAAAGGGTACTTCCTTTAAAATAGAGCAGAACAGAGGCTTCCCTGGTGGTGCACTGGTTGACAATCTGCCTGCCAATGCAGGGGACACGGGTTCGAGCTCTGGTCTGGGAGGAATCCACATGCCACGGGGCAACTGGGCCCGTGAGCCACAACTACTGAGCCTGCGCCTCTGGAGCCTGTGCTCCGCAACAAGAGAGGCTGAGATACTGAGAGGCCTACGCACCGCGATGAAGAGTGGCCCCCACTTACCGTAACTGGAGAGAGCCCTAGCACAGAAACGAAGACCCAATATAGCAATCAATCAATCAATCCATCAATCAATCTTAAAACAACAATAAAAAATATAAAAACTAAAATAAAATACAGCAGAACAGCGACTAATACCTCATGGAAACAGCTGCATGCCGCCCTTTCTGCGCGGTTACTCAGGGACTTACCTCGAGGTCAGTACTCACGTTGAGTTTCCCTTTAGCTCCAGAGCGTGGCACGATGAGCTCCACCCCGGCCATCGAAGCATCCGGCTAGCTAGACAAAACTCATTGTCTTCCCAGAGCCATGTATACAGTGGCCAGTGGCCTGTCAACAGCAGTCAATTTCAAGTAGCTTCAAGGCAGCATGAATGGAGCTTTCAGAATGGGAAAGCAAGGCTAGTTCCATCAGGCCCCCATTTCCACTTGCACACGCAGCAAACATCCCTGTGCTTTCTAACAAGTCCAAAGAGACACAGGTTACCCAGTGGTTACTTCGTTGAGTCAACTCCTCGAAGCAGGGTGTTCTGCATCTAGCGAACTGCCTCAACCAAGGAAAGCCCCAGCTAGGCCTCCGGGCCCGTGGCTCTTCAAAAGCCTGCAGTGTTATCCGAGGAACTGGGCTTTAGTTGCAGTTGGAACGCAAGCCCACATTCTCCTGGAGGCAGGGTGACTTCAGACAGGGGGTCCCAGATGGAATACGAAGCCGAGTGTTTTCTCAGTGCAGCGCAGACTAGGGCAATGAGTCAGACTTGCACGGCATGTTGGCCCTGCTAGAACGGTGTTCGTGGACCTGTGGGAATGCTGGAGAAGTCAAGCTGTCCCAAGAAAGAGTGCAGTCTGTTGCCCTACACTCGGCATACACAGAGTGGCTCCGAAGGGCTACGGGCCTGGATGTGGCTTAGCAGGCCCATGGGGGCCTGAGGGTACTCAGTGTCCTTGCAGGGAATAGGGTGCCCACGCCAGGCTCCTAGAGGTCCTGCAGAGCGTACTGACGTTAAAATAATGCAGGGCAGTGGCTACGGCCTCCTGGAAACTGCTGCACGCCTCCGCTTCTGCATGGCAATTCAGGGCCTTACCGCGAGGCAAGTGCTCTCGCTGAGGGTCCCGTTAGCGCCACAGCATGGGAGGATGCTGACTTTCTCCTCCAGCAGAGTGACTTCAGGTACGAGGTCCTCGAAGAATTCTAAGCAGAGTGTTTTCTCACGGCAGCTCAGACGGGGGCCGTGACGAACACTTCCATGGCAGGTCGCACTGCCTAGAAATGTGGTCCTGAGGCTGCTCCAGGGCTCTGGAAATGTAGCTCTCCTTAAGGAACGTGCAGGGTGTTGCCCATCACTCGGCATGCACAGAGGGCCTCTGAGGGACCTACCTTTGGGCCTCCATGTTGCTCACAGGCCCACAGGGGTCTGGAGGCACTCAGGGATCCTGGAGGGAAAATGATGCACACCCGAGGGGCCTAAGAGTCCTGGAAAGGGTACTTCCTTTAAAATAGAGCAGAACAGAGGCTTCCCTGGTGGTGCACTGGTTGACAATCTGCCTGCCAATGCAGGGGACACGGGTTCGAGCTCTGGTCTGGGAGGAATCCACATGCCACGGGGCAACTGGGCCCGTGAGCCACAACTACTGAGCCTGCGCCTCTGGAGCCTGTGCTCCGCAACAAGAGAGGCTGAGATACTGAGAGGCCTACGCACCGCGATGAAGAGTGGCCCCCACTTACCGTAACTGGAGAGAGCCCTAGCACAGAAACGAAGACCCAATATAGCAATCAATCAATCAATCCATCAATCAATCTTAAAACAACAATAAAAAATATAAAAACTAAAATAAAATACAGCAGAACAGCGACTAATACCTCATGGAAACAGCTGCATGCCGCCCTTTCTGCGCGGTTACTCAGGGACTTACCTCGAGGTCAGTACTCACGTTGAGTTTCCCTTTAGCTCCAGAGCGTGGCACGACGAGCTCCACCCCGGCCATCGAAGCATCCGGCTAGCTAGACAAAACTCATTGTCTTCCCAGAGCCATGTATACAGTGGCCAGTGGCCTGTCAACAGCAGTCAATTTCAAGTAGCTTCAAGGCAGCATGAATGGAGCTTTCAGAATGGGAAAGCAAGGCTAGTTCCATCAGGCCCCCATTTCCGCTGGCACACGCAGCATACATCCCTGTGCTTTCTAACAAGTCCAAAGAGACACAGGTTACCCAGTGGTTACTTCGTTGAGTCAACTCCTCGAAGCAGGGTGTTCTGCATCTAGCGAACTGCCTCAACCAAGGAAAGCCCCAGCTAGGCCTCCGGGCCCGTGGCTCTTCAAAAGCCTGCAGTGTTATCCGAGGAACTGGGCTTTAGTTGCAGTCGGAACGCAAGCCCACATTCTCCTGGAGGCAGGGTGACTTCAGACAGGGGGTCCCAGATGGAATACGAAGCCGAGTGTTTTCTCAGTGCAGCGCAGACTAGGGCAATGAGTCAGACTTGCACGGCACGTTGGCCCTGCTAGAACGGTGTTCGTGGACCTGTGGGAATGCTGGAGAAGTCAAGCTGTCCCAAGAAAGAGTGCAGTCTGTTGCCCTACACTCGGCATACACAGAGTGGCTCCGAAGGGCTACGGGCCTGGATGTGGCTTAGCAGGCCCATGGGGGCCTGAGGGTACTCAGTGTCCTTGCAGGGAATAGGGTGCCCACGCCAGGCTCCTAGAGGTCCTGCAGAGCGTACTGACGTTAAAATAATGCAGGGCAGTGGCTACGGCCTCCTGGAAACTGCTGCACGCCTCCGCTTCTGCATGGCAATTCAGGGCCTTACCGCGAGGCAAGTGCTCTCGCTGAGGGTCCCGTTAGCGCCACAGCATGGGAGGATGCTGACTTTCTCCTCCAGCAGAGTGACTTCAGGTACGAGGTCCTCGAAGAATTCTAAGCAGAGTGTTTTCTCACGGCAGCTCAGACGGGGGCCGTGACGAACACTTCCATGGCAGGTCGCACTGCCTAGAAATGTGGTCCTGAGGCTGCTCCAGGGCTCTGGAAATGTAGCTCTCCTTAAGGAACGTGCAGGGTGTTGCCCATCACTCGGCATGCACAGAGGGCCTCTGAGGGACCTACCTTTGGGCCTCCATGTTGCTCACAGGCCCACAGGGGTCTGGAGGCACTCAGGGATCCTGGAGGGAAAATGATGCACACCCGAGGGGCCTAAGAGTCCTGGAAAGGGTACTTCCTTTAAAATAGAGCAGAACAGAGGCTTCCCTGGTGGTGCACTGGTTGACAATCTGCCTGCCAATGCAGGGGACACGGGTTCGAGCTCTGGTCTGGGAGGAATCCACATGCCACGGGGCAACTGGGCCCGTGAGCCACAACTACTGAGCCTGCGCCTCTGGAGCCTGTGCTCCGCAACAAGAGAGGCTGAGATACTGAGAGGCCTACGCACCGCGATGAAGAGTGGCCCCCACTTACCGTAACTGGAGAGAGCCCTAGCACAGAAACGAAGACCCAATATAGCAATCAATCAATCAATCCATCAATCAATCTTAAAACAACAATAAAAAATATAAAAACTAAAATAAAATACAGCAGAACAGCGACTAATACCTCATGGAAAGAGCTGCATGCCGCCCTTTCTGCGCGGTTACTCAGGGACTTACCTCGAGGTCAGTACTCACGTTGAGTTTCCCTTTAGCTCCAGAGCGTGGCACGATGAGCTCCACCCCGGCCATCGAAGCATCCGGCTAGCTAGACAAAACTCATTGTCTTCCCAGAGCCATGTATACAGTGGCCAGTGGCCTGTCAACAGCAGTCAATTTCAAGTAGCTTCAAGGCAGCATGAATGGAGCTTTCAGAATGGGAAAGCAAGGCTAGTTCCATCAGGCCCCCATTTCCGCTTGCACACGCAGCATACATCCCTGTGCTTTCTAACAAGTCCAAAGAGACACAGGTTACCCAGTGGTTACTTCGTTGAGTCAACTCCTCGAAGCAGGGTGTTCTGCATCTAGCGAACTGCCTCAACCAAGGAAAGCCCCAGCTAGGCCTCCGGGCCCGTGGCTCTTCAAAAGCCTGCAGTGTTATCCGAGGAACTGGGCTTTAGTTGCAGTCGGAACGCAAGCCCACATTCTCCTGGAGGCAGGGTGACTTCAGACAGGGGGTCCCAGATGGAATACGAAGCCGAGTGTTTTCTCAGTGCAGCGCAGACTAGGGCAATGAGTCAGACTTGCACGGCACGTTGGCCCTGCTAGAACGGTGTTCGTGGACCTGTGGGAATGCTGGAGAAGTCAAGCTGTCCCAAGAAAGAGTGCAGTCTGTTGCCCTACACTCGGCATACACAGAGTGGCTCCGAAGGGCTACGGGCCTGGATGTGGCTTAGCAGGCCCATGGGGGCCTGAGGGTACTCAGTGTCCTTGCAGGGAATAGGGTGCCCACGCCAGGCTCCTAGAAGTCCTGCAGAGCGTACTGACGTTAAAATAATGCAGGGCAGTGGCTACGGCCTCCTGGAAACTGCTGCACGCCTCCGCTTCTGCATGGCAATTCAGGGCCTTACCGCGAGGCAAGTGCTCTCGCTGAGGGTCCCGTTAGCGCCACAGCATGGGAGGATGCTGACTTTCTCCTCCAGCAGAGTGACTTCAGGTACGAGGTCCTCGAAGAATTCTAAGCAGAGTGTTTTCTCACGGCAGCTCAGACGGGGGCCGTGACGAACACTTCCATGGCAGGTCGCACTGCCTAGAAATGTGGTCCTGAGGCTGCTCCAGGGCTCTGGAAATGTAGCTCTCCTTAAGGAACGTGCAGGGTGTTGCCCATCACTCGGCATGCACAGAGGGCCTCTGAGGGACCTACCTTTGGGCCTCCATGTTGCTCACAGGCCCACAGGGGTCTGGAGGCACTCAGGGATCCTGGAGGGAAAATGATGCACACCCGAGGGGCCTAAGAGTCCTGGAAAGGGTACTTCCTTTAAAATAGAGCAGAACAGAGGCTTCCCTGGTGGTGCACTGGTTGACAATCTGCCTGCCAATGCAGGGGACACGGGTTCGAGCTCTGGTCTGGGAGGAATCCACATGCCACGGGGCAACTGGGCCCGTGAGCCACAACTACTGAGCCTGCGCCTCTGGAGCCTGTGCTCCGCAACAAGAGAGGCTGAGATACTGAGAGGCCTACGCACCGCGATGAAGAGTGGCCCCCACTTACCGTAACTGGAGAGAGCCCTAGCACAGAAACGAAGACCCAATATAGCAATCAATCAATCAATCCATCAATCAATCTTAAAACAACAATAAAAAATATAAAAACTAAAATAAAATACAGCAGAACAGCGACTAATACCTCATGGAAAGAGCTGCATGCCGCCCTTTCTGCGCGGTTACTCAGGGACTTACCTCGAGGTCAGTACTCACGTTGAGTTTCCCTTTAGCTCCAGAGCGTGGCACGATGAGCTCCACCCCGGCCATCGAAGCATCCGGCTAGCTAGACAAAACTCATTGTCTTCCCAGAGCCATGTATACAGTGGCCAGTGGCCTGTCAACAGCAGTCAATTTCAAGTAGCTTCAAGGCAGCATGAATGGAGCTTTCAGAATGGGAAAGCAAGGCTAGTTCCATCAGGCCCCCATTTCCGCTGGCACACGCAGCATACATCCCTGGGCTTTCTAACAAGTCCAAAGAGACACAGGTTACCCAGTGGTTACTTCGTTGAATCAACTCCTCGAAGCAGGGTGTTCTGCATCTAGCGAACTGCCTCAACCAAGGAAAGCCCCAGCTAGGCCTCCGGGCCCGTGGCTCTTCAAAAGCCTGCAGTGTTATCCGAGGAACTGGGCTTTAGTTGCAGTCGGAACGCAAGCCGACATTCTCCTGCAGGCAGGGTGACTTCAGACAGGGGGTCCCAGATGGAATACGAAGCCGAGTGTTTTCTCAGTGCAGCGCAGACTAGGGCAATGAGTCAGACTTGCACGGCATGTTGGCCCTGCTAGAACGGTGTTCGTGGACCTGTGGGAATGCTGGGGAAGTCAAGCTGTCCCAAGAAAGAGTGCAGTCTGTTGCCCTACACTCGGCATACACAGAGTGGCTCCGAAGGGCTACGGGCCTGGATGTGGCTTAGCAGGCCCATGGGGGCCTGAGGGTACTCAGTGTCCTTGCAGGGAATAGGGTGCCCACGCCAGGCTCCTAGAGGTCCTGCAGAGCGTACTGACGTTAAAATGATGCAGGGCAGTGGCTACGGCCTCATGGAAACTGCTGCACGCCTCCGCTTCTGCATGGCAATTCAGGGCCTTACCGCGAGGCAAGTGCTCTCGCTGAGGGTCCCGTTAGCGCCACAGCATGGGAGGATGCTGACTTTCTCCTCCAGCAGAGTGACTTCAGGTACGAGGTCCTCGAAGAATTCTAAGCAGAGTGTTTTCTCACGGCAGCTCAGACGGGGGCCGTGACGAACACTTCCATGGCAGGTCGCACTGCCTAGAAATGTGGTCCTGAGGCTGCTCCAGGGCTCTGGAAATGTAGCTCTCCTTAAGGAACGTGCAGGGTGTTGCCCATCACTCGGCATGCACAGAGGGCCTCTGAGGGACCTACCTTTGGGCCTCCATGTTGCTCACAGGCCCACAGGGGTCTGGAGGCACTCAGGGATCCTGGAGGGAAAATGATGCACACCCGAGGGGCCTAAGAGTCCTGGAAAGGGTACTTCCTTTAAAATAGAGCAGAACAGAGGCTTCCCTGGTGGTGCACTGGCTGACAATCTGCCTGCCAATGCAGGGGACACGGGTTCGAGCTCTGGTCTGGGAGGAATCCACATGCCACGGGGCAACTGGGCCCGTGAGCCACAACTACTGAACCTGCGCCTCTGGAGCCTGTGCTCCGCAATAAGAGAGGCTGAGATACTGAGAGGCCTACGCACCGCGATGAAGAGTGGCCCCCACTTACCGTAACTGGAGAGAGCCCTAGCACAGAAACGAAGACCCAATATAGCAATCAATCAATCAATCCATCAATCAATCTTAAAACAACAATAAAAAATATAAAAACTAAAATAAAATACAGCAGAACAGCGACTAATACCTCATGGAAACAGCTGCATGCCGCCCTTTCTGCGCGGTTACTCAGGGACTTACCTCGAGGTCAGTACTCACGTTGAGTTTCCCTTTAGCTCCAGAGCGTGGCACGACGAGCTCCAGCCCGGCCATCGAAGCATCCGGCTAGCTAGACAAAACTCATTGTCTTCAAAGAGCCATGTATACAGTGGCCAGTGGCCTGTCAACAGCAGTCAATTTCAAGTAGCTTCAAGGCAGCATGAATGGAGCTTTCAGAATGGGAAAGCAAGGCTAGTTCCATCAGGCCCCCATTTCCGCTGGCACACGCAGCATACATCCCTGTGCTTTCTAACAAGTCCAAAGAGACACAGGTTACCCAGTGGTTACTTCGTTGAGTCAACTCCTCGAAGCAGGGTGTTCTGCATCTAGTGAACTGCCTCAACCAAGGAAAGCCCCAGCTAGGCCTCCGGGCCCGTGGCTCTTCAAAAGCCTGCAGTGTTATCCGAGGAACTGGGCTTTAGTTGCAGTCGGAACGCAAGCCCACATTCTCCTGGAGGCAGGGTGACTTCAGACAGGGGGTCCCAGATGGAATACGAAGCCGAGTGTTTTCTCAGTGCAGCGCAGACTAGGGCAATGAGTCAGACTTGCACGGCACGTTGGCCCTGCTAGAACGGTGTTCGTGGACCTGTGGGAATGCTGGAGAAGTCAAGCTGTCCCAAGAAAGAGTGCAGTCTGTTGCCCTACACTCGGCATACACAGAGTGGCTCCGAAGGGCTACGGGCCTGGATGTGGCTTAGCAGGCCCATGGGGGCCTGAGGGTACTCAGTGTCCTTGCAGGGAATAGGGTGCCCACGCCAGGCTCCTAGAGGTCCTGCAGAGCGTACTGACGTTAAAATGATGCAGGGCAGTGGCTACGGCCTCCTGGAAACTGCTGCACGCCTCCGCTTCTGCATGGCAATTCAGGGCCTTACCGCGAGGCAAGTGCTCTCGCTGAGGGTCCCGTTAGCGCCACAGCATGGGAGGATGCTGACTTTCTCCTCCAGCAGAGTGACTTCAGGTACGAGGTCCTCGAAGAATTCTAAGCAGAGTGTTTTCTCACGGCAGCTCAGACGGGGGCCGTGACGAACACTTCCATGGCAGGTCGCACTGCCTAGAAATGTGGTCCTGAGGCTGCTCCAGGGCTCTGGAAATGTAGCTCTCCTTAAGGAACGTGCAGGGTGTTGCCCATCACTCGGCATGCACAGAGGGCCTCTGAGGGACCTACCTTTGGGCCTCCATGTTGCTCACAGGCCCACAGGGGTCTGGAGGCACTCAGGGATCCTGGAGGGAAAATGATGCACACCCGAGGGGCCTAAGAGTCCTGGAAAGGGTACTTCCTTTAAAATAGAGCAGAACAGAGGCTTCCCTGGTGGTGCACTGGTTGACAATCTGCCTGCCAATGCAGGGGACACGGGTTCGAGCTCTGGTCTGGGAGGAATCCACATGCCACGGGGCAACTGGGCCCGTGAGCCACAACTACTGAGCCTGCGCCTCTGGAGCCTGTGCTCCGCAACAAGAGAGGCTGAGATACTGAGAGGCCTACGCACCGCGATGAAGAGTGGCCCCCACTTACCGTAACTGGAGAGAGCCCTAGCACAGAAACGAAGACCCAATATAGCAATCAATCAATCAATCCATCAATCAATCTTAAAACAACAATAAAAAATATAAAAACTAAAATAAAATACAGCAGAACAGCGACTAATACCTCATGGAAAGAGCTGCATGCCGCCCTTTCTGCGCGGTTACTCAGGGACTTACCTCGAGGTCAGTACTCACGTTGAGTTTCCCTTTAGCTCCAGAGCGTGGCACGATGAGCTCCACCCCGGCCATCGAAGCATCCGGCTAGCTAGACAAAACTCATTGTCTTCCCAGAGCCATGTATACAGTGGCCAGTGGCCTGTCAACAGCAGTCAATTTCAAGTAGCTTCAAGGCAGCATGAATGGAGCTTTCAGAATGGGAAAGCAAGGCTAGTTCCATCAGGCCCCCATTTCCGCTGGCACACGCAGCATACATCCCTGGGCTTTCTAACAAGTCCAAAGAGACACAGGTTACCCAGTGGTTACTTCGTTGAATCAACTCCTCGAAGCAGGGTGTTCTGCATCTAGCGAACTGCCTCAACCAAGGAAAGCCCCAGCTAGGCCTCCGGGCCCGTGGCTCTTCAAAAGCCTGCAGTGTTATCCGAGGAACTGGGCTTTAGTTGCAGTCGGAACGCAAGCCGACATTCTCCTGCAGGCAGGGTGACTTCAGACAGGGGGTCCCAGATGGAATACGAAGCCGAGTGTTTTCTCAGTGCAGCGCAGACTAGGGCAATGAGTCAGACTTGCACGGCATGTTGGCCCTGCTAGAACGGTGTTCGTGGACCTGTGGGAATGCTGGGGAAGTCAAGCTGTCCCAAGAAAGAGTGCAGTCTGTTGCCCTACACTCGGCATACACAGAGTGGCTCCGAAGGGCTACGGGCCTGGATGTGGCTTAGCAGGCCCATGGGGGCCTGAGGGTACTCAGTGTCCTTGCAGGGAATAGGGTGCCCACGCCAGGCTCCTAGAGGTCCTGCAGAGCGTACTGACGTTAAAATGATGCAGGGCAGTGGCTACGGCCTCATGGAAACTGCTGCACGCCTCCGCTTCTGCATGGCAATTCAGGGCCTTACCGCGAGGCAAGTGCTCTCGCTGAGGGTCCCGTTAGCGCCACAGCATGGGAGGATGCTGACTTTCTCCTCCAGCAGAGTGACTTCAGGTACGAGGTCCTCGAAGAATTCTAAGCAGAGTGTTTTCTCACGGCAGCTCAGACGGGGGCCGTGACGAACACTTCCATGGCAGGTCGCACTGCCTAGAAATGTGGTCCTGAGGCTGCTCCAGGGCTCTGGAAATGTAGCTCTCCTTAAGGAACGTGCAGGGTGTTGCCCATCACTCGGCATGCACAGAGGGCCTCTGAGGGACCTACCTTTGGGCCTCCATGTTGCTCACAGGCCCACAGGGGTCTGGAGGCACTCAGGGATCCTGGAGGGAAAATGATGCACACCCGAGGGGCCTAAGAGTCCTGGAAAGGGTACTTCCTTTAAAATAGAGCAGAACAGAGGCTTCCCTGGTGGTGCACTGGCTGACAATCTGCCTGCCAATGCAGGGGACACGGGTTCGAGCTCTGGTCTGGGAGGAATCCACATGCCACGGGGCAACTGGGCCCGTGAGCCACAACTACTGAACCTGCGCCTCTGGAGCCTGTGCTCCGCAACAAGAGAGGCTGAGATACTGAGAGGCCTATGCACCGCGATGAAGAGTGGCCCCCACTTACCGTAACTGGAGAGAGCCCTAGCACAGAAACGAAGACCCAATATAGCAATCAATCAATCAATCCATCAATCAATCTTAAAACAACAATAAAAAATATAAAAACTAAAATAAAATACAGCAGAACAGCGACTAATACCTCATGGAAACAGCTGCATGCCGCCCTTTCTGCGCGGTTACTCAGGGACTTACCTCGAGGTCAGTACTCACGTTGAGTTTCCCTTTAGCTCCAGAGCGTGGCACGACGAGCTCCAGCCCGGCCATCGAAGCATCCGGCTAGCTAGACAAAACTCATTGTCTTCCCAGAGCCATGTATACAGTGGCCAGTGGCCTGTCAACAGCAGTCAATTTCAAGTAGCTTCAAGGCAGCATGAATGGAGCTTTCAGAATGGGAAAGCAAGGCTAGTTCCATCAGGCCCCCATTTCCGCTGGCACACGCAGCATACATCCCTGTGCTTTCTAACAAGTCCAAAGAGACACAGGTTACCCAGTGGTTACTTCGTTGAGTCAACTCCTCGAAGCAGGGTGTTCTGCATCTAGTGAACTGCCTCAACCAAGGAAAGCCCCAGCTAGGCCTCCGGGCCCGTGGCTCTTCAAAAGCCTGCAGTGTTATCCGAGGAACTGGGCTTTAGTTGCAGTCGGAACGCAAGCCCACATTCTCCTGGAGGCAGGGTGACTTCAGACAGGGGGTCCCAGATGGAATACGAAGCCGAGTGTTTTCTCAGTGCAGCGCAGACTAGGGCAATGAGTCAGACTTGCACGGCACGTTGGCCCTGCTAGAACGGTGTTCGTGGACCTGTGGGAATGCTGGAGAAGTCAAGCTGTCCCAAGAAAGAGTGCAGTCTGTTGCCCTACACTCGGCATACACAGAGTGGCTCCGAAGGGCTACGGGCCTGGATGTGGCTTAGCAGGCCCATGGGGGCCTGAGGGTACTCAGTGTCCTTGCAGGGAATAGGGTGCCCACGCCAGGCTCCTAGAGGTCCTGCAGAGCGTACTGACGTTAAAATAATGCAGGGCAGTGGCTACGGCCTCCTGGAAACTGCTGCACGCCTCCGCTTCTGCATGGCAATTCAGGGCCTTACCGCGAGGCAAGTGCTCTCGCTGAGGGTCCCGTTAGCGCCACAGCATGGGAGGATGCTGACTTTCTCCTCCAGCAGAGTGACTTCAGGTACGAGGTCCTCGAAGAATTCTAAGCAGAGTGTTTTCTCACGGCAGCTCAGACGGGGGCCGTGACGAACACTTCCATGGCAGGTCGCACTGCCTAGAAATGTGGTCCTGAGGCTGCTCCAGGGCTCTGGAAATGTAGCTCTCCTTAAGGAATGTGCAGGGTGTTGCCCATCACTCGGCATGCACAGAGGGCCTCTGAGGGACCTACCTTTGGGCCTCCATGTTGCTCACAGGCCCACAGGGGTCTGGAGGCACTCAGGGATCCTGGAGGGAAAATGATGCACACCCGAGGGGCCTAAGAGTCCTGGAAAGGGTACTTCCTTTAAAATAGAGCAGAACAGAGGCTTCCCTGGTGGTGCACTGGTTGACAATCTGCCTGCCAATGCAGGGGACACGGGTTCGAGCTCTGGTCTGGGAGGAATCCACATGCCACGGGGCAACTGGGCCCGTGAGCCACAACTACTGAGCCTGCGCCTCTGGAGCCTGTGCTCCGCAACAAGAGAGGCTGAGATACTGAGAGGCCTACGCACCGCGATGAAGAGTGGCCCCCACTTACCGTAACTGGAGAGAGCCCTAGCACAGAAACGAAGACCCAATATAGCAATCAATCAATCAATCCATCAATCAATCTTAAAACAACAATAAAAAATATAAAAACTAAAATAAAATACAGCAGAACAGCGACTAATACCTCATGGAAACAGCTGCATGCCGCCCTTTCTGCGCGGTTACTCAGGGACTTACCTCGAGGTCAGTACTCACGTTGAGTTTCCCTTTAGCTCCAGAGCGTGGCACGACGAGCTCCACCCCGGCCATCGAAGCATCCGGCTAGCTAGACAAAACTCATTGTCTTCCCAGAGCCATGTATACAGTGGCCAGTGGCCTGTCAACAGCAGTCAATTTCAAGTAGCTTCAAGGCAGCATGAATGGAGCTTTCAGAATGGGAAAGCAAGGCTAGTTCCATCAGGCCCCCATTTCCGCTTGCACACGCAGCATACATCCCTGTGCTTTCTAACAAGTCCAAAGAGACACAGGTTACCCAGTGGTTACTTCGTTGAGTCAACTCCTCGAAGCAGGGTGTTCTGCATCTAGCGAACTGCCTCAACCAAGGAAAGCCCCAGCTAGGCCTCCGGGCCCGTGGCTCTTCAAAAGCCTGCAGTGTTATCCGAGGAACTGGGCTTTAGTTGCAGTCGGAACGCAAGCCCACATTCTCCTGGAGGCAGGGTGACTTCAGACAGGGGGTCCCAGATGGAATACGAAGCCGAGTGTTTTCTCAGTGCAGCGCAGACTAGGGCAATGAGTCAGACTTGCACGGCACGTTGGCCCTGCTAGAACGGTGTTCGTGGACCTGTGGGAATGCTGGAGAAGTCAAGCTGTCCCAAGAAAGAGTGCAGTCTGTTGCCCTACACTCGGCATACACAGAGTGGCTCCGAAGGGCTACGGGCCTGGATGTGGCTTAGCAGGCCCATGGGGGCCTGAGGGTACTCAGTGTCCTTGCAGGGAATAGGGTGCCCACGCCAGGCTCCTAGAGGTCCTGCAGAGCGTACTGACGTTAAAATAATGCAGGGCAGTGGCTACGGCCTCCTGGAAACTGCTGCACGCCTCCGCTTCTGCATGGCAATTCAGGGCCTTACCGCGAGGCAAGTGCTCTCGCTGAGGGTCCCGTTAGCGCCACAGCATGGGAGGATGCTGACTTTCTCCTCCAGCAGAGTGACTTCAGGTACGAGGTCCTCGAAGAATTCTAAGCAGAGTGTTTTCTCACGGCAGCTCAGACGGGGGCCGTGACGAACACTTCCATGGCAGGTCGCACTGCCTAGAAATGTGGTCCTGAGGCTGCTCCAGGGCTCTGGAAATGTAGCTCTCCTTAAGGAACGTGCAGGGTGTTGCCCATCACTCGGCATGCACAGAGGGCCTCTGAGGGACCTACCTTTGGGCCTCCATGTTGCTCACAGGCCCACAGGGGTCTGGAGGCACTCAGGGATCCTGGAGGGAAAATGATGCACACCCGAGGGGCCTAAGAGTCCTGGAAAGGGTACTTCCTTTAAAATAGAGCAGAACAGAGGCTTCCCTGGTGGTGCACTGGTTGACAATCTGCCTGCCAATGCAGGGGACACGGGTTCGAGCTCTGGTCTGGGAGGAATCCACATGCCACGGGGCAACTGGGCCCGTGAGCCACAACTACTGAGCCTGCGCCTCTGGAGCCTGTGCTCCGCAACAAGAGAGGCTGAGATACTGAGAGGCCTACGCACCGCGATGAAGAGTGGCCCCCACTTACCGTAACTGGAGAGAGCCCTAGCACAGAAACGAAGACCCAATATAGCAATCAATCAATCAATCCATCAATCAATCTTAAAACAACAATAAAAAATATAAAAACTAAAATAAAATACAGCAGAACAGCGACTAATACCTCATGGAAACAGCTGCATGCCGCCCTTTCTGCGCGGTTACTCAGGGACTTACCTCGAGGTCAGTACTCACGTTGAGTTTCCCTTTAGCTCCAGAGCGTGGCACGATGAGCTCCACCCCGGCCATCGAAGCATCCGGCTAGCTAGACAAAACTCATTGTCTTCCCAGAGCCATGTATACAGTGGCCAGTGGCCTGTCAACAGCAGTCAATTTCAAGTAGCTTCAAGGCAGCATGAATGGAGCTTTCAGAATGGGAAAGCAAGGCTAGTTCCATCAGGCCCCCATTTCCGCTGGCACACGCAGCATACATCCCTGGGCTTTCTAACAAGTCCAAAGAGACACAGGTTACCCAGTGGTTACTTCGTTGAGTCAACTCCTCGAAGCAGGGTGTTCTGCATCTAGCGAACTGCCTCAACCAAGGAAAGCCCCAGCTAGGCCTCCGGGCCCGTGGCTCTTCAAAAGCCTGCAGTGTTATCCGAGGAACTGGGCTTTAGTTGCAGTCGGAACGCAAGCCCACATTCTCCTGCAGGCAGGGTGACTTCAGACAGGGGGTCCCAGATGGAATACGAAGCCGAGTGTTTTCTCAGTGCAGCGCAGACTAGGGCAATGAGTCAGACTTGCACGGCACGTTGGCCCTGCTAGAACGGTGTTCGTGGACCTGTGGGAATGCTGGAGAAGTCAAGCTGTCCCAAGAAAGAGTGCAGTCTGTTGCCCTACACTCGGCATACACAGAGTGGCTCCGAAGGGCTACGGGCCTGGATGTGGCTTAGCAGGCCCATGGGGGCCTGAGGGTACTCAGTGTCCTTGCAGGGAATAGGGTGCCCACGCCAGGCTCCTAGAGGTCCTGCAGAGCGTACTGACGTTAAAATAATGCAGGGCAGTGGCTACGGCCTCCTGGAAACTGCTGCACGCCTCCGCTTCTGCATGGCAATTCAGGGCCTTACCGCGAGGCAAGTGCTCTCGCTGAGGGTCCCGTTAGTGCCACAGCATGGGAGGATGCTGACTTTCTCCTCCAGCAGAGTGACTTCAGGTACGAGGTCCTCGAAGAATTCTAAGCAGAGTGTTTTCTCACGGCAGCTCAGACGGGGGCCGTGACGAACACTTCCATGGCAGGTCGCACTGCCTAGAAATGTGGTCCTGAGGCTGCTCCAGGGCTCTGGAAATGTAGCTCTCCTTAAGGAACGTGCAGGGTGTTGCCCGTCACTCGGCATGCACAGAGGGCCTCTGAGGGACCTACCTTTGGGCCTCCATGTTGCTCACAAGCCCACAGGGGTCTGGAGGCACTCAGGGATCCTGGAGGGAAAATGATGCACACCCGAGGGGCCTAAGAGTCCTGGAAAGGGTACTTCCTTTAAAATAGAGCAGAACAGAGGCTTCCCTGGTGGTGCACTGGTTGACAATCTGCCTGCCAATGCAGGGGACACGGGTTCGAGCTCTGGTCTGGGAGGAATCCACATGCCACGGGGCAACTGGGCCCGTGAGCCACAACTACTGAGCCTGCGCCTCTGGAGCCTGTGCTCCGCAACAAGAGAGGCTGAGATACTGAGAGGCCTACGCACCGCGATGAAGAGTGGCCCCCACTTACCGTAACTGGAGAGAGCCCTAGCACAGAAACGAAGACCCAATATAGCAATCAATCAATCAATCCATCAATCAATCTTAAAACAACAATAAAAAATATAAAAACTAAAATAAAATACAGCAGAACAGCGACTAATACCTCATGGAAACAGCTGCATGCCGCCCTTTCTGCGCGGTTACTCAGGGACTTACCTCGAGGTCAGTACTCACGTTGAGTTTCCCTTTAGCTCCAGAGCGTGGCACGACGAGCTCCACCCCGGCCATCGAAGCATCCGGCTAGCTAGACAAAACTCATTGTCTTCCCAGAGCCATGTATACAGTGGCCAGTGGCCTGTCAACAGCAGTCAATTTCAAGTAGCTTCAAGGCAGCATGAATGGAGCTTTCAGAATGGGAAAGCAAGGCTAGTTCCATCAGGCCCCCATTTCCACTTGCACACGCAGCATACATCCCTGTGCTTTCTAACAAGTCCAAAGAGACACAGGTTACCCAGTGGTTACTTCGTTGAGTCAACTCCTCGAAGCAGGGTGTTCTGCATCTAGCGAACTGCCTCAACCAAGGAAAGCCCCAGCTAGGCCTCCGGGCCCGTGGCTCTTCAAAAGCCTGCAGTGTTATCCGAGGAACTGGGCTTTAGTTGCAGTCGGAACGCAAGCCCACATTCTCCTGGAGGCAGGGTGACTTCAGACAGGGGGTCCCAGATGGAATACGAAGCCGAGTGTTTTCTCAGTGCAGCGCAGACTAGGGCAATGAGTCAGACTTGCACGGCACGTTGGCCCTGCTAGAACGGTGTTCGTGGACCTGTGGGAATGCTGGAGAAGTCAAGCTGTCCCAAGAAAGAGTGCAGTCTGTTGCCCTACACTCGGCATACACAGAGTGGCTCCGAAGGGCTACGGGCCTGGATGTGGCTTAGCAGGCCCATGGGGGCCTGAGGGTACTCAGTGTCCTTGCAGGGAATAGGGTGCCCACGCCAGGCTCCTAGAGGTCCTGCAGAGCGTACTGACGTTAAAATAATGCAGGGCAGTGGCTACGGCCTCCTGGAAACTGCTGCACGCCTCCGCTTCTGCATGGCAATTCAGGGCCTTACCGCGAGGCAAGTGCTCTCGCTGAGGGTCCCGTTAGCGCCACAGCATGGGAGGATGCTGACTTTCTCCTCCAGCAGAGTGACTTCAGGTACGAGGTCCTCGAAGAATTCTAAGCAGAGTGTTTTCTCACGGCAGCTCAGACGGGGGCCGTGACGAACACTTCCATGGCAGGTCGCACTGCCTAGAAATGTGGTCCTGAGGCTGCTCCAGGGCTCTGGAAATGTAGCTCTCCTTAAGGAACGTGCAGGGTGTTGCCCATCACTCGGCATGCACAGAGGGCCTCTGAGGGACCTACCTTTGGGCCTCCATGTTGCTCACAGGCCCACAGGGGTCTGGAGGCACTCAGGGATCCTGGAGGGAAAATGATGCACACCCGAGGGGCCTAAGAGTCCTGGAAAGGGTACTTCCTTTAAAATAGAGCAGAACAGAGGCTTCCCTGGTGGTGCACTGGTTGACAATCTGCCTGCCAATGCAGGGGACACGGGTTCGAGCTCTGGTCTGGGAGGAATCCACATGCCACGGGGCAACTGGGCCCGTGAGCCACAACTACTGAGCCTGCGCCTCTGGAGCCTGTGCTCCGCAACAAGAGAGGCTGAGATACTGAGAGGCCTACGCACCGCGATGAAGAGTGGCCCCCACTTACCGTAACTGGAGAGAGCCCTAGCACAGAAACGAAGACCCAATATAGCAATCAATCAATCAATCCATCAATCAATCTTAAAACAACAATAAAAAATATAAAAACTAAAATAAAATACAGCAGAACAGCGACTAATACCTCATGGAAACAGCTGCATGCCGCCCTTTCTGCGCGGTTACTCAGGGACTTACCTCGAGGTCAGTACTCACGTTGAGTTTCCCTTTAGCTCCAGAGCGTGGCACGACGAGCTCCACCCCGGCCATCGAAGCATCCGGCTAGCTAGACAAAACTCATTGTCTTCCCAGAGCCATGTATACAGTGGCCAGTGGCCTGTCAACAGCAGTCAATTTCAAGTAGCTTCAAGGCAGCATGAATGGAGCTTTCAGAATGGGAAAGCAAGGCTAGTTCCATCAGGCCCCCATTTCCACTTGCACACGCAGCATACATCCCTGTGCTTTCTAACAAGTCCAAAGAGACACATGTTACCCAGTGGTTACTTCGTTGAGTCAACTCCTCGAAGCAGGGTGTTCTGCATCTAGCGAACTGCCTCAACCAAGGAAAGCCCCAGCTAGGCCTCCGGGCCCGTGGCTCTTCAAAAGCCTGCAGTGTTATCCGAGGAACTGGGCTTTAGTTGCAGTCGGAACGCAAGCCCACATTCTCCTGGCGGCAGGGTGACTTCAGACAGGGGGTCCCAGATGGAATACGAAGCCGAGTGTTTTCTCAGTGCAGCGCAGACTAGGGCAATGAGTCAGACTTGCACGGCACGTTGGCCCTGCTAGAACGGTGTTCGTGGACCTGTGGGAATGCTGGAGAAGTCAAGCTGTCCCAAGAAAGAGTGCAGTCTGTTGCCCTACACTCGGCATACACAGAGTGGCTCCGAAGGGCTACGGGCCTGGATGTGGCTTAGCAGGCCCATGGGGGCCTGAGGGTACTCAGTGTCCTTGCAGGGAATAGGGTGCCCACGCCAGGCTCCTAGAAGTCCTGCAGAGCGTACTGACGTTAAAATAATGCAGGGCAGTGGCTACGGCCTCCTGGAAACTGCTGCACGCCTCCGCTTCTGCATGGCAATTCAGGGCCTTACCGCGAGGCAAGTGCTCTCGCTGAGGGTCCCGTTAGCGCCACAGCATGGGAGGATGCTGACTTTCTCCTCCAGCAGAGTGACTTCAGGTACGAGGTCCTCGAAGAATTCTAAGCAGAGTGTTTTCTCACGGCAGCTCAGACGGGGGCCGTGACGAACACTTCCATGGCAGGTCGCACTGCCTAGAAATGTGGTCCTGAGGCTGCTCCAGGGCTCTGGAAATGTAGCTCTCCTTAAGGAACGTGCAGGGTGTTGCCCATCACTCGGCATGCACAGAGGGCCTCTGAGGGACCTACCTTTGGGCCTCCATGTTGCTCACAGGCCCACAGGGGTCTGGAGGCACTCAGGGATCCTGGAGGGAAAATGATGCACACCCGAGGGGCCTAAGAGTCCTGGAAAGGGTACTTCCTTTAAAATAGAGCAGAACAGAGGCTTCCCTGGTGGTGCACTGGTTGACAATCTGCCTGCCAATGCAGGGGACACGGGTTCGAGCTCTGGTCTGGGAGGAATCCACATGCCACGGGGCAACTGGGCCCGTGAGCCACAACTACTGAGCCTGCGCCTCTGGAGCCTGTGCTCCGCAACAAGAGAGGCTGAGATACTGAGAGGCCTACGCACCGCGATGAAGAGTGGCCCCCACTTACCGTAACTGGAGAGAGCCCTAGCACAGAAACGAAGACCCAATATAGCAATCAATCAATCAATCCATCAATCAATCTTAAAACAACAATAAAAAATATAAAAACTAAAATAAAATACAGCACAACAGCGACTAATACCTCATGGAAACAGCTGCATGCCGCCCTTTCTGCGCGGTTACTCAGGGACTTACCTCGAGGTCAGTACTCACGTTGAGTTTCCCTTTAGCTCCAGAGCGTGGCACGATGAGCTCCACCCCGGCCATCGAAGCATCCGGCTAGCTAGACAAAACTCATTGTCTTCCCAGAGCCATGTATACAGTGGCCAGTGGCCTGTCAACAGCAGTCAATTTCAAGTAGCTTCAAGGCAGCATGAATGGAGCTTTCAGAATGGGAAAGCAAGGCTAGTTCCATCAGGCCCCCATTTCCGCTGGCACACGCAGCATACATCCCTGGGCTTTCTAACAAGTCCAAAGAGACACAGGTTACCCAGTGGTTACTTCGTTGAGTCAACTCCTCGAAGCAGGGTGTTCTGCATCTAGCGAACTGCCTCAACCAAGGAAAGCCCCAGCTAGGCCTCCGGGCCCGTGGCTCTTCAAAAGCCTGCAGTGTTATCCGAGGAACTGGGCTTTAGTTGCAGTCGGAACGCAAGCCCACATTCTCCTGCAGGCAGGGTGACTTCAGACAGGGGGTCCCAGATGGAATACGAAGCCGAGTGTTTTCTCAGTGCAGCGCAGACTAGGGCAATGAGTCAGACTTGCACGGCACGTTGGCCCTGCTAGAACGGTGTTCGTGGACCTGTGGGAATGCTGGGGAAGTCAAGCTGTCCCAAGAAAGAGTGCAGTCTGTTGCCCTACACTCGGCATACACAGAGTGGCTCCGAAGGGCTACGGGCCTGGATGTGGCTTAGCAGGCCCATGGGGGCCTGAGGGTACTCAGTGTCCTTGCAGGGAATAGGGTGCCCACGCCAGGCTCCTAGAGGTCCTGCAGAGCGTACTGACGTTAAAATGATGCAGAGCAGTGTCTACGGCCTCATGGAAACTGCTGCACGCCTCCGCTTCTGCATGGCAATTCAGGGCCTTACCGCGAGGCAAGTGCTCTCGCTGAGGGTCCCGTTAGCGCCACAGCATGGGAGGATGCTGACTTTCTCCTCCAGCAGAGTGACTTCAGGTACGAGGTCCTCGAAGAATTCTAAGCAGAGTGTTTTCTCACGGCAGCTCAGACGGGGGCCGTGACGAACACTTCCATGGCAGGTCGCACTGCCTAGAAATGTGGTCCTGAGGCTGCTCCAGGGCTCTGGAAATGTAGCTCTCCTTAAGGAACGTGCAGGGTGTTGCCCATCACTCGGCATGCACAGAGGGCCTCTGAGGGACCTACCTTTGGGCCTCCATGTTGCTCACAGGCCCACAGGGGTCTGGAGGCACTCAGGGATCCTGGAGGGAAAATGATGCACACCCGAGGGGCCTAAGAGTCCTGGAAAGGGTACTTCCTTTAAAATAGAGCAGAACAGAGGCTTCCCTGGTGGTGCACTGGTTGACAATCTGCCTGCCAATGCAGGGGACACGGGTTCGAGCTCTGGTCTGGGAGGAATCCACATGCCACGGGGCAACTGGGCCCGTGAGCCACAACTACTGAGCCTGCGCCTCTGGAGCCTGTGCTCCGCAACAAGAGAGGCTGAGATACTGAGAGGCCTACGCACCGCGATGAAGAGTGGCCCCCACTTACCGTAACTGGAGAGAGCCCTAGCACAGAAACGAAGACCCAATATAGCAATCAATTAATCAATCCATCAATCAATCTTAAAACAACAATAAAAAATATAAAAACTAAAATAAAATACAGCAGAACAGCGACTAATACCTCATGGAAACAGCTGCATGCCGCCCTTTCTGCGCGGTTACTCAGGGACTTACCTCGAGGTCAGTACTCACGTTGAGTTTCCCTTTAGCTCCAGAGCGTGGCACGATGAGCTCCACCCCGGCCATCGAAGCATCCGGCTAGCTAGACAAAACTCATTGTCTTCCCAGAGCCATGTATACAGTGGCCAGTGGCCTGTCAACAGCAGTCAATTTCAAGTAGCTTCAAGGCAGCATGAATGGAGCTTTCAGAATGGGAAAGCAAGGCTAGTTCCATCAGGCCCCCATTTCCGCTGGCACACGCAGCATACATCCCTGTGCTTTCTAACAAGTCCAAAGAGACACAGGTTACCCAGTGGTTACTTCGTTGAGTCAACTCCTCGAAGCAGGGTGTTCTGCATCTAGCGAACTGCCTCAACCAAGGAAAGCCCCAGCTAGGCCTCCGGGCCCGTGGCTCTTCAAAAGCCTGCAGTGTTATCCGAGGAACTGGGCTTTAGTTGCAGTCGGAACGCAAGCCCACATTCTCCTGCAGGCAGGGTGACTTCAGACAGGGGGTCCCAGATGGAATACGAAGCCGAGTGTTTTCTCAGTGCAGCGCAGACTAGGGCAATGAGTCAGACTTGCACGGCACGTTGGCCCTGCTAGAACGGTGTTCGTGGACCTGTGGGAATGCTGGAGAAGTCAAGCTGTCCCAAGAAAGAGTGCAGTCTGTTGCCCTACACTCGGCATACACAGAGTGGCTCCGAAGGGCTACGGGCCTGGATGTGGCTTAGCAGGCCCATGGGGGCCTGAGGGTACTCAGTGTCCTTGCAGGGAATAGGGTGCCCACGCCAGGCTCCTAGAGGTCCTGCAGAGCGTACTGACGTTAAAATAATGCAGGGCAGTGGCTACGGCCTCCTGGAAACTGCTGCACGCCTCCGCTTCTGCATGGCAATTCAGGGCCTTACCGCGAGGCAAGTGCTCTCGCTGAGGGTCCCGTTAGCGCCACAGCATGGGAGGATGCTGACTTTCTCCTCCAGCAGAGTGACTTCAGGTACGAGGTCCTCGAAGAATTCTAAGCAGAGTGTTTTCTCACGGCAGCTCAGACGGGGGCCGTGACGAACACTTCCATGGCAGGTCGCACTGCCTAGAAATGTGGTCCTGAGGCTGCTCCAGGGCTCTGGAAATGTAGCTCTCCTTAAGGAACGTGCAGGGTGTTGCCCATCACTCGGCATGCACAGAGGGCCTCTGAGGGACCTACCTTTGGGCCTCCATGTTGCTCACAGGCCCACAGGGGTCTGGAGGCACTCAGGGATCCTGGAGGGAAAATGATGCACACCCGAGGGGCCTAAGAGTCCTGGAAAGGGTACTTCCTTTAAAATAGAGCAGAACAGAGGCTTCCCTGGTGGTGCACTGGTTGACAATCTGCCTGCCAATGCAGGGGACACGGGTTCGAGCTCTGGTCTGGGAGGAATCCACATGCCACGGGGCAACTGGGCCCGTGAGCCACAACTACTGAGCCTGCGCCTCTGGAGCCTGTGCTCCGCAACAAGAGAGGCTGAGATACTGAGAGGCCTACGCACCGCGATGAAGAGTGGCCCCCACTTACCGTAACTGGAGAGAGCCCTAGCACAGAAACGAAGACCCAATATAGCAATCAATCAATCAATCCATCAATCAATCTTAAAACAACAATAAAAAATATAAAAACTAAAATAAAATACAGCAGAACAGCGACTAATACCTCATGGAAACAGCTGCATGCCGCCCTTTCTGCGCGGTTACTCAGGGACTTACCTCGAGGTCAGTACTCACGTTGAGTTTCCCTTTAGCTCCAGAGCGTGGCACGACGAGCTCCACCCCGGCCATCGAAGCATCCGGCTAGCTAGACAAAACTCATTGTCTTCCCAGAGCCATGTATACAGTGGCCAGTGGCCTGTCAACAGCAGTCAATTTCAAGTAGCTTCAAGGCAGCATGAATGGAGCTTTCAGAATGGGAAAGCAAGGCTAGTTCCATCAGGCCCCCATTTCCGCTGGCACACGCAGCATACATCCCTGTGCTTTCTAACAAGTCCAAAGAGACACAGGTTACCCAGTGGTTACTTCGTTGAGTCAACTCCTCGAAGCAGGGTGTTCTGCATCTAGCGAACTGCCTCAACCAAGGAAAGCCCCAGCTAGGCCTCCGGGCCCGTGGCTCTTCAAAAGCCTGCAGTGTTATCCGAGGAACTGGGCTTTAGTTGCAGTCGGAACGCAAGCCCACATTCTCCTGGAGGCAGGGTGACTTCAGACAGGGGGTCCCAGATGGAATACGAAGCCGAGTGTTTTCTCAGTGCAGCGCAGACTAGGGCAATGAGTCAGACTTGCACGGCACGTTGGCCCTGCTAGAACGGTGTTCGTGGACCTGTGGGAATGCTGGAGAAGTCAAGCTGTCCCAAGAAAGAGTGCAGTCTGTTGCCCTACACTCGGCATACACAGAGTGGCTCCGAAGGGCTACGGGCCTGGATGTGGCTTAGCAGGCCCATGGGGGCCTGAGGGTACTCAGTGTCCTTGCAGGGAATAGGGTGCCCACGCCAGGCTCCTAGAGGTCCTGCAGAGCGTACTGACGTTAAAATAATGCAGGGCAGTGGCTACGGCCTCCTGGAAACTGCTGCACGCCTCCGCTTCTGCATGGCAATTCAGGGCCTTACCGCGAGGCAAGTGCTCTCGCTGAGGGTCCCGTTAGCGCCACAGCATGGGAGGATGCTGACTTTCTCCTCCAGCAGAGTGACTTCAGGTACGAGGTCCTCGAAGAATTCTAAGCAGAGTGTTTTCTCACGGCAGCTCAGACGGGGGCCGTGACGAACACTTCCATGGCAGGTCGCACTGCCTAGAAATGTGGTCCTGAGGCTGCTCCAGGGCTCTGGAAATGTAGCTCTCCTTAAGGAACGTGCAGGGTGTTGCCCATCACTCGGCATGCACAGAGGGCCTCTGAGGGACCTACCTTTGGGCCTCCATGTTGCTCACAGGCCCACAGGGGTCTGGAGGCACTCAGGGATCCTGGAGGGAAAATGATGCACACCCGAGGGGCCTAAGAGTCCTGGAAAGGGTACTTCCTTTAAAATAGAGCAGAACAGAGGCTTCCCTGGTGGTGCACTGGTTGACAATCTGCCTGCCAATGCAGGGGACACGGGTTCGAGCTCTGGTCTGGGAGGAATCCACATGCCACGGGGCAACTGGGCCCGTGAGCCACAACTACTCAGCCTGCGCCTCTGGAGCCTGTGCTCCGCAACAAGAGAGGCTGAGATACTGAGAGGCCTACGCACCGCGATGAAGAGTGGCCCCCACTTACCGTAACTGGAGAGAGCCCTAGCACAGAAACGAAGTCCCAATATAGCAATCAATCAATCCATCAATCAATCTGAAAACAACAATAAAAAATATAAAAACTAAAATAAAATACAGCAGAACAGCGACTAATACCTCATGGAAACAGCTGCATGCCGCCCTTTCTGCGCGGTTACTCAGGGACTTACCTCGAGGTCAGTAGTCACGTTGAGTTTCCCTTTAGCTCCAGAGCGTGGCACGATGAGCTCCACCCCGGCCATCGAAGCATCCGGCTAGCTAGACAAAACTCATTGTCTTCCCAGAGCCATGTATACAGTGGCCAGTGGCCTGTCAACAGCAGTCAATTTCAAGTAGCTTCAAGGCAGCATGAATGGAGCTTTCAGAATGGGAAAGCAAGGCTAGTTCCATCAGGCCCCCATTTCCACTGGCACACGCAGCATACATCCCTGTGCTTTCTAACAAGTCCAAAGAGACACAGGTTACCCAGTGGTTACTTCGTTGAATCAACTCCTCGAAGCAGGGTGTTCTGCATCTAGCGAACTGCCTCAACCAAGGAAAGCCCCAGCTAGGCCTCCGGGCCCGTGGCTCTTCAAAAGCCTGCAGTGTTATCCGAGGAACTGGGCTTTAGTTGCAGTCGGAACGCAAGCCCACATTCTCCTGGAGGCAGGGTGACTTCAGACAGGGGGTCCCAGATGGAATACGAAGCCGAGTGTTTTCTCAGTGCAGCGCAGACTAGGGCAATGAGTCAGACTTGCACGGCACGTTGGCCCTGCTAGAACGGTGTTCGTGGACCTGTGGGAATGCTGGGGAAGTCAAGCTGTCCCAAGAAAGAGTGCAGTCTGTTGCCCTACACTCGGCATACACAGAGTGGCTCCGAAGGGCTACGGGCCTGGATGTGGCTTAGCAGGCCCATGGGGGCCTGAGGGTACTCAGTGTCCTTGCAGGGAATAGGGTGCCCACGCCAGGCTCCTAGAGGTCCTGCAGAGCGTACTGACGTTAAAATGATGCAGAGCAGTGGCTACGGCCTCATGGAAACTGCTGCACGCCTCCGCTTCTGCATGGCAATTCAGGGCCTTACCGCGAGGCAAGTGCTCTCGCTGAGGGTCCCGTTAGCGCCACAGCATGGGAGGATGCTGACTTTCTCCTCCAGCAGAGTGACTTCAGGTACGAGGTCCTCGAAGAATTCTAAGCAGAGTGTTTTCTCACGGCAGCTCAGACGGGGGCCGTGACGAACACTTCCATGGCAGGTCGCACTGCCTAGAAATGTGGTCCTGAGGCTGCTCCAGGGCTCTGGAAATGTAGCTCTCCTTAAGGAACGTGCAGGGTGTTGCCCATCACTCGGCATGCACAGAGGGCCTCTGAGGGACCTACCTTTGGGCCTCCATGTTGCTCACAGGCCCACAGGGGTCTGGAGGCACTCAGGGATCCTGGAGGGAAAATGATGCACACCCGAGGGGCCTAAGAGTCCTGGAAAGGGTACTTCCTTTAAAATAGAGCAGAACAGAGGCTTCCCTGGTGGTGCACTGGTTGACAATCTGCCTGCCAATGCAGGGGACACGGGTTCGAGCTCTGGTCTGGGAGGAATCCACATGCCACGGGGCAACTGGGCCCGTGAGCCACAACTACTGAGCCTGCGCCTCTGGAGCCTGTGCTCCGCAACAAGAGAGGCTGAGATACTGAGAGGCCTACGCACCGCGATGAAGAGTGGCCCCCACTTACCGTAACTGGAGAGAGCCCTAGCACAGAAACGAAGACCCAATATAGCAATCAATCAATCAATCCATCAATCAATCTTAAAACAACAATAAAAAATATAAAAACTAAAATAAAATACAGCAGAACAGCGACTAATACCTCATGGAAACAGCTGCATGCCGCCCTTTCTGCGCGGTTACTCAGGGACTTACCTCGAGGTCAGTACTCACGTTGAGTTTCCCTTTAGCTCCAGAGCGTGGCACGATGAGCTCCACCCCGGCCATCGAAGCATCCGGCTAGCTAGACAAAACTCACTGTCTTCCCAGAGCCATGTATACAGTGGCCAGTGGCCTGTCAACAGCAGTCAATTTCAAGTAGCTTCAAGGCAGCATGAATGGAGCTTTCAGAATGGGAAAGCAAGGCTAGTTCCATCAGGCCCCCATTTCCGCTGGCACACGCAGCATACATCCCTGGGCTTTCTAACAAGTCCAAAGAGACACAGGTTACCCAGTGGTTACTTCGTTGAGTCAACTCCTCGAAGCAGGGTGTTCTGCATCTAGCGAACTGCCTCAACCAAGGAAAGCCCCAGCTAGGCCTCCGGGCCCGTGGCTCTTCAAAAGCCTGCAGTGTTATCCGAGGAACTGGGCTTTAGTTGCAGTCGGAACGCAAGCCCACATTCTCCTGGAGGCAGGGTGACTTCAGACAGGGGGTCCCAGATGGAATACGAAGCCGAGTGTTTTCTCAGTGCAGCGCAGACTAGGGCAATGAGTCAGACTTGCACGGCACGTTGGCCCTGCTAAAACGGTGTTCGTGGACCTGTGGGAATGCTGGAGAAGTCAAGCTGTCCCAAGAAAGAGTGCAGTCTGTTGCCCTACACTCGGCATACACAGAGTGGCTCCGAAGGGCTACGGGCCTGGATGTGGCTTAGCAGGCCCATGGGGGCCTGAGGGTACTCAGTGTCCTTGCAGGGAATAGGGTGCCCACGCCAGGCTCCTAGAGGTCCTGCAGAGCGTACTGACGTTAAAATAATGCAGGGCAGTGGCTACGGCCTCCTGGAAACTGCTGCACGCCTCCGCTTCTGCATGGCAATTCAGGGCCTTACCGCGAGGCAAGTGCTCTCGCTGAGGGTCCCGTTAGCGCCACAGCATGGGAGGATGCTGACTTTCTCCTCCAGCAGAGTGACTTCAGGTACGAGGTCCTCGAAGAATTCTAAGCAGAGTGTTTTCTCACGGCAGCTCAGACGGGGGCCGTGACGAACACTTCCATGGCAGGTCGCACTGCCTAGAAATGTGGTCCTGAGGCTGCTCCAGGGCTCTGGAAATGTAGCTCTCCTTAAGGAACGTGCAGGGTGTTGCCCATCACTCGGCATGCACAGAGGGCCTCTGAGGGACCTACCTTTGGGCCTCCATGTTGCTCACAGGCCCACAGGGGTCTGGAGGCACTCAGGGATCCTGGAGGGAAAATGATGCACACCCGAGGGGCCTAAGAGTCCTGGAAAGGGTACTTCCTTTAAAATAGAGCAGAACAGAGGCTTCCCTGGTGGTGCACTGGTTGACAATCTGCCTGCCAATGCAGGGGACACGGGTTCGAGCTCTGGTCTGGGAGGAATCCACATGCCACGGGGCAACTGGGCCCGTGAGCCACAACTACTCAGCCTGCGCCTCTGGAGCCTGTGCTCCGCAACAAGAGAGGCTGAGATACTGAGAGGCCTACGCACCGCGATGAAGAGTGGCCCCCACTTACTGTAACTGGAGAGAGCCCTAGCACAGAAACGAAGACCCAATATAGCAATCAATCAATCAATCCATCAATCAATCTTAAAACAACAATAAAAAATATAAAAACTAAAATAAAATACAGCAGAACAGCGACTAATACCTCATGGAAACAGCTGCATGCCGCCCTTTCTGCGCGGTTACTCAGGGACTTACCTCGAGGTCAGTACTCACGTTGAGTTTCCCTTTAGCTCCAGAGCGTGGCACGACGAGCTCCACCCCGGCCATCGAAGCATCCGGCTAGCTAGACAAAACTCATTGTCTTCCCAGAGCCATGTATACAGTGGCCAGTGGCCTGTCAACAGCAGTCAATTTCAAGTAGCTTCAAGGCAGCATGAATGGAGCTTTCAGAATGGGAAAGCAAGGCTAGTTCCATCAGGCCCCCATTTCCACTGGCACACGCAGCATACATCCCTGTGCTTTCTAACAAGTCCAAAGAGACACACGTTACCCAGTGGTTACTTCGTTGAGTCAACTCCTCGAAGCAGGGTGTTCTGCATCTAGCGAACTGCCTCAACCAAGGAAAGCCCCAGCTAGGCCTCCGGGCCCGTGGCTCTTCAAAAGCCTGCAGTGTTATCCGAGGAACTGGGCTTTAGTTGCAGTCGGAACGCAAGCCCACATTCTCCTGGAGGCAGGGTGACTTCAGACAGGGGGTCCCAGATGGAATACGAAGCCGAGTGTTTTCTCAGTGCAGCGCAGACTAGGGCAATGAGTCAGACTTGCACGGCACGTTGGCCCTGCTAGAACGGTGTTCGTGGACCTGTGGGAATGCTGGGGAAGTCAAGCTGTCCCAAGAAAGAGTGCAGTCTGTTGCCCTACACTCGGCATACACAGAGTGGCTCCGAAGGGCTACGGGCCTGGATGTGGCTTAGCAGGCCCATGGGGGCCTGAGGGTACTCAGTGTCCTTGCAGGGAATAGGGTGCCCACGCCAGGCTCCTAGAGGTCCTGCAGAGCGTACTGACGTTAAAATAATGCAGAGCAGTGGCTACGGCCTCATGGAAACTGCTGCACGCCTCCGCTTCTGCATGGCAATTCAGGGCCTTACCGCGAGGCAAGTGCTCTCGCTGAGGGTCCCGTTAGCGCCACAGCATGGGAGGATGCTGACTTTCTCCTCCAGCAGAGTGACTTCAGGTACGAGGTCCTCGAAGAATTCTAAACAGAGTGTTTTCTCACGGCAGCTCAGACGGGGGCCGTGACGAACACTTCCATGGCAGGTCGCACTGCCTAGAAATGTGGTCCTGAGGCTGCTCCAGGGCTCTGGAAATGTAGCTCTCCTTAAGGAACGTGCAGGGTGTTGCCCATCACTCGGCATGCACAGAGGGCCTCTGAGGGACCTACCTTTGGGCCTCCATGTTGCTCACAGGCCCACAGGGGTCTGGAGGCACTCAGGGATCCTGGAGGGAAAATGATGCACACCCGAGGGGCCTAAGAGTCCTGGAAAGGGTACTTCCTTTAAAATAGAGCAGAACAGAGGCTTCCCTGGTGGTGCACTGGTTGACAATCTGCCTGCCAATGCAGGGGACACGGGTTCGAGCTCTGGTCTGGGAGGAATCCACATGCCACGGGGCAACTGGGCCCGTGAGCCACAACTACTGAGCCTGCGCCTCTGGAGCCTGTGCTCCGCAACAAGAGAGGCTGAGATACTGAGAGGCCTACGCACCGCGATGAAGAGTGGCCCCCACTTACCGTAACTGGAGAGAGCCCTAGCACAGAAACAAAGACCCAATATAGCAATCAATCAATCAATCCATCAATCAATCTTAAAACAACAATAAAAAATATAAAAACTAAAATAAAATACAGCAGAACAGCGACTAATACCTCATGGAAACAGCTGCATGCCGCCCTTTCTGCGCGGTTACTCAGGGACTTACCTCGAGGTCAGTACTCACGTTGAGTTTCCCTTTAGCTCCAGAGCGTGGCACGATGAGCTCCACCCCGGCCATCGAAGCATCCGGCTAGCTAGACAAAACTCACTGTCTTCCCAGAGCCATGTATACAGTGGCCAGTGGCCTGTCAACAGCAGTCAATTTCAAGTAGCTTCAAGGCAGCATGAATGGAGCTTTCAGAATGGGAAAGCAAGGCTAGTTCCATCAGGCCCCCATTTCCGCTGGCACACGCAGCATACATCCCTGGGCTTTCTAACAAGTCCAAAGAGACACAGGTTACCCAGTGGTTACTTCGTTGAATCAACTCCTCGAAGCAGGGTGTTCTGCATCTAGCGAACTGCCTCAACCAAGGAAAGCCCCAGCTAGGCCTCCGGGCCCGTGGCTCTTCAAAAGCCTGCAGTGTTATCCGAGGAACTGGGCTTTAGTTGCAGTCGGAACGCAAGCCCACATTCTCCTGGAGGCAGGGTGACTTCAGACAGGGGGTCCCAGATGGAATACGAAGCCGAGTGTTTTCTCAGTGCAGCGCAGACTAGGGCAATGAGTCAGACTTGCACGGCACGTTGGCCCTGCTAGAACGGTGTTCGTGGACCTGTGGGAATGCTGGGGAAGTCAAGCTGTCCCAAGAAAGAGTGCAGTCTGTTGCCCTACACTCGGCATACACAGAGTGGCTCCGAAGGGCTACGGGCCTGGATGTGGCTTAGCAGGCCCATGGGGGCCTGAGGGTACTCAGTGTCCTTGCAGGGAATAGGGTGCCCACGCCAGGCTCCTAGAGGTCCTGCAGAGCGTACTGACGTTAAAATAATGCAGAGCAGTGGCTACGGCCTCCTGGAAACTGCTGCACGCCTCCGCTTCTGCATGGCAATTCAGGGCCTTACCGCGAGGCAAGTGCTCTCGCTGAGGGTCCCGTTAGCGCCACAGCATGGGAGGATGCTGACTTTCTCCTCCAGCAGAGTGACTTCAGGTACGAGGTCCTCGAAGAATTCTAAGCAGAGTGTTTTCTCACGGCAGCTCAGACGGGGGCCGTGACGAACACTTCCATGGCAGGTCGCACTGCCTAGAAATGTGGTCCTGAGGCTGCTCCAGGGCTCTGGAAATGTAGCTCTCCTTAAGGAACGTGCAGGGTGTTGCCCATCACTCGGCATGCACAGAGGGCCTCTGAGGGACCTACCTTTGGGCCTCCATGTTGCTCACAGGCCCACAGGGGTCTGGAGGCACTCAGGGATCCTGGAGGGAAAATGATGCACACCCGAGGGGCCTAAGAGTCTTGGAAAGGGTACTTCCTTTAAAATAGAGCAGAACAGAGGCTTCCCTGGTGGTGCACTGGTTGACAATCTGCCTGCCAATGCAGGGGAAACGGGTTCGAGCCATGGTCTGGGAGGAATCCCCATGCCGCGGAGCAACTGGGCCCGTGAGCCACAACTACTCAGCCTGCGCCTCTGGAGCCTGTGCTCCGCAACAAGAGAGGCTGAGATACTGAGAGACCTACGCACCACGATGAAGAGTGGCCCCCTCTTACCGTAACTGGAGAGAGCCCTAGCATAGAAATGAAGTCCCAATATAGCAATCAATCAATCCATCAATCAATCTTAAAACAACAATAAAAAATATAAAAAATAAAATAAAATACAGCAGAACAGCGACTAATACCTCATGGAAACAGCTGCATGCCGCCCTTACTGCGCGGTTACTCAGGGACTTACCTCGAGGTCAGTACTCACGTTGAGTTTCCCTTTAGCTCCAGAGTGTGGCACGATGAGCTCCACCCCGGCCATCGAAGCATCCGGCTAGCTAGACAAAACTCATTGTCTTCCCAGAGCCATGTATACAGTGGCCAGTGGCCTGTCAACAGCAGTCAATTTCAAGTAGCTTCAAGGCAGCATGAATGGAGCTTTCAGAATGGGAAAGCAAGGCTAGTTCCATCAGGCCCCCATTTCCGCTGGCACACGCAGCATACATCCCTGTGCTTTCTAACAAGTCCAAAGAGACACAGGTTACCCAGTGGTTACTTCGTTGAATCAACTCCTCGAAGCAGGGTGTTCTGCATCTAGCGAACTGCCTCAACCAAAGAAAGCCCCAGCTAGGCCTCCGGGCCCGTGGCTCTTCAAAAGCCTGCAGTGTTATCCGAGGAACTGGGCTTTAGTTGCAGTCGGAACGCAAGCCCACATTCTCCTGGAGGCAGGGTGACTTCAGACAGGGGGTCCCAGATGGAATACGAAGCCGAGTGTTTTCTCAGTGCAGCGCAGACTAGGGCAATGAGTCAGACTTGCACGGCATGTTGGCCCTGCTAGAACGGTGTTCGTGGACCTGTGGGAATGCTGGAGAAGTCAAGCTGTCCCAAGAAAGAGTGCAGTCTGTTGCCCTACACTCGGCATACACAGAGTGGCTCCGAAGGGCTACGGGCCTGGATGTGGCTTAGCAGGCCCATGGGGGCCTGAGGGTACTCAGTGTCCTTGCAGGGAATAGGGTGCCCACGCCAGGCTCCTAGATGTCCTGCAGAGCGTACTGACGTTAAAATAATGCAGGGCAGTGGCTACGGCCTCATGGAAACTGCTGCACGCCTCCGCTTCTGCATGGCAATTCAGGGCCTTACCGCGAGGCAAGTGCTCTCGCTGAGGGTCCCGTTAGCGCCACAGCATGGGAGGATGCTGACTTTCTCCTCCAGCAGAGTGACTTCAGGTACGAGGTCCTCGAAGAATTCTAAGCAGAGTGTTTTCTCACGGCAGCTCAGACGGGGGCCGTGACGAACACTTCCATGGCAGGTCGCACTGCCTAGCAATGTGGTCCTGAGGCTGCTCCAGGGCTCTGGAAATGTAGCTCTCCTTAAGGAACGTGCAGGGTGTTGCCCATCACTCGGCATGCACAGAGGGCCTCTGAGGGACCTACCTTTGGGCCTCCATGTTGCTCACAGGCCCACAGGGGTCTGGAGGCACTCAGGGATCCTGGAGGGAAAATGATGCACACCCGAGGGGCCTAAGAGTCCTGGAAAGGGTACTTCCTTTAAAATAGAGCAGAACAGAGGCTTCCCTGGTGGTGCACTGGTTGACAATCTGCCTGCCAATGCAGGGGACACGGGTTCGAGCTCTGGTCTGGGAGGAATCCACATGCCACGGGGCAACTGGGCCCGTGAGCCACAACTACTGAGCCTGCGCCTCTGGAGCCTGTGCTCCGCAACAAGAGAGGCTGAGATACTGAGAGGCCTACGCACCGCGATGAAGAGTGGCCCCCACTTACCGTAACTGGAGAGAGCCCTAGCACAGAAACGAAGACCCAATATAGCAATCAATCAATCAATCCATCAATCAATCTTAAAACAACAATAAAAAATATAAAAAATAAAATAAAATACAGCAGAACAGCGACTAATACCTCATGGAAACAGCTGCATGCCGCCCTTACTGCGCGGTTACTCAGGGACTTACCTCGAGGTCAGTACTCACGTTGAGTTTCCCTTTAGCTCCAGAGCGTGGCACGACGAGCTCCACCCCGGCCATCGAAGCATCCGGCTAGCTAGACAAAACTCATTGTCTTCCCAGAGCCATGTATACAGTGGCCAGTGGCCTGTCAACAGCAGTCAATTTCAAGTAGCTTCAAGGCAGCATGAATGGAGCTTTCAGAATGGGAAAGCAAGGCTAGTTCCATCAGGCCCCCATTTCCGCTGGCACACGCAGCATACATCCCTGTGCTTTCTAACAAGTCCAAAGAGACACAGGTTACCCAGTGGTTACTTCGTTGAATCAACTCCTCGAAGCAGGGTGTTCTGCATCTAGCGAACTGCCTCAACCAAAGAAAGCCCCAGCTAGGCCTCCGGGCCCGTGGCTCTTCAAAAGCCTGCAGTGTTATCCGAGGAACTGGGCTTTAGTTGCAGTCGGAACGCAAGCCCACATTCTCCTGGAGGCAGGGTGACTTCAGACAGGGGGTCCCAGATGGAATACGAAGCCGAGTGTTTTCTCAGTGCAGCGCAGACTAGGGCAATGAGTCAGACTTGCACGGCATGTTGGCCCTGCTAGAACGGTGTTCGTGGACCTGTGGGAATGCTGTAGAAGTCAAGCTGTCCCAAGAAAGAGTGCAGTCTGTTGCCCTACACTCGGCATACACAGAGTGGCTCCGAAGGGCTACGGGCCTGGATGTGGCTTAGCAGGCCCATGGGGGCCTGAGGGTACTCAGTGTCCTTGCAGGGAATAGGGTGCCCACGCCAGGCTCCTAGAAGTCCTGCAGAGCGTACTGACGTTAAAATAATGCAGGGCAGTGGCTACGGCCTCCTGGAAACTGCTGCACGCCTCCGCTTCTGCATGGCAATTCAGGGCCTTACCGCGAGGCAAGTGCTCTCGCTGAGGGTCCCGTTAGCGCCACAGCATGGGAGGATGCTGACTTTCTCCTCCAGCAGAGTGACTTCAGGTACGAGGTCCTCGAAGAATTCTAAGCAGAGTGTTTTCTCACGGCAGCTCAGACGGGGGCCGTGACGAACACTTCCATGGCAGGTCGCACTGCCTAGAAATGTGGTCCTGAGGCTGCTCCAGGGCTCTGGAAATGTAGCTCTCCTTAAGGAACGTGCAGGGTGTTGCCCATCACTCGGCATGCACAGAGGGCCTCTGAGGGACCTACCTTTGGGCCTCCATGTTGCTCACAGGCCCACAGGGGTCTGGAGGCACTCAGGGATCCTGGAGGGAAAATGATGCACACCCGAGGGGCCTAAGAGTCCTGGAAAGGGTACTTCCTTTAAAATAGAGCAGAACAGAGGCTTCCCTGGTGGTGCACTGGTTGACAATCTGCCTGCCAATGCAGGGGACACGGGTTCGAGCTCTGGTCTGGGAGGAATCCACATGCCACGGGGCAACTGGGCCCGTGAGCCACAACTACTGAGCCTGCGCCTCTGGAGCCTGTGCTCTGCAACAAGAGAGGCTGAGATACTGAGAGGCCTACGCACCGCGATGAAGAGTGGCCCCCACTTACCGTAACTGGAGAGAGCCCTAGCACAGAAACGAAGACCCAATATAGCAATCAATCAATCAATCCATCAATCAATCTTAAAACAACAATAAAAAATATAAAAACTAAAATAAAATACAGCAGAACAGCGACTAATACCTCATGGAAACAGCTGCATGCCGCCCTTTCTGCGCGGTTACTCAGGGACTTACCTCGAGGTCAGTACTCACGTTGAGTTTCCCTTTAGCTCCAGAGCGTGGCACGATGAGCTCCACCCCGGCCATCGAAGCATCCGGCTAGCTAGACAAAACTCATTGTCTTCCCAGAGCCATGTATACAGTGGCCAGTGGCCTGTCAACAGCAGTCAATTTCAAGTAGCTTCAAGGCAGCATGAATGGAGCTTTCAGAATGGGAAAGCAAGGCTAGTTCCATCAGGCCCCCATTTCCGCTGGCACACGCAGCATACATCCCTGGGCTTTCTAACAAGTCCAAAGAGACACAGGTTACCCAGTGGTTACTTCGTTGAGTCAACTCCTCGAAGCAGGGTGTTCTGCATCTAGCGAACTGCCTCAACCAAGGAAAGCCCCAGCTAGGCCTCCGGGCCCGTGGCTCTTCAAAAGCCTGCAGTGTTATCCGAGGAACTGGGCTTTAGTTGCAGTCGGAACGCAAGCCCACATTCTCCTGGAGGCAGGGTGACTTCAGACAGGGGGTCCCAGATGGAATACGAAGCCGAGTGTTTTCTCAGTGCAGCGCAGACTAGGGCAATGAGTCAGACTTGCACGGCACGTTGGCCCTGCTAGAACGGTGTTCGTGGACCTGTGGGAATGCTGGAGAAGTCAAGCTGTCCCAAGAAAGAGTGCAGTCTGTTGCCCTACACTCGGCATACACAGAGTGGCTCCGAAGGGCTACGGGCCTGGATGTGGCTTAGCAGGCCCATGGGGGCCTGAGGGTACTCAGTGTCCTTGCAGGGAATAGGGTGCCCACGCCAGGCTCCTAGAGGTCCTGCAGAGCGTACTGACGTTAAAATAATGCAGGGCAGTGGCTACGGCCTCATGGAAACTGCTGCACGCCTCCGCTTCTGCATGGCAATTCAGGGCCTTACCGCGAGGCAAGTGCTCTCGCTGAGGGTCCCGTTAGCGCCACAGCATGGGAGGATGCTGACTTTCTCCTCCAGCAGAGTGACTTCAGGTACGAGGTCCTCGAAGAATTCTAAGCAGAGTGTTTTCTCACGGCAGCTCAGACGGGGGCCGTGACGAACACTTCCATGGCAGGTCGCACTGCCTAGAAATGTGGTCCTGAGGCTGCTCCAGGGCTCTGGAAATGTAGCTCTCCTTAAGGAACGTGCAGGGTGTTGCCCATCACTCGGCATGCACAGAGGGCCTCTGAGGGACCTACCTTTGGGCCTCCATGTTGCTCACAGGCCCACAGGGGTCTGGAGGCACTCAGGGATCCTGGAGGGAAAATGATGCACACCCGAGGGGCCTAAGAGTCCTGGAAAGGGTACTTCCTTTAAAATAGAGCAGAACAGAGGCTTCCCTGGTGGTGCACTGGTTGACAATCTGCCTGCCAATGCAGGGGACACGGGTTCGAGCTCTGGTCTGGGAGGAATCCACATGCCACGGGGCAACTGGGCCCGTGAGCCACAACTACTGAGCCTGCGCCTCTGGAGCCTGTGCTCCGCAACAAGAGAGGCTGAGATACTGAGAGGCCTACGCACCGCGATGAAGAGTGGCCCCCACTTACCGTAACTGGAGAGAGCCCTAGCACAGAAACGAAGACCCAATATAGCAATCAATCAATCAATCCATCAATCAATCTTAAAACAACAATAAAAAATATAAAAACTAAAATAAAATACAGCAGAACAGCGACTAATACCTCATGGAAACAGCTGCATGCCGCCCTTTCTGCGCGGTTACTCAGGGACTTACCTCGAGGTCAGTACTCACGTTGAGTTTCCCTTTAGCTCCAGAGCGTGGCACGATGAGCTCCACCCCGGCCATCGAAGCATCCGGCTAGCTAGACAAAACTCATTGTCTTCCCAGAGCCATGTATACAGTGGCCAGTGGCCTGTCAACAGCAGTCAATTTCAAGTAGCTTCAAGGCAGCATGAATGGAGCTTTCAGAATGGGAAAGCAAGGCTAGTTCCATCAGGCCCCCATTTCCGCTGGCACACGCAGCATACATCCCTGGGCTTTCTAACAAGTCCAAAGAGACACAGGTTACCCAGTGGTTACTTCGTTGAATCAACTCCTCGAAGCAGGGTGTTCTGCATCTAGCGAACTGCCTCAACCAAGGAAAGCCCCAGCTAGGCCTCCGGGCCCGTGGCTCTTCAAAAGCCTGCAGTGTTATCCGAGGAACTGGGCTTTAGTTGCAGTCGGAACGCAAGCCCACATTCTCCTGCAGGCAGGGTGACTTCAGACAGGGGGTCCCAGATGGAATACGAAGCCGAGTGTTTTCTCAGTGCAGCGCAGACTAGGGCAATGAGTCAGACTTGCACGGCACGTTGGCCCTGCTAGAACGGTGTTCGTGGACCTGTGGGAATGCTGGAGAAGTCAAGCTGTCCCAAGAAAGAGTGCAGTCTGTTGCCCTACACTCGGCATACACAGAGTGGCTCCGAAGGGCTACGGGCCTGGATGTGGCTTAGCAGGCCCATGGGGGCCTGAGGGTACTCAGTGTCCTTGCAGGGAATAGGGTGCCCACGCCAGGCTCCTAGAGGTCCTGCAGAGCGTCCTGACGTTAAAATGATGCAGAGCAGTGGCTACGGCCTCATGGAAACTGCTGCACGCCTCCGCTTCTGCATGGCAATTCAGGGCCTTACCGCGAGGCAAGTGCTCTCGCTGAGGGTCCCGTTAGCGCCACAGCATGGGAGGATGCTGACTTTCTCCTCCAGCAGAGTGACTTCAGGTACGAGGTCCTCGAAGAATTCTAAGCAGAGTGTTTTCTCACGGCAGCTCAGACGGGGGCCGTGACGAACACTTCCATGGCAGGTCGCACTGCCTAGAAATGTGGTCCTGAGGCTGCTCCAGGGCTCTGGAAATGTAGCTCTCCTTAAGGAACGTGCAGGGTGTTGCCCATCACTCGGCATGCACAGAGGGCCTCTGAGGGACCTACCTTTGGGCCTCCATGTTGCTCACAGGCCCACAGGGGTCTGGAGGCACTCAGGGATCCTGGAGGGAAAATGATGCACACCCGAGGGGCCTAAGAGTCCTGGAAAGGGTACTTCCTTTAAAATAGAGCAGAACAGAGGCTTCCCTGGTGGTGCACTGGTTGACAATCTGCCTGCCAATGCAGGGGACACGGGTTCGAGCTCTGGTCTGGGAGGAATCCACATGCCACGGGGCAACTGGGCCCGTGAGCCACAACTACTGAGCCTGCGCCTCTGGAGCCTGTGCTCCGCAACAAGAGAGGCTGAGATACTGAGAGGCCTACGCACCGCGATGAAGAGTGGCCCCCACTTACCGTAACTGGAGAGAGCCCTAGCACAGAAACGAAGACCCAATATAGCAATCAATCAATCAATCCATCAATCAATCTTAAAACAACAATAAAAAATATAAAAACTAAAATAAAATACAGCAGAACAGCGACTAATACCTCATGGAAACAGCTGCATGCCGCCCTTTCTGCGCGGTTACTCAGGGACTTACCTCGAGGTCAGTACTCACGTTGAGTTTCCCTTTAGCTCCAGAGCGTGGCACGATGAGCTCCACCCCGGCCATCGAAGCATCCGGCTAGCTAGACAAAACTCATTGTCTTCCCAGAGCCATGTATACAGTGGCCAGTGGCCTGTCAACAGCAGTCAATTTCAAGTAGCTTCAAGGCAGCATGAATGGAGCTTTCAGAATGGGAAAGCAAGGCTAGTTCCATCAGGCCCCCATTTCCGCTGGCACACGCAGCATACATCCCTGGGCTTTCTAACAAGTCCAAAGAGACACAGGTTACCCAGTGGTTACTTCGTTGAATCAACTCCTCGAAGCAGGGTGTTCTGCATCTAGCGAACTGCCTCAACCAAGGAAAGCCCCAGCTAGGCCTCCGGGCCCGTGGGTCTTCAAAAGCCTGCAGTGTTATCCGAGGAACTGGGCTTTAGTTGCAGTCGGAACGCAAGCCCACATTCTCCTGCAGGCAGGGTGACTTCAGACAGGGGGTCCCAGATGGAATACGAAGCCGAGTGTTTTCTCAGTGCAGCGCAGACTAGGGCAATGAGTCAGACTTGCACGGCACGTTGGCCCTGCTAGAACGGTGTTCGTGGACCTGTGGGAATGCTGGGGAAGTCAAGCTGTCCCAAGAAAGAGTGCAGTCTGTTGCCCTACACTCGGCATACACAGAGTGGCTCCGAAGGGCTACGGGCCTGGATGTGGCTTAGCAGGCCCATGGGGGCCTGAGGGTACTCAGTGTCCTTGCAGGGAATAGGGTGCCCACGCCAGGCTCCTAGAGGTCCTGCAGAGCGTACTGACGTTAAAATGATGCAGAGCAGTGGCTACGGCCTCATGGAAACTGCTGCACGCCTCCGCTTCTGCATGGCAATTCAGGGCCTTACCGCGAGGCAAGTGCTCTCGCTGAGGGTCCCGTTAGCGCCACAGCATGGGAGGATGCTGACTTTCTCCTCCAGCAGAGTGACTTCAGGTACGAGGTCCTCGAAGAATTCTAAGCAGAGTGTTTTCTCACGGCAGCTCAGACGGGGGCCGTGACGAACACTTCCATGGCAGGTCGCACTGCCTAGAAATGTGGTCCTGAGGCTGCTCCAGGGCTCTGGAAATGTAGCTCTCCTTAAGGAACGTGCAGGGTGTTGCCCATCACTCGGCATGCACAGAGGGCCTCTGAGGGACCTACCTTTGGGCCTCCATGTTGCTCACAGGCCCACAGGGGTCTGGAGGCACTCAGGGATCCTGGAGGGAAAATGATGCACACCCGAGGGGCCTAAGAGTCCTGGAAAGGGTACTTCCTTTAAAATAGAGCAGAACAGAGGCTTCCCTGGTGGTGCACTGGTTGACAATCTGCCTGCCAATGCAGGGGACACGGGTTCGAGCTCTGGTCTGGGAGGAATCCACATGCCACGGGGCAACTGGGCCCGTGAGCCACAACTACTGAGCCTGCGCCTCTGGAGCCTGTGCTCCGCAACAAGAGAGGCTGAGATACTGAGAGGCCTACGCACCGCGATGAAGAGTGGCCCCGACTTACCGTAACTGGAGAGAGCCCTAGCACAGAAACGAAGACCCAATATAGCAATCAATCAATCAATCCATCAATCAATCTTAAAACAACAATAAAAAATATAAAAACTAAAATAAAATACAGCAGAACAGCGACTAATACCTCATGGAAACAGCTGCATGCCGCCCTTTCTGCGCGGTTACTCAGGGACTTACCTCGAGGTCAGTACTCACGTTGAGTTTCCCTTTAGCTCCAGAGCGTGGCACGATGAGCTCCACCCCGGCCATCGAAGCATCCGGCTAGCTAGACAAAACTCATTGTCTTCCCAGAGCCATGTATACAGTGGCCAGTGGCCTGTCAACAGCAGTCAATTTCAAGTAGCTTCAAGGCAGCATGAATGGAGCTTTCAGAATGGGAAAGCAAGGCTAGTTCCATCAGGCCCCCATTTCCGCTGGCACACGCAGCATACATCCCTGTGCTTTCTAACAAGTCCAAAGAGACACAGGTTACCCAGTGGTTACTTCGTTGAGTCAACTCCTCGAAGCAGGGTGTTCTGCATCTAGCGAACTGCCTCAACCAAGGAAAGCCCCAGCTAGGCCTCCGGGCCCGTGGCTCTTCAAAAGCCTGCAGTGTTATCCGAGGAACTGGGCTTTAGTTGCAGTCGGAACGCAAGCCCACATTCTCCTGCAGGCAGGGTGACTTCAGACAGGGGGTCCCAGATGGAATACGAAGCCGAGTGTTTTCTCAGTGCAGCGCAGACTAGGGCAATGAGTCAGCCTTGCACGGCACGTTGGCCCTGCTAGAACGGTGTTCGTGGACCTGTGGGAATGCTGGAGAAGTCAAGCTGTCCCAAGAAAGAGTGCAGTCTGTTGCCCTACACTCGGCATACACAGAGTGGCTCCGAAGGGCTACGGGCCTGGATGTGGCTTAGCAGGCCCATGGGGGCCTGAGGGTACTCAGTGTCCTTGCAGGGAATAGGGTGCCCACGCCAGGCTCCTAGAGGTCCTGCAGAGCGTACTGACGTTAAAATAATGCAGGGCAGTGGCTACGGCCTCCTGGAAACTGCTGCACGCCTCCGCTTCTGCATGGCAATTCAGGGCCTTACCGCGAGGCAAGTGCTCTCGCTGAGGGTCCCGTTAGCGCCACAGCATGGGAGGATGCTGACTTTCTCCTCCAGCAGAGTGACTTCAGGTACGAGGTCCTCGAAGAATTCTAAGCAGAGTGTTTTCTCACGGCAGCTCAGACGGGGGCCGTGACGAACACTTCCATGGCAGGTCGCACTGCCTAGAAATGTGGTCCTGAGGCTGCTCCAGGGCTCTGGAAATGTAGCTCTCCTTAAGGAACGTGCAGGGTGTTGCCCATCACTCGGCATGCACAGAGGGCCTCTGAGGGACCTACCTTTGGGCCTCCATGTTGCTCACAGGCCCACAGGGGTCTGGAGGCACTCAGGGATCCTGGAGGGAAAATGATGCACACCCGAGGGGCCTAAGAGTCCTGGAAAGGGTACTTCCTTTAAAATAGAGCAGAACAGAGGCTTCCCTGGTGGTGCACTGGTTGACAATCTGCCTGCCAATGCAGGGGACACGGGTTCGAGCTCTGGTCTGGGAGGAATCCACATGCCACGGGGCAACTGGGCCCGTGAGCCACAACTACTGAGCCTGCGCCTCTGGAGCCTGTGCTCCGCAACAAGAGAGGCTGAGATACTGAGAGGCCTACGCACCGCGATGAAGAGTGGCCCCCACTTACCGTAACTGGAGAGAGCCCTAGCACAGAAACGAAGACCCAATATAGCAATCAATCAATCAATCCATCAATCAATCTTAAAACAACAATAAAAAATATAAAAACTAAAATAAAATACAGCAGAACAGCGACTAATACCTCATGGAAACAGCTGCATGCCGCCCTTTCTGCGCGGTTACTCAGGGACTTACCTCGAGGTCAGTACTCACGTTGAGTTTCCCTTTAGCTCCAGAGCGTGGCACGACGAGCTCCACCCCGGCCATCGAAGCATCCGGCTAGCTAGACAAAACTCATTGTCTTCCCAGAGCCATGTATACAGTGGCCAGTGGCCTGTCAACAGCAGTCAATTTCAAGTAGCTTCAAGGCAGCATGAATGGAGCTTTCAGAATGGGAAAGCAAGGCTAGTTCCATCAGGCCCCCATTTCCGCTGGCACACGCAGCATACATCCCTGGGCTTTCTAACAAGTCCAAAGAGACACAGGTTACCCAGTGGTTACTTCGTTGAATCAACTCCTCGAAGCAGGGTGTTCTGCATCTAGCGAACTGCCTCAACCAAGGAAAGCCCCAGCTAGGCCTCCGGGCCCGTGGCTCTTCAAAAGCCTGCAGTGTTATCCGAGGAACTGGGCTTTAGTTGCAGTCGGAACGCAAGCCCACATTCTCCTGCAGGCAGGGTGACTTCAGACAGGGGGTCCCAGATGGAATACGAAGCCGAGTGTTTTCTCAGTGCAGCGCAGACTAGGGCAATGAGTCAGACTTGCACGGCACGTTGGCCCTGCTAGAACGGTGTTCGTGGACCTGTGGGAATGCTGGGGAAGTCAAGCTGTCCCAAGAAAGAGTGCAGTCTGTTGCCCTACACTCGGCATACACAGAGTGGCTCCGAAGGGCTACGGGCCTGGATGTGGCTTAGCAGGCCCATGGGGGCCTGAGGGTACTCAGTGTCCTTGCAGGGAATAGGGTGCCCACGCCAGGCTCCTAGAGGTCCTGCAGAGCGTACTGACGTTAAAATGATGCAGAGCAGTGGCTACGGCCTCATGGAAACTGCTGCACGCCTCCGCTTCTGCATGGCAATTCAGGGCCTTACCGCGAGGCAAGTGCTCTCGCTGAGGGTCCCGTTAGCGCCACAGCATGGGAGGATGCTGACTTTCTCCTCCAGCAGAGTGACTTCAGGTACGAGGTCCTCGAAGAATTCTAAGCAGAGTGTTTTCTCACGGCAGCTCAGACGGGGGCCGTGACGAACACTTCCATGGCAGGTCGCACTGCCTAGAAATGTGGTCCTGAGGCTGCTCCAGGGCTCTGGAAATGTAGCTCTCCTTAAGGAACGTGCAGGGTGTTGCCCATCACTCGGCATGCACAGAGGGCCTCTGAGGGACCTACCTTTGGGCCTCCATGTTGCTCACAGGCCCACAGGGGTCTGGAGGCACTCAGGGATCCTGGAGGGAAAATGATGCACACCCGAGGGGCCTAAGAGTCCTGGAAAGGGTACTTCCTTTAAAATAGAGCAGAACAGAGGCTTCCCTGGTGGTGCACTGGTTGACAATCTGCCTGCCAATGCAGGGGACACGGGTTCGAGCTCTGGTCTGGGAGGAATCCACATGCCACGGGGCAACTGGGCCCGTGAGCCACAACTACTGAGCCTGCGCCTCTGGAGCCTGTGCTCCGCAACAAGAGAGGCTGAGATACTGAGAGGCCTACGCACCGCGATGAAGAGTGGCCCCCACTTACCGTAACTGGAGAGAGCCCTAGCACAGAAACGAAGACCCAATATAGCAATCAATCAATCAATCCATCAATCAATCTTAAAACAACAATAAAAAATATAAAAACTAAAATAAAATACAGCAGAACAGCGACTAATACCTCATGGAAACAGCTGCATGCCGCCCTTTCTGCGCGGTTACTCAGGGACTTACCTCGAGGTCAGTACTCACGTTGAGTTTCCCTTTAGCTCCAGAGCGTGGCACGATGAGCTCCACCCCGGCCATCGAAGCATCCGGCTAGCTAGACAAAACTCATTGTCTTCCCAGAGCCATGTATACAGTGGCCAGTGGCCTGTCAACAGCAGTCAATTTCAAGTAGCTTCAAGGCAGCATGAATGGAGCTTTCAGAATGGGAAAGCAAGGCTAGTTCCATCAGGCCCCCATTTCCGCTGGCACACGCAGCATACATCCCTGTGCTTTCTAACAAGTCCAAAGAGACACAGGTTACCCAGTGGTTACTTCGTTGAGTCAACTCCTCGAAGCAGGGTGTTCTGCATCTAGCGAACTGCCTCAACCAAGGAAAGCCCCAGCTAGGCCTCCGGGCCCGTGGCTCTTCAAAAGCCTGCAGTGTTATCCGAGGAACTGGGCTTTAGTTGCAGTCGGAACGCAAGCCCACATTCTCCTGCAGGCAGGGTGACTTCAGACAGGGGGTCCCAGATGGAATACGAAGCCGAGTGTTTTCTCAGTGCAGCGCAGACTAGGGCAATGAGTCAGCCTTGCACGGCACGTTGGCCCTGCTAGAACGGTGTTCGTGGACCTGTGGGAATGCTGGAGAAGTCAAGCTGTCCCAAGAAAGAGTGCAGTCTGTTGCCCTACACTCGGCATACACAGAGTGGCTCCGAAGGGCTACGGGCCTGGATGTGGCTTAGCAGGCCCATGGGGGCCTGAGGGTACTCAGTGTCCTTGCAGGGAATAGGGTGCCCACGCCAGGCTCCTAGAGGTCCTGCAGAGCGTACTGACGTTAAAATAATGCAGGGCAGTGGCTACGGCCTCCTGGAAACTGCTGCACGCCTCCGCTTCTGCATGGCAATTCAGGGCCTTACCGCGAGGCAAGTGCTCTCGCTGAGGGTCCCGTTAGCGCCACAGCATGGGAGGATGCTGACTTTCTCCTCCAGCAGAGTGACTTCAGGTACGAGGTCCTCGAAGAATTCTAAGCAGAGTGTTTTCTCACGGCAGCTCAGACGGGGGCCGTGACGAACACTTCCATGGCAGGTCGCACTGCCTAGAAATGTGGTCCTGAGGCTGCTCCAGGGCTCTGGAAATGTAGCTCTCCTTAAGGAACGTGCAGGGTGTTGCCCATCACTCGGCATGCACAGAGGGCCTCTGAGGGACCTACCTTTGGGCCTCCATGTTGCTCACAGGCCCACAGGGGTCTGGAGGCACTCAGGGATCCTGGAGGGAAAATGATGCACACCCGAGGGGCCTAAGAGTCCTGGAAAGGGTACTTCCTTTAAAATAGAGCAGAACAGAGGCTTCCCTGGTGGTGCACTGGTTGACAATCTGCCTGCCAATGCAGGGGACACGGGTTCGAGCTCTGGTCTGGGAGGAATCCACATGCCACGGGGCAACTGGGCCCGTGAGCCACAACTACTGAGCCTGCGCCTCTGGAGCCTGTGCTCCGCAACAAGAGAGGCTGAGATACTGAGAGGCCTACGCACCGCGATGAAGAGTGGCCCCCACTTACCGTAACTGGAGAGAGCCCTAGCACAGAAACGAAGACCCAATATAGCAATCAATCAATCAATCCATCAATCAATCTTAAAACAACAATAAAAAATATAAAAACTAAAATAAAATACAGCAGAACAGCGACTAATACCTCATGGAAACAGCTGCATGCCGCCCTTTCTGCGCGGTTACTCAGGGACTTACCTCGAGGTCAGTACTCACGTTGAGTTTCCCTTTAGCTCCAGAGCGTGGCACGACGAGCTCCACCCCGGCCATCGAAGCATCCGGCTAGCTAGACAAAACTCATTGTCTTCCCAGAGCCATGTATACAGTGGCCAGTGGCCTGTCAACAGCAGTCAATTTCAAGTAGCTTCAAGGCAGCATGAATGGAGCTTTCAGAATGGGAAAGCAAGGCTAGTTCCATCAGGCCCCCATTTCCACTTGCACACGCAGCATACATCCCTGTGCTTTCTAACAAGTCCAAAGAGACACAGGTTACCCAGTGGTTACTTCGTTGAGTCAACTCCTCGAAGCAGGGTGTTCTGCATCTAGCGAACTGCCTCAACCAAGGAAAGCCCCAGCTAGGCCTCCGGGCCCGTGGCTCTTCAAAAGCCTGCAGTGTTATCCGAGGAACTGGGCTTTAGTTGCAGTAGGAACGCAAGCCCACATTCTCCTGGAGGCAGGGTGACTTCAGACAGGGGGTCCCAGATGGAATACGAAGCCGAGTGTTTTCTCAGTGCAGCGCAGACTAGGGCAATGAGTCAGACTTGCACGGCACGTTGGCCCTGCTAGAACGGTGTTCGTGGACCTGTGGGAATGCTGGAGAAGTCAAGCTGTCCCAAGAAAGAGTGCAGTCTGTTGCCCTACACTCGGCATACACAGAGTGGCTCCGAAGGGCTACGGGCCTGGATGTGGCTTAGCAGGCCCATGGGGGCCTGAGGGTACTCAGTGTCCTTGCAGGGAATAGGGTGCCCACGCCAGGCTCCTAGAGGTCCTGCAGAGCGTACTGACGTTAAAATAATGCAGGGCAGTGGCTACGGCCTCCTGGAAACTGCTGCACGCCTCCGCTTCTGCATGGCAATTCAGGGCCTTACCGCGAGGCAAGTGCTCTCGCTGAGGGTCCCGTTAGCGCCACAGCATGGGAGGATGCTGACTTTCTCCTCCAGCAGAGTGACTTCAGGTACGAGGTCCTCGAAGAATTCTAAGCAGAGTGTTTTCTCACGGCAGCTCAGACGGGGGCCGTGACGAACACTTCCATGGCAGGTCGCACTGCCTAGAAATGTGGTCCTGAGGCTGCTCCAGGGCTCTGGAAATGTAGCTCTCCTTAAGGAACGTGCAGGGTGTTGCCCATCACTCGGCATGCACAGAGGGCCTCTGAGGGACCTACCTTTGGGCCTCCATGTTGCTCACAGGCCCACAGGGGTCTGGAGGCACTCAGGGATCCTGGAGGGAAAATGATGCACACCCGAGGGGCCTAAGAGTCCTGGAAAGGGTACTTCCTTTAAAATAGAGCAGAACAGAGGCTTCCCTGGTGGTGCACTGGTTGACAATCTGCCTGCCAATGCAGGGGACACGGGTTCGAGCTCTGTTCTGGGAGGAATCCACATGCCACGGGGCAACTGGGCCCGTGAGCCACAACTACTCAGCCTGCGCCTCTGGAGCCTGTGCTCCGCAACAAGAGAGGCTGAGATACTGAGAGGCCTACGCACCGCGATGAAGAGTGGCCCCCACTTACTGTAACTGGAGAGAGCCCTAGCACAGAAACGAAGACCCAATATAGCAATCAATCAATCAATCCATCAATCAATCTTAAAACAACAATAAAAAATATAAAAACTAAAATAAAATACAGCAGAACAGCGATTAATACCTCATGGAAACAGCTGCATGCCGCCCTTTCTGCGCGGTTACTCAGGGACTTACCTCGAGGTCAGTACTCACGTTGAGTTTCCCTTTAGCTCCAGAGCGTGGCACGACGAGCTCCACCCCGGCCATCGAAGCATCCGGCTAGCTAGACAAAACTCATTGTCTTCCCAGAGCCATGTATACAGTGGCCAGTGGCCTGTCAACAGCAGTCAATTTCAAGTAGCTTCAAGGCAGCATGAATGGAGCTTTCAGAATGGGAAAGCAAGGCTAGTTCCATCAGGCCCCCATTTCCACTTGCACACGCAGCATACATCCCTGTGCTTTCTAACAAGTCCAAAGAGACACACGTTACCCAGTGGTTACTTCGTTGAGTCAACTCCTCGAAGCAGGGTGTTCTGCATCTAGCGAACTGCCTCAACCAAGGAAAGCCCCAGCTAGGCCTCCGGGCCCGTGGCTCTTCAAAAGCCTGCAGTGTTATCCGAGGAACTGGGCTTTAGTTGCAGTCGGAACGCAAGCCCACATTCTCCTGGAGGCAGGGTGACTTCAGACAGGGGGTCCCAGATGGAATACGAAGCCGAGTGTTTTCTCAGTGCAGCGCAGACTAGGGCAATGAGTCAGACTTGCACGGCATGTTGGCCCTGCTAGAACGGTGTTCGTGGACCTGTGGGAATGCTGGGGAAGTCAAGCTGTCCCAAGAAAGAGTGCAGTCTGTTGCCCTACACTCGGCATACACAGAGTGGCTCCGAAGGGCTACGGGCCTGGATGTGGCTTAGCAGGCCCATGGGGGCCTGAGGGTACTCAGTGTCCTTGCAGGGAATAGGGTGCCCACGCCAGGCTCCTAGAGGTCCTGCAGAGCGTACTGACGTTAAAATAATGCAGAGCAGTGGCTACGGCCTCATGGAAACTGCTGCACGCCTCCGCTTCTGCATGGCAATTCAGGGCCTTACCGCGAGGCAAGTGCTCTCGCTGAGGGTCCCGTTAGCGCCACAGCATGGGAGGATGCTGACTTTCTCCTCCAGCAGAGTGACTTCAGGTACGAGGTCCTCGAAGAATTCTAAACAGAGTGTTTTCTCACGGCAGCTCAGACGGGGGCCGTGACGAACACTTCCATGGCAGGTCGCACCGCCTAGAAATGTGGTCCTGAGGCTGCTCCAGGGCTCTGGAAATGTAGCTCTCCTTAAGGAACGTGCAGGGTGTTGCCCATCACTCGGCATGCACAGAGGGCCTCTGAGGGACCTACCTTTGGGCCTCCATGTTGCTCACAGGCCCACAGGGGTCTGGAGGCACTCAGGGATCCTGGAGGGAAAATGATGCACACCCGAGGGGCCTAAGAGTCTTGGAAAGGGTACTTCCTTTAAAATAGAGCAGAACAGAGGCTTCCCTGGTGGTGCACTGGTTGACAATCTGCCTGCCAATGCAGGGGACACGGGTTCGTGCCCTGGTCTGGGAGGAATCCCCATGCCGCGGAGCAACTGGGCCCGTGAGCCACAACTACTCAGCCTGCGCCTCTGGAGCCTGTGCTCCGCAACACGAGCGGCTGAGATACTGAGAGGCCTACGCACCGCGATGAAGAGTGGCCCCCACTTACCGTAACTGGAGAGAGCCCTAGCACAGAAACGAAGTCCCAATATAGCAATCAATCAATCCATCAATCAATCTGAAAACAACAATAAAAAATATAAAAACTAAAATAAAATACAGCAGAACAGCGACTAATACCTCATGGAAACAGCTGCATGCCGCCCTTTCTGCGCGGTTACTCAGGGACTTACCTCGAGGTCAGTACTCACGTTGAGTTTCCCTTTAGCTCCAGAGCGTGGCACGATGAGCTCCACCCCGGCCATCGAAGCATCCGGCTAGCTAGACAAAACTCACTGTCTTCCCAGAGCCATGTATACAGTGGCCAGTGGCCTGTCAACAGCAGTCAATTTCAAGTAGCTTCAAGGCAGCATGAATGGAGCTTTCAGAATGGGAAAGCAAGGCTAGTTCCATCAGGCCCCCATTTCCGCTGGCACACGCAGCATACATCCCTGGGCTTTCTAACAAGTCCAAAGAGACACAGGTTACCCAGTGGTTACTTCGTTGAATCAACTCCTCGAAGCAGGGTGTTCTGCATCTAGCGAACTGCCTCAACCAAGGAAAGCCCCAGCTAGGCCTCCGGGCCCGTGGCTCTTCAAAAGCCTGCAGTGTTATCCGAGGAACTGGGCTTTAGTTGCAGTCGGAACGCAAGCCCACATTCTCCTGGAGGCAGGGTGACTTCAGACAGGGGGTCCCAGATGGAATACGAAGCCGAGTGTTTTCTCAGTGCAGCGCAGACTAGGGCAATGAGTCAGACTTGCACGGCACGTTGGCCCTGCTAGAACGGTGTTCGTGGACCTGTGGGAATGCTGGGGAAGTCAAGCTGTCCCAAGAAAGAGTGCAGTCTGTTGCCCTACACTCGGCATACACAGAGTGGCTCCGAAGGGCTACGGGCCTGGATGTGGCTTAGCAGGCCCATGGGGGCCTGAGGGTACTCAGTGTCCTTGCAGGGAATAGGGTGCCCACGCCAGGCTCCTAGAGGTCCTGCAGAGCGTACTGACGTTAAAATAATGCAGAGCAGTGGCTACGGCCTCCTGGAAACTGCTGCACGCCTCCGCTTCTGCATGGCAATTCAGGGCCTTACCGCGAGGCAAGTGCTCTCGCTGAGGGTCCCGTTAGCGCCACAGCATGGGAGGATGCTGACTTTCTCCTCCAGCAGAGTGACTTCAGGTACGAGGTCCTCGAAGAATTCTAAGCAGAGTGTTTTCTCACGGCAGCTCAGACGGGGGCCGTGACGAACACTTCCATGGCAGGTCGCACTGCCTAGAAATGTGGTCCTGAGGCTGCTCCAGGGCTCTGGAAATGTAGCTCTCCTTAAGGAACGTGCAGGGTGTTGCCCATCACTCGGCATGCACAGAGGGCCTCTGAGGGACCTACCTTTGGGCCTCCATGTTGCTCACAGGCCCACAGGGGTCTGGAGGCACTCAGGGATCCTGGAGGGAAAATGATGCACACCCGAGGGGCCTAAGAGTCTTGGAAAGGGTACTTCCTTTAAAATAGAGCAGAACAGAGGCTTCCCTGGTGGTGCACTGGTTGACAATCTGCCTGCCAATGCAGGGGAAACGGGTTCGAGCCATGGTCTGGGAGGAATCCCCATGCCGCGGAGCAACTGGGCCCGTGAGCCACAACTACTCAGCCTGCGCCTCTGGAGCCTGTGCTCCGCAACAAGAGAGGCTGAGATACTGAGAGACCTACGCACCACGATGAAGAGTGGCCCCCTCTTACCGTAACTGGAGAGAGCCCTAGCATAGAAACGAAGTCCCAATATAGCAATCAATCAATCCATCAATCAATCTTAAAACAACAATAAAAAATATAAAAAATAAAATAAAATACAGCAGAACAGCGACTAATACCTCATGGAAACAGCTGCATGCCGCCCTTACTGCGCGGTTACTCAGGGACTTACCTCGAGGTCAGTACTCACGTTGAGTTTCCCTTTAGCTCCAGAGCGTGGCACGATGAGCTCCACCCCGGCCATCGAAGCATCCGGCTAGCTAGACAAAACTCATTGTCTTCCCAGAGCCATGTATACAGTGGCCAGTGGCCTGTCAACAGCAGTCAATTTCAAGTAGCTTCAAGGCAGCATGAATGGAGCTTTCAGAATGGGAAAGCAAGGCTAGTTCCATCAGGCCCCCATTTCCGCTGGCACACGCAGCATACATCCCTGTGCTTTCTAACAAGTCCAAAGAGACACAGGTTACCCAGTGGTTACTTCGTTGAATCAACTCCTCGAAGCAGGGTGTTCTGCATCTAGCGAACTGCCTCAACCAAAGAAAGCCCCAGCTAGGCCTCCGGGCCCGTGGCTCTTCAAAAGCCTGCAGTGTTATCCGAGGAACTGGGCTTTAGTTGCAGTCGGAACGCAAGCCCACATTCTCCTGGAGGCAGGGTGACTTCAGACAGGGGGTCCCAGATGGAATACGAAGCCGAGTGTTTTCTCAGTGCAGCGCAGACTAGGGCAATGAGTCAGACTTGCACGGCATGTTGGCCCTGCTAGAACGGTGTTCGTGGACCTGTGGGAATGCTGGAGAAGTCAAGCTGTCCCAAGAAAGAGTGCAGTCTGTTGCCCTACACTCGGCATACACAGAGTGGCTCCGAAGGGCTACGGGCCTGGATGTGGCTTAGCAGGCCCATGGGGGCCTGAGGGTACTCAGTGTCCTTGCAGGGAATAGGGTGCCCACGCCAGGCTCCTAGAGGTCCTGCAGAGCGTACTGACGTTAAAATAATGCAGGGCAGTGGCTACGGCCTCATGGAAACTGCTGCACGCCTCCGCTTCTGCATGGCAATTCAGGGCCTTACCGCGAGGCAAGTGCTCTCGCTGAGGGTCCCGTTAGCGCCACAGCATGGGAGGATGCTGACTTTCTCCTCCAGCAGAGTGACTTCAGGTACGAGGTCCTCGAAGAATTCTAAGCAGAGTGTTTTCTCACGGCAGCTCAGACGGGGGCCGTGACGAACACTTCCATGGCAGGTCGCACTGCCTAGCAATGTGGTCCTGAGGCTGCTCCAGGGCTCTGGAAATGTAGCTCTCCTTAAGGAACGTGCAGGGTGTTGCCCATCACTCGGCATGCACAGAGGGCCTCTGAGGGACCTACCTTTGGGCCTCCATGTTGCTCACAGGCCCACAGGGGTCTGGAGGCACTCAGGGATCCTGGAGGGAAAATGATGCACACCCGAGGGGCCTAAGAGTCCTGGAAAGGGTACTTCCTTTAAAATAGAGCAGAACAGAGGCTTCCCTGGTGGTGCACTGGTTGACAATCTGCCTGCCAATGCAGGGGACACGGGTTCGAGCTCTGGTCTGGGAGGAATCCACATGCCACGGGGCAACTGGGCCCGTGAGCCACAACTACTGAGCCTGCGCCTCTGGAGCCTGTGCTCCGCAACAAGAGAGGCTGAGATACTGAGAGGCCTACGCACCGCGATGAAGAGTGGCCCCCACTTACCGTAACTGGAGAGAGCCCTAGCACAGAAACGAAGACCCAATATAGCAATCAATCAATCAATCCATCAATCAATCTTAAAACAACAATAAAAAATATAAAAAATAAAATAAAATACAGCAGAACAGCGACTAATACCTCATGGAAACAGCTGCATGCCGCCCTTACTGCGCGGTTACTCAGGGACTTACCTCGAGGTCAGTACTCACGTTGAGTTTCCCTTTAGCTCCAGAGCGTGGCACGACGAGCTCCACCCCGGCCATCGAAGCATCCGGCTAGCTAGACAAAACTCATTGTCTTCCCAGAGCCATGTATACAGTGGCCAGTGGCCTGTCAACAGCAGTCAATTTCAAGTAGCTTCAAGGCAGCATGAATGGAGCTTTCAGAATGGGAAAGCAAGGCTAGTTCCATCAGGCCCCCATTTCCGCTGGCACACGCAGCATACATCCCTGTGCTTTCTAACAAGTCCAAAGAGACACAGGTTACCCAGTGGTTACTTCGTTGAATCAACTCCTCGAAGCAGGGTGTTCTGCATCTAGCGAACTGCCTCAACCAAAGAAAGCCCCAGCTAGGCCTCCGGGCCCGTGGCTCTTCAAAAGCCTGCAGTGTTATCCGAGGAACTGGGCTTTAGTTGCAGTCGGAACGCAAGCCCACATTCTCCTGGAGGCAGGGTGACTTCAGACAGGGGGTCCCAGATGGAATACGAAGCCGAGTGTTTTCTCAGTGCAGCGCAGACTAGGGCAATGAGTCAGACTTGCACGGCATGTTGGCCCTGCTAGAACGGTGTTCGTGGACCTGTGGGAATGCTGTAGAAGTCAAGCTGTCCCAAGAAAGAGTGCAGTCTGTTGCCCTACACTCGGCATACACAGAGTGGCTCCGAAGGGCTACGGGCCTGGATGTGGCTTAGCAGGCCCATGGGGGCCTGAGGGTACTCAGTGTCCTTGCAGGGAATAGGGTGCCCACGCCAGGCTCCTAGAAGTCCTGCAGAGCGTACTGACGTTAAAATAATGCAGGGCAGTGGCTACGGCCTCCTGGAAACTGCTGCACGCCTCCGCTTCTGCATGGCAATTCAGGGCCTTACCGCGAGGCAAGTGCTCTCGCTGAGGGTCCCGTTAGCGCCACAGCATGGGAGGATGCTGACTTTCTCCTCCAGCAGAGTGACTTCAGGTACGAGGTCCTCGAAGAATTCTAAGCAGAGTGTTTTCTCACGGCAGCTCAGACGGGGGCCGTGACGAACACTTCCATGGCAGGTCGCACTGCCTAGAAATGTGGTCCTGAGGCTGCTCCAGGGCTCTGGAAATGTAGCTCTCCTTAAGGAACGTGCAGGGTGTTGCCCATCACTCGGCATGCACAGAGGGCCTCTGAGGGACCTACCTTTGGGCCTCCATGTTGCTCACAGGCCCACAGGGGTCTGGAGGCACTCAGGGATCCTGGAGGGAAAATGATGCACACCCGAGGGGCCTAAGAGTCCTGGAAAGGGTACTTCCTTTAAAATAGAGCAGAACAGAGGCTTCCCTGGTGGTGCACTGGTTGACAATCTGCCTGCCAATGCAGGGGACACGGGTTCGAGCTCTGGTCTGGGAGGAATCCACATGCCACGGGGCAACTGGGCCCGTGAGCCACAACTACTGAGCCTGCGCCTCTGGAGCCTGTGCTCTGCAACAAGAGAGGCTGAGATACTGAGAGGCCTACGCACCGCGATGAAGAGTGGCCCCCACTTACCGTAACTGGAGAGAGCCCTAGCACAGAAACGAAGACCCAATATAGCAATCAATCAATCAATCCATCAATCAATCTTAAAACAACAATAAAAAATATAAAAACTAAAATAAAATACAGCAGAACAGCGACTAATACCTCATGGAAACAGCTGCATGCCGCCCTTTCTGCGCGGTTACTCAGGGACTTACCTCGAGGTCAGTACTCACGTTGAGTTTCCCTTTAGCTCCAGAGCGTGGCACGATGAGCTCCACCCCGGCCATCGAAGCATCCGGCTAGCTAGACAAAACTCATTGTCTTCCCAGAGCCATGTATACAGTGGCCAGTGGCCTGTCAACAGCAGTCAATTTCAAGTAGCTTCAAGGCAGCATGAATGGAGCTTTCAGAATGGGAAAGCAAGGCTAGTTCCATCAGGCCCCCATTTCCGCTGGCACACGCAGCATACATCCCTGGGCTTTCTAACAAGTCCAAAGAGACACAGGTTACCCAGTGGTTACTTCGTTGAGTCAACTCCTCGAAGCAGGGTGTTCTGCATCTAGCGAACTGCCTCAACCAAGGAAAGCCCCAGCTAGGCCTCCGGGCCCGTGGCTCTTCAAAAGCCTGCAGTGTTATCCGAGGAACTGGGCTTTAGTTGCAGTCGGAACGCAAGCCCACATTCTCCTGGAGGCAGGGTGACTTCAGACAGGGGGTCCCAGATGGAATACGAAGCCGAGTGTTTTCTCAGTGCAGCGCAGACTAGGGCAATGAGTCAGACTTGCACGGCACGTTGGCCCTGCTAGAACGGTGTTCGTGGACCTGTGGGAATGCTGGGGAAGTCAAGCTGTCCCAAGAAAGAGTGCAGTCTGTTGCCCTACACTCGGCATACACAGAGTGGCTCCGAAGGGCTACGGGCCTGGATGTGGCTTAGCAGGCCCATGGGGGCCTGAGGGTACTCAGTGTCCTTGCAGGGAATAGGGTGCCCACGCCAGGCTCCTAGAGGTCCTGCAGAGCGTACTGACGTTAAAATAATGCAGAGCAGTGGCTACGGCCTCCTGGAAACTGCTGCACGCCTCCGCTTCTGCATGGCAATTCAGGGCCTTACCGCGAGGCAAGTGCTCTCGCTGAGGGTCCCGTTAGCGCCACAGCATGGGAGGATGCTGACTTTCTCCTCCAGCAGAGTGACTTCAGGTACGAGGTCCTCGAAGAATTCTAAGCAGAGTGTTTTCTCACGGCAGCTCAGACGGGGGCCGTGACGAACACTTCCATGGCAGGTCGCACTGCCTAGAAATGTGGTCCTGAGGCTGCTCCAGGGCTCTGGAAATGTAGCTCTCCTTAAGGAACGTGCAGGGTGTTGCCCATCACTCGGCATGCACAGAGGGCCTCTGAGGGACCTACCTTTGGGCCTCCATGTTGCTCACAGGCCCACAGGGGTCTGGAGGCACTCAGGGATCCTGGAGGGAAAATGATGCACACCCGAGGGGTCTAAGAGTCTTGGAAAGGGTACTTCCTTTAAAATAGAGCAGAACAGAGGCTTCCCTGGTGGTGCACTGGTTGACAATCTGCCTGCCAATGCAGGGGAAACGGGTTCGAGCCATGGTCTGGGAGGAATCCCCATGCCGCGGAGCAACTGGGCCCGTGAGCCACAACTACTCAGCCTGCGCCTCTGGAGCCTGTGCTCCGCAACAAGAGAGGCTGAGATACTGAGAGACCTACGCACCACGATGAAGAGTGGCCCCCTCTTACCGTAACTGGAGAGAGCCCTAGCATAGAAACGAAGTCCCAATATAGCAATCAATCAATCCATCAATCAATCTTAAAACAACAATAAAAAATATAAAAAATAAAATAAAATACAGCAGAACAGCGACTAATACCTCATGGAAACAGCTGCATGCCGCCCTTACTGCGCGGTTACTCAGGGACTTACCTCGAGGTCAGTACTCACGTTGAGTTTCCCTTTAGCTCCAGAGCGTGGCACGATGAGCTCCACCCCGGCCATCGAAGCATCCGGCTAGCTAGACAAAACTCATTGTCTTCCCAGAGCCATGTATACAGTGGCCAGTGGCCTGTCAACAGCAGTCAATTTCAAGTAGCTTCAAGGCAGCATGAATGGAGCTTTCAGAATGGGAAAGCAAGGCTAGTTCCATCAGGCCCCCATTTCCGCTGGCACACGCAGCATACATCCCTGTGCTTTCTAACAAGTCCAAAGAGACACAGGTTACCCAGTGGTTACTTCGTTGAATCAACTCCTCGAAGCAGGGTGTTCTGCATCTAGCGAACTGCCTCAACCAAAGAAAGCCCCAGCTAGGCCTCCGGGCCCGTGGCTCTTCAAAAGCCTGCAGTGTTATCCGAGGAACTGGGCTTTAGTTGCAGTCGGAACGCAAGCCCACATTCTCCTGGAGGCAGGGTGACTTCAGACAGGGGGTCCCAGATGGAATACGAAGCCGAGTGTTTTCTCAGTGCAGCGCAGACTAGGGCAATGAGTCAGACTTGCACGGCATGTTGGCCCTGCTAGAACGGTGTTCGTGGACCTGTGGGAATGCTGGAGAAGTCAAGCTGTCCCAAGAAAGAGTGCAGTCTGTTGCCCTACACTCGGCATACACAGAGTGGCTCCGAAGGGCTACGGGCCTGGATGTGGCTTAGCAGGCCCATGGGGGCCTGAGGGTACTCAGTGTCCTTGCAGGGAATAGGGTGCCCACGCCAGGCTCCTAGAGGTCCTGCAGAGCGTACTGACGTTAAAATAATGCAGGGCAGTGGCTACGGCCTCATGGAAACTGCTGCACGCCTCCGCTTCTGCATGGCAATTCAGGGCCTTACCGCGAGGCAAGTGCTCTCGCTGAGGGTCCCGTTAGCGCCACAGCATGGGAGGATGCTGACTTTCTCCTCCAGCAGAGTGACTTCAGGTACGAGGTCCTCGAAGAATTCTAAGCAGAGTGTTTTCTCACGGCAGCTCAGACGGGGGCCGTGACGAACACTTCCATGGCAGGTCGCACTGCCTAGCAATGTGGTCCTGAGGCTGCTCCAGGGCTCTGGAAATGTAGCTCTCCTTAAGGAACGTGCAGGGTGTTGCCCATCACTCGGCATGCACAGAGGGCCTCTGAGGGACCTACCTTTGGGCCTCCATGTTGCTCACAGGCCCACAGGGGTCTGGAGGCACTCAGGGATCCTGGAGGGAAAATGATGCACACCCGAGGGGCCTAAGAGTCCTGGAAAGGGTACTTCCTTTAAAATAGAGCAGAACAGAGGCTTCCCTGGTGGTGCACTGGTTGACAATCTGCCTGCCAATGCAGGGGACACGGGTTCGAGCTCTGGTCTGGGAGGAATCCACATGCCACGGGGCAACTGGGCCCGTGAGCCACAACTACTGAGCCTGCGCCTCTGGAGCCTGTGCTCCGCAACAAGAGAGGCTGAGATACTGAGAGGCCTACGCACCGCGATGAAGAGTGGCCCCCACTTACCGTAACTGGAGAGAGCCCTAGCACAGAAACGAAGACCCAATATAGCAATCAATCAATCAATCCATCAATCAATCTTAAAACAACAATAAAAAATATAAAAAATAAAATAAAATACAGCAGAACAGCGACTAATACCTCATGGAAACAGCTGCATGCCGCCCTTACTGCGCGGTTACTCAGGGACTTACCTCGAGGTCAGTACTCACGTTGAGTTTCCCTTTAGCTCCAGAGCGTGGCACGACGAGCTCCACCCCGGCCATCGAAGCATCCGGCTAGCTAGACAAAACTCATTGTCTTCCCAGAGCCATGTATACAGTGGCCAGTGGCCTGTCAACAGCAGTCAATTTCAAGTAGCTTCAAGGCAGCATGAATGGAGCTTTCAGAATGGGAAAGCAAGGCTAGTTCCATCAGGCCCCCATTTCCGCTGGCACACGCAGCATACATCCCTGTGCTTTCTAACAAGTCCAAAGAGACACAGGTTACCCAGTGGTTACTTCGTTGAATCAACTCCTCGAAGCAGGGTGTTCTGCATCTAGCGAACTGCCTCAACCAAAGAAAGCCCCAGCTAGGCCTCCGGGCCCGTGGCTCTTCAAAAGCCTGCAGTGTTATCCGAGGAACTGGGCTTTAGTTGCAGTCGGAACGCAAGCCCACATTCTCCTGGAGGCAGGGTGACTTCAGACAGGGGGTCCCAGATGGAATACGAAGCCGAGTGTTTTCTCAGTGCAGCGCAGACTAGGGCAATGAGTCAGACTTGCACGGCATGTTGGCCCTGCTAGAACGGTGTTCGTGGACCTGTGGGAATGCTGTAGAAGTCAAGCTGTCCCAAGAAAGAGTGCAGTCTGTTGCCCTACACTCGGCATACACAGAGTGGCTCCGAAGGGCTACGGGCCTGGATGTGGCTTAGCAGGCCCATGGGGGCCTGAGGGTACTCAGTGTCCTTGCAGGGAATAGGGTGCCCACGCCAGGCTCCTAGAAGTCCTGCAGAGCGTACTGACGTTAAAATAATGCAGGGCAGTGGCTACGGCCTCCTGGAAACTGCTGCACGCCTCCGCTTCTGCATGGCAATTCAGGGCCTTACCGCGAGGCAAGTGCTCTCGCTGAGGGTCCCGTTAGCGCCACAGCATGGGAGGATGCTGACTTTCTCCTCCAGCAGAGTGACTTCAGGTACGAGGTCCTCGAAGAATTCTAAGCAGAGTGTTTTCTCACGGCAGCTCAGACGGGGGCCGTGACGAACACTTCCATGGCAGGTCGCACTGCCTAGAAATGTGGTCCTGAGGCTGCTCCAGGGCTCTGGAAATGTAGCTCTCCTTAAGGAACGTGCAGGGTGTTGCCCATCACTCGGCATGCACAGAGGGCCTCTGAGGGACCTACCTTTGGGCCTCCATGTTGCTCACAGGCCCACAGGGGTCTGGAGGCACTCAGGGATCCTGGAGGGAAAATGATGCACACCCGAGGGGCCTAAGAGTCCTGGAAAGGGTACTTCCTTTAAAATAGAGCAGAACAGAGGCTTCCCTGGTGGTGCACTGGTTGACAATCTGCCTGCCAATGCAGGGGACACGGGTTCGAGCTCTGGTCTGGGAGGAATCCACATGCCACGGGGCAACTGGGCCCGTGAGCCACAACTACTGAGCCTGCGCCTCTGGAGCCTGTGCTCTGCAACAAGAGAGGCTGAGATACTGAGAGGCCTACGCACCGCGATGAAGAGTGGCCCCCACTTACCGTAACTGGAGAGAGCCCTAGCACAGAAACGAAGACCCAATATAGCAATCAATCAATCAATCCATCAATCAATCTTAAAACAACAATAAAAAATATAAAAACTAAAATAAAATACAGCAGAACAGCGACTAATACCTCATGGAAACAGCTGCATGCCGCCCTTTCTGCGCGGTTACTCAGGGACTTACCTCGAGGTCAGTACTCACGTTGAGTTTCCCTTTAGCTCCAGAGCGTGGCACGATGAGCTCCACCCCGGCCATCGAAGCATCCGGCTAGCTAGACAAAACTCATTGTCTTCCCAGAGCCATGTATACAGTGGCCAGTGGCCTGTCAACAGCAGTCAATTTCAAGTAGCTTCAAGGCAGCATGAATGGAGCTTTCAGAATGGGAAAGCAAGGCTAGTTCCATCAGGCCCCCATTTCCGCTGGCACACGCAGCATACATCCCTGGGCTTTCTAACAAGTCCAAAGAGACACAGGTTACCCAGTGGTTACTTCGTTGAGTCAACTCCTCGAAGCAGGGTGTTCTGCATCTAGCGAACTGCCTCAACCAAGGAAAGCCCCAGCTAGGCCTCCGGGCCCGTGGCTCTTCAAAAGCCTGCAGTGTTATCCGAGGAACTGGGCTTTAGTTGCAGTCGGAACGCAAGCCCACATTCTCCTGGAGGCAGGGTGACTTCAGACAGGGGGTCCCAGATGGAATACGAAGCCGAGTGTTTTCTCAGTGCAGCGCAGACTAGGGCAAGGAGTCAGACTTGCACGGCACGTTGGCCCTGCTAGAACGGTGTTCGTGGACCTGTGGGAATGCTGGAGAAGTCAAGCTGTCCCAAGAAAGAGTGCAGTCTGTTGCCCTACACTCGGCATACACAGAGTGGCTCCGAAGGGCTACGGGCCTGGATGTGGCTTAGCAGGCCCATGGGGGCCTGAGGGTACTCAGTGTCCTTGCAGGGAATAGGGTGCCCACGCCAGGCTCCTAGAGGTCCTGCAGAGCGTACTGACGTTAAAATAATGCAGGGCAGTGGCTACGGCCTCATGGAAACTGCTGCACGCCTCCGCTTCTGCATGGCAATTCAGGGCCTTACCGCGAGGCAAGTGCTCTCGCTGAGGGTCCCGTTAGCGCCACAGCATGGGAGGATGCTGACTTTCTCCTCCAGCAGAGTGACTTCAGGTACGAGGTCCTCGAAGAATTCTAAGCAGAGTGTTTTCTCACGGCAGCTCAGACGGGGGCCGTGACGAACACTTCCATGGCAGGTCGCACTGCCTAGAAATGTGGTCCTGAGGCTGCTCCAGGGCTCTGGAAATGTAGCTCTCCTTAAGGAACGTGCAGGGTGTTGCCCATCACTCGGCATGCACAGAGGGCCTCTGAGGGACCTACCTTTGGGCCTCCATGTTGCTCACAGGCCCACAGGGGTCTGGAGGCACTCAGGGATCCTGGAGGGAAAATGATGCACACCCGAGGGGCCTAAGAGTCCTGGAAAGGGTACTTCCTTTAAAATAGAGCAGAACAGAGGCTTCCCTGGTGGTGCACTGGTTGACAATCTGCCTGCCAATGCAGGGGACACGGGTTCGAGCTCTGGTCTGGGAGGAATCCACATGCCACGGGGCAACTGGGCCCGTGAGCCACAACTACTGAGCCTGCGCCTCTGGAGCCTGTGCTCCGCAACAAGAGAGGCTGAGATACTGAGAGGCCTACGCACCGCGATGAAGAGTGGCCCCCACTTACCGTAACTGGAGAGAGCCCTAGCACAGAAACGAAGACCCAATATAGCAATCAATCAATCAATCCATCAATCAATCTTAAAACAACAATAAAAAATATAAAAACTAAAATAAAATACAGCAGAACAGCGACTAATACCTCATGGAAACAGCTGCATGCCGCCCTTTCTGCGCGGTTACTCAGGGACTTACCTCGAGGTCAGTACTCACGTTGAGTTTCCCTTTAGCTCCAGAGCGTGGCACGATGAGCTCCACCCCGGCCATCGAAGCATCCGGCTAGCTAGACAAAACTCATTGTCTTCCCAGAGCCATGTATACAGTGGCCAGTGGCCTGTCAACAGCAGTCAATTTCAAGTAGCTTCAAGGCAGCATGAATGGAGCTTTCAGAATGGGAAAGCAAGGCTAGTTCCATCAGGCCCCCATTTCCGCTGGCACACGCAGCATACATCCCTGGGCTTTCTAACAAGTCCAAAGAGACACAGGTTACCCAGTGGTTACTTCGTTGAATCAACTCCTCGAAGCAGGGTGTTCTGCATCTAGAGAACTGCCTCAACCAAGGAAAGCCCCAGCTAGGCCTCCGGGCCCGTGGCTCTTCAAAAGCCTGCAGTGTTATCCGAGGAACTGGGCTTTAGTTGCAGTCGGAACGCAAGCCCACATTCTCCTGGAGGCAGGGTGACTTCAGACAGGGGGTCCCAGATGGAATACGAAGCCGAGTGTTTTCTCAGTGCAGCGCAGACTAGGGCAAGGAGTCAGACTTGCACGGCACGTTGGCCCTGCTAGAACGGTGTTCGTGGACCTGTGGGAATGCTGGAGAAGTCAAGCTGTCCCAAGAAAGAGTGCAGTCTGTTGCCCTACACTCGGCATACACAGAGTGGCTCCGAAGGGCTACGGGCCTGGATGTGGCTTAGCAGGCCCATGGGGGCCTGAGGGTACTCAGTGTCCTTGCAGGGAATAGGGTGCCCACGCCAGGCTCCTAGAGGTCCTGCAGAGCGTACTGACGTTAAAATAATGCAGGGCAGTGGCTACGGCCTCATGGAAACTGCTGCACGCCTCCGCTTCTGCATGGCAATTCAGGGCCTTACCGCGAGGCAAGTGCTCTCGCTGAGGGTCCCGTTAGCGCCACAGCATGGGAGGATGCTGACTTTCTCCTCCAGCAGAGTGACTTCAGGTACGAGGTCCTCGAAGAATTCTAAGCAGAGTGTTTTCTCATGGCAGCTCAGACGGGGGCCGTGACGAACACTTCCATGGCAGGTCGCACTGCCTAGAAATGTGGTCCTGAGGCTGCTCCAGGGCTCTGGAAATGTAGCTCTCCTTAAGGAACGTGCAGGGTGTTGCCCATCACTCGGCATGCACAGAGGGCCTCTGAGGGACCTACCTTTGGGCCTCCATGTTGCTCACAGGCCCACAGGGGTCTGGAGGCACTCAGGGATCCTGGAGGGAAAATGATGCACACCCGAGGGGCCTAAGAGTCCTGGAAAGGGTACTTCCTTTAAAATAGAGCAGAACAGAGGCTTCCCTGGTGGTGCACTGGTTGACAATCTGCCTGCCAATGCAGGGGACACGGGTTCGAGCTCTGGTCTGGGAGGAATCCACATGCCACGGGGCAACTGGGCCCGTGAGCCACAACTACTGAGCCTGCGCCTCTGGAGCCTGTGCTCCGCAACAAGAGAGGCTGAGATACTGAGAGGCCTACGCACCGCGATGAAGAGTGGCCCCCACTTACCGTAACTGGAGAGAGCCCTAGCACAGAAACGAAGACCCAATATAGCAATCAATCAATCAATCCATCAATCAATCTTAAAACAACAATAAAAAATATAAAAACTAAAATAAAATACAGCAGAACAGCGACTAATACCTCATGGAAACAGCTGCATGCCGCCCTTTCTGCGCGGTTACTCAGGGACTTACCTCGAGGTCAGTACTCACGTTGAGTTTCCCTTTAGCTCCAGAGCGTGGCACGATGAGCTCCACCCCGGCCATCGAAGCATCCGGCTAGCTAGACAAAACTCATTGTCTTCCCAGAGCCATGTATACAGTGGCCAGTGGCCTGTCAACAGCAGTCAATTTCAAGTAGCTTCAAGGCAGCATGAATGGAGCTTTCAGAATGGGAAAGCAAGGCTAGTTCCATCAGGCCCCCATTTCCGCTGGCACACGCAGCATACATCCCTGGGCTTTCTAACAAGTCCAAAGAGACACAGGTTACCCAGTGGTTACTTCGTTGAATCAACTCGTCGAAGCAGGGTGTTCTGCATCTAGCGAACTGCCTCAACCAAGGAAAGCCCCAGCTAGGCCTCCGGGCCCGTGGCTCTTCAAAAGCCTGCAGTGTTATCCGAGGAACTGGGCTTTAGTTGCAGTCGGAACGCAAGCCCACATTCTCCTGGAGGCAGGGTGACTTCAGACAGGGGGTCCCAGATGGAATACGAAGCCGAGTGTTTTCTCAGTGCAGCGCAGACTAGGGCAATGAGTCAGACTTGCACGGCATGTTGGCCCTGCTAGAACGGTGTTCGTGGACCTGTGGGAATGCTGGAGAAGTCAAGCTGTCCCAAGAAAGAGTGCAGTCTGTTGCCCTACACTCAGCATACACAGAGTGGCTCCGAAGGGCTACGGGCCTGGATGTGGCTTAGCAGGCCCATGGGGGCCTGAGGGTACTCAGTGTCCTTGCAGGGAATAGGGTGCCCACGCCAGGCTCCTAGAAGTCCTGCAGAGCGTACTGACGTTAAAATAATGCAGGGCAGTGGCTACGGCCTCCTGGAAACTGCTGCACGCCTCCGCTTCTGCATGGCAATTCAGGGCCTTACCGCGAGGCAAGTGCTCTCGCTGAGGGTCCCGTTAGCGCCACAGCATGGGAGGATGCTGACTTTCTCCTCCAGCAGAGTGACTTCAGGTACGAGGTCCTCGAAGAATTCTAAGCAGAGTGTTTTCTCACGGCAGCTCAGACGGGGGCCGTGACGAACACTTCCATGGCAGGTCGCACTGCCTAGAAATGTGGTCCTGAGGCTGCTCCAGGGCTCTGGAAATGTAGCTCTCCTTAAGGAACGTGCAGGGTGTTGCCCATCACTCGGCATGCACAGAGGGCCTCTGAGGGACCTACCTTTGGGCCTCCATGTTGCTCACAGGCCCACAGGGGTCTGGAGGCACTCAGGGATCCTGGAGGGAAAATGATGCACACCCGAGGGGCCTAAGAGTCCTGGAAAGGGTACTTCCTTTAAAATAGAGCAGAACAGAGGCTTCCCTGGTGGTGCACTGGTTGACAATCTGCCTGCCAATGCAGGGGACACGGGTTCGAGCTCTGGTCTGGGAGGAATCCACATGCCACGGGGCAACTGGGCCCGTGAGCCACAACTACTGAGCCTGCGCCTCTGGAGCCTGTGCTCTGCAACAAGAGAGGCTGAGATACTGAGAGGCCTACGCACCGCGATGAAGAGTGGCCCCCACTTACCGTAACTGGAGAGAGCCCTAGCACAGAAACGAAGACCCAATATAGCAATCAATCAATCAATCCATCAATCAATCTTAAAACAACAATAAAAAATATAAAAACTAAAATAAAATACAGCAGAACAGCGACTAATACCTCATGGAAACAGCTGCATGCCGCCCTTTCTGCGCGGTTACTCAGGGACTTACCTCGAGGTCAGTACTCACGTTGAGTTTCCCTTTAGCTCCAGAGCGTGGCACGATGAGCTCCACCCCGGCCATCGAAGCATCCGGCTAGCTAGACAAAACTCATTGTCTTCCCAGAGCCATGTATACAGTGGCCAGTGGCCTGTCAACAGCAGTCAATTTCAAGTAGCTTCAAGGCAGCATGAATGGAGCTTTCAGAATGGGAAAGCAAGGCTAGTTCCATCAGGCCCCCATTTCCGCTGGCACACGCAGCATACATCCCTGGGCTTTCTAACAAGTCCAAAGAGACACAGGTTACCCAGTGGTTACTTCGTTGAGTCAACTCCTCGAAGCAGGGTGTTCTGCATCTAGCGAACTGCCTCAACCAAGGAAAGCCCCAGCTAGGCCTCCGGGCCCGTGGCTCTTCAAAAGCCTGCAGTGTTATCCGAGGAACTGGGCTTTAGTTGCAGTCGGAACGCAAGCCCACATTCTCCTGGAGGCAGGGTGACTTCAGACAGGGGGTCCCAGATGGAATACGAAGCCGAGTGTTTTCTCAGTGCAGCGCAGACTAGGGCAATGAGTCAGACTTGCACGGCACGTTGGCCCTGCTAGAACGGTGTTCGTGGACCTGTGGGAATGCTGGAGAAGTCAAGCTGTCCCAAGAAAGAGTGCAGTCTGTTGCCCTACACTCGGCATACACAGAGTGGCTCCGAAGGGCTACGGGCCTGGATGTGGCTTAGCAGGCCCATGGGGGCCTGAGGGTACTCAGTGTCCTTGCAGGGAATAGGGTGCCCACGCCAGGCTCCTAGAGGTCCTGCAGAGCGTACTGACGTTAAAATAATGCAGGGCAGTGGCTACGGCCTCATGGAAACTGCTGCACGCCTCCGCTTCTGCATGGCAATTCAGGGCCTTACCGCGAGGCAAGTGCTCTCGCTGAGGGTCCCGTTAGCGCCACAGCATGGGAGGATGCTGACTTTCTCCTCCAGCAGAGTGACTTCAGGTACGAGGTCCTCGAAGAATTCTAAGCAGAGTGTTTTCTCACGGCAGCTCAGACGGGGGCCGTGACGAACACTTCCATGGCAGGTCGCACTGCCTAGAAATGTGGTCCTGAGGCTGCTCCAGGGCTCTGGAAATGTAGCTCTCCTTAAGGAACGTGCAGGGTGTTGCCCATCACTCGGCATGCACAGAGGGCCTCTGAGGGACCTACCTTTGGGCCTCCATGTTGCTCACAGGCCCACAGGGGTCTGGAGGCACTCAGGGATCCTGGAGGGAAAATGATGCACACCCGAGGGGCCTAAGAGTCCTGGAAAGGGTACTTCCTTTAAAATAGAGCAGAACAGAGGCTTCCCTGGTGGTGCACTGGTTGACAATCTGCCTGCCAATGCAGGGGACACGGGTTCGAGCTCTGGTCTGGGAGGAATCCACATGCCAAGGGGCAACTGGGCCCGTGAGCCACAACTACTGAGCCTGCGCCTCTGGAGCCTGTGCTCCGCAACAAGAGAGGCTGAGATACTGAGAGGCCTACGCACCGCGATGAAGAGTGGCCCCCACTTACCGTAACTGGAGAGAGCCCTAGCACAGAAACGAAGACCCAATATAGCAATCAATCAATCAATCCATCAATCAATCTTAAAACAACAATAAAAAATATAAAAACTAAAATAAAATACAGCAGAACAGCGACTAATACCTCATGGAAACAGCTGCATGCCGCCCTTTCTGCACGGTTACTCAGGGACTTACCTCGAGGTCAGTACTCACGTTGAGTTTCCCTTTAGCTCCAGAGCGTGGCACGATGAGCTCCACCCCGGCCATCGAAGCATCCGGCTAGCTAGACAAAACTCATTGTCTTCCCAGAGCCATGTATACAGTGGCCAGTGGCCTGTCAACAGCAGTCAATTTCAAGTAGCTTCAAGGCAGCATAAATGGAGCTTTCAGAATGGGAAAGCAAGGCTAGTTCCATCAGGCCCCCATTTCCGCTGGCACACGCAGCATACATCCCTGGGCTTTCTAACAAGTCCAAAGAGACACAGGTTACCCAGTGGTTACTTCGTTGAATCAACTCCTCGAAGCAGGGTGTTCTGCATCTAGCGAACTGCCTCAACCAAGGAAAGCCCCAGCTAGGCCTCCGGGCCCGTGGCTCTTCAAAAGCCTGCAGTGTTATCCGAGGAACTGGGCTTTAGTTGCAGTCGGAACGCAAGCCCACATTCTCCTGGAGGCAGGGTGACTTCAGACAGGGGGTCCCAGATGGAATACGAAGCCGAGTGTTTTCTCAGTGCAGCGCAGACTAGGGCAAGGAGTCAGACTTGCACGGCACGTTGGCCCTGCTAGAACGGTGTTCGTGGACCTGTGGGAATGCTGGAGAAGTCAAGCTGTCCCAAGAAAGAGTGCAGTCTGTTGCCCTACACTCGGCATACACAGAGTGGCTCCGAAGGGCTACGGGCCTGGATGTGGCTTAGCAGGCCCATGGGGGCCTGAGGGTACTCAGTGTCCTTGCAGGGAATAGGGTGCCCACGCCAGGCTCCTAGAGGTCCTGCAGAGCGTACTGACGTTAAAATAATGCAGGGCAGTGGCTACGGCCTCATGGAAACTGCTGCACGCCTCCGCTTCTGCATGGCAATTCAGGGCCTTACCGCGAGGCAAGTGCTCTCGCTGAGGGTCCCGTTAGCGCCACAGCATGGGAGGATGCTGACTTTCTCCTCCAGCAGAGTGACTTCAGGTACGAGGTCCTCGAAGAATTCTAAGCAGAGTGTTTTCTCATGGCAGCTCAGACGGGGGCCGTGACGAACACTTCCATGGCAGGTCGCACTGCCTAGAAATGTGGTCCTGAGGCTGCTCCAGGGCTCTGGAAATGTAGCTCTCCTTAAGGAACGTGCAGGGTGTTGCCCATCACTCGGCATGCACAGAGGGCCTCTGAGGGACCTACCTTTGGGCCTCCATGTTGCTCACAGGCCCACAGGGGTCTGGAGGCACTCAGGGATCCTGGAGGGAAAATGATGCACACCCGAGGGGCCTAAGAGTCCTGGAAAGGGTACTTCCTTTAAAATAGAGCAGAACAGAGGCTTCCCTGGTGGTGCACTGGTTGACAATCTGCCTGCCAATGCAGGGGACACGGGTTCGAGCTCTGGTCTGGGAGGAATCCACATGCCACGGGGCAACTGGGCCCGTGAGCCACAACTACTGAGCCTGCGCCTCTGGAGCCTGTGCTCCGCAACAAGAGAGGCTGAGATACTGAGAGGCCTACGCACCGCGATGAAGAGTGGCCCCCACTTACCGTAACTGGAGAGAGCCCTAGCACAGAAACGAAGACCCAATATAGCAATCAATCAATCAATCCATCAATCAATCTTAAAACAACAATAAAAAATATAAAAACTAAAATAAAATACAGCAGAACAGCGACTAATACCTCATGGAAACCGCTGCATGCCGCCCTTTCTGCGCGGTTACTCAGGGACTTACCTCGAGGTCAGTACTCACGTTGAGTTTCCCTTTAGCTCCAGAGCGTGGCACGATGAGCTCCACCCCGGCCATCGAAGCATCCGGCTAGCTAGACAAAACTCATTGTCTTCCCAGAGCCATGTATACAGTGGCCAGTGGCCTGTCAACAGCAGTCAATTTCAAGTAGCTTCAAGGCAGCATGAATGGAGCTTTCAGAATGGGAAAGCAAGGCTAGTTCCATCAGGCCCCCATTTCCGCTGGCACACGCAGCATACATCCCTGGGCTTTCTAACAAGTCCAAAGAGACACAGGTTACCCAGTGGTTACTTCGTTGAGTCAACTCCTCGAAGCAGGGTGTTCTGCATCTAGCGAACTGCCTCAACCAAGGAAAGCCCCAGCTAGGCCTCCGGGCCCGTGGCTCTTCAAAAGCCTGCAGTGTTATCCGAGGAACTGGGCTTTAGTTGCAGTCGGAACGCAAGCCCACATTCTCCTGGAGGCAGGGTGACTTCAGACAGGGGGTCCCAGATGGAATACGAAGCCGAGTGTTTTCTCAGTGCAGCGCAGACTAGGGCAATGAGTCAGACTTGCACGGCACGTTGGCCCTGCTAGAACGGTGTTCGTGGACCTGTGGGAATGCTGGAGAAGTCAAGCTGTCCCAAGAAAGAGTGCAGTCTGTTGCCCTACACTCGGCATACACAGAGTGGCTCCGAAGGGCTACGGGCCTGGATGTGGCTTAGCAGGCCCATGGGGGCCTGAGGGTACTCAGTGTCCTTGCAGGGAATAGGGTGCCCACGCCAGGCTCCTAGAGGTCCTGCAGAGCGTACTGACGTTAAAATAATGCAGGGCAGTGGCTACAGCCTCATGGAAACTGCTGCACGCCTCCGCTTCTGCATGGCAATTCAGGGCCTTACCGCGAGGCAAGTGCTCTCGCTGAGGGTCCCGTTAGCGCCACAGCATGGGAGGATGCTGACTTTCTCCTCCAGCAGAGTGACTTCAGGTACGAGGTCCTCGAAGAATTCTAAGCAGAGTGTTTTCTCACGGCAGCTCAGACGGGGGCCGTGACGAACACTTCCATGGCAGGTCGCACTGCCTAGAAATGTGGTCCTGAGGCTGCTCCAGGGCTCTGGAAATGTAGCTCTCCTTAAGGAACGTGCAGGGTGTTGCCCATCACTCGGCATGCACAGAGGGCCTCTGAGGGACCTACCTTTGGGCCTCCATGTTGCTCACAGGCCCACAGGGGTCTGGAGGCACTCAGGGATCCTGGAGGGAAAATGATGCACACCCGAGGGGCCTAAGAGTCCTGGAAAGGGTACTTCCTTTAAAATAGAGCAGAACAGAGGCTTCCCTGGTGGTGCACTGGTTGACAATCTGCCTGCCAATGCAGGGGACACGGGTTCGAGCTCTGGTCTGGGAGGAATCCACATGCCAAGGGGCAACTGGGCCCGTGAGCCACAACTACTGAGCCTGCGCCTCTGGAGCCTGTGCTCCGCAACAAGAGAGGCTGAGATACTGAGAGGCCTACGCACCGCGATGAAGAGTGGCCCCCACTTACCGTAACTGGAGAGAGCCCTAGCACAGAAACGAAGACCCAATATAGCAATCAATCAATCAATCCATCAATCAATCTTAAAACAACAATAAAAAATATAAAAACTAAAATAAAATACAGCAGAACAGCGACTAATACCTCATGGAAACAGCTGCATGCCGCCCTTTCTGCACGGTTACTCAGGGACTTACCTCGAGGTCAGTACTCACGTTGAGTTTCCCTTTAGCTCCAGAGCGTGGCACGATGAGCTCCACCCCGGCCATCGAAGCATCCGGCTAGCTAGACAAAACTCATTGTCTTCCCAGAGCCATGTATACAGTGGCCAGTGGCCTGTCAACAGCAGTCAATTTCAAGTAGCTTCAAGGCAGCATAAATGGAGCTTTCAGAATGGGAAAGCAAGGCTAGTTCCATCAGGCCCCCATTTCCGCTGGCACACGCAGCATACATCCCTGGGCTTTCTAACAAGTCCAAAGAGACACAGGTTACCCAGTGGTTACTTCGTTGAATCAACTCCTCGAAGCAGGGTGTTCTGCATCTAGCGAACTGCCTCAACCAAGGAAAGCCCCAGCTAGGCCTCCGGGCCCGTGGCTCTTCAAAAGCCTGCAGTGTTATCCGAGGAACTGGGCTTTAGTTGCAGTCGGAACGCAAGCCCACATTCTCCTGGAGGCAGGGTGACTTCAGACAGGGGGTCCCAGATGGAATACGAAGCCGAGTGTTTTCTCAGTGCAGCGCAGACTAGGGCAAGGAGTCAGACTTGCACGGCACGTTGGCCCTGCTAGAACGGTGTTCGTGGACCTGTGGGAATGCTGGAGAAGTCAAGCTGTCCCAAGAAAGAGTGCAGTCTGTTGCCCTACACTCGGCATACACAGAGTGGCTCCGAAGGGCTACGGGCCTGGATGTGGCTTAGCAGGCCCATGGGGGCCTGAGGGTACTCAGTGTCCTTGCAGGGAATAGGGTGCCCACGCCAGGCTCCTAGAGGTCCTGCAGAGCGTACTGACGTTAAAATAATGCAGGGCAGTGGCTACGGCCTCATGGAAACTGCTGCACGCCTCCGCTTCTGCATGGCAATTCAGGGCCTTACCGCGAGGCAAGTGCTCTCGCTGAGGGTCCCGTTAGCGCCACAGCATGGGAGGATGCTGACTTTCTCCTCCAGCAGAGTGACTTCAGGTACGAGGTCCTCGAAGAATTCTAAGCAGAGTGTTTTCTCATGGCAGCTCAGACGGGGGCCGTGACGAACACTTCCATGGCAGGTCGCACTGCCTAGAAATGTGGTCCTGAGGCTGCTCCAGGGCTCTGGAAATGTAGCTCTCCTTAAGGAACGTGCAGGGTGTTGCCCATCACTCGGCATGCACAGAGGGCCTCTGAGGGACCTACCTTTGGGCCTCCATGTTGCTCACAGGCCCACAGGGGTCTGGAGGCACTCAGGGATCCTGGAGGGAAAATGATGCACACCCGAGGGGCCTAAGAGTCCTGGAAAGGGTACTTCCTTTAAAATAGAGCAGAACAGAGGCTTCCCTGGTGGTGCACTGGTTGACAATCTGCCTGCCAATGCAGGGGACACGGGTTCGAGCTCTGGTCTGGGAGGAATCCACATGCCACGGGGCAACTGGGCCCGTGAGCCACAACTACTGAGCCTGCGCCTCTGGAGCCTGTGCTCCGCAACAAGAGAGGCTGAGATACTGAGAGGCCTACGCACCGCGATGAAGAGTGGCCCCCACTTACCGTAACTGGAGAGAGCCCTAGCACAGAAACGAAGACCCAATATAGCAATCAATCAATCAATCCATCAATCAATCTTAAAACAACAATAAAAAATATAAAAACTAAAATAAAATACAGCAGAACAGCGACTAATACCTCATGGAAACCGCTGCATGCCGCCCTTTCTGCGCGGTTACTCAGGGACTTACCTCGAGGTCAGTACTCACGTTGAGTTTCCCTTTAGCTCCAGAGCGTGGCACGATGAGCTCCACCCCGGCCATCGAAGCATCCGGCTAGCTAGACAAAACTCATTGTCTTCCCAGAGCCATGTATACAGTGGCCAGTGGCCTGTCAACAGCAGTCAATTTCAAGTAGCTTCAAGGCAGCATGAATAGAGCTTTCAGAATGGGAAAGCAAGGCTAGTTCCATCAGGCCCCCATTTCCGCTGGCACACGCAGCATACATCCCTGGGCTTTCTAACAAGTCCAAAGAGACACAGGTTACCCAGTGGTTACTTCGTTGAATCAACTCGTCGAAGCAGGGTGTTCTGCATCTAGCGAACTGCCTCAACCAAGGAAAGCCCCAGCTAGGCCTCCGGGCCCGTGGCTCTTCAAAAGCCTGCAGTGTTATCCGAGGAACTGGGCTTTAGTTGCAGTCGGAACGCAAGCCCACATTCTCCTGGAGGCAGGGTGACTTCAGACAGGGGGTCCCAGATGGAATACGAAGCCAAGTGTTTTCTCAGTGCAGCGCAGACTAGGGCAATGAGTCAGACTTGCACGGCATGTTGGCCCTGCTAGAACGGTGTTCGTGGACCTGTGGGAATGCTGGAGAAGTCAAGCTGTCCCAAGAAAGAGTGCAGTCTGTTGCCCTACACTCGGCATACACAGAGTGGCTCCGAAGGGCTACGGGCCTGGATGTGGCTTAGCAGGCCCATGGGGGCCTGAGGGTACTCAGTGTCCTTGCAGGGAATAGGGTGCCCACGCCAGGCTCCTAGAGGTCCTGCAGAGCGTACTGACGTTAAAATAATGCAGAGCAGTGGCTACGGCCTCCTGGAAACTGCTGCACGCCTCCGCTTCTGCATGGCAATTCAGGGCCTTACCGCGAGGCAAGTGCTCTCGCTGAGGGTCCCGTTAGCGCCACAGCATGGGAGGATGCTGACTTTCTCCTCCAGCAGAGTGACTTCAGGTACGAGGTCCTCGAAGAATTCTAAGCAGAGTGTTTTCTCACGGCAGCTCAGACGGGGGCCGTGACGAACACTTCCATGGCAGGTCGCACTGCCTAGAAATGTGGTCCTGAGGCTGCTCCAGGGCTCTGGAAATGTAGCTCTCCTTAAGGAACGTGCAGGGTGTTGCCCATCACTCGGCATGCACAGAGGGCCTCTGAGGGACCTACCTTTGGGCCTCCATGTTGCTCACAGGCCCACAGGGGTCTGGAGGCACTCAGGGATCCTGGAGGGAAAATGATGCACACCCGAGGGGCCTAAGAGTCCTTGAAAGGGTACTTCCTTTAAAATAGAGCAGAACAGTGGCTTCCCTGGTGGTGCACTGGTTGACAATCTGCCTGCCAATGCAGGGGACACGGGTTCGAGCTCTGGTCTGGGAGGAATCCACATGCCACGGGGCAACTGGGCCCGTGAGCCACAACTACTGAGCCTGCGCCTCTGGAGCCTGTGCTCCGCAACAAAAGAGGCTGAGATACTGAGAGGCCTATGCACCGCGATGAAGAGTGGCCCCCACTTACCGTAACTGGAGAGAGCCCTAGCACAGAAACAAAGACCCAATATAGCAATCAATCAATCAATCCATCAATCAATCTTAAAACAACAATAAAAAATATAAAAACTAAAATAAAATACAGCAGAACAGCGACTAATACCTCATGGAAACAGCTGCATGCCGCCCTTTCTGCGCGGTTACTCAGGGACTTACCTCGAGGTCAGTACTCACGTTGAGTTTCCCTTTAGCTCCAGAGCATGGCACGATGAGCTCCACCCCGGCCATCAAAGCATCCGGCTAGCTAGACAAAACTCATTGTCTTCCCAGAGCCATGTATACAGTGGCCAGTGGCCTGTCAACAGCAGTCAATTTCAAGTAGCTTCAAGGCAGCATGAATGGAGCTTTCAGAATGGGAAAGCAAGGCTAGTTCCATCAGGCCCCCATTTCCGCTGGCACACGCAGCATACATCCCTGGGCTTTCTAACAAGTCCAAAGAGACACAGGTTACCCAGTGGTTACTTCGTTGAATCAACTCGTCGAAGCAGGGTGTTCTGCATCTAGCGAACTGCCTCAACCAAGGAAAGCCCCAGCTAGGCCTCCGGGCCCGTGGCTCTTCAAAAGCCTGCAGTGTTATCCGAGGAACTGGGCTTTAGTTGCAGTCGGAACGCAAGCCGACATTCTCCTGCAGGCAGGGTGACTTCAGAAAGGGGGTCCCAGATGGAATACGAAGCCGAGTGTTTTCTCAGTGCAGCGCAGACTAGGGCAATGAGTCAGACTTGCACGGCATGTTGGCCCTGCTAGAACGGTGTTCGTGGACCTGTGGGAATGCTGGGGAAGTCAAGCTGTCCCAAGAAAGAGTGCAGTCTGTTGCCCTACACTCGGCATACACAGAGTGGCTCCGAAGGGCTACGGGCCTGGATGTGGCTTAGCAGGCCCATGGGGGCCTGAGGGTACTCAGTGTCCTTGCAGGGAATAGGGTGCCCACGCCAGGCTCCTAGAGGTCCTGCAGAGCGTACTGACGTTAAAATAATGCAGAGCAGTGGCTACGGCCTCATGGAAACTGCTGCACGCCTCCGCTTCTGCATGGCAATTCAGGGCCTTACCGCGAGGCAAGTGCTCTCGCTGAGGGTCCCGTTAGCGCCACAGCATGGGAGGATGCTGACTTTCTCCTCCAGCAGAGTGACTTCAGGTACGAGGTCCTCGAAGAATTCTAAGCAGAGTGTTTTCTCACGGCAGCTCAGACGGGGGCCGTGACGAACACTTCCATGGCAGGTCGCACTGCCTAGAAATGTGGTCCTGAGGCTGCTCCAGGGCTCTGGAAATGTAGCTCTCCTTAAGGAACGTGCAGGGTGTTGCCCATCACTCGGCATGCACAGAGGGCCTCTGAGGGACCTACCTTTGGGCCTCCATGTTGCTCACAGGCCCACAGGGGTCTGGAGGCACTCAGGGATCCTGGAGGGAAAATGATGCACACCCGAGGGGCCTAAGAGTCCTGGAAAGGGTACTTCCTTTAAAATAGAGCAGAACAGAGGCTTCCCTGGTGGTGCACTGGTTGACAATCTGCCTGCCAATGCAGGGGACACGGGTTCGAGCTCTGGTCTGGGAGGAATCCACATGCCACGGGGCAACTGGGCCCGTGAGCCACAACTACTGAGCCTGCGCCTCTGGAGCCTGTGCTCCGCAACAAGAGAGGCTGAGATACTGAGAGGCCTACGCACCGCGATGAAGAGTGGCCCCCACTTACCGTAACTGGAGAGAGCCCTAGCACAGAAACGAAGACCCAATATAGCAATCAATCAATCAATCCATCAATCAATCTTAAAACAACAATAAAAAATATAAAAACTAAAATAAAATACAGCAGAACAGCGACTAATACCTCATGGAAACAGCTGCATGCCGCCCTTTCTGCGCGGTTACTCAGGGACTTACCTCGAGGTCAGTACTCACGTTGAGTTTCCCTTTAGCTCCAGAGCGTGGCACGATGAGCTCCACCCCGGCCATCGAAGCATCCGGCTAGCTAGACAAAACTCATTGTCTTCCCAGAGCCATGTATACAGTGGCCAGTGGCCTGTCAACAGCAGTCAATTTCAAGTAGCTTCAAGGCAGCATGAATGGAGCTTTCAGAATGGGAAAGCAAGGCTAGTTCCATCAGGCCCCCATTTCCGCTGGCACACGCAGCATACATCCCTGTGCTTTCTAACAATTTCAAAGAGACACAGCTTACCCAGTGGTTACTTCGTTGAATCAACTCGTCGAAGCAGGGTGTTCTGCATCTAGCGAACTGCCTCAACCAAGGAAAGCCCCAGCTAGGCCTCCGGGCCCGTGGCTCTTCAAAAGCCTGCAGTGTTATCCGAGGAACTGGGCTTTAGTTGCAGTCGGAACGCAAGCCCACATTCTCCTGCAGGCAGGGTGACTTCAGACAGGGGGTCCCAGATGGAATACGAAGCCGAGTGTTTTCTCAGTGCAGCGCAGACTAGGGCAATGAGTCAGACTTGCACGGCACGTTGGCCCTGCTAGAACGGTGTTCGTGGACCTGTGGGAATGCTGGAGAAGTCAAGCTGTCCCAAGAAAGAGTGCAGTCTGTTGCCCTACACTCGGCATACACAGAGTGGCTCCGAAGGGCTACGGGCCTGGATGTGGCTTAGCAGGCCCATGGGGGCCTGAGGGTACTCAGTGTCCTTGCAGGGAATAGGGTGCCCACGCCAGGCTCCTAGAGGTCCTGCAGAGCGTACTGACGTTAAAATAATGCAGGGCAGTGGCTACGGCCTCCTGGAAACTGCTGCACGCCTCCGCTTCTGCATGGCAATTCAGGGCCTTACCGCGAGGCAAGTGCTCTCGCTGAGGGTCCCGTTAGCGCCACAGCATGGGAGGATGCTGACTTTCTCCTCCAGCAGAGTGACTTCAGGTACGAGGTCCTCGAAGAATTCTAAGCAGAGTGTTTTCTCACGGCAGCTCAGACGGGGGCCGTGACGAACACTTCCATGGCAGGTCGCACTGCCTAGAAATGTGGTCCTGAGGCTGCTCCAGGGCTCTGGAAATGTAGCTCTCCTTAAGGAACGTGCAGGGTGTTGCCCATCACTCGGCATGCACAGAGGGCCTCTGAGGGACCTACCTTTGGGCCTCCATGTTGCTCACAGGCCCACAGGGGTCTGGAGGCACTCAGGGATCCTGGAGGGAAAATGATGCACACCCGAGGGGCCTAAGAGTCCTGGAAAGGGTACTTCCTTTAAAATAGAGCAGAACAGAGGCTTCCCTGGTGGTGCACTGGTTGACAATCTGCCTGCCAATGCAGGGGACACGGGTTCGAGCTCTGGTCTGGGAGGAATCCACATGCCACGGGGCAACTGGGCCCGTGAGCCACAACTACTGAGCCTGCACCTCTGGAGCCTGTGCTCCGCAACAAGAGAGGCTGAGATACTGAGAGGCCTACGCACCGCGATGAAGAGTGGCCCCCACTTACCGTAAATGGAGAGAGCCCTAGCACAGAAACGAAGACCCAATATAGCAATCAATCAATCAATCCATCAATCAATCTTAAAACAACAATAAAAAATATAAAAACTAAAATAAAATACAGCAGAACAGCGACTAATACCTCATGGAAACAGCTGCATGCCGCCCTTTCTGCGCGGTTACTCAGGGACTTACCTCGAGGTCAGTACTCACGTTGAGTTTCCCTTTAGCTCCAGAGCGTGGCACGATGAGCTCCACCCCGGCCATCGAAGCATCCGGCTAGCTAGACAAAACTCATTGTCTTCCCAGAGCCATGTATACAGTGGCCAGTGGCCTGTCAACAGCAGTCAATTTCAAGTAGCTTCAAGGCAGCATGAATGGAGCTTTCAGAATGGGAAAGCAAGGCTAGTTCCATCAGGCCCCCATTTCCACTTGCACACGCAGCATACATCCCTGTGCTTTCTAACAAGTCCAAAGAGACACAGGTTACCCAGTGGTTACTTCGTTGAGTCAACTCCTCGAAGCAGGGTGTTCTGCATCTAGCGAACTGCCTCAACCAAGGAAAGCCCCAGCTAGGCCTCCGGGCCCGTGGCTCTTCAAAAGCCTGCAGTGTTATCCGAGGAACTGGGCTTTAGTTGCAGTCGGAACGCAAGCCCACATTCTCCTGGAGGCAGGGTGACTTCAGACAGGGGGTCCCAGATGGAATACGAAGCCGAGTGTTTTCTCAGTGCAGCGCAGACTAGGGCAATGAGTCAGACTTGCACGGCACGTTGGCCCTGCTAGAACGGTGTTCGTGGACCTGTGGGAATGCTGGAGAAGTCAAGCTGTCCCAAGAAAGAGTGCAGTCTGTTGCCCTACACTCGGCATACACAGAGTGGCTCCGAAGGGCTACGGGCCTGGATGTGGCTTAGCAGGCCCATGGGGGCCTGAGGGTACTCAGTGTCCTTGCAGGGAATAGGGTGCCCACGCCAGGCTCCTAGAGGTCCTGCAGAGCGTACTGACGTTAAAATAATGCAGGGCAGTGGCTACGGCCTCCTGGAAACTGCTGCACGCCTCCGCTTCTGCATGGCAATTCAGGGCCTTACCGCGAGGCAAGTGCTCTCGCTGAGGGTCCCGTTAGCGCCACAGCATGGGAGGATGCTGACTTTCTCCTCCAGCAGAGTGACTTCAGGTACGAGGTCCTCGAAGAATTCTAAGCAGAGTGTTTTCTCACGGCAGCTCAGACGGGGGCCGTGACGAACACTTCCATGGCAGGTCGCACTGCCTAGAAATGTGGTCCTGAGGCTGCTCCAGGGCTCTGGAAATGTAGCTCTCCTTAAGGAACGTGCAGGGTGTTGCCCATCACTCGGCATGCACAGAGGGCCTCTGAGGGACCTACCTTTGGGCCTCCATGTTGCTCACAGGCCCACAGGGGTCTGGAGGCACTCAGGGATCCTGGAGGGAAAATGATGCACACCCGAGGGGCCTAAGAGTCCTGGAAAGGGTACTTCCTTTAAAATAGAGCAGAACAGAGGCTTCCCTGGTGGTGCACTGGTTGACAATCTGCCTGCCAATGCAGGGGACACGGGTTCGAGCTCTGGTCTGGGAGGAATCCACATGCCACGGGGCAACTGGGCCCGTGAGCCACAACTACTGAGCCTGCGCCTCTGGAGCCTGTGCTCCGCAACAAGAGAGGCTGAGATACTGAGAGGCCTACGCACCGCGATGAAGAGTGGCCCCCACTTACCGTAACTGGAGAGAGCCCTAGCACAGAAACGAAGACCCAATATAGCAATCAATCAATCAATCCATCAATCAATCTTAAAACAACAATAAAAAATATAAAAACTAAAATAAAATACAGCAGAACAGCGACTAATACCTCATGGAAACAGCTGCATGCCGCCCTTTCTGCGCGGTTACTCAGGGACTTACCTCGAGGTCAGTACTCACGTTGAGTTTCCCTTTAGCTCCAGAGCGTGGCACGACGAGCTCCACCCCGGCCATCGAAGCATCCGGCTAGCTAGACAAAACTCATTGTCTTCCCAGAGCCATGTATACAGTGGCCAGTGGCCTGTCAACAGCAGTCAATTTCAAGTAGCTTCAAGGCAGCATGAATGGAGCTTTCAGAATGGGAAAGCAAGGCTAGTTCCATCAGGCCCCCATTTCCACTTGCACATGCAGCATACATCCCTGTGCTTTCTAACAAGTCCAAAGAGACACAGGTTACCCAGTGGTTACTTCGTTGAGTCAACTCCTCGAAGCAGGGTGTTCTGCATCTAGCGAACTGCCTCAACCAAGGAAAGCCCCAGCTAGGCCTCCGGGCCCGTGGCTCTTCAAAAGCCTGCAGTGTTATCCGAGGAACTGGGCTTTAGTTGCAGTCGGAACGCAAGCCCACATTCTCCTGGAGGCAGGGTGACTTCAGACAGGGGGTCCCAGATGGAATACGAAGCCGAGTGTTTTCTCAGTGCAGCGCAGACTAGGGCAATGAGTCAGACTTGCACGGCACGTTGGCCCTGCTAGAACGGTGTTCGTGGACCTGTGGGAATACTGGAGAAGTCAAGCTGTCCCAAGAAAGAGTGCAGTCTGTTGCCCTACACTCGGCATACACAGAGTGGCTCCGAAGGTCTACGGGCCTGGATGTGGCTTAGCAGGCCCATGGGGGCCTGAGGGTACTCAGTGTCCTTGCAGGGAATAGGGTGCCCACGCCAGGCTCCTAGAGGTCCTGCAGAGCGTACTGACGTTAAAATAATGCAGGGCAGTGGCTACGGCCTCCTGGAAACTGCTGCACGCCTCCGCTTCTGCATGGCAATTCAGGGCCTTACCGCGAGGCAAGTGCTCTCGCTGAGGGTCCCGTTAGCGCCACAGCATGGGAGGATGCTGACTTTCTCCTCCAGCAGAGTGACTTCAGGTACGAGGTCCTCGAAGAAATCTAAGCAGAGTGTTTTCTCACGGCAGCTCAGACGGGGGCCGTGACGAACACTTCCATGGCAGGTCGCACTGCCTAGAAATGTGGTCCTGAGGCTGCTCCAGGGCTCTGGAAATGTAGCTCTCCTTAAGGAACGTGCAGGGTGTTGCCCATCACTCGGCATGCACAGAGGGCCTCTGAGGGACCTACCTTTGGGCCTCCATGTTGCTCACAGGCCCACAGGGGTCTGGAGGCACTCAGGGATCCTGGAGGGAAAATGATGCACACCCGAGGGGCCTAAGAGTCCTGGAAAGGGTACTTCCTTTAAAATAGAGCAGAACAGAGGCTTCCCTGGTGGTGCACTGGTTGACAATCTGCCTGCCAATGCAGGGGACACGGGTTCGAGCTCTGGTCTGGGAGGAATCCACATGCCACGGGGCAACTGGGCCCGTGAGCCACAACTACTGAGCCTGCACCTCTGGAGCCTGTGCTCCGCAACAAGAGAGGCTGAGATACTGAGAGGCCTACGCACCGCGATGAAGAGTGGCCCCCACTTACCGTAACTGGAGAGAGCCCTAGCACAGAAACGAAGACCCAATATAGCAATCAATCAATCAATCCATCAATCAATCTTAAAACAACAATAAAAAATATAAAAACTAAAATAAAATACAGCAGAACAGCGACTAATACCTCATGGAAACAGCTGCATGCCGCCCTTTCTGCGCGGTTACTCAGGGACTTACCTCGAGGTCAGTACTCACGTTGAGTTTCCCTTTAGCTCCAGAGCGTGGCACGATGAGCTCCACCCCGGCCATCGAAGCATCCGGCTAGCTAGACAAAACTCATTGTCTTCCCAGAGCCATGTATACAGTGGCCAGTGGCCTGTCAACAGCAGTCAATTTCAAGTAGCTTCAAGGCAGCATGAATGGAGCTTTCAGAATGGGAAAGCAAGGCTAGTTCCATCAGGCCCCCATTTCCACTTGCACACGCAGCATACATCCCTGTGCTTTCTAACAAGTCCAAAGAGACACAGGTTACCCAGTGGTTACTTCGTTGAGTCAACTCCTCGAAGCAGGGTGTTCTGCATCTAGCGAACTGCCTCAACCAAGGAAAGCCCCAGCTAGGCCTCCGGGCCCGTGGCTCTTCAAAAGCCTGCAGTGTTATCCGAGGAACTGGGCTTTAGTTGCAGTCGGAACGCAAGCCCACATTCTCCTGCAGGCAGGGTGACTTCAGACAGGGGGTCCCAGATGGAATACGAAGCCGAGTGTTTTCTCAGTGCAGCGCAGACTAGGGCAATGAGTCAGACTTGCACGGCACGTTGGCCCTGCTAGAACGGTGTTCGTGGACCTGTGGGAATGCTGGAGAAGTCAAGCTGTCCCAAGAAAGAGTGCAGTCTGTTGCCCTACACTCGGCATACACAGAGTGGCTCCGAAGGGCTACGGGCCTGGATGTGGCTTAGCAGGCCCATGGGGGCCTGAGGGTACTCAGTGTCCTTGCAGGGAATAGGGTGCCCACGCCAGGCTCCTAGAGGTCCTGCAGAGCGTACTGACGTTAAAATAATGCAGGGCAGTGGCTACGGCCTCCTGGAAACTGCTGCACGCCTCCGCTTCTGCATGGCAATTCAGGGCCTTACCGCGAGGCAAGTGCTCTCGCTGAGGGTCCCGTTAGCGCCACAGCATGGGAGGATGCTGACTTTCTCCTCCAGCAGAGTGACTTCAGGTACGAGGTCCTCGAAGAATTCTAAGCAGAGTGTTTTCTCACGGCAGCTCAGACGGGGGCCGTGACGAACACTTCCATGGCAGGTCGCACTGCCTAGAAATGTGGTCCTGAGGCTGCTCCAGGGCTCTGGAAATGTAGCTCTCCTTAAGGAACGTGCAGGGTGTTGCCCATCACTCGGCATGCACAGAGGGCCTCTGAGGGACCTACCTTTGGGCCTCCATGTTGCTCACAGGCCCACAGGGGTCTGGAGGCACTCAGGGATCCTGGAGGGAAAATGATGCACACCCGAGGGGCCTAAGAGTCCTGGAAAGGGTACTTCCTTTAAAATAGAGCAGAACAGAGGCTTCCCTGGTGGTGCACTGGTTGACAATCTGCCTGCCAATGCAGGGGACACGGGTTCGAGCTCTGGTCTGGGAGGAATCCACATGCCACGGGGCAACTGGGCCCGTGAGCCACAACTACTGAGCCTGCGCCTCTGGAGCCTGTGCTCCGCAACAAGAGAGGCTGAGATACTGAGAGGCCTACGCACCGCGATGAAGAGTGGCCCCCACTTACCGTAACTGGAGAGAGCCCTAGCACAGAAACGAAGACCCAATATAGCAATCAATCAATCAATCCATCAATCAATCTTAAAACAACAATAAAAAATATAAAAACTAAAATAAAATACAGCAGAACAGCGACTAATACCTCATGGAAACAGCTGCATGCCGCCCTTTCTGCGCGGTTACTCAGGGACTTACCTCGAGGTCAGTACTCACGTTGAGTTTCCCTTTAGCTCCAGAGCGTGGCACGACGAGCTCCACCCCGGCCATCGAAGCATCCGGCTAGCTAGACAAAACTCATTGTCTTCCCAGAGCCATGTATACAGTGGCCAGTGGCCTGTCAACAGCAGTCAATTTCAAGTAGCTTCAAGGCAGCATGAATGGAGCTTTCAGAATGGGAAAGCAAGGCTAGTTCCATCAGGCCCCCATTTCCACTTGCACACGCAGCATACATCCCTGTGCTTTCTAACAAGTCCAAAGAGACACAGGTTACCCAGTGGTTACTTCGTTGAGTCAACTCCTCGAAGCAGGGTGTTCTGCATCTAGCGAACTGCCTCAACCAAGGAAAGCCCCAGCTAGGCCTCCGGGCCCGTGGCTCTTCAAAAGCCTGCAGTGTTATCCGAGGAACTGGGCTTTAGTTGCAGTCGGAACGCAAGCCCACATTCTCCTGGAGGCAGGGTGACTTCAGACAGGGGGTCCCAGATGGAATACGAAGCCGAGTGTTTTCTCAGTGCAGCGCAGACTAGGGCAATGAGTCAGACTTGCACGGCACGTTGGCCCTGCTAGAACGGTGTTCGTGGACCTGTGGGAATACTGGAGAAGTCAAGCTGTCCCAAGAAAGAGTGCAGTCTGTTGCCCTACACTCGGCATACACAGAGTGGCTCCGAAGGGCTACGGGCCTGGATGTGGCTTAGCAGGCCCATGGGGGCCTGAGGGTACTCAGTGTCCTTGCAGGGAATAGGGTGCCCACGCCAGGCTCCTAGAGGTCCTGCAGAGCGTACTGACGTTAAAATAATGCAGGGCAGTGGCTACGGCCTCCTGGAAACTGCTGCACGCCTCCGCTTCTGCATGGCAATTCAGGGCCTTACCGCGAGGCAAGTGCTCTCGCTGAGGGTCCCGTTAGCGCCACAGCATGGGAGGATGCTGACTTTCTCCTCCAGCAGAGTGACTTCAGGTACGAGGTCCTCGAAGAATTCTAAGCAGAGTGTTTTCTCACGGCAGCTCAGACGGGGGCCGTGACGAACACTTCCATGGCAGGTCGCACTGCCTAGAAATGTGGTCCTGAGGCTGCTCCAGGGCTCTGGAAATGTAGCTCTCCTTAAGGAACGTGCAGGGTGTTGCCCATCACTCGGCATGCACAGAGGGCCTCTGAGGGACCTACCTTTGGGCCTCCATGTTGCTCACAGGCCCACAGGGGTCTGGAGGCACTCAGGGATCCTGGAGGGAAAATGATGCACACCCGAGGGGCCTAAGAGTCCTGGAAAGGGTACTTCCTTTAAAATAGAGCAGAACAGAGGCTTCCCTGGTGGTGCACTGGTTGACAATCTGCCTGCCAATGCAGGGGACACGGGTTCGAGCTCTGGTCTGGGAGGAATCCACATGCCACGGGGCAACTGGGCCCGTGAGCCACAACTACTGAGCCTGCGCCTCTGGAGCCTGTAATCCGCAACAAGAGAGGCTGAGATACTGAGAGGCCTACGCACCGCGATGAAGAGTGGCCCCCACTTACCGTAACTGGAGAGAGCCCTAGCACAGAAACGAAGACCCAATATAGCAATCAATCAATCAATCCATCAATCAATCTTAAAACAACAATAAAAAATATAAAAACTAAAATAAAATACAGCAGAACAGCGACTAATACCTCATGGAAACAGCTGCATGCCGCCCTTTCTGCGCGGTTACTCAGGGACTTACCTCGAGGTCAGTACTCACGTTGAGTTTCCCTTTAGCTCCAGAGCGTGGCACGACGAGCTCCACCCCGGCCATCGAAGCATCCGGCTAGCTAGACAAAACTCATTGTCTTCCCAGAGCCATGTATACAGTGGCCAGTGGCCTGTCAACAGCAGTCAATTTCAAGTAGCTTCAAGGCAGCATGAATGGAGCTTTCAGAATGGGAAAGCAAGGCTAGTTCCATCAGGCCCCCATTTCCACTTGCACACGCAGCATACATCCCTGTGCTTTCTAACAAGTCCAAAGAGACACAGGTTACCCAGTGGTTACTTCGTTGAGTCAACTCCTCGAAGCAGGGTGTTCTGCATCTAGCGAACTGCCTCAACCAAGGAAAGCCCCAGCTAGGCCTCCGGGCCCGTGGCTCTTCAAAAGCCTGCAGTGTTATCCGAGGAACTGGGCTTTAGTTGCAGTCGGAACGCAAGCCCACATTCTCCTGGAGGCAGGGTGACTTCAGACAGGGGGTCCCAGATGGAATACGAAGCCGAGTGTTTTCTCAGTGCAGCGCAGACTAGGGCAATGAGTCAGACTTGCACGGCACGTTGGCCCTGCTAGAACGGTGTTCGTGGACCTGTGGGAATACTGGAGAAGTCAAGCTGTCCCAAGAAAGAGTGCAGTCTGTTGCCCTACACTCGGCATACACAGAGTGGCTCCGAAGGGCTACGGGCCTGGATGTGGCTTAGCAGGCCCATGGGGGCCTGAGGGTACTCAGTGTCCTTGCAGGGAATAGGGTGCCCACGCCAGGCTCCTAGAGGTCCTGCAGAGCGTACTGACGTTAAAATAATGCAGGGCAGTGGCTACGGCCTCCTGGAAACTGCTGCACGCCTCCGCTTCTGCATGGCAATTCAGGGCCTTACCGCGAGGCAAGTGCTCTCGCTGAGGGTCCCGTTAGCGCCACAGCATGGGAGGATGCTGACTTTCTCCTCCAGCAGAGTGACTTCAGGTACGAGGTCCTCGAAGAATTCTAAGCAGAGTGTTTTCTCACGGCAGCTCAGACGGGGGCCGTGACGAACACTTCCATGGCAGGTCGCACTGCCTAGAAATGTGGTCCTGAGGCTGCTCCAGGGCTCTGGAAATGTAGCTCTCCTTAAGGAACGTGCAGGGTGTTGCCCATCACTCGGCATGCACAGAGGGCCTCTGAGGGACCTACCTTTGGGCCTCCATGTTGCTCACAGGCCCACAGGGGTCTGGAGGCACTCAGGGATCCTGGAGGGAAAATGATGCACACCCGAGGGGCCTAAGAGTCCTGGAAAGGGTACTTCCTTTAAAATAGAGCAGAACAGAGGCTTCCCTGGTGGTGCACTGGTTGACAATCTGCCTGCCAATGCAGGGGACACGGGTTCGAGCTCTGGTCTGGGAGGAATCCACATGCCACGGGGCAACTGGGCCCGTGAGCCACAACTACTGAGCCTGCGCCTCTGGAGCCTGTGCTCCGCAACAAGAGAGGCTGAGATACTGAGAGGCCTACGCACCGCGATGAAGAGTGGCCCCCACTTACCGTAACTGGAGAGAGCCCTAGCACAGAAACGAAGACCCAATATAGCAATCAATCAATTAATCCATCAATCAATCTTAAAACAACAATAAAAAATATAAAAACTAAAATAAAATACAGCAGAACAGCGACTAATACCTCATGGAAACAGCTGCATGCCGCCCTTTCTGCGCGGTTACTCAGGGACTTACCTCGAGGTCAGTACTCACGTTGAGTTTCCCTTTAGCTCCAGAGCGTGGCACGATGAGCTCCACCCCGGCCATCGAAGCATCCGGCTAGCTAGACAAAACTCATTGTCTTCCCAGAGCCATGTATACAGTGGCCAGTGGCCTGTCAACAGCAGTCAATTTCAAGTAGCTTCAAGGCAGCATGAATGGAGCTTTCAGAATGGGAAAGCAAGGCTAGTTCCATCAGGCCCCCATTTCCGCTGGCACACGCAGCATACATCCCTGGGCTTTCTAACAAGTCCAAAGAGACACAGGTTACCCAGTGGTTACTTCGTTGAATCAACTCCTCGAAGCAGGGTGTTCTGCATCTAGCGAACTGCCTCAACCAAGGAAAGCCCCAGCTAGGCCTCCGGGCCCGTGGCTCTTCAAAAGCCTGCAGTGTTATCCGAGGAACTGGGCTTTAGTTGCAGTCGGAACGCAAGCCGACATTCTCCTGCAGGCAGGGTGACTTCAGACAGGGGGTCCCAGATGGAATACGAAGCCGAGTGTTTTCTCAGTGCAGCGCAGACTAGGGCAATGAGTCAGACTTGCACGGCATGTTGGCCCTGCTAGAACGGTGTTCGTGGACCTGTGGGAATGCTGGGGAAGTCAAGCTGTCCCAAGAAAGAGTGCAGTCTGTTGCCCTACACTCGGCATACACAGAGTGGCTCCGAAGGGCTACGGGCCTGGATGTGGCTTAGCAGGCCCATGGGGGCCTGAGGGTACTCAGTGTCCTTGCAGGGAATAGGGTGCCCACGCCAGGCTCCTAGAGGTCCTGCAGAGCGTACTGATGTTAAAATGATGCAGGGCAGTGGCTACGGCCTCCTGGAAACTGCTGCACGCCTCCGCTTCTGCATGGCAATTCAGGGCCTTACCGCGAGGCAAGTGCTCTCGCTGAGGGTCCCGTTAGCGCCACAGCATGGGAGGATGCTGACTTTCTCCTCCAGCAGAGTGACTTCAGGTACGAGGTCCTCGAAGAATTCTAAGCAGAGTGTTTTCTCACGGCAGCTCAGACGGGGGCCGTGACGAACACTTCCATGGCAGGTCGCACTGCCTAGAAATGTGGTCCTGAGGCTGCTCCAGGGCTCTGGAAATGTAGCTCTCCTTAAGGAACGTGCAGGGTGTTGCCCATCACTCGGCATGCACAGAGGGCCTCTGAGGGACCTACCTTTGGGCCTCCATGTTGCTCACAGGCCCACAGGGGTCTGGAGGCACTCAGGGATCCTGGAGGGAAAATGATGCACACCCGAGGGGCCTAAGAGTCCTGGAAAGGGTACTTCCTTTAAAATAGAGCAGAACAGAGGCTTCCCTGGTGGTGCACTGGTTGACAATCTGCCTGCCAATGCAGGGGACACGGGTTCGAGCTCTGGTCTGGGAGGAATCCACATGCCACGGGGCAACTGGGCCCGTGAGCCACAACTACTGAGCCTGCGCCTCTGGAGCCTGTGCTCCGCAACAAGAGAGGCTGAGATACTGAGAGGCCTACGCACCGCGATGAAGAGTGGCCCCCACTTACCGTAACTGGAGAGAGCCCTAGCACAGAAACGAAGACCCAATATAGCAATCAATCAATCAATCCATCAATCAATCTTAAAACAACAATAAAAAATATAAAAACTAAAATAAAATACAGCAGAACAGCGACTAATACCTCATGGAAACAGCTGCATGCCGCCCTTTCTGCGCGGTTACTCAGGGACTTACCTCGAGGTCAGTACTCACGTTGAGTTTCCCTTTAGCTCCAGAGCGTGGCACGATGAGCTCCACCCCGGCCATCGAAGCATCCGGCTAGCTAGACAAAACTCATTGTCTTCCCAGAGCCATGTATACAGTGGCCAGTGGCCTGTCAACAGCAGTCAATTTCAAGTAGCTTCAAGGCAGCATGAATGGAGCTTTCAGAATGGGAAAGCAAGGCTAGTTCCATCAGGCCCCCATTTCCACTTGCACACGCAGCATACATCCCTGTGCTTTCTAACAAGTCCAAAGAGACACAGGTTACCCAGTGGTTACTTCGTTGAGTCAACTCCTCGAAGCAGGGTGTTCTGCATCTAGCGAACTGCCTCAACCAAGGAAAGCCCCAGCTAGGCCTCCGGGCCCGTGGCTCTTCAAAAGCCTGCAGTGTTATCCGAGGAACTGGGCTTTAGTTGCAGTCGGAACGCAAGCCCACATTCTCCTGGAGGCAGGGTGACTTCAGACAGGGGGTCCCAGATGGAATACGAAGCCGAGTGTTTTCTCAGTGCAGCGCAGACTAGGGCAATGAGTCAGACTTGCACGGCACGTTGGCCCTGCTAGAACGGTGTTCGTGGACCTGTGGGAATACTGGAGAAGTCAAGCTGTCCCAAGAAAGAGTGCAGTCTGTTGCCCTACACTCGGCATACACAGAGTGGCTCCGAAGGGCTACGGGCCTGGATGTGGCTTAGCAGGCCCATGGGGGCCTGAGGGTACTCAGTGTCCTTGCAGGGAATAGGGTGCCCACGCCAGGCTCCTAGAGGTCCTGCAGAGCGTACTGACGTTAAAATAATGCAGGGCAGTGGCTACGGCCTCATGGAAACTGCTGCACGCCTCCGCTTCTGCATGGCAATTCAGGGCCTTACCGCGAGGCAAGTGCTCTCGCTGAGGGTCCCGTTAGCGCCACAGCATGGGAGGATGCTGACTTTCTCCTCCAGCAGAGTGACTTCAGGTACGAGGTCCTCGAAGAATTCTAAGCAGAGTGTTTTCTCACGGCAGCTCAGACGGGGGCCGTGACGAACACTTCCATGGCAGGTCGCACTGCCTAGAAATGTGGTCCTGAGGCTGCTCCAGGGCTCTGGAAATGTAGCTCTCCTTAAGGAACGTGCAGGGTGTTGCCCATCACTCGGCATGCACAGAGGGCCTCTGAGGGACCTACCTTTGGGCCTCCATGTTGCTCACAGGCCCACAGGGGTCTGGAGGCACTCAGGGATCCTGGAGGGAAAATGATGCACACCCGAGGGGCCTAAGAGTCCTGGAAAGGGTACTTCCTTTAAAATAGAGCAGAACAGAGGCTTCCCTGGTGGTGCACTGGTTGACAATCTGCCTGCCAATGCAGGGGACACGGGTTCGAGCTCTGGTCTGGGAGGAATCCACATGCCACGGGGCAACTGGGCCCGTGAGCCACAACTACTGAGCCTGCGCCTCTGGAGCCTGTGCTCCGCAACAAGAGAGGCTGAGATACTGAGAGGCCTACGCACCGCGATGAAGAGTGGCCCCCACTTACCGTAACTGGAGAGAGCCCTAGCACAGAAACGAAGACCCAATATAGCAATCAATCAATCAATCCATCAATCAATCTTAAAACAACAATAAAAAATATAAAAACTAAAATAAAATACAGCAGAACAGCGACTAATACCTCATGGAAACAGCTGCATGCCGCCCTTTCTGCGCGGTTACTCAGGGACTTACCTCGAGGTCAGTACTCACGTTGAGTTTCCCTTTAGCTCCAGAGCGTGGCACGACGAGCTCCACCCCGGCCATCGAAGCATCCGGCTAGCTAGACAAAACTCATTGTCTTCCCAGAGCCATGTATACAGTGGCCAGTGGCCTGTCAACAGCAGTCAATTTCAAGTAGCTTCAAGGCAGCATGAATGGAGCTTTCAGAATGGGAAAGCAAGGCTAGTTCCATCAGGCCCCCATTTCCACTTGCACACGCAGCATACATCCCTGTGCTTTCTAACAAGTCCAAAGAGACACAGGTTACCCAGTGGTTACTTCGTTGAGTCAACTCCTCGAAGCAGGGTGTTCTGCATCTAGCGAACTGCCTCAACCAAGGAAAGCCCCAGCTAGGCCTCCGGGCCCGTGGCTCTTCAAAAGCCTGCAGTGTTATCCGAGGAACTGGGCTTTAGTTGCAGTCGGAACGCAAGCCCACATTCTCCTGGAGGCAGGGTGACTTCAGACAGGGGGTCCCAGATGGAATACGAAGCCGAGTGTTTTCTCAGTGCAGCGCAGACTAGGGCAATGAGTCAGACTTGCACGGCACGTTGGCCCTGCTAGAACGGTGTTCGTGGACCTGTGGGAATACTGGAGAAGTCAAGCTGTCCCAAGAAAGAGTGCAGTCTGTTGCCCTACACTCGGCATACACAGAGTGGCTCCGAAGGGCTACGGGCCTGGATGTGGCTTAGCAGGCCCATGGGGGCCTGAGGGTACTCAGTGTCCTTGCAGGGAATAGGGTGCCCACGCCAGGCTCCTAGAGGTCCTGCAGAGCGTACTGACGTTAAAATAATGCAGGGCAGTGGCTACGGCCTCCTGGAAACTGCTGCACGCCTCCGCTTCTGCATGGCAATTCAGGGCCTTACCGCGAGGCAAGTGCTCTCGCTGAGGGTCCCGTTAGCGCCACAGCATGGGAGGATGCTGACTTTCTCCTCCAGCAGAGTGACTTCAGGTACGAGGTCCTCGAAGAATTCTAAGCAGAGTGTTTTCTCACGGCAGCTCAGACGGGGGCCGTGACGAACACTTCCATGGCAGGTCGCACTGCCTAGAAATGTGGTCCTGAGGCTGCTCCAGGGCTCTGGAAATGTAGCTCTCCTTAAGGAACGTGCAGGGTGTTGCCCATCACTCGGCATGCACAGAGGGCCTCTGAGGGACCTACCTTTGGGCCTCCATGTTGCTCACAGGCCCACAGGGGTCTGGAGGCACTCAGGGATCCTGGAGGGAAAATGATGCACACCCGAGGGGCCTAAGAGTCCTGGAAAGGGTACTTCCTTTAAAATAGAGCAGAACAGAGGCTTCCCTGGTGGTGCACTGGTTGACAATCTGCCTGCCAATGCAGGGGACACGGGTTCGAGCTCTGGTCTGGGAGGAATCCACATGCCACGGGGCAACTGGGCCCGTGAGCCACAACTACTGAGCCTGCGCCTCTGGAGCCTGTGCTCCGCAACAAGAGAGGCTGAGATACTGAGAGGCCTACGCACCGCGATGAAGAGTGGCCCCCACTTACCGTAACTGGAGAGAGCCCTAGCACAGAAACGAAGACCCAATATAGCAATCAATCAATCAATCCATCAATCAATCTTAAAACAACAATAAAAAATATAAAAACTAAAATAAAATACAGCAGAACAGCGACTAATACCTCATGGAAACAGCTGCATGCCGCCCTTTCTGCGCGGTTACTCAGGGACTTACCTCGAGGTCAGTACTCACGTTGAGTTTCCCTTTAGCTCCAGAGCGTGGCACGATGAGCTCCACCCCGGCCATCGAAGCATCCGGCTAGCTAGACAAAACTCATTGTCTTCCCAGAGCCATGTATACAGTGGCCAGTGGCCTGTCAACAGCAGTCAATTTCAAGTAGCTTCAAGGCAGCATGAATGGAGCTTTCAGAATGGGAAAGCAAGGCTAGTTCCATCAGGCCCCCATTTCCGCTGGCACACGCAGCATACATCCCTGGGCTTTCTAACAAGTCCAAAGAGACACAGGTTACCCAGTGGTTACTTCGTTGAATCAACTCCTCGAAGCAGGGTGTTCTGCATCTAGCGAACTGCCTCAACCAAGGAAAGCCCCAGCTAGGCCTCCGGGCCCGTGGCTCTTCAAAAGCCTGCAGTGTTATCCGAGGAACTGGGCTTTAGTTGCAGTCGGAACGCAAGCCCACATTCTCCTGCAGGCAGGGTGACTTCAGACAGGGGGTCCCAGATGGAATACGAAGCCGAGTGTTTTCTCAGTGCAGCGCAGACTAGGGCAATGAGTCAGACTTGCACGGCATGTTGGCCCTGCTAGAACGGTGTTCGTGGACCTGTGGGAATGCTGGAGAAGTCAAGCTGTCCCAAGAAAGAGTGCAGTCTGTTGCCCTACACTCGGCATACACAGAGTGGCTCCGAAGGGCTACGGGCCTGGATGTGGCTTAGCAGGCCCATGGGGGCCTGAGGGTACTCAGTGTCCTTGCAGGGAATAGGGTGCCCACGCCAGGCTCCTAGAGGTCCTGCAGAGCGTACTGACGTTAAAATAATGCAGGGCAGTGGCTACGGCCTCCTGGAAACTGCTGCACGCCTCCGCTTCTGCATGGCAATTCAGGGCCTTACCGCGAGGCAAGTGCTCTCGCTGAGGGTCCCGTTAGCGCCACAGCATGGGAGGATGCTGACTTTCTCCTCCAGCAGAGTGACTTCAGGTACGAGGTCCTCGAAGAATTCTAAGCAGAGTGTTTTCTCACGGCAGCTCAGACGGGGGCCGTGACGAACACTTCCATGGCAGGTCGCACTGCCTAGAAATGTGGTCCTGAGGCTGCTCCAGGGCTCTGGAAATGTAGCTCTCCTTAAGGAACGTGCAGGGTGTTGCCCATCACTCGGCATGCACAGAGGGCCTCTGAGGGACCTACCTTTGGGCCTCCATGTTGCTCACAGGCCCACAGGGGTCTGGAGGCACTCAGGGATCCTGGAGGGAAAATGATGCACACCCGAGGGGCCTAAGAGTCCTGGAAAGGGTACTTCCTTTAAAATAGAGCAGAACAGAGGCTTCCCTGGTGGTGCACTGGTTGACAATCTGCCTGCCAATGCAGGGGACACGGGTTCGAGCTCTGGTCTGGGAGGAATCCACATGCCACGGGGCAACTGGGCCCGTGAGCCACAACTACTGAGCCTGCGCCTCTGGAGCCTGTGCTCCGCAACAAGAGAGGCTGAGATACTGAGAGGCCTACGCACCGCGATGAAGAGTGGCCCCCACTTACCGTAACTGGAGAGAGCCCTAGCACAGAAACGAAGACCCAATATAGCAATCAATCAATCAATCCATCAATCAATCTTAAAACAACAATAAAAAATATAAAAACTAAAATAAAATACAGCAGAACAGCGACTAATACCTCATGGAAACAGCTGCATGCCGCCCTTTCTGCGCGGTTACTCAGGGACTTACCTCGAGGTCAGTACTCACGTTGAGTTTCCCTTTAGCTCCAGAGCGTGGCACGATGAGCTCCACCCCGGCCATCGAAGCATCCGGCTAGCTAGACAAAACTCATTGTCTTCCCAGAGCCATGTATACAGTGGCCAGTGGCCTGTCAACAGCAGTCAATTTCAAGTAGCTTCAAGGCAGCATGAATGGAGCTTTCAGAATGGGAAAGCAAGGCTAGTTCCATCAGGCCCCCATTTCCGCTGGCACACGCAGCATACATCCCTGGGCTTTCTAACAAGTCCAAAGAGACACAGGTTACCCAGTGGTTACTTCGTTGAATCAACTCCTCGAAGCAGGGTGTTCTGCATCTAGAGAATTGCCTCAACCAAGGAAAGCCCCAGCTAGGCCTCCGGGCCTGTGGCTCTTCAAAAGCCTGCAGTGTTATCCGAGGAACTGGGCTTTAGTTGCAGTCGGAACGCAAGCCCACATTCTCCTGGAGGCAGGGTGACTTCAGACAGGGGGTCCCAGATGGAATACGAAGCCGAGTGTTTTCTCAGTGCAGCGCAGACTAGGGCAATGAGTCAGACTTGCACGGCACGTTGGCCCTGCTAGAACGGTGTTCGTGGACCTGTGGGAATGCTGGAGAAGTCAAGCTGTCCCAAGAAAGAGTGCAGTCTGTTGCCCTACACTCGGCATACACAGAGTGGCTCCGAAGGGCTACGGGCCTGGATGTGGCTTAGCAGGCCCATGGGGGCCTGCGGGTACTCAGTGTCCTTGCAGGGAATAGGGTGCCCACGCCAGGCTCCTAGAGGTCCTGCAGAGCGTACTGACGTTAAAATAATGCAGGGCAGTGGCTACGGCCTCATGGAAACTGCTGCACGCCTCCGCTTCTGCATGGCAATTCAGGGCCTTACCGCGAGGCAAGTGCTCTCGCTGAGGGTCCCGTTAGCGCCACAGCATGGGAGGATGCTGACTTTCTCCTCCAGCAGAGTGACTTCAGGTACGAGGTCCTCGAAGAATTCTAAGCAGAGTGTTTTCTCACGGCAGCTCAGACGGGGGCCGTGACGAACACTTCCATGGCAGGTCGCACTGCCTAGAAATGTGGTCCTGAGGCTGCTCCAGGGCTCTGGAAATGTAGCTCTCCTTAAGGAACGTGCAGGGTGTTGCCCATCACTCGGCATGCACAGAGGGCCTCTGAGGGACCTACCTTTGGGCCTCCATGTTGCTCACAGGCCCACAGGGGTCTGGAGGCACTCAGGGATCCTGGAGGGAAAATGATGCACACCCGAGGGGCCTAAGAGTCCTGGAAAGGGTACTTCCTTTAAAATAGAGCAGAACAGAGGCTTCCCTGGTGGTGCACTGGTGGACAATCTGCCTGCCAATGCAGGGGACACGGGTTCGAGCTCTGGTCTGGGAGGAATCCACATGCCACGGGGCAACTGGGCCCGTGAGCCACAACTACTGAGCCTGCGCCTCTGGAGCCTGTGCTCCGCAACAAGAGAGGCTGAGATACTGAGAGGCCTACGCACCGCGATGAAGAGTGGCCCCCACTTACCGTAACTGGAGAGAGCCCTAGCACAGAAACGAAGACCCAATATAGCAATCAATCAATCAATCCATCAATCAATCTTAAAACAACAATAAAAAATATAAAAACTAAAATAAAATACAGCAGAACAGCGACTAATACCTCATGGAAACAGCTGCATGCCGCCCTTTCTGCGCGGTTACTCAGGGACTTACCTCGAGGTCAGTACTCACGTTGAGTTTCCCTTTAGCTCCAGAGCGTGGCACGATGAGCTCCACCCCGGCCATCGAAGCATCCGGCTAGCTAGACAAAACTCATTGTCTTCCCAGAGCCATGTATACAGTGGCCAGTGGCCTGTCAACAGCAGTCAATTTCAAGTAGCTTCAAGGCAGCATGAATGGAGCTTTCAGAATGGGAAAGCAAGGCTAGTTCCATCAGGCCCCCATTTCCGCTGGCACACGCAGCATACATCCCTGGGCTTTCTAACAAGTCCAAAGAGACACAGGTTACCCAGTGGTTACTTCGTTGAATCAACTCCTCGAAGCAGGGTGTTCTGCATCTAGCGAACTGCCTCAACCAAGGAAAGCCCCAGCTAGGCCTCCGGGCCCGTGGCTCTTCAAAAGCCTGCAGTGTTATCCGAGGAACTGGGCTTTAGTTGCAGTCGGAACGCAAGCCCACATTCTCCTGCAGGCAGGGTGACTTCAGACAGGGGGTCCCAGATGGAATACGAAGCCGAGTGTTTTCTCAGTGCAGCGCAGACTAGGGCAATGAGTCAGACTTGCACGGCATGTTGGCCCTGCTAGAACGGTGTTCGTGGACCTGTGGGAATGCTGGAGAAGTCAAGCTGTCCCAAGAAAGAGTGCAGTCTGTTGCCCTACACTCGGCATACACAGAGTGGCTCCGAAGGGCTACGGGCCTGGATGTGGCTTAGCAGGCCCATGGGGGCCTGAGGGTACTCAGTGTCCTTGCAGGGAATAGGGTGCCCACGCCAGGCTCCTAGAGGTCCTGCAGAGCGTACTGACGTTAAAATAATGCAGGGCAGTGGCTACGGCCTCATGGAAACTGCTGCACGCCTCCGCTTCTGCATGGCAATTCAGGGCCTTACCGCGAGGCAAGTGCTCTCGCTGAGGGTCCCGTTAGCGCCACAGCATGGGAGGATGCTGACTTTCTCCTCCAGCAGAGTGACTTCAGGTACGAGGTCCTCGAAGAATTCTAAGCAGAGTGTTTTCTCACGGCAGCTCAGACGGGGGCCGTGACGAACACTTCCATGGCAGGTCGCACTGCCTAGAAATGTGGTCCTGAGGCTGCTCCAGGGCTCTGGAAATGTAGCTCTCCTTAAGGAACGTGCAGGGTGTTGCCCATCACTCGGCATGCACAGAGGGCCTCTGAGGGACCTACCTTTGGGCCTCCATGTTGCTCACAGGCCCACAGGGGTCTGGAGGCACTCAGGGATCCTGGAGGGAAAATGATGCACACCCGAGGGGCCTAAGAGTCCTGGAAAGGGTACTTCCTTTAAAATAGAGCAGAACAGAGGCTTCCCTGGTGGTGCACTGGTTGACAATCTGCCTGCCAATGCAGGGGACACGGGTTCGAGCTCTGGTCTGGGAGGAATCCACATGCCACGGGGCAACTGGGCCCGTGAGCCACAACTACTGAGCCTGCGCCTCTGGAGCCTGTGCTCCGCAACAAGAGAGGCTGAGATACTGAGAGGCCTACGCACCGCGATGAAGAGTGGCCCCCACTTACCGTAACTGGAGAGAGCCCTAGCACAGAAACGAAGACCCAATATAGCAATCAATCAATCAATCCATCAATCAATCTTAAAACAACAATAAAAAATATAAAAACTAAAATAAAATACAGCAGAACAGCGACTAATACCTCATGGAAACAGCTGCATGCCGCCCTTTCTGCGCGGTTACTCAGGGACTTACCTCGAGGTCAGTACTCACGTTGAGTTTCCCTTTAGCTCCAGAGCGTGGCACGATGAGCTCCACCCCGGCCATCGAAGCATCCGGCTAGCTAGACAAAACTCATTGTCTTCCCAGAGCCATGTATACAGTGGCCAGTGGCCTGTCAACAGCAGTCAATTTCAAGTAGCTTCAAGGCAGCATGAATGGAGCTTTCAGAATGGGAAAGCAAGGCTAGTTCCATCAGGCCCCCATTTCCACTTGCACACGCAGCATACATCCCTGTGCTTTCTAACAAGTCCAAAGAGACACAGGTTACCCAGTGGTTACTTCGTTGAGTCAACTCCTCGAAGCAGGGTGTTCTGCATCTAGCGAACTGCCTCAACCAAGGAAAGCCCCAGCTAGGCCTCCGGGCCCGTGGCTCTTCAAAAGCCTGCAGTGTTATCCGAGGAACTGGGCTTTAGTTGCAGTCGGAACGCAAGCCCACATTCTCCTGGAGGCAGGGTGACTTCAGACAGGGGGTCCCAGATGGAATACGAAGCCGAGTGTTTTCTCAGTGCAGCGCAGACTAGGGCAATGAGTCAGACTTGCACGGCACGTTGGCCCTGCTAGAACGGTGTTCGTGGACCTGTGGGAATACTGGAGAAGTCAAGCTGTCCCAAGAAAGAGTGCAGTCTGTTGCCCTACACTCGGCATACACAGAGTGGCTCCGAAGGGCTACGGGCCTGGATGTGGCTTAGCAGGCCCATGGGGGCCTGAGGGTACTCAGTGTCCTTGCAGGGAATAGGGTGCCCACGCCAGGCTCCTAGAGGTCCTGCAGAGCGTACTGACGTTAAAATAATGCAGGGCAGTGGCTACGGCCTCATGGAAACTGCTGCACGCCTCCGCTTCTGCATGGCAATTCAGGGCCTTACCGCGAGGCAAGTGCTCTCGCTGAGGGTCCCGTTAGCGCCACAGCATGGGAGGATGCTGACTTTCTCCTCCAGCAGAGTGACTTCAGGTACGAGGTCCTCGAAGAATTCTAAGCAGAGTGTTTTCTCACGGCAGCTCAGACGGGGGCCGTGACGAACACTTCCATGGCAGGTCGCACTGCCTAGAAATGTGGTCCTGAGGCTGCTCCAGGGCTCTGGAAATGTAGCTCTCCTTAAGGAACGTGCAGGGTGTTGCCCATCACTCGGCATGCACAGAGGGCCTCTGAGGGACCTACCTTTGGGCCTCCATGTTGCTCACAGGCCCACAGGGGTCTGGAGGCACTCAGGGATCCTGGAGGGAAAATGATGCACACCCGAGGGGCCTAAGAGTCCTGGAAAGGGTACTTCCTTTAAAATAGAGCAGAACAGAGGCTTCCCTGGTGGTGCACTGGTTGACAATCTGCCTGCCAATGCAGGGGACACGGGTTCGAGCTCTGGTCTGGGAGGAATCCACATGCCACGGGGCAACTGGGCCCGTGAGCCACAACTACTGAGCCTGCGCCTCTGGAGCCTGTGCTCCGCAACAAGAGAGGCTGAGATACTGAGAGGCCTACGCACCGCGATGAAGAGTGGCCCCCACTTACCGTAACTGGAGAGAGCCCTAGCACAGAAACGAAGACCCAATATAGCAATCAATCAATCAATCCATCAATCAATCTTAAAACAACAATAAAAAATATAAAAACTAAAATAAAATACAGCAGAACAGCGACTAATACCTCATGGAAACAGCTGCATGCCGCCCTTTCTGCGCGGTTACTCAGGGACTTACCTCGAGGTCAGTACTCACGTTGAGTTTCCCTTTAGCTCCAGAGCGTGGCACGACGAGCTCCACCCCGGCCATCGAAGCATCCGGCTAGCTAGACAAAACTCATTGTCTTCCCAGAGCCATGTATACAGTGGCCAGTGGCCTGTCAACAGCAGTCAATTTCAAGTAGCTTCAAGGCAGCATGAATGGAGCTTTCAGAATGGGAAAGCAAGGCTAGTTCCATCAGGCCCCCATTTCCACTTGCACACGCAGCATACATCCCTGTGCTTTCTAACAAGTCCAAAGAGACACAGGTTACCCAGTGGTTACTTCGTTGAGTCAACTCCTCGAAGCAGGGTGTTCTGCATCTAGCGAACTGCCTCAACCAAGGAAAGCCCCAGCTAGGCCTCCGGGCCCGTGGCTCTTCAAAAGCCTGCAGTGTTATCCGAGGAACTGGGCTTTAGTTGCAGTCGGAACGCAAGCCCACATTCTCCTGGAGGCAGGGTGACTTCAGACAGGGGGTCCCAGATGGAATACGAAGCCGAGTGTTTTCTCAGTGCAGCGCAGACTAGGGCAATGAGTCAGACTTGCACGGCACGTTGGCCCTGCTAGAACGGTGTTCGTGGACCTGTGGGAATACTGGAGAAGTCAAGCTGTCCCAAGAAAGAGTGCAGTCTGTTGCCCTACACTCGGCATACACAGAGTGGCTCCGAAGGGCTACGGGCCTGGATGTGGCTTAGCAGGCCCATGGGGGCCTGAGGGTACTCAGTGTCCTTGCAGGGAATAGGGTGCCCACGCCAGGCTCCTAGAGGTCCTGCAGAGCGTACTGACGTTAAAATAATGCAGGGCAGTGGCTACGGCCTCCTGGAAACTGCTGCACGCCTCCGCTTCTGCATGGCAATTCAGGGCCTTACCGCGAGGCAAGTGCTCTCGCTGAGGGTCCCGTTAGCGCCACAGCATGGGAGGATGCTGACTTTCTCCTCCAGCAGAGTGACTTCAGGTACGAGGTCCTCGAAGAATTCTAAGCAGAGTGTTTTCTCACGGCAGCTCAGACGGGGGCCGTGACGAACACTTCCATGGCAGGTCGCACTGCCTAGAAATGTGGTCCTGAGGCTGCTCCAGGGCTCTGGAAATGTAGCTCTCCTTAAGGAACGTGCAGGGTGTTGCCCATCACTCGGCATGCACAGAGGGCCTCTGAGGGACCTACCTTTGGGCCTCCATGTTGCTCACAGGCCCACAGGGGTCTGGAGGCACTCAGGGATCCTGGAGGGAAAATGATGCACACCCGAGGGGCCTAAGAGTCCTGGAAAGGGTACTTCCTTTAAAATAGAGCAGAACAGAGGCTTCCCTGGTGGTGCACTGGTTGACAATCTGCCTGCCAATGCAGGGGACACGGGTTCGAGCTCTGGTCTGGGAGGAATCCACATGCCACGGGGCAACTGGGCCCGTGAGCCACAACTACTGAGCCTGCGCCTCTGGAGCCTGTGCTCCGCAACAAGAGAGGCTGAGATACTGAGAGGCCTACGCACCGCGATGAAGAGTGGCCCCCACTTACCGTAACTGGAGAGAGCCCTAGCACAGAAACGAAGACCCAATATAGCAATCAATCAATCAATCCATCAATCAATCTTAAAACAACAATAAAAAATATAAAAACTAAAATAAAATACAGCAGAACAGCGACTAATACCTCATGGAAACAGCTGCATGCCGCCCTTTCTGCGCGGTTACTCAGGGACTTACCTCGAGGTCAGTACTCACGTTGAGTTTCCCTTTAGCTCCAGAGCGTGGCACGATGAGCTCCACCCCGGCCATCGAAGCATCCGGCTAGCTAGACAAAACTCATTGTCTTCCCAGAGCCATGTATACAGTGGCCAGTGGCCTGTCAACAGCAGTCAATTTCAAGTAGCTTCAAGGCAGCATGAATGGAGCTTTCAGAATGGGAAAGCAAGGCTAGTTCCATCAGGCCCCCATTTCCGCTGGCACACGCAGCATACATCCCTGGGCTTTCTAACAAGTCCAAAGAGACACAGGTTACCCAGTGGTTACTTCGTTGAATCAACTCCTCGAAGCAGGGTGTTCTGCATCTAGCGAACTGCCTCAACCAAGGAAAGCCCCAGCTAGGCCTCCGGGCCCGTGGCTCTTCAAAAGCCTGCAGTGTTATCCGAGGAACTGGGCTTTAGTTGCAGTCGGAACGCAAGCCCACATTCTCCTGCAGGCAGGGTGACTTCAGACAGGGGGTCCCAGATGGAATACGAAGCCGAGTGTTTTCTCAGTGCAGCGCAGACTAGGGCAATGAGTCAGACTTGCACGGCATGTTGGCCCTGCTAGAACGGTGTTCGTGGACCTGTGGGAATGCTGGAGAAGTCAAGCTGTCCCAAGAAAGAGTGCAGTCTGTTGCCCTACACTCGGCATACACAGAGTGGCTCCGAAGGGCTACGGGCCTGGATGTGGCTTAGCAGGCCCATGGGGGCCTGAGGGTACTCAGTGTCCTTGCAGGGAATAGGGTGCCCACGCCAGGCTCCTAGAGGTCCTGCAGAGCGTACTGACGTTAAAATAATGCAGGGCAGTGGCTACGGCCTCCTGGAAACTGCTGCACGCCTCCGCTTCTGCATGGCAATTCAGGGCCTTACCGCGAGGCAAGTGCTCTCGCTGAGGGTCCCGTTAGCGCCACAGCATGGGAGGATGCTGACTTTCTCCTCCAGCAGAGTGACTTCAGGTACGAGGTCCTCGAAGAATTCTAAGCAGAGTGTTTTCTCACGGCAGCTCAGACGGGGGCCGTGACGAACACTTCCATGGCAGGTCGCACTGCCTAGAAATGTGGTCCTGAGGCTGCTCCAGGGCTCTGGAAATGTAGCTCTCCTTAAGGAACGTGCAGGGTGTTGCCCATCACTCGGCATGCACAGAGGGCCTCTGAGGGACCTACCTTTGGGCCTCCATGTTGCTCACAGGCCCACAGGGGTCTGGAGGCACTCAGGGATCCTGGAGGGAAAATGATGCACACCCGAGGGGCCTAAGAGTCCTGGAAAGGGTACTTCCTTTAAAATAGAGCAGAACAGAGGCTTCCCTGGTGGTGCACTGGTTGACAATCTGCCTGCCAATGCAGGGGACACGGGTTCGAGCTCTGGTCTGGGAGGAATCCACATGCCACGGGGCAACTGGGCCCGTGAGCCACAACTACTGAGCCTGCGCCTCTGGAGCCTGTGCTCCGCAACAAGAGAGGCTGAGATACTGAGAGGCCTACGCACCGCGATGAAGAGTGGCCCCCACTTACCGTAACTGGAGAGAGCCCTAGCACAGAAACGAAGACCCAATATAGCAATCAATCAATCAATCCATCAATCAATCTTAAAACAACAATAAAAAATATAAAAACTAAAATAAAATACAGCAGAACAGCGACTAATACCTCATGGAAACAGCTGCATGCCGCCCTTTCTGCGCGGTTACTCAGGGACTTACCTCGAGGTCAGTACTCACGTTGAGTTTCCCTTTAGCTCCAGAGCGTGGCACGATGAGCTCCACCCCGGCCATCGAAGCATCCGGCTAGCTAGACAAAACTCATTGTCTTCCCAGAGCCATGTATACAGTGGCCAGTGGCCTGTCAACAGCAGTCAATTTCAAGTAGCTTCAAGGCAGCATGAATGGAGCTTTCAGAATGGGAAAGCAAGGCTAGTTCCATCAGGCCCCCATTTCCGCTGGCACACGCAGCATACATCCCTGGGCTTTCTAACAAGTCCAAAGAGACACAGGTTACCCAGTGGTTACTTCGTTGAATCAACTCCTCGAAGCAGGGTGTTCTGCATCTAGAGAATTGCCTCAACCAAGGAAAGCCCCAGCTAGGCCTCCGGGCCTGTGGCTCTTCAAAAGCCTGCAGTGTTATCCGAGGAACTGGGCTTTAGTTGCAGTCGGAACGCAAGCCCACATTCTCCTGGAGGCAGGGTGACTTCAGACAGGGGGTCCCAGATGGAATACGAAGCCGAGTGTTTTCTCAGTGCAGCGCAGACTAGGGCAATGAGTCAGACTTGCACGGCACGTTGGCCCTGCTAGAACGGTGTTCGTGGACCTGTGGGAATGCTGGAGAAGTCAAGCTGTCCCAAGAAAGAGTGCAGTCTGTTGCCCTACACTCGGCATACACAGAGTGGCTCCGAAGGGCTACGGGCCTGGATGTGGCTTAGCAGGCCCATGGGGGCCTGCGGGTACTCAGTGTCCTTGCAGGGAATAGGGTGCCCACGCCAGGCTCCTAGAGGTCCTGCAGAGCGTACTGACGTTAAAATAATGCAGGGCAGTGGCTACGGCCTCATGGAAACTGCTGCACGCCTCCGCTTCTGCATGGCAATTCAGGGCCTTACCGCGAGGCAAGTGCTCTCGCTGAGGGTCCCGTTAGCGCCACAGCATGGGAGGATGCTGACTTTCTCCTCCAGCAGAGTGACTTCAGGTACGAGGTCCTCGAAGAATTCTAAGCAGAGTGTTTTCTCACGGCAGCTCAGACGGGGGCCGTGACGAACACTTCCATGGCAGGTCGCACTGCCTAGAAATGTGGTCCTGAGGCTGCTCCAGGGCTCTGGAAATGTAGCTCTCCTTAAGGAACGTGCAGGGTGTTGCCCATCACTCGGCATGCACAGAGGGCCTCTGAGGGACCTACCTTTGGGCCTCCATGTTGCTCACAGGCCCACAGGGGTCTGGAGGCACTCAGGGATCCTGGAGGGAAAATGATGCACACCCGAGGGGCCTAAGAGTCCTGGAAAGGGTACTTCCTTTAAAATAGAGCAGAACAGAGGCTTCCCTGGTGGTGCACTGGTGGACAATCTGCCTGCCAATGCAGGGGACACGGGTTCGAGCTCTGGTCTGGGAGGAATCCACATGCCACGGGGCAACTGGGCCCGTGAGCCACAACTACTGAGCCTGCGCCTCTGGAGCCTGTGCTCCGCAACAAGAGAGGCTGAGATACTGAGAGGCCTACGCACCGCGATGAAGAGTGGCCCCCACTTACCGTAACTGGAGAGAGCCCTAGCACAGAAACGAAGACCCAATATAGCAATCAATCAATCAATCCATCAATCAATCTTAAAACAACAATAAAAAATATAAAAACTAAAATAAAATACAGCAGAACAGCGACTAATACCTCATGGAAACAGCTGCATGCCGCCCTTTCTGCGCGGTTACTCAGGGACTTACCTCGAGGTCAGTACTCACGTTGAGTTTCCCTTTAGCTCCAGAGCGTGGCACGATGAGCTCCACCCCGGCCATCGAAGCATCCGGCTAGCTAGACAAAACTCATTGTCTTCCCAGAGCCATGTATACAGTGGCCAGTGGCCTGTCAACAGCAGTCAATTTCAAGTAGCTTCAAGGCAGCATGAATGGAGCTTTCAGAATGGGAAAGCAAGGCTAGTTCCATCAGGCCCCCATTTCCGCTGGCACACGCAGCATACATCCCTGGGCTTTCTAACAAGTCCAAAGAGACACAGGTTACCCAGTGGTTACTTCGTTGAATCAACTCCTCGAAGCAGGGTGTTCTGCATCTAGCGAACTGCCTCAACCAAGGAAAGCCCCAGCTAGGCCTCCGGGCCCGTGGCTCTTCAAAAGCCTGCAGTGTTATCCGAGGAACTGGGCTTTAGTTGCAGTCGGAACGCAAGCCCACATTCTCCTGCAGGCAGGGTGACTTCAGACAGGGGGTCCCAGATGGAATACGAAGCCGAGTGTTTTCTCAGTGCAGCGCAGACTAGGGCAATGAGTCAGACTTGCACGGCATGTTGGCCCTGCTAGAACGGTGTTCGTGGACCTGTGGGAATGCTGGAGAAGTCAAGCTGTCCCAAGAAAGAGTGCAGTCTGTTGCCCTACACTCGGCATACACAGAGTGGCTCCGAAGGGCTACGGGCCTGGATGTGGCTTAGCAGGCCCATGGGGGCCTGAGGGTACTCAGTGTCCTTGCAGGGAATAGGGTGCCCACGCCAGGCTCCTAGAGGTCCTGCAGAGCGTACTGACGTTAAAATAATGCAGGGCAGTGGCTACGGCCTCATGGAAACTGCTGCACGCCTCCGCTTCTGCATGGCAATTCAGGGCCTTACCGCGAGGCAAGTGCTCTCGCTGAGGGTCCCGTTAGCGCCACAGCATGGGAGGATGCTGACTTTCTCCTCCAGCAGAGTGACTTCAGGTACGAGGTCCTCGAAGAATTCTAAGCAGAGTGTTTTCTCACGGCAGCTCAGACGGGGGCCGTGACGAACACTTCCATGGCAGGTCGCACTGCCTAGAAATGTGGTCCTGAGGCTGCTCCAGGGCTCTGGAAATGTAGCTCTCCTTAAGGAACGTGCAGGGTGTTGCCCATCACTCGGCATGCACAGAGGGCCTCTGAGGGACCTACCTTTGGGCCTCCATGTTGCTCACAGGCCCACAGGGGTCTGGAGGCACTCAGGGATCCTGGAGGGAAAATGATGCACACCCGAGGGGCCTAAGAGTCCTGGAAAGGGTACTTCCTTTAAAATAGAGCAGAACAGAGGCTTCCCTGGTGGTGCACTGGTTGACAATCTGCCTGCCAATGCAGGGGACACGGGTTCGAGCTCTGGTCTGGGAGGAATCCACATGCCACGGGGCAACTGGGCCCGTGAGCCACAACTACTGAGCCTGCGCCTCTGGAGCCTGTGCTCCGCAACAAGAGAGGCTGAGATACTGAGAGGCCTACGCACCGCGATGAAGAGTGGCCCCCACTTACCGTAACTGGAGAGAGCCCTAGCACAGAAACGAAGACCCAATATAGCAATCAATCAATCAATCCATCAATCAATCTTAAAACAACAATAAAAAATATAAAAACTAAAATAAAATACAGCAGAACAGCGACTAATACCTCATGGAAACAGCTGCATGCCGCCCTTTCTGCGCGGTTACTCAGGGACTTACCTCGAGGTCAGTACTCACGTTGAGTTTCCCTTTAGCTCCAGAGCGTGGCACGACGAGCTCCACCCCGGCCATCGAAGCATCCGGCTAGCTAGACAAAACTCATTGTCTTCCCAGAGCCATGTATACAGTGGCCAGTGGCCTGTCAACAGCAGTCAATTTCAAGTAGCTTCAAGGCAGCATGAATGGAGCTTTCAGAATGGGAAAGCAAGGCTAGTTCCATCAGGCCCCCATTTCCACTTGCACACGCAGCATACATCCCTGTGCTTTCTAACAAGTCCAAAGAGACACAGGTTACCCAGTGGTTACTTCGTTGAGTCAACTCCTCGAAGCAGGGTGTTCTGCATCTAGCGAACTGCCTCAACCAAGGAAAGCCCCAGCTAGGCCTCCGGGCCCGTGGCTCTTCAAAAGCCTGCAGTGTTATCCGAGGAACTGGGCTTTAGTTGCAGTCGGAACGCAAGCCCACATTCTCCTGGAGGCAGGGTGACTTCAGACAGGGGGTCCCAGATGGAATACGAAGCCGAGTGTTTTCTCAGTGCAGCGCAGACTAGGGCAATGAGTCAGACTTGCACGGCACGTTGGCCCTGCTAGAACGGTGTTCGTGGACCTGTGGGAATACTGGAGAAGTCAAGCTGTCCCAAGAAAGAGTGCAGTCTGTTGCCCTACACTCGGCATACACAGAGTGGCTCCGAAGGGCTACGGGCCTGGATGTGGCTTAGCAGGCCCATGGGGGCCTGAGGGTACTCAGTGTCCTTGCAGGGAATAGGGTGCCCACGCCAGGCTCCTAGAGGTCCTGCAGAGCGTACTGACGTTAAAATAATGCAGGGCAGTGGCTACGGCCTCCTGGAAACTGCTGCACGCCTCCGCTTCTGCATGGCAATTCAGGGCCTTACCGCGAGGCAAGTGCTCTCGCTGAGGGTCCCGTTAGCGCCACAGCATGGGAGGATGCTGACTTTCTCCTCCAGCAGAGTGACTTCAGGTACGAGGTCCTCGAAGAATTCTAAGCAGAGTGTTTTCTCACGGCAGCTCAGACGGGGGCCGTGACGAACACTTCCATGGCAGGTCGCACTGCCTAGAAATGTGGTCCTGAGGCTGCTCCAGGGCTCTGGAAATGTAGCTCTCCTTAAGGAACGTGCAGGGTGTTGCCCATCACTCGGCATGCACAGAGGGCCTCTGAGGGACCTACCTTTGGGCCTCCATGTTGCTCACAGGCCCACAGGGGTCTGGAGGCACTCAGGGATCCTGGAGGGAAAATGATGCACACCCGAGGGGCCTAAGAGTCCTGGAAAGGGTACTTCCTTTAAAATAGAGCAGAACAGAGGCTTCCCTGGTGGTGCACTGGTGGACAATCTGCCTGCCAATGCAGGGGACACGGGTTCGAGCTCTGGTCTGGGAGGAATCCACATGCCACGGGGCAACTGGGCCCGTGAGCCACAACTACTGAGCCTGCGCCTCTGGAGCCTGTGCTCCGCAACAAGAGAGGCTGAGATACTGAGAGGCCTACGCACCGCGATGAAGAGTGGCCCCCACTTACCGTAACTGGAGAGAGCCCTAGCACAGAAACGAAGACCCAATATAGCAATCAATCAATCAATCCATCAATCAATCTTAAAACAACAATAAAAAATATAAAAACTAAAATAAAATACAGCAGAACAGCGACTAATACCTCATGGAAACAGCTGCATGCCGCCCTTTCTGCGCGGTTACTCAGGGACTTACCTCGAGGTCAGTACTCACGTTGAGTTTCCCTTTAGCTCCAGAGCGTGGCACGATGAGCTCCACCCCGGCCATCGAAGCATCCGGCTAGCTAGACAAAACTCATTGTCTTCCCAGAGCCATGTATACAGTGGCCAGTGGCCTGTCAACAGCAGTCAATTTCAAGTAGCTTCAAGGCAGCATGAATGGAGCTTTCAGAATGGGAAAGCAAGGCTAGTTCCATCAGGCCCCCATTTCCGCTGGCACACGCAGCATACATCCCTGGGCTTTCTAACAAGTCCAAAGAGACACAGGTTACCCAGTGGTTACTTCGTTGAATCAACTCCTCGAAGCAGGGTGTTCTGCATCTAGCGAACTGCCTCAACCAAGGAAAGCCCCAGCTAGGCCTCCGGGCCCGTGGCTCTTCAAAAGCCTGCAGTGTTATCCGAGGAACTGGGCTTTAGTTGCAGTCGGAACGCAAGCCCACATTCTCCTGCAGGCAGGGTGACTTCAGACAGGGGGTCCCAGATGGAATACGAAGCCGAGTGTTTTCTCAGTGCAGCGCAGACTAGGGCAATGAGTCAGACTTGCACGGCACGTTGGCCCTGCTAGAACGGTGTTCGTGGACCTGTGGGAATACTGGAGAAGTCAAGCTGTCCCAAGAAAGAGTGCAGTCTGTTGCCCTACACTCGGCATACACAGAGTGGCTCCGAAGGGCTACGGGCCTGGATGTGGCTTAGCAGGCCCATGGGGGCCTGAGGGTACTCAGTGTCCTTGCAGGGAATAGGGTGCCCACGCCAGGCTCCTAGAGGTCCTGCAGAGCGTACTGACGTTAAAATAATGCAGGGCAGTGGCTACGGCCTCCTGGAAACTGCTGCACGCCTCCGCTTCTGCATGGCAATTCAGGGCCTTACCGCGAGGCAAGTGCTCTCGCTGAGGGTCCCGTTAGCGCCACAGCATGGGAGGATGCTGACTTTCTCCTCCAGCAGAGTGACTTCAGGTACGAGGTCCTCGAAGAATTCTAAGCAGAGTGTTTTCTCACGGCAGCTCAGACGGGGGCCGTGACGAACACTTCCATGGCAGGTCGCACTGCCTAGAAATGTGGTCCTGAGGCTGCTCCAGGGCTCTGGAAATGTAGCTCTCCTTAAGGAACGTGCAGGGTGTTGCCCATCACTCGGCATGCACAGAGGGCCTCTGAGGGACCTACCTTTGGGCCTCCATGTTGCTCACAGGCCCACAGGGGTCTGGAGGCACTCAGGGATCCTGGAGGGAAAATGATGCACACCCGAGGGGCCTAAGAGTCCTGGAAAGGGTACTTCCTTTAAAATAGAGCAGAACAGAGGCTTCCCTGGTGGTGCACTGGTTGACAATCTGCCTGCCAATGCAGGGGACACGGGTTCGAGCTCTGGTCTGGGAGGAATCCACATGCCACGGGGCAACTGGGCCCGTGAGCCACAACTACTGAGCCTGCGCCTCTGGAGCCTGTGCTCCGCAACAAGAGAGGCTGAGATACTGAGAGGCCTACGCACCGCGATGAAGAGTGGCCCCCACTTACCGTAACTGGAGAGAGCCCTAGCACAGAAACGAAGACCCAATATAGCAATCAATCAATCAATCCATCAATCAATCTTAAAACAACAATAAAAAATATAAAAACTAAAATAAAATACAGCAGAACAGCGACTAATACCTCATGGAAACAGCTGCATGCCGCCCTTTCTGCGCGGTTACTCAGGGACTTACCTCGAGGTCAGTACTCACGTTGAGTTTCCCTTTAGCTCCAGAGCGTGGCACGACGAGCTCCACCCCGGCCATCGAAGCATCCGGCTAGCTAGACAAAACTCATTGTCTTCCCAGAGCCATGTATACAGTGGCCAGTGGCCTGTCAACAGCAGTCAATTTCAAGTAGCTTCAAGGCAGCATGAATGGAGCTTTCAGAATGGGAAAGCAAGGCTAGTTCCATCAGGCCCCCATTTCCACTTGCACACGCAGCATACATCCCTGTGCTTTCTAACAAGTCCAAAGAGACACAGGTTACCCAGTGGTTACTTCGTTGAGTCAACTCCTCGAAGCAGGGTGTTCTGCATCTAGCGAACTGCCTCAACCAAGGAAAGCCCCAGCTAGGCCTCCGGGCCCGTGGCTCTTCAAAAGCCTGCAGTGTTATCCGAGGAACTGGGCTTTAGTTGCAGTCGGAACGCAAGCCCACATTCTCCTGGAGGCAGGGTGACTTCAGACAGGGGGTCCCAGATGGAATACGAAGCCGAGTGTTTTCTCAGTGCAGCGCAGACTAGGGCAATGAGTCAGACTTGCACGGCACGTTGGCCCTGCTAGAACGGTGTTCGTGGACCTGTGGGAATACTGGAGAAGTCAAGCTGTCCCAAGAAAGAGTGCAGTCTGTTGCCCTACACTCGGCATACACAGAGTGGCTCCGAAGGGCTACGGGCCTGGATGTGGCTTAGCAGGCCCATGGGGGCCTGAGGGTACTCAGTGTCCTTGCAGGGAATAGGGTGCCCACGCCAGGCTCCTAGAGGTCCTGCAGAGCGTACTGACGTTAAAATAATGCAGGGCAGTGGCTACGGCCTCCTGGAAACTGCTGCACGCCTCCGCTTCTGCATGGCAATTCAGGGCCTTACCGCGAGGCAAGTGCTCTCGCTGAGGGTCCCGTTAGCGCCACAGCATGGGAGGATGCTGACTTTCTCCTCCAGCAGAGTGACTTCAGGTACGAGGTCCTCGAAGAATTCTAAGCAGAGTGTTTTCTCACGGCAGCTCAGACGGGGGCCGTGACGAACACTTCCATGGCAGGTCGCACTGCCTAGAAATGTGGTCCTGAGGCTGCTCCAGGGCTCTGGAAATGTAGCTCTCCTTAAGGAACGTGCAGGGTGTTGCCCATCACTCGGCATGCACAGAGGGCCTCTGAGGGACCTACCTTTGGGCCTCCATGTTGCTCACAGGCCCACAGGGGTCTGGAGGCACTCAGGGATCCTGGAGGGAAAATGATGCACACCCGAGGGGCCTAAGAGTCCTGGAAAGGGTACTTCCTTTAAAATAGAGCAGAACAGAGGCTTCCCTGGTGGTGCACTGGTGGACAATCTGCCTGCCAATGCAGGGGACACGGGTTCGAGCTCTGGTCTGGGAGGAATCCACATGCCACGGGGCAACTGGGCCCGTGAGCCACAACTACTGAGCCTGCGCCTCTGGAGCCTGTGCTCCGCAACAAGAGAGGCTGAGATACTGAGAGGCCTACGCACCGCGATGAAGAGTGGCCCCCACTTACCGTAACTGGAGAGAGCCCTAGCACAGAAACGAAGACCCAATATAGCAATCAATCAATCAATCCATCAATCAATCTTAAAACAACAATAAAAAATATAAAAACTAAAATAAAATACAGCAGAACAGCGACTAATACCTCATGGAAACAGCTGCATGCCGCCCTTTCTGCGCGGTTACTCAGGGACTTACCTCGAGGTCAGTACTCACGTTGAGTTTCCCTTTAGCTCCAGAGCGTGGCACGATGAGCTCCACCCCGGCCATCGAAGCATCCGGCTAGCTAGACAAAACTCATTGTCTTCCCAGAGCCATGTATACAGTGGCCAGTGGCCTGTCAACAGCAGTCAATTTCAAGTAGCTTCAAGGCAGCATGAATGGAGCTTTCAGAATGGGAAAGCAAGGCTAGTTCCATCAGGCCCCCATTTCCGCTGGCACACGCAGCATACATCCCTGGGCTTTCTAACAAGTCCAAAGAGACACAGGTTACCCAGTGGTTACTTCGTTGAATCAACTCCTCGAAGCAGGGTGTTCTGCATCTAGCGAACTGCCTCAACGAAGGAAAGCCCCAGCTAGGCCTCCGGGCCCGTGGCTCTTCAAAAGCCTGCAGTGTTATCCGAGGAACTGGGCTTTAGTTGCAGTCGGAACGCAAGCCCACATTCTCCTGCAGGCAGGGTGACTTCAGACAGGGGGTCCCAGATGGAATACGAAGCCGAGTGTTTTCTCAGTGCAGCGCAGACTAGGGCAATGAGTCAGACTTGCACGGCATGTTGGCCCTGCTAGAACGGTGTTCGTGGACCTGTGGGAATGCTGGAGAAGTCAAGCTGTCCCAAGAAAGAGTGCAGTCTGTTGCCCTACACTCGGCATACACAGAGTGGCTCCGAAGGGCTACGGGCCTGGATGTGGCTTAGCAGGCCCATGGGGGCCTGAGGGTACTCAGTGTCCTTGCAGGGAATAGGGTGCCCACGCCAGGCTCCTAGAGGTCCTGCAGAGCGTACTGACGTTAAAATAATGCAGGGCAGTGGCTACGGCCTCATGGAAACTGCTGCACGCCTCCGCTTCTGCATGGCAATTCAGGGCCTTACCGCGAGGCAAGTGCTCTCGCTGAGGGTCCCGTTAGCGCCACAGCATGGGAGGATGCTGACTTTCTCCTCCAGCAGAGTGACTTCAGGTACGAGGTCCTCGAAGAATTCTAAGCAGAGTGTTTTCTCACGGCAGCTCAGACGGGGGCCGTGACGAACACTTCCATGGCAGGTCGCACTGCCTAGAAATGTGGTCCTGAGGCTGCTCCAGGGCTCTGGAAATGTAGCTCTCCTTAAGGAACGTGCAGGGTGTTGCCCATCACTCGGCATGCACAGAGGGCCTCTGAGGGACCTACCTTTGGGCCTCCATGTTGCTCACAGGCCCACAGGGGTCTGGAGGCACTCAGGGATCCTGGAGGGAAAATGATGCACACCCGAGGGGCCTAAGAGTCCTGGAAAGGGTACTTCCTTTAAAATAGAGCAGAACAGAGGCTTCCCTGGTGGTGCACTGGTTGACAATCTGCCTGCCAATGCAGGGGACACGGGTTCGAGCTCTGGTCTGGGAGGAATCCACATGCCACGGGGCAACTGGGCCCGTGAGCCACAACTACTGAGCCTGCGCCTCTGGAGCCTGTGCTCCGCAACAAGAGAGGCTGAGATACTGAGAGGCCTACGCACCGCGATGAAGAGTGGCCCCCACTTACCGTAACTGGAGAGAGCCCTAGCACAGAAACGAAGACCCAATATAGCAATCAATCAATCAATCCATCAATCAATCTTAAAACAACAATAAAAAATATAAAAACTAAAATAAAATACAGCAGAACAGCGACTAATACCTCATGGAAACAGCTGCATGCCGCCCTTTCTGCGCGGTTACTCAGGGACTTACCTCGAGGTCAGTACTCACGTTGAGTTTCCCTTTAGCTCCAGAGCGTGGCACGATGAGCTCCACCCCGGCCATCGAAGCATCCGGCTAGCTAGACAAAACTCATTGTCTTCCCAGAGCCATGTATACAGTGGCCAGTGGCCTGTCAACAGCAGTCAATTTCAAGTAGCTTCAAGGCAGCATGAATGGAGCTTTCAGAATGGGAAAGCAAGGCTAGTTCCATCAGGCCCCCATTTCCGCTGGCACACGCAGCATACATCCCTGGGCTTTCTAACAAGTCCAAAGAGACACAGGTTACCCAGTGGTTACTTCGTTGAATCAACTCCTCGAAGCAGGGTGTTCTGCATCTAGAGAACTGCCTCAACCAAGGAAAGCCCCAGCTAGGCCTCCGGGCCCGTGGCTCTTCAAAAGCCTGCAGTGTTATCCGAGGAACTGGGCTTTAGTTGCAGTCGGAACGCAAGCCCACATTCTCCTGCAGGCAGGGTGACTTCAGACAGGGGGTCCCAGATGGAATACGAAGCCGAGTGTTTTCTCAGTGCAGCGCAGACTAGGGCAATGAGTCAGACTTGCACGGCACGTTGGCCCTGCTAGAACGGTGTTCGTGGACCTGTGGGAATGCTGGAGAAGTCAAGCTGTCCCAAGAAAGAGTGCAGTCTGTTGCCCTACACTCGGCATACACAGAGTGGCTCCGAAGGGCTACGGGCCTGGATGTGGCTTAGCAGGCCCATGGGGGCCTGCGGGTACTCAGTGTCCTTGCAGGGAATAGGGTGCCCACGCCAGGCTCCTAGAGGTCCTGCAGAGCGTACTGACGTTAAAATAATGCAGGGCAGTGGCTACGGCCTCATGGAAACTGCTGCACGCCTCCGCTTCTGCATGGCAATTCAGGGCCTTACCGCGAGGCAAGTGCTCTCGCTGAGGGTCCCGTTAGCGCCACAGCATGGGAGGATGCTGACTTTCTCCTCCAGCAGAGTGACTTCAGGTACGAGGTCCTCGAAGAATTCTAAGCAGAGTGTTTTCTCACGGCAGCTCAGACGGGGGCCGTGACGAACACTTCCATGGCAGGTCGCACTGCCTAGAAATGTGGTCCTGAGGCTGCTCCAGGGCTCTGGAAATGTAGCTCTCCTTAAGGAACGTGCAGGGTGTTGCCCATCACTCGGCATGCACAGAGGGCCTCTGAGGGACCTACCTTTGGGCCTCCATGTTGCTCACAGGCCCACAGGGGTCTGGAGGCACTCAGGGATCCTGGAGGGAAAATGATGCACACCCGAGGGGCCTAAGAGTCCTGGAAAGGGTACTTCCTTTAAAATAGAGCAGAACAGAGGCTTCCCTGGTGGTGCACTGGTGGACAATCTGCCTGCCAATGCAGGGGACACGGGTTCGAGCTCTGGTCTGGGAGGAATCCACATGCCACGGGGCAACTGGGCCCGTGAGCCACAACTACTGAGCCTGCGCCTCTGGAGCCTGTGCTCCGCAACAAGAGAGGCTGAGATACTGAGAGGCCTACGCACCGCGATGAAGAGTGGCCCCCACTTACCGTAACTGGAGAGAGCCCTAGCACAGAAACGAAGACCCAATATAGCAATCAATCAATCAATCCATCAATCAATCTTAAAACAACAATAAAAAATATAAAAACTAAAATAAAATACAGCAGAACAGCGACTAATACCTCATGGAAACAGCTGCATGCCGCCCTTTCTGCGCGGTTACTCAGGGACTTACCTCGAGGTCAGTACTCACGTTGAGTTTCCCTTTAGCTCCAGAGCGTGGCACGATGAGCTCCACCCCGGCCATCGAAGCATCCGGCTAGCTAGACAAAACTCATTGTCTTCCCAGAGCCATGTATACAGTGGCCAGTGGCCTGTCAACAGCAGTCAATTTCAAGTAGCTTCAAGGCAGCATGAATGGAGCTTTCAGAATGGGAAAGCAAGGCTAGTTCCATCAGGCCCCCATTTCCGCTGGCACACGCAGCATACATCCCTGGGCTTTCTAACAAGTCCAAAGAGACACAGGTTACCCAGTGGTTACTTCGTTGAATCAACTCCTCGAAGCAGGGTGTTCTGCATCTAGCGAACTGCCTCAACCAAGGAAAGCCCCAGCTAGGCCTCCGGGCCCGTGGCTCTTCAAAAGCCTGCAGTGTTATCCGAGGAACTGGGCTTTAGTTGCAGTCGGAACGCAAGCCCACATTCTCCTGCAGGCAGGGTGACTTCAGACAGGGGGTCCCAGATGGAATACGAAGCCGAGTGTTTTCTCAGTGCAGCGCAGACTAGGGCAATGAGTCAGACTTGCACGGCATGTTGGCCCTGCTAGAACGGTGTTCGTGGACCTGTGGGAATGCTGGAGAAGTCAAGCTGTCCCAAGAAAGAGTGCAGTCTGTTGCCCTACACTCGGCATACACAGAGTGGCTCCGAAGGGCTACGGGCCTGGATGTGGCTTAGCAGGCCCATGGGGGCCTGAGGGTACTCAGTGTCCTTGCAGGGAATAGGGTGCCCACGCCAGGCTCCTAGAGGTCCTGCAGAGCGTACTGACGTTAAAATAATGCAGGGCAGTGGCTACGGCCTCATGGAAACTGCTGCACGCCTCCGCTTCTGCATGGCAATTCAGGGCCTTACCGCGAGGCAAGTGCTCTCGCTGAGGGTCCCGTTAGCGCCACAGCATGGGAGGATGCTGACTTTCTCCTCCAGCAGAGTGACTTCAGGTACGAGGTCCTCGAAGAATTCTAAGCAGAGTGTTTTCTCACGGCAGCTCAGACGGGGGCCGTGACGAACACTTCCATGGCAGGTCGCACTGCCTAGAAATGTGGTCCTGAGGCTGCTCCAGGGCTCTGGAAATGTAGCTCTCCTTAAGGAACGTGCAGGGTGTTGCCCATCACTCGGCATGCACAGAGGGCCTCTGAGGAACCTACCTTTGGGCCTCCATGTTGCTCACAGGCCCACAGGGGTCTGGAGGCACTCAGGGATCCTGGAGGGAAAATGATGCACACCCGAGGGGCCTAAGAGTCCTGGAAAGGGTACTTCCTTTAAAATAGAGCAGAACAGAGGCTTCCCTGGTGGTGCACTGGTTGACAATCTGCCTGCCAATGCAGGGGACACGGGTTCGAGCTCTGGTCTGGGAGGAATCCACATGCCACGGGGCAACTGGGCCCGTGAGCCACAACTACTGAGCCTGCGCCTCTGGAGCCTGTGCTCCGCAACAAGAGAGGCTGAGATACTGAGAGGCCTACGCACCGCGATGAAGAGTGGCCCCCACTTACCGTAACTGGAGAGAGCCCTAGCACAGAAACGAAGACCCAATATAGCAATCAATCAATCAATCCATCAATCAATCTTAAAACAACAATAAAAAATATAAAAACTAAAATAAAATACAGCAGAACAGCGACTAATACCTCATGGAAACAGCTGCATGCCGCCCTTTCTGCGCGGTTACTCAGGGACTTACCTCGAGGTCAGTACTCACGTTGAGTTTCCCTTTAGCTCCAGAGCGTGGCACGACGAGCTCCACCCCGGCCATCGAAGCATCCGGCTAGCTAGACAAAACTCATTGTCTTCCCAGAGCCATGTATACAGTGGCCAGTGGCCTGTCAACAGCAGTCAATTTCAAGTAGCTTCAAGGCAGCATGAATGGAGCTTTCAGAATGGGAAAGCAAGGCTAGTTCCATCAGGCCCCCATTTCCACTTGCACACGCAGCATACATCCCTGTGCTTTCTAACAAGTCCAAAGAGACACAGGTTACCCAGTGGTTACTTCGTTGAGTCAACTCCTCGAAGCAGGGTGTTCTGCATCTAGCGAACTGCCTCAACCAAGGAAAGCCCCAGCTAGGCCTCCGGGCCCGTGGCTCTTCAAAAGCCTGCAGTGTTATCCGAGGAACTGGGCTTTAGTTGCAGTCGGAACACAAGCCCACATTCTCCTGGAGGCAGGGTGACTTCAGACAGGGGGTCCCAGATGGAATACGAAGCCGAGTGTTTTCTCAGTGCAGCGCAGACTAGGGCAATGAGTCAGACTTGCACGGCACGTTGGCCCTGCTAGAACGGTGTTCGTGGACCTGTGGGAATACTGGAGAAGTCAAGCTGTCCCAAGAAAGAGTGCAGTCTGTTGCCCTACACTCGGCATACACAGAGTGGCTCCGAAGGGCTACGGGCCTGGATGTGGCTTAGCAGGCCCATGGGGGCCTGAGGGTACTCAGTGTCCTTGCAGGGAATAGGGTGCCCACGCCAGGCTCCTAGAGGTCCTGCAGAGCGTACTGACGTTAAAATAATGCAGGGCAGTGGCTACGGCCTCCTGGAAACTGCTGCACGCCTCCGCTTCTGCATGGCAATTCAGGGCCTTACCGCGAGGCAAGTGCTCTCGCTGAGGGTCCCGTTAGCGCCACAGCATGGGAGGATGCTGACTTTCTCCTCCAGCAGAGTGACTTCAGGTACGAGGTCCTCGAAGAATTCTAAGCAGAGTGTTTTCTCACGGCAGCTCAGACGGGGGCCGTGACGAACACTTCCATGGCAGGTCGCACTGCCTAGAAATGTGGTCCTGAGGCTGCTCCAGGGCTCTGGAAATGTAGCTCTCCTTAAGGAACGTGCAGGGTGTTGCCCATCACTCGGCATGCACAGAGGGCCTCTGAGGGACCTACCTTTGGGCCTCCATGTTGCTCACAGGCCCACAGGGGTCTGGAGGCACTCAGGGATCCTGGAGGGAAAATGATGCACACCCGAGGGGCCTAAGAGTCCTGGAAAGGGTACTTCCTTTAAAATAGAGCAGAACAGAGGCTTCCCTGGTGGTGCACTGGTGGACAATCTGCCTGCCAATGCAGGGGACACGGGTTCGAGCTCTGGTCTGGGAGGAATCCACATGCCACGGGGCAACTGGGCCCGTGAGCCACAACTACTGAGCCTGCGCCTCTGGAGCCTGTGCTCCGCAACAAGAGAGGCTGAGATACTGAGAGGCCTACGCACCGCGATGAAGAGTGGCCCCCACTTACCGTAACTGGAGAGAGCCCTAGCACAGAAACGAAGACCCAATATAGCAATCAATCAATCAATCCATCAATCAATCTTAAAACAACAATAAAAAATATAAAAACTAAAATAAAATACAGCAGAACAGCGACTAATACCTCATGGAAACAGCTGCATGCCGCCCTTTCTGCGCGGTTACTCAGGGACTTACCTCGAGGTCAGTACTCACGTTGAGTTTCCCTTTAGCTCCAGAGCGTGGCACGATGAGCTCCACCCCGGCCATCGAAGCATCCGGCTAGCTAGACAAAACTCATTGTCTTCCCAGAGCCATGTATACAGTGGCCAGTGGCCTGTCAACAGCAGTCAATTTCAAGTAGCTTCAAGGCAGCATGAATGGAGCTTTCAGAATGGGAAAGCAAGGCTAGTTCCATCAGGCCCCCATTTCCGCTGGCACACGCAGCATACATCCCTGGGCTTTCTAACAAGTCCAAAGAGACACAGGTTACCCAGTGGTTACTTCGTTGAATCAACTCCTCGAAGCAGGGTGTTCTGCATCTAGAGAACTGCCTCAACCAAGGAAAGCCCCAGCTAGGCCTCCGGGCCCGTGGCTCTTCAAAAGCCTGCAGCGTTATCCGAGGAACTGGGCTTTAGTTGCAGTCGGAACGCAAGCCCACATTCTCCTGGAGGCAGGGTGACTTCAGACAGGGGGTCCCAGATGGAATACGAAGCCGAGTGTTTTCTCAGTGCAGCGCAGACTAGGGCAATGAGTCAGACTTGCACGGCATGTTGGCCCTGCTAGAACGGTGTTCGTGGACCTGTGGGAATGCTGGAGAAGTCAAGCTGTCCCAAGAAAGAGTGCAGTCTGTTGCCCTACACTCGGCATACACAGAGTGGCTCCGAAGGGCTACGGGCCTGGATGTGGCTTAGCAGGCCCATGGGGGCCTGAGGGTACTCAGTGTCCTTGCAGGGAATAGGGTGCCCACGCCAGGCTCCTAGAGGTCCTGCAGAGCGTACTGACGTTAAAATAATGCAGGGCAGTGGCTACGGCCTCATGGAAACTGCTGCACGCCTCCGCTTCTGCATGGCAATTCAGGGCCTTACCGCGAGGCAAGTGCTCTCGCTGAGGGTCCCGTTAGCGCCACAGCATGGGAGGATGCTGACTTTCTCCTCCAGCAGAGTGACTTCAGGTACGAGGTCCTCGAAGAATTCTAAGCAGAGTGTTTTCTCACGGCAGCTCAGACGGGGGCCGTGACGAACACTTCCATGGCAGGTCGCACTGCCTAGAAATGTGGTCCTGAGGCTGCTCCAGGGCTCTGGAAATGTAGCTCTCCTTAAGGAACGTGCAGGGTGTTGCCCATCACTCGGCATGCACAGAGGGCCTCTGAGGGACCTACCTTTGGGCCTCCATGTTGCTCACAGGCCCACAGGGGTCTGGAGGCACTCAGGGATCCTGGAGGGAAAATGATGCACACCCGAGGGGCCTAAGAGTCCTGGAAAGGGTACTTCCTTTAAAATAGAGCAGAACAGAGGCTTCCCTGGTGGTGCACTGGTTGACAATCTGCCTGCCAATGCAGGGGACACGGGTTCGAGCTCTGGTCTGGGAGGAATCCACATGCCACGGGGCAACTGGGCCCGTGAGCCACAACTACTGAGCCTGCGCCTCTGGAGCCTGTGCTCCGCAACAAGAGAGGCTGAGATACTGAGAGGCCTACGCACCGCGATGAAGAGTGGCCCCCACTTACCGTAACTGGAGAGAGCCCTAGCACAGAAACGAAGACCCAATATAGCAATCAATCAATCAATCCATCAATCAATCTTAAAACAACAATAAAAAATATAAAAACTAAAATAAAATACAGCAGAACAGCGACTAATACCTCATGGAAACAGCTGCATGCCGCCCTTTCTGCGCGGTTACTCAGGGACTTACCTCGAGGTCAGTACTCACGTTGAGTTTCCCTTTAGCTCCAGAGCGTGGCACGACGAGCTCCACCCCGGCCATCGAAGCATCCGGCTAGCTAGACAAAACTCATTGTCTTCCCAGAGCCATGTATACAGTGGCCAGTGGCCTGTCAACAGCAGTCAATTTCAAGTAGCTTCAAGGCAGCATGAATGGAGCTTTCAGAATGGGAAAGCAAGGCTAGTTCCATCAGGCCCCCATTTCCACTTGCACACGCAGCATACATCCCTGTGCTTTCTAACAAGTCCAAAGAGACACAGGTTACCCAGTGGTTACTTCGTTGAGTCAACTCCTCGAAGCAGGGTGTTCTGCATCTAGCGAACTGCCTCAACCAAGGAAAGCCCCAGCTAGGCCTCCGGGCCCGTGGCTCTTCAAAAGCCTGCAGTGTTATCCGAGGAACTGGGCTTTAGTTGCAGTCGGAACGCAAGCCCACATTCTCCTGGAGGCAGGGTGACTTCAGACAGGGGGTCCCAGATGGAATACGAAGCCGAGTGTTTTCTCAGTGCAGCGCAGACTAGGGCAATGAGTCAGACTTGCACGGCACGTTGGCCCTGCTAGAACGGTGTTCGTGGACCTGTGGGAATACTGGAGAAGTCAAGCTGTCCCAAGAAAGAGTGCAGTCTGTTGCCCTACACTCGGCATACACAGAGTGGCTCCGAAGGGCTACGGGCCTGGATGTGGCTTAGCAGGCCCATGGGGGCCTGAGGGTACTCAGTGTCCTTGCAGGGAATAGGGTGCCCACGCCAGGCTCCTAGAGGTCCTGCAGAGCGTACTGACGTTAAAATAATGCAGGGCAGTGGCTACGGCCTCCTGGAAACTGCTGCACGCCTCCGCTTCTGCATGGCAATTCAGGGCCTTACCGCGAGGCAAGTGCTCTCGCTGAGGGTCCCGTTAGCGCCACAGCATGGGAGGATGCTGACTTTCTCCTCCAGCAGAGTGACTTCAGGTACGAGGTCCTCGAAGAATTCTAAGCAGAGTGTTTTCTCACGGCAGCTCAGACGGGGGCCGTGACGAACACTTCCATGGCAGGTCGCACTGCCTAGAAATGTGGTCCTGAGGCTGCTCCAGGGCTCTGGAAATGTAGCTCTCCTTAAGGAACGTGCAGGGTGTTGCCCATCACTCGGCATGCACAGAGGGCCTCTGAGGGACCTACCTTTGGGCCTCCATGTTGCTCACAGGCCCACAGGGGTCTGGAGGCACTCAGGGATCCTGGAGGGAAAATGATGCACACCCGAGGGGCCTAAGAGTCCTGGAAAGGGTACTTCCTTTAAAATAGAGCAGAACAGAGGCTTCCCTGGTGGTGCACTGGTGGACAATCTGCCTGCCAATGCAGGGGACACGGGTTCGAGCTCTGGTCTGGGAGGAATCCACATGCCACGGGGCAACTGGGCCCGTGAGCCACAACTACTGAGCCTGCGCCTCTGGAGCCTGTGCTCCGCAACAAGAGAGGCTGAGATACTGAGAGGCCTACGCACCGCGATGAAGAGTGGCCCCCACTTACCGTAACTGGAGAGAGCCCTAGCACAGAAACGAAGACCCAATATAGCAATCAATCAATCAATCCATCAATCAATCTTAAAACAACAATAAAAAATATAAAAACTAAAATAAAATACAGCAGAACAGCGACTAATACCTCATGGAAACAGCTGCATGCCGCCCTTTCTGCGCGGTTACTCAGGGACTTACCTCGAGGTCAGTACTCACGTTGAGTTTCCCTTTAGCTCCAGAGCGTGGCACGATGAGCTCCACCCCGGCCATCGAAGCATCCGGCTAGCTAGACAAAACTCATTGTCTTCCCAGAGCCATGTATACAGTGGCCAGTGGCCTGTCAACAGCAGTCAATTTCAAGTAGCTTCAAGGCAGCATGAATGGAGCTTTCAGAATGGGAAAGCAAGGCTAGTTCCATCAGGCCCCCATTTCCGCTGGCACACGCAGCATACATCCCTGGGCTTTCTAACAAGTCCAAAGAGACACAGGTTACCCAGTGGTTACTTCGTTGAATCAACTCCTCGAAGCAGGGTGTTCTGCATCTAGAGAACTGCCTCAACCAAGGAAAGCCCCAGCTAGGCCTCCGGGCCCGTGGCTCTTCAAAAGCCTGCAGCGTTATCCGAGGAACTGGGCTTTAGTTGCAGTCGGAACGCAAGCCCACATTCTCCTGGAGGCAGGGTGACTTCAGACAGGGGGTCCCAGATGGAATACGAAGCCGAGTGTTTTCTCAGTGCAGCGCAGACTAGGGCAATGAGTCAGACTTGCACGGCATGTTGGCCCTGCTAGAACGGTGTTCGTGGACCTGTGGGAATGCTGGAGAAGTCAAGCTGTCCCAAGAAAGAGTGCAGTCTGTTGCCCTACACTCGGCATACACAGAGTGGCTCCGAAGGGCTACGGGCCTGGATGTGGCTTAGCAGGCCCATGGGGGCCTGAGGGTACTCAGTGTCCTTGCAGGGAATAGGGTGCCCACGCCAGGCTCCTAGAGGTCCTGCAGAGCGTACTGACGTTAAAATAATGCAGGGCAGTGGCTACGGCCTCATGGAAACTGCTGCACGCCTCCGCTTCTGCATGGCAATTCAGGGCCTTACCGCGAGGCAAGTGCTCTCGCTGAGGGTCCCGTTAGCGCCACAGCATGGGAGGATGCTGACTTTCTCCTCCAGCAGAGTGACTTCAGGTACGAGGTCCTCGAAGAATTCTAAGCAGAGTGTTTTCTCACGGCAGCTCAGACGGGGGCCGTGACGAACACTTCCATGGCAGGTCGCACTGCCTAGAAATGTGGTCCTGAGGCTGCTCCAGGGCTCTGGAAATGTAGCTCTCCTTAAGGAACGTGCAGGGTGTTGCCCATCACTCGGCATGCACAGAGGGCCTCTGAGGGACCTACCTTTGGGCCTCCATGTTGCTCACAGGCCCACAGGGGTCTGGAGGCACTCAGGGATCCTGGAGGGAAAATGATGCACACCCGAGGGGCCTAAGAGTCCTGGAAAGGGTACTTCCTTTAAAATAGAGCAGAACAGAGGCTTCCCTGGTGGTGCACTGGTTGACAATCTGCCTGCCAATGCAGGGGACACGGGTTCGAGCTCTGGTCTGGGAGGAATCCACATGCCACGGGGCAACTGGGCCCGTGAGCCACAACTACTGAGCCTGCGCCTCTGGAGCCTGTGCTCCGCAACAAGAGAGGCTGAGATACTGAGAGGCCTACGCACCGCGATGAAGAGTGGCCCCCACTTACCGTAACTGGAGAGAGCCCTAGCACAGAAACGAAGACCCAATATAGCAATCAATCAATCAATCCATCAATCAATCTTAAAACAACAATAAAAAATATAAAAACTAAAATAAAATACAGCAGAACAGCGACTAATACCTCATGGAAACAGCTGCATGCCGCCCTTTCTGCGCGGTTACTCAGGGACTTACCTCGAGGTCAGTACTCACGTTGAGTTTCCCTTTAGCTCCAGAGCGTGGCACGACGAGCTCCACCCCGGCCATCGAAGCATCCGGCTAGCTAGACAAAACTCATTGTCTTCCCAGAGCCATGTATACAGTGGCCAGTGGCCTGTCAACAGCAGTCAATTTCAAGTAGCTTCAAGGCAGCATGAATGGAGCTTTCAGAATGGGAAAGCAAGGCTAGTTCCATCAGGCCCCCATTTCCACTTGCACACGCAGCATACATCCCTGTGCTTTCTAACAAGTCCAAAGAGACACAGGTTACCCAGTGGTTACTTCGTTGAGTCAACTCCTCGAAGCAGGGTGTTCTGCATCTAGCGAACTGCCTCAACCAAGGAAAGCCCCAGCTAGGCCTCCGGGCCCGTGGCTCTTCAAAAGCCTGCAGTGTTATCCGAGGAACTGGGCTTTAGTTGCAGTCGGAACGCAAGCCCACATTCTCCTGGAGGCAGGGTGACTTCAGACAGGGGGTCCCAGATGGAATACGAAGCCGAGTGTTTTCTCAGTGCAGCGCAGACTAGGGCAATGAGTCAGACTTGCACGGCACGTTGGCCCTGCTAGAACGGTGTTCGTGGACCTGTGGGAATACTGGAGAAGTCAAGCTGTCCCAAGAAAGAGTGCAGTCTGTTGCCCTACACTCGGCATACACAGAGTGGCTCCGAAGGGCTACGGGCCTGGATGTGGCTTAGCAGGCCCATGGGGGCCTGAGGGTACTCAGTGTCCTTGCAGGGAATAGGGTGCCCACGCCAGGCTCCTAGAGGTCCTGCAGAGCGTACTGACGTTAAAATAATGCAGGGCAGTGGCTACGGCCTCCTGGAAACTGCTGCACGCCTCCGCTTCTGCATGGCAATTCAGGGCCTTACCGCGAGGCAAGTGCTCTCGCTGAGGGTCCCGTTAGCGCCACAGCATGGGAGGATGCTGACTTTCTCCTCCAGCAGAGTGACTTCAGGTACGAGGTCCTCGAAGAATTCTAAGCAGAGTGTTTTCTCACGGCAGCTCAGACGGGGGCCGTGACGAACACTTCCATGGCAGGTCGCACTGCCTAGAAATGTGGTCCTGAGGCTGCTCCAGGGCTCTGGAAATGTAGCTCTCCTTAAGGAACGTGCAGGGTGTTGCCCATCACTCGGCATGCACAGAGGGCCTCTGAGGGACCTACCTTTGGGCCTCCATGTTGCTCACAGGCCCACAGGGGTCTGGAGGCACTCAGGGATCCTGGAGGGAAAATGATGCACACCCGAGGGGCCTAAGAGTCCTGGAAAGGGTACTTCCTTTAAAATAGAGCAGAACAGAGGCTTCCCTGGTGGTGCACTGGTTGACAATCTGCCTGCCAATGCAGGGGACACGGGTTCGAGCTCTGGTCTGGGAGGAATCCACATGCCACGGGGCAACTGGGCCCGTGAGCCACAACTACTGAGCCTGCGCCTCTGGAGCCTGTGCTCCGCAACAAGAGAGGCTGAGATACTGAGAGGCCTACGCACCGCGATGAAGAGTGGCCCCCACTTACCGTAACTGGAGAGAGCCCTAGCACAGAAACGAAGACCCAATATAGCAATCAATCAATCAATCCATCAATCAATCTTAAAACAACAATAAAAAATATAAAAACTAAAATAAAATACAGCAGAACAGCGACTAATACCTCATGGAAACAGCTGCATGCCGCCCTTTCTGCGCGGTTACTCAGGGACTTACCTCGAGGTCAGTACTCACGTTGAGTTTCCCTTTAGCTCCAGAGCGTGGCACGATGAGCTCCACCCCGGCCATCGAAGCATCCGGCTAGCTAGACAAAACTCATTGTCTTCCCAGAGCCATGTATACAGTGGCCAGTGGCCTGTCAACAGCAGTCAATTTCAAGTAGCTTCAAGGCAGCATGAATGGAGCTTTCAGAATGGGAAAGCAAGGCTAGTTCCATCAGGCCCCCATTTCCGCTGGCACACGCAGCATACATCCCTGGGCTTTCTAACAAGTCCAAAGAGACACAGGTTACCCAGTGGTTACTTCGTTGAATCAACTCCTCGAAGCAGGGTGTTCTGCATCTAGTGAACTGCCTCAACCAAGGAAAGCCCCAGCTAGGCCTCCGGGCCCGTGGCTCTTCAAAAGCCTGCAGTGTTATCCGAGGAACTGGGCTTTAGTTGCAGTCGGAACGCAAGCCCACATTCTCCTGCAGGCAGGGTGACTTCAGACAGGGGGTCCCAGATGGAATACGAAGCCGAGTGTTTTCTCAGTGCAGCGCAGACTAGGGCAATGAGTCAGACTTGCACGGCATGTTGGCCCTGCTAGAACGGTGTTCGTGGACCTGTGGGAATGCTGGAGAAGTCAAGCTGTCCCAAGAAAGAGTGCAGTCTGTTGCCCTACACTCGGCATACACAGAGTGGCTCCGAAGGGCTACGGGCCTGGATGTGGCTTAGCAGGCCCATGGGGGCCTGAGGGTACTCAGTGTCCTTGCAGGGAATAGGGTGCCCACGCCAGGCTCCTAGAGGTCCTGCAGAGCGTACTGACGTTAAAATAATGCAGGGCAGTGGCTACGGCCTCATGGAAACTGCTGCACGCCTCCGCTTCTGCATGGCAATTCAGGGCCTTACCGCGAGGCAAGTGCTCTCGCTGAGGGTCCCGTTAGCGCCACAGCATGGGAGGATGCTGACTTTCTCCTCCAGCAGAGTGACTTCAGGTACGAGGTCCTCGAAGAATTCTAAGCAGAGTGTTTTCTCACGGCAGCTCAGACGGGGGCCGTGACGAACACTTCCATGGCAGGTCGCACTGCCTAGAAATGTGGTCCTGAGGCTGCTCCAGGGCTCTGGAAATGTAGCTCTCCTTAAGGAACGTGCAGGGTGTTGCCCATCACTCGGCATGCACAGAGGGCCTCTGAGGGACCTACCTTTGGGCCTCCATGTTGCTCACAGGCCCACAGGGGTCTGGAGGCACTCAGGGATCCTGGAGGGAAAATGATGCACACCCGAGGGGCCTAAGAGTCCTGGAAAGGGTACTTCCTTTAAAATAGAGCAGAACAGAGGCTTCCCTGGTGGTGCACTGGTGGACAATCTGCCTGCCAATGCAGGGGACACGGGTTCGAGCTCTGGTCTGGGAGGAATCCACATGCCACGGGGCAACTGGGCCCGTGAGCCACAACTACTGAGCCTGCGCCTCTGGAGCCTGTGCTCCGCAACAAGAGAGGCTGAGATACTGAGAGGCCTACGCACCGCGATGAAGAGTGGCCCCCACTTACCGTAACTGGAGAGAGCCCTAGCACAGAAACGAAGACCCAATATAGCAATCAATCAATCAATCCATCAATCAATCTTAAAACAACAATAAAAAATATAAAAACTAAAATAAAATACAGCAGAACAGCGACTAATACCTCATGGAAACAGCTGCATGCCGCCCTTTCTGCGCGGTTACTCAGGGACTTACCTCGAGGTCAGTACTCACGTTGAGTTTCCCTTTAGCTCCAGAGCGTGGCACGACGAGCTCCACCCCGGCCATCGAAGCATCCGGCTAGCTAGACAAAACTCATTGTCTTCCCAGAGCCATGTATACAGTGGCCAGTGGCCTGTCAACAGCAGTCAATTTCAAGTAGCTTCAAGGCAGCATGAATGGAGCTTTCAGAATGGGAAAGCAAGGCTAGTTCCATCAGGCCCCCATTTCCGCTGGCACACGCAGCATACATCCCTGGGCTTTCTAACAAGTCCAAAGAGACACAGGTTACCCAGTGGTTACTTCGTTGAATCAACTCGTCGAAGCAGGGTGTTCTGCATCTAGCGAACTGCCTCAACCAAGGAAAGCCCCAGCTAGGCCTCCGGGCCCGTGGCTCTTCAAAAGCCTGCAGTGTTATCCGAGGAACTGGGCTTTAGTTGCAGTCGGAACGCAAGCCCACATTCTCCTGCAGGCAGGGTGACTTCAGACAGGGGGTCCCAGATGGAATACGAAGCCGAGTGTTTTCTCAGTGCAGCGCAGACTAGGGCAATGAGTCAGACTTGCACGGCACGTTGGCCCTGCTAGAACGGTGTTCGTGGACCTGTGGGAATGCTGGAGAAGTCAAGCTGTCCCAAGAAAGAGTGCAGTCTGTTGCCCTACACTCGGCATACACAGAGTGGCTCCGAAGGGCTACGGGCCTGGATGTGGCTTAGCAGGCCCATGGGGGCCTGCGGGTACTCAGTGTCCTTGCAGGGAATAGGGTGCCCACGCCAGGCTCCTAGAGGTCCTGCAGAGCGTACTGACGTTAAAATAATGCAGGGCAGTGGCTACGGCCTCATGGAAACTGCTGCACGCCTCCGCTTCTGCATGGCAATTCAGGGCCTTACCGCGAGGCAAGTGCTCTCGCTGAGGGTCCCGTTAGCGCCACAGCATGGGAGGATGCTGACTTTCTCCTCCAGCAGAGTGACTTCAGGTACGAGGTCCTCGAAGAATTCTAAGCAGAGTGTTTTCTCACGGCAGCTCAGACGGGGGCCGTGACGAACACTTCCATGGCAGGTCGCACTGCCTAGAAATGTGGTCCTGAGGCTGCTCCAGGGCTCTGGAAATGTAGCTCTCCTTAAGGAACGTGCAGGGTGTTGCCCATCACTCGGCATGCACAGAGGGCCTCTGAGGGACCTACCTTTGGGCCTCCATGTTGCTCACAGGCCCACAGGGGTCTGGAGGCACTCAGGGATCCTGGAGGGAAAATGATGCACACCCGAGGGGCCTAAGAGTCCTGGAAAGGGTACTTCCTTTAAAATAGAGCAGAACAGAGGCTTCCCTGGTGGTGCACTGGTTGACAATCTGCCTGCCAATGCAGGGGACACGGGTTCGAGCTCTGGTCTGGGAGGAATCCACATGCCACGGGGCAACTGGGCCCGTGAGCCACAACTACTGAGCCTGCGCCTCTGGAGCCTGTGCTCCGCAACAAGAGAGGCTGAGATACTGAGAGGCCTACGCACCGCGATGAAGAGTGGCCCCCACTTACCGTAACTGGAGAGAGCCCTAGCACAGAAACGAAGACCCAATATAGCAATCAATCAATTAATCCATCAATCAATCTTAAAACAACAATAAAAAATATAAAAACTAAAATAAAATACAGCAGAACAGCGACTAATACCTCATGGAAACAGCTGCATGCCGCCCTTTCTGCGCGGTTACTCAGGGACTTACCTCGAGGTCAGTACTCACGTTGAGTTTCCCTTTAGCTCCAGAGCGTGGCACGATGAGCTCCACCCCGGCCATCGAAGCATCCGGCTAGCTAGACAAAACTCATTGTCTTCCCAGAGCCATGTATACAGTGGCCAGTGGCCTGTCAACAGCAGTCAATTTCAAGTAGCTTCAAGGCAGCATGAATGGAGCTTTCAGAATGGGAAAGCAAGGCTAGTTCCATCAGGCCCCCATTTCCGCTGGCACACGCAGCATACATCCCTGGGCTTTCTAACAAGTCCAAAGAGACACAGGTTACCCAGTGGTTACTTCGTTGAATCAACTCCTCGAAGCAGGGTGTTCTGCATCTAGCGAACTGCCTCAACCAAGGAAAGCCCCAGCTAGGCCTCCGGGCCCGTGGCTCTTCAAAAGCCTGCAGTGTTATCCGAGGAACTGGGCTTTAGTTGCAGTCGGAACGCAAGCCGACATTCTCCTGCAGGCAGGGTGACTTCAGACAGGGGGTCCCAGATGGAATACGAAGCCGAGTGTTTTCTCAGTGCAGCGCAGACTAGGGCAATGAGTCAGACTTGCACGGCATGTTGGCCCTGCTAGAACGGTGTTCGTGGACCTGTGGGAATGCTGGGGAAGTCAAGCTGTCCCAAGAAAGAGTGCAGTCTGTTGCCCTACACTCGGCATACACAGAGTGGCTCCGAAGGGCTACGGGCCTGGATGTGGCTTAGCAGGCCCATGGGGGCCTGAGGGTACTCAGTGTCCTTGCAGGGAATAGGGTGCCCACGCCAGGCTCCTAGAGGTCCTGCAGAGCGTACTGATGTTAAAATGATGCAGGGCAGTGGCTACGGCCTCATGGAAACTGCTGCACGCCTCCGCTTCTGCATGGCAATTCAGGGCCTTACCGCGAGGCAAGTGCTCTCGCTGAGGGTCCCGTTAGCGCCACAGCATGGGAGGATGCTGACTTTCTCCTCCAGCAGAGTGACTTCAGGTACGAGGTCCTCGAAGAATTCTAAGCAGAGTGTTTTCTCACGGCAGCTCAGACGGGGGCCGTGACGAACACTTCCATGGCAGGTCGCACTGCCTAGAAATGTGGTCCTGAGGCTGCTCCAGGGCTCTGGAAATGTAGCTCTCCTTAAGGAACGTGCAGGGTGTTGCCCATCACTCGGCATGCACAGAGGGCCTCTGAGGGACCTACCTTTGGGCCTCCATGTTGCTCACAGGCCCACAGGGGTCTGGAGGCACTCAGGGATCCTGGAGGGAAAATGATGCACACCCGAGGGGCCTAAGAGTCCTGGAAAGGGTACTTCCTTTAAAATAGAGCAGAACAGAGGCTTCCCTGGTGGTGCACTGGTTGACAATCTGCCTGCCAATGCAGGGGACACGGGTTCGAGCTCTGGTCTGGGAGGAATCCACATGCCACGGGGCAACTGGGCCCGTGAGCCACAACTACTGAGCCTGCGCCTCTGGAGCCTGTGCTCCGCAACAAGAGAGGCTGAGATACTGAGAGGCCTACGCACCGCGATGAAGAGTGGCCCCCACTTACCGTAACTGGAGAGAGCCCTAGCACAGAAACGAAGACCCAATATAGCAATCAATCAATCAATCCATCAATCAATCTTAAAACAACAATAAAAAATATAAAAACTAAAATAAAATACAGCAGAACAGCGACTAATACCTCATGGAAACAGCTGCATGCCGCCCTTTCTGCGCGGTTACTCAGGGACTTACCTCGAGGTCAGTACTCACGTTGAGTTTCCCTTTAGCTCCAGAGCGTGGCACGACGAGCTCCACCCCGGCCATCGAAGCATCCGGCTAGCTAGACAAAACTCATTGTCTTCCCAGAGCCATGTATACAGTGGCCAGTGGCCTGTCAACAGCAGTCAATTTCAAGTAGCTTCAAGGCAGCATGAATGGAGCTTTCAGAATGGGAAAGCAAGGCTAGTTCCATCAGGCCCCCATTTCCACTTGCACACGCAGCATACATCCCTGTGCTTTCTAACAAGTCCAAAGAGACACAGGTTACCCAGTGGTTACTTCGTTGAGTCAACTCCTCGAAGCAGGGTGTTCTGCATCTAGCGAACTGCCTCAACCAAGGAAAGCCCCAGCTAGGCCTCCGGGCCCGTGGCTCTTCAAAAGCCTGCAGTGTTATCCGAGGAACTGGGCTTTAGTTGCAGTCGGAACGCAAGCCCACATTCTCCTGGAGGCAGGGTGACTTCAGACAGGGGGTCCCAGATGGAATACGAAGCCGAGTGTTTTCTCAGTGCAGCGCAGACTAGGGCAATGAGTCAGACTTGCACGGCACGTTGGCCCTGCTAGAACGGTGTTCGTGGACCTGTGGGAATACTGGAGAAGTCAAGCTGTCCCAAGAAAGAGTGCAGTCTGTTGCCCTACACTCGGCATACACAGAGTGGCTCCGAAGGGCTACGGGCCTGGATGTGGCTTAGCAGGCCCATGGGGGCCTGAGGGTACTCAGTGTCCTTGCAGGGAATAGGGTGCCCACGCCAGGCTCCTAGAGGTCCTGCAGAGCGTACTGACGTTAAAATAATGCAGGGCAGTGGCTACGGCCTCCTGGAAACTGCTGCACGCCTCCGCTTCTGCATGGCAATTCAGGGCCTTACCGCGAGGCAAGTGCTCTCGCTGAGGGTCCCGTTAGCGCCACAGCATGGGAGGATGCTGACTTTCTCCTCCAGCAGAGTGACTTCAGGTACGAGGTCCTCGAAGAATTCTAAGCAGAGTGTTTTCTCACGGCAGCTCAGACGGGGGCCGTGACGAACACTTCCATGGCAGGTCGCACTGCCTAGAAATGTGGTCCTGAGGCTGCTCCAGGGCTCTGGAAATGTAGCTCTCCTTAAGGAACGTGCAGGGTGTTGCCCATCACTCGGCATGCACAGAGGGCCTCTGAGGGACCTACCTTTGGGCCTCCATGTTGCTCACAGGCCCACAGGGGTCTGGAGGCACTCAGGGATCCTGGAGGGAAAATGATGCACACCCGAGGGGCCTAAGAGTCCTGGAAAGGGTACTTCCTTTAAAATAGAGCAGAACAGAGGCTTCCCTGGTGGTGCACTGGTTGACAATCTGCCTGCCAATGCAGGGGACACGGGTTCGAGCTCTGGTCTGGGAGGAATCCACATGCCACGGGGCAACTGGGCCCGTGAGCCACAACTACTGAGCCTGCGCCTCTGGAGCCTGTGCTCCGCAACAAGAGAGGCTGAGATACTGAGAGGCCTACGCACCGCGATGAAGAGTGGCCCCCACTTACCGTAACTGGAGAGAGCCCTAGCACAGAAACGAAGACCCAATATAGCAATCAATCAATCAATCCATCAATCAATCTTAAAACAACAATAAAAAATATAAAAACTAAAATAAAATACAGCAGAACAGCGACTAATACCTCATGGAAACAGCTGCATGCCGCCCTTTCTGCGCGGTTACTCAGGGACTTACCTCGAGGTCAGTACTCACGTTGAGTTTCCCTTTAGCTCCAGAGCGTGGCACGACGAGCTCCACCCCGGCCATCGAAGCATCCGGCTAGCTAGACAAAACTCATTGTCTTCCCAGAGCCATGTATACAGTGGCCAGTGGCCTGTCAACAGCAGTCAATTTCAAGTAGCTTCAAGGCAGCATGAATGGAGCTTTCAGAATGGGAAAGCAAGGCTAGTTCCATCAGGCCCCCATTTCCACTTGCACACGCAGCATACATCCCTGGGCTTTCTAACAAGTCCAAAGAGACACAGGTTACCCAGTGGTTACTTCGTTGAATCAACTCCTCGAAGCAGGGTGTTCTGCATCTAGCGAACTGCCTCAACCAAGGAAAGCCCCAGCTAGGCCTCCGGGCCCGTGGCTCTTCAAAAGCCTGCAGTGTTATCCGAGGAACTGGGCTTTAGTTGCAGTCGGAACGCAAGCCCACATTCTCCTGCAGGCAGGGTGACTTCAGACAGGGGGTCCCAGATGGAATACGAAGCCGAGTGTTTTCTCAGTGCAGCGCAGACTAGGGCAATGAGTCAGACTTGCACGGCATGTTGGCCCTGCTAGAACGGTGTTCGTGGACCTGTGGGAATGCTGGAGAAGTCAAGCTGTCCCAAGAAAGAGTGCAGTCTGTTGCCCTACACTCGGCATACACAGAGTGGCTCCGAAGGGCTACGGGCCTGGATGTGGCTTAGCAGGCCCATGGGGGCCTGAGGGTACTCAGTGTCCTTGCAGGGAATAGGGTGCCCACGCCAGGCTCCTAGAGGTCCTGCAGAGCGTACTGACGTTAAAATAATGCAGGGCAGTGGCTACGGCCTCATGGAAACTGCTGCACGCCTCCGCTTCTGCATGGCAATTCAGGGCCTTACCGCGAGGCAAGTGCTCTCGCTGAGGGTCCCGTTAGCGCCACAGCATGGGAGGATGCTGACTTTCTCCTCCAGCAGAGTGACTTCAGGTACGAGGTCCTCGAAGAATTCTAAGCAGAGTGTTTTCTCACGGCAGCTCAGACGGGGGCCGTGACGAACACTTCCATGGCAGGTCGCACTGCCTAGAAATGTGGTCCTGAGGCTGCTCCAGGGCTCTGGAAATGTAGCTCTCCTTAAGGAACGTGCAGGGTGTTGCCCATCACTCGGCATGCACAGAGGGCCTCTGAGGGACCTACCTTTGGGCCTCCATGTTGCTCACAGGCCCACAGGGGTCTGGAGGCACTCAGGGATCCTGGAGGGAAAATGATGCACACCCGAGGGGCCTAAGAGTCCTGGAAAGGGTACTTCCTTTAAAATAGAGCAGAACAGAGGCTTCCCTGGTGGTGCACTGGTTGACAATCTGCCTGCCAATGCAGGGGACACGGGTTCGAGCTCTGGTCTGGGAGGAATCCACATGCCACGGGGCAACTGGGCCCGTGAGCCACAACTACTGAGCCTGCGCCTCTGGAGCCTGTGCTCCGCAACAAGAGAGGCTGAGATACTGAGAGGCCTACGCACCGCGATGAAGAGTGGCCCCCACTTACCGTAACTGGAGAGAGCCCTAGCACAGAAACGAAGACCCAATATAGCAATCAATCAATCAATCCATCAATCAATCTTAAAACAACAATAAAAAATATAAAAACTAAAATAAAATACAGCAGAACAGCGACTAATACCTCATGGAAACAGCTGCATGCCGCCCTTTCTGCGCGGTTACTCAGGGACTTACCTCGAGGTCAGTACTCACGTTGAGTTTCCCTTTAGCTCCAGAGCGTGGCACGATGAGCTCCACCCCGGCCATCGAAGCATCCGGCTAGCTAGACAAAACTCATTGTCTTCCCAGAGCCATGTATACAGTGGCCAGTGGCCTGTCAACAGCAGTCAATTTCAAGTAGCTTCAAGGCAGCATGAATGGAGCTTTCAGAATGGGAAAGCAAGGCTAGTTCCATCAGGCCCCCATTTCCGCTGGCACACGCAGCATACATCCCTGGGCTTTCTAACAAGTCCAAAGAGACACAGGTTACCCAGTGGTTACTTCGTTGAATCAACTCCTCGAAGCAGGGTGTTCTGCATCTAGAGAACTGCCTCAACCAAGGAAAGCCGCAGCTAGGCCTCCGGGCCCGTGGCTCTTCAAAAGCCTGCAGCGTTATCCGAGGAACTGGGCTTTAGTTGCAGTCGGAACGCAAGCCCACATTCTCCTGGAGGCAGGGTGACTTCAGACAGGGGGTCCCAGATGGAATACGAAGCCGAGTGTTTTCTCAGTGCAGCGCAGACTAGGGCAATGAGTCAGACTTGCACGGCACGTTGGCCCTGCTAGAACGGTGTTCGTGGACCTGTGGGAATGCTGGAGAAGTCAAGCTGTCCCAAGAAAGAGTGCAGTCTGTTGCCCTACACTCGGCATACACAGAGTGGCTCCGAAGGGCTACGGGCCTGGATGTGGCTTAGCAGGCCCATGGGGGCCTGCGGGTACTCAGTGTCCTTGCAGGGAATAGGGTGCCCACGCCAGGCTCCTAGAGGTCCTGCAGAGCGTACTGACGTTAAAATAATGCAGGGCAGTGGCTACGGCCTCATGGAAACTGCTGCACGCCTCCGCTTCTGCATGGCAATTCAGGGCCTTACCGCGAGGCAAGTGCTCTCGCTGAGGGTCCCGTTAGCGCCACAGCATGGGAGGATGCTGACTTTCTCCTCCAGCAGAGTGACTTCAGGTACGAGGTCCTCGAAGAATTCTAAGCAGAGTGTTTTCTCACGGCAGCTCAGACGGGGGCCGTGACGAACACTTCCATGGCAGGTCGCACTGCCTAGAAATGTGGTCCTGAGGCTGCTCCAGGGCTCTGGAAATGTAGCTCTCCTTAAGGAACGTGCAGGGTGTTGCCCATCACTCGGCATGCACAGAGGGCCTCTGAGGGACCTACCTTTGGGCCTCCATGTTGCTCACAGGCCCACAGGGGTCTGGAGGCACTCAGGGATCCTGGAGGGAAAATGATGCACACCCGAGGGGCCTAAGAGTCCTGGAAAGGGTACTTCCTTTAAAATAGAGCAGAACAGAGGCTTCCCTGGTGGTGCACTGGTTGACAATCTGCCTGCCAATGCAGGGGACACGGGTTCGAGCTCTGGTCTGGGAGGAATCCACATGCCACGGGGCAACTGGGCCCGTGAGCCACAACTACTGAGCCTGCGCCTCTGGAGCCTGTGCTCCGCAACAAGAGAGGCTGAGATACTGAGAGGCCTACGCACCGCGATGAAGAGTGGCCCCCACTTACCGTAACTGGAGAGAGCCCTAGCACAGAAACGAAGACCCAATATAGCAATCAATCAATCAATCCATCAATCAATCTTAAAACAACAATAAAAAATATAAAAACTAAAATAAAATACAGCAGAACAGCGACTAATACCTCATGGAAACAGCTGCATGCCGCCCTTTCTGCGCGGTTACTCAGGGACTTACCTCGAGGTCAGTACTCACGTTGAGTTTCCCTTTAGCTCCAGAGCGTGGCACGACGAGCTCCACCCCGGCCATCGAAGCATCCGGCTAGCTAGACAAAACTCATTGTCTTCCCAGAGCCATGTATACAGTGGCCAGTGGCCTGTCAACAGCAGTCAATTTCAAGTAGCTTCAAGGCAGCATGAATGGAGCTTTCAGAATGGGAAAGCAAGGCTAGTTCCATCAGGCCCCCATTTCCGCTGGCACACGCAGCATACATCCCTGGGCTTTCTAACAAGTCCAAAGAGACACAGGTTACCCAGTGGTTACTTCGTTGAATCAACTCCTCGAAGCAGGGTGTTCTGCATCTAGCGAACTGCCTCAACCAAGGAAAGCCCCAGCTAGGCCTCCGGGCCCGTGGCTCTTCAAAAGCCTGCAGTGTTATCCGAGGAACTGGGCTTTAGTTGCAGTCGGAACGCAAGCCGACATTCTCCTGCAGGCAGGGTGACTTCAGACAGGGGGTCCCAGATGGAATACGAAGCCGAGTGTTTTCTCAGTGCAGCGCAGACTAGGGCAATGAGTCAGACTTGCACGGCATGTTGGCCCTGCTAGAACGGTGTTCGTGGACCTGTGGGAATGCTGGGGAAGTCAAGCTGTCCCAAGAAAGAGTGCAGTCTGTTGCCCTACACTCGGCATACACAGAGTGGCTCCGAAGGGCTACGGGCCTGGATGTGGCTTAGCAGGCCCATGGGGGCCTGAGGGTACTCAGTGTCCTTGCAGGGAATAGGGTGCCCACGCCAGGCTCCTAGAGGTCCTGCAGAGCGTACTGATGTTAAAATGATGCAGGGCAGTGGCTACGGCCTCATGGAAACTGCTGCACGCCTCCGCTTCTGCATGGCAATTCAGGGCCTTACCGCGAGGCAAGTGCTCTCGCTGAGGGTCCCGTTAGCGCCACAGCATGGGAGGATGCTGACTTTCTCCTCCAGCAGAGTGACTTCAGGTACGAGGTCCTCGAAGAATTCTAAGCAGAGTGTTTTCTCACGGCAGCTCAGACGGGGGCCGTGACGAACACTTCCATGGCAGGTCGCACTGCCTAGAAATGTGGTCCTGAGGCTGCTCCAGGGCTCTGGAAATGTAGCTCTCCTTAAGGAACGTGCAGGGTGTTGCCCATCACTCGGCATGCACAGAGGGCCTCTGAGGGACCTACCTTTGGGCCTCCATGTTGCTCACAGGCCCACAGGGGTCTGGAGGCACTCAGGGATCCTGGAGGGAAAATGATGCACACCCGAGGGGCCTAAGAGTCCTGGAAAGGGTACTTCCTTTAAAATAGAGCAGAACAGAGGCTTCCCTGGTGGTGCACTGGTTGACAATCTGCCTGCCAATGCAGGGGACACGGGTTCGAGCTCTGGTCTGGGAGGAATCCACATGCCACGGGGCAACTGGGCCCGTGAGCCACAACTACTGAGCCTGCGCCTCTGGAGCCTGTGCTCCGCAACAAGAGAGGCTGAGATACTGAGAGGCCTACGCACCGCGATGAAGAGTGGCCCCCACTTACCGTAACTGGAGAGAGCCCTAGCACAGAAACGAAGACCCAATATAGCAATCAATCAATCAATCCATCAATCAATCTTAAAACAACAATAAAAAATATAAAAACTAAAATAAAATACAGCAGAACAGCGACTAATACCTCATGGAAACAGCTGCATGCCGCCCTTTCTGCGCGGTTACTCAGGGACTTACCTCGAGGTCAGTACTCACGTTGAGTTTCCCTTTAGCTCCAGAGCGTGGCACGACGAGCTCCACCCCGGCCATCGAAGCATCCGGCTAGCTAGACAAAACTCATTGTCTTCCCAGAGCCATGTATACAGTGGCCAGTGGCCTGTCAACAGCAGTCAATTTCAAGTAGCTTCAAGGCAGCATGAATGGAGCTTTCAGAATGGGAAAGCAAGGCTAGTTCCATCAGGCCCCCATTTCCACTTGCACACGCAGCATACATCCCTGTGCTTTCTAACAAGTCCAAAGAGACACAGGTTACCCAGTGGTTACTTCGTTGAGTCAACTCCTCGAAGCAGGGTGTTCTGCATCTAGCGAACTGCCTCAACCAAGGAAAGCCCCAGCTAGGCCTCCGGGCCCGTGGCTCTTCAAAAGCCTGCAGTGTTATCCGAGGAACTGGGCTTTAGTTGCAGTCGGAACGCAAGCCCACATTCTCCTGGAGGCAGGGTGACTTCAGACAGGGGGTCCCAGATGGAATACGAAGCCGAGTGTTTTCTCAGTGCAGCGCAGACTAGGGCAATGAGTCAGACTTGCACGGCACGTTGGCCCTGCTAGAACGGTGTTCGTGGACCTGTGGGAATACTGGAGAAGTCAAGCTGTCCCAAGAAAGAGTGCAGTCTGTTGCCCTACACTCGGCATACACAGAGTGGCTCCGAAGGGCTACGGGCCTGGATGTGGCTTAGCAGGCCCATGGGGGCCTGAGGGTACTCAGTGTCCTTGCAGGGAATAGGGTGCCCACGCCAGGCTCCTAGAGGTCCTGCAGAGCGTACTGACGTTAAAATAATGCAGGGCAGTGGCTACGGCCTCCTGGAAACTGCTGCACGCCTCCGCTTCTGCATGGCAATTCAGGGCCTTACCGCGAGGCAAGTGCTCTCGCTGAGGGTCCCGTTAGCGCCACAGCATGGGAGGATGCTGACTTTCTCCTCCAGCAGAGTGACTTCAGGTACGAGGTCCTCGAAGAATTCTAAGCAGAGTGTTTTCTCACGGCAGCTCAGACGGGGGCCGTGACGAACACTTCCATGGCAGGTCGCACTGCCTAGAAATGTGGTCCTGAGGCTGCTCCAGGGCTCTGGAAATGTAGCTCTCCTTAAGGAACGTGCAGGGTGTTGCCCATCACTCGGCATGCACAGAGGGCCTCTGAGGGACCTACCTTTGGGCCTCCATGTTGCTCACAGGCCCACAGGGGTCTGGAGGCACTCAGGGATCCTGGAGGGAAAATGATGCACACCCGAGGGGCCTAAGAGTCCTGGAAAGGGTACTTCCTTTAAAATAGAGCAGAACAGAGGCTTCCCTGGTGGTGCACTGGTTGACAATCTGCCTGCCAATGCAGGGGACACGGGTTCGAGCTCTGGTCTGGGAGGAATCCACATGCCACGGGGCAACTGGGCCCGTGAGCCACAACTACTGAGCCTGCGCCTCTGGAGCCTGTGCTCCGCAACAAGAGAGGCTGAGATACTGAGAGGCCTACGCACCGCGATGAAGAGTGGCCCCCACTTACCGTAACTGGAGAGAGCCCTAGCACAGAAACGAAGACCCAATATAGCAATCAATCAATCAATCCATCAATCAATCTTAAAACAACAATAAAAAATATAAAAACTAAAATAAAATACAGCAGAACAGCGACTAATACCTCATGGAAACAGCTGCATGCCGCCCTTTCTGCGCGGTTACTCAGGGACTTACCTCGAGGTCAGTACTCACGTTGAGTTTCCCTTTAGCTCCAGAGCGTGGCACGACGAGCTCCACCCCGGCCATCGAAGCATCCGGCTAGCTAGACAAAACTCATTGTCTTCCCAGAGCCATGTATACAGTGGCCAGTGGCCTGTCAACAGCAGTCAATTTCAAGTAGCTTCAAGGCAGCATGAATGGAGCTTTCAGAATGGGAAAGCAAGGCTAGTTCCATCAGGCCCCCATTTCCACTTGCACACGCAGCATACATCCCTGGGCTTTCTAACAAGTCCAAAGAGACACAGGTTACCCAGTGGTTACTTCGTTGAATCAACTCCTCGAAGCAGGGTGTTCTGCATCTAGCGAACTGCCTCAACCAAGGAAAGCCCCAGCTAGGCCTCCGGGCCCGTGGCTCTTCAAAAGCCTGCAGTGTTATCCGAGGAACTGGGCTTTAGTTGCAGTCGGAACGCAAGCCCACATTCTCCTGCAGGCAGGGTGACTTCAGACAGGGGGTCCCAGATGGAATACGAAGCCGAGTGTTTTCTCAGTGCAGCGCAGACTAGGGCAATGAGTCAGACTTGCACGGCATGTTGGCCCTGCTAGAACGGTGTTCGTGGACCTGTGGGAATGCTGGAGAAGTCAAGCTGTCCCAAGAAAGAGTGCAGTCTGTTGCCCTACACTCGGCATACACAGAGTGGCTCCGAAGGGCTACGGGCCTGGATGTGGCTTAGCAGGCCCATGGGGGCCTGAGGGTACTCAGTGTCCTTGCAGGGAATAGGGTGCCCACGCCAGGCTCCTAGAGGTCCTGCAGAGCGTACTGACGTTAAAATAATGCAGGGCAGTGGCTACGGCCTCATGGAAACTGCTGCACGCCTCCGCTTCTGCATGGCAATTCAGGGCCTTACCGCGAGGCAAGTGCTCTCGCTGAGGGTCCCGTTAGCGCCACAGCATGGGAGGATGCTGACTTTCTCCTCCAGCAGAGTGACTTCAGGTACGAGGTCCTCGAAGAATTCTAAGCAGAGTGTTTTCTCACGGCAGCTCAGACGGGGGCCGTGACGAACACTTCCATGGCAGGTCGCACTGCCTAGAAATGTGGTCCTGAGGCTGCTCCAGGGCTCTGGAAATGTAGCTCTCCTTAAGGAACGTGCAGGGTGTTGCCCATCACTCGGCATGCACAGAGGGCCTCTGAGGGACCTACCTTTGGGCCTCCATGTTGCTCACAGGCCCACAGGGGTCTGGAGGCACTCAGGGATCCTGGAGGGAAAATGATGCACACCCGAGGGGCCTAAGAGTCCTGGAAAGGGTACTTCCTTTAAAATAGAGCAGAACAGAGGCTTCCCTGGTGGTGCACTGGTTGACAATCTGCCTGCCAATGCAGGGGACACGGGTTCGAGCTCTGGTCTGGGAGGAATCCACATGCCACGGGGCAACTGGGCCCGTGAGCCACAACTACTGAGCCTGCGCCTCTGGAGCCTGTGCTCCGCAACAAGAGAGGCTGAGATACTGAGAGGCCTACGCACCGCGATGAAGAGTGGCCCCCACTTACCGTAACTGGAGAGAGCCCTAGCACAGAAACGAAGACCCAATATAGCAATCAATCAATCAATCCATCAATCAATCTTAAAACAACAATAAAAAATATAAAAACTAAAATAAAATACAGCAGAACAGCGACTAATACCTCATGGAAACAGCTGCATGCCGCCCTTTCTGCGCGGTTACTCAGGGACTTACCTCGAGGTCAGTACTCACGTTGAGTTTCCCTTTAGCTCCAGAGCGTGGCACGATGAGCTCCACCCCGGCCATCGAAGCATCCGGCTAGCTAGACAAAACTCATTGTCTTCCCAGAGCCATGTATACAGTGGCCAGTGGCCTGTCAACAGCAGTCAATTTCAAGTAGCTTCAAGGCAGCATGAATGGAGCTTTCAGAATGGGAAAGCAAGGCTAGTTCCATCAGGCCCCCATTTCCGCTGGCACACGCAGCATACATCCCTGGGCTTTCTAACAAGTCCAAAGAGACACAGGTTACCCAGTGGTTACTTCGTTGAATCAACTCCTCGAAGCAGGGTGTTCTGCATCTAGAGAACTGCCTCAACCAAGGAAAGCCCCAGCTAGGCCTCCGGGCCCGTGGCTCTTCAAAAGCCTGCAGCGTTATCCGAGGAACTGGGCTTTAGTTGCAGTCGGAACGCAAGCCCACATTCTCCTGGAGGCAGGGTGACTTCAGACAGGGGGTCCCAGATGGAATACGAAGCCGAGTGTTTTCTCAGTGCAGCGCAGACTAGGGCAATGAGTCAGACTTGCACGGCACGTTGGCCCTGCTAGAACGGTGTTCGTGGACCTGTGGGAATGCTGGAGAAGTCAAGCTGTCCCAAGAAAGAGTGCAGTCTGTTGCCCTACACTCGGCATACACAGAGTGGCTCCGAAGGGCTACGGGCCTGGATGTGGCTTAGCAGGCCCATGGGGGCCTGCGGGTACTCAGTGTCCTTGCAGGGAATAGGGTGCCCACGCCAGGCTCCTAGAGGTCCTGCAGAGCGTACTGACGTTAAAATAATGCAGGGCAGTGGCTACGGCCTCATGGAAACTGCTGCACGCCTCCGCTTCTGCATGGCAATTCAGGGCCTTACCGCGAGGCAAGTGCTCTCGCTGAGGGTCCCGTTAGCGCCACAGCATGGGAGGATGCTGACTTTCTCCTCCAGCAGAGTGACTTCAGGTACGAGGTCCTCGAAGAATTCTAAGCAGAGTGTTTTCTCACGGCAGCTCAGATGGGGGCCGTGACGAACACTTCCATGGCAGGTCGCACTGCCTAGAAATGTGGTCCTGAGGCTGCTCCAGGGCTCTGGAAATGTAGCTCTCCTTAAGGAACGTGCAGGGTGTTGCCCATCACTCGGCATGCACAGAGGGCCTCTGAGGGACCTACCTTTGGGCCTCCATGTTGCTCACAGGCCCACAGGGGTCTGGAGGCACTCAGGGATCCTGGAGGGAAAATGATGCACACCCGAGGGGCCTAAGAGTCCTGGAAAGGGTACTTCCTTTAAAATAGAGCAGAACAGAGGCTTCCCTGGTGGTGCACTGGTTGACAATCTGCCTGCCAATGCAGGGGACACGGGTTCGAGCTCTGGTCTGGGAGGAATCCACATGCCACGGGGCAACTGGGCCCGTGAGCCACAACTACTGAGCCTGCGCCTCTGGAGCCTGTGCTCCGCAACAAGAGAGGCTGAGATACTGAGAGGCCTACGCACCGCGATGAAGAGTGGCCCCCACTTACCGTAACTGGAGAGAGCCCTAGCACAGAAACGAAGACCCAATATAGCAATCAATCAATCAATCCATCAATCAATCTTAAAACAACAATAAAAAATATAAAAACTAAAATAAAATACAGCAGAACAGCGACTAATACCTCATGGAAACAGCTGCATGCCGCCCTTTCTGCGCGGTTACTCAGGGACTTACCTCGAGGTCAGTACTCACGTTGAGTTTCCCTTTAGCTCCAGAGCGTGGCACGACGAGCTCCACCCCGGCCATCGAAGCATCCGGCTAGCTAGACAAAACTCATTGTCTTCCCAGAGCCATGTATACAGTGGCCAGTGGCCTGTCAACAGCAGTCAATTTCAAGTAGCTTCAAGGCAGCATGAATGGAGCTTTCAGAATGGGAAAGCAAGGCTAGTTCCATCAGGCCCCCATTTCCGCTGGCACACGCAGCATACATCCCTGGGCTTTCTAACAAGTCCAAAGAGACACAGGTTACCCAGTGGTTACTTCGTTGAATCAACTCCTCGAAGCAGGGTGTTCTGCATCTAGCGAACTGCCTCAACCAAGGAAAGCCCCAGCTAGGCCTCCGGGCCCGTGGCTCTTCAAAAGCCTGCAGTGTTATCCGAGGAACTGGGCTTTAGTTGCAGTCGGAACGCAAGCCCACATTCTCCTGCAGGCAGGGTGACTTCAGACAGGGGGTCCCAGATGGAATACGAAGCCGAGTGTTTTCTCAGTGCAGCGCAGACTAGGGCAATGAGTCAGACTTGCACGGCACGTTGGCCCTGCTAGAACGGTGTTCGTGGACCTGTGGGAATGCTGGAGAAGTCAAGCTGTCCCAAGAAAGAGTGCAGTCTGTTGCCCTACACTCGGCATACACAGAGTGGCTCCGAAGGGCTACGGGCCTGGATGTGGCTTAGCAGGCCCATGGGGGCCTGCGGGTACTCAGTGTCCTTGCAGGGAATAGGGTGCCCACGCCAGGCTCCTAGAGGTCCTGCAGAGCGTACTGACGTTAAAATAATGCAGGGCAGTGGCTACGGCCTCATGGAAACTGCTGCACGCCTCCGCTTCTGCATGGCAATTCAGGGCCTTACCGCGAGGCAAGTGCTCTCGCTGAGGGTCCCGTTAGCGCCACAGCATGGGAGGATGCTGACTTTCTCCTCCAGCAGAGTGACTTCAGGTACGAGGTCCTCGAAGAATTCTAAGCAGAGTGTTTTCTCACGGCAGCTCAGACGGGGGCCGTGACGAACACTTCCATGGCAGGTCGCACTGCCTAGAAATGTGGTCCTGAGGCTGCTCCAGGGCTCTGGAAATGTAGCTCTCCTTAAGGAACGTGCAGGGTGTTGCCCATCACTCGGCATGCACAGAGGGCCTCTGAGGGACCTACCTTTGGGCCTCCATGTTGCTCACAGGCCCACAGGGGTCTGGAGGCACTCAGGGATCCTGGAGGGAAAATGATGCACACCCGAGGGGCCTAAGAGTCCTGGAAAGGGTACTTCCTTTAAAATAGAGCAGAACAGAGGCTTCCCTGGTGGTGCACTGTTTGACAATCTGCCTGCCAATGCAGGGGACACGGGTTCGAGCTCTGGTCTGGGAGGAATCCACATGCCACGGGGCAACTGGGCCCGTGAGCCACAACTACTGAGCCTGCGCCTCTGGAGCCTGTGCTCCGCAACAAGAGAGGCTGAGATACTGAGAGGCCTACGCACCGCGATGAAGAGTGGCCCCCACTTACCGTAACTGGAGAGAGCCCTAGCACAGAAACGAAGACCCAATATAGCAATCAATCAATCAATCCATCAATCAATCTTAAAACAACAATAAAAAATATAAAAACTAAAATAAAATACAGCAGAACAGCGACTAATACCTCATGGAAACAGCTGCATGCCGCCCTTTCTGCGCGGTTACTCAGGGACTTACCTCGAGGTCAGTACTCACGTTGAGTTTCCCTTTAGCTCCAGAGCGTGGCACGACGAGCTCCACCCCGGCCATCGAAGCATCCGGCTAGCTAGACAAAACTCATTTTCTTCCCAGAGCCATGTATACAGTGGCCAGTGGCCTGTCAACAGCAGTCAATTTCAAGTAGCTTCAAGGCAGCATGAATGGAGCTTTCAGAATGGGAAAGCAAGGCTAGTTCCATCAGGCCCCCATTACCGCTGGCACACGCAGCATACATCCCTGGGCTTTCTAACAAGTCCAAAGAGACACAGGTTACCCAGTGGTTACTTCGTTGAATCAACTCGTCGAAGCAGGGTGTTCTGCATCTAGCGAACTGCCTCAACCAAGGAAAGCCCCAGCTAGGCCTCCGGGCCCGTGGCTCTTCAAAAGCCTGCAGTGTTATCCGAGGAACTGGGCTTTAGTTGCAGTCGGAACGCAAGCCCACATTCTCCTGCAGGCAGGGTGACTTCAGACAGGGGGTCCCAGATGGAATACGAAGCCGAGTGTTTTCTCAGTGCAGCGCAGACTAGGGCAATGAGTCAGACTTGCACGGCACGTTGGCCCTGCTAGAACGGTGTTCGTGGACCTGTGGGAATGCTGGAGAAGTCAAGCTGTCCCAAGAAAGAGTGCAGTCTGTTGCCCTACACTCGGCATACACAGAGTGGCTCCGAAGGGCTACGGGCCTGGATGTGGCTTAGCAGGCCCATGGGGGCCTGCGGGTACTCAGTGTCCTTGCAGGGAATAGGGTGCCCACGCCAGGCTCCTAGAGGTCCTGCAGAGCGTACTGACGTTAAAATAATGCAGGGCAGTGGCTACGGCCTCATGGAAACTGCTGCACGCCTCCGCTTCTGCATGGCAATTCAGGGCCTTACCGCGAGGCAAGTGCTCTCGCTGAGGGTCCCGTTAGCGCCACAGCATGGGAGGATGCTGACTTTCTCCTCCAGCAGAGTGACTTCAGGTACGAGGTCCTCGAAGAATTCTAAGCAGAGTGTTTTCTCACGGCAGCTCAGATGGGGGCCGTGACGAACACTTCCATGGCAGGTCGCACTGCCTAGAAATGTGGTCCTGAGGCTGCTCCAGGGCTCTGGAAATGTAGCTCTCCTTAAGGAACGTGCAGGGTGTTGCCCATCACTCGGCATGCACAGAGGGCCTCTGAGGGACCTACCTTTGGGCCTCCATGTTGCTCACAGGCCCACAGGGGTCTGGAGGCACTCAGGGATCCTGGAGGGAAAATGATGCACACCCGAGGGGCCTAAGAGTCCTGGAAAGGGTACTTCCTTTAAAATAGAGCAGAACAGAGGCTTCCCTGGTGGTGCACTGGTTGACAATCTGCCTGCCAATGCAGGGGACACGGGTTCGAGCTCTGGTCTGGGAGGAATCCACATGCCACGGGGCAACTGGGCCCGTGAGCCACAACTACTGAGCCTGCGCCTCTGGAGCCTGTGCTCCGCAACAAGAGAGGCTGAGATACTGAGAGGCCTACGCACCGCGATGAAGAGTGGCCCCCACTTACCGTAACTGGAGAGAGCCCTAGCACAGAAACGAAGACCCAATATAGCAATCAATCAATCAATCCATCAATCAATCTTAAAACAACAATAAAAAATATAAAAACTAAAATAAAATACAGCAGAACAGCGACTAATACCTCATGGAAACAGCTGCATGCCGCCCTTTCTGCGCGGTTACTCAGGGACTTACCTCGAGGTCAGTACTCACGTTGAGTTTCCCTTTAGCTCCAGAGCGTGGCACGACGAGCTCCACCCCGGCCATCGAAGCATCCGGCTAGCTAGACAAAACTCATTGTCTTCCCAGAGCCATGTATACAGTGGCCAGTGGCCTGTCAACAGCAGTCAATTTCAAGTAGCTTCAAGGCAGCATGAATGGAGCTTTCAGAATGGGAAAGCAAGGCTAGTTCCATCAGGCCCCCATTTCCGCTGGCACACGCAGCATACATCCCTGGGCTTTCTAACAAGTCCAAAGAGACACAGGTTACCCAGTGGTTACTTCGTTGAATCAACTCCTCGAAGCAGGGTGTTCTGCATCTAGCGAACTGCCTCAACCAAGGAAAGCCCCAGCTAGGCCTCCGGGCCCGTGGCTCTTCAAAAGCCTGCAGTGTTATCCGAGGAACTGGGCTTTAGTTGCAGTCGGAACGCAAGCCCACATTCTCCTGCAGGCAGGGTGACTTCAGACAGGGGGTCCCAGATGGAATACGAAGCCGAGTGTTTTCTCAGTGCAGCGCAGACTAGGGCAATGAGTCAGACTTGCACGGCACGTTGGCCCTGCTAGAACGGTGTTCGTGGACCTGTGGGAATGCTGGAGAAGTCAAGCTGTCCCAAGAAAGAGTGCAGTCTGTTGCCCTACACTCGGCATACACAGAGTGGCTCCGAAGGGCTACGGGCCTGGATGTGGCTTAGCAGGCCCATGGGGGCCTGCGGGTACTCAGTGTCCTTGCAGGGAATAGGGTGCCCACGCCAGGCTCCTAGAGGTCCTGCAGAGCGTACTGACGTTAAAATAATGCAGGGCAGTGGCTACGGCCTCATGGAAACTGCTGCACGCCTCCGCTTCTGCATGGCAATTCAGGGCCTTACCGCGAGGCAAGTGCTCTCGCTGAGGGTCCCGTTAGCGCCACAGCATGGGAGGATGCTGACTTTCTCCTCCAGCAGAGTGACTTCAGGTACGAGGTCCTCGAAGAATTCTAAGCAGAGTGTTTTCTCACGGCAGCTCAGACGGGGGCCGTGACGAACACTTCCATGGCAGGTCGCACTGCCTAGAAATGTGGTCCTGAGGCTGCTCCAGGGCTCTGGAAATGTAGCTCTCCTTAAGGAACGTGCAGGGTGTTGCCCATCACTCGGCATGCACAGAGGGCCTCTGAGGGACCTACCTTTGGGCCTCCATGTTGCTCACAGGCCCACAGGGGTCTGGAGGCACTCAGGGATCCTGGAGGGAAAATGATGCACACCCGAGGGGCCTAAGAGTCCTGGAAAGGGTACTTCCTTTAAAATAGAGCAGAACAGAGGCTTCCCTGGTGGTGCACTGTTTGACAATCTGCCTGCCAATGCAGGGGACACGGGTTCGAGCTCTGGTCTGGGAGGAATCCACATGCCACGGGGCAACTGGGCCCGTGAGCCACAACTACTGAGCCTGCGCCTCTGGAGCCTGTGCTCCGCAACAAGAGAGGCTGAGATACTGAGAGGCCTACGCACCGCGATGAAGAGTGGCCCCCACTTACCGTAACTGGAGAGAGCCCTAGCACAGAAACGAAGACCCAATATAGCAATCAATCAATCAATCCATCAATCAATCTTAAAACAACAATAAAAAATATAAAAACTAAAATAAAATACAGCAGAACAGCGACTAATACCTCATGGAAACAGCTGCATGCCGCCCTTTCTGCGCGGTTACTCAGGGACTTACCTCGAGGTCAGTACTCACGTTGAGTTTCCCTTTAGCTCCAGAGCGTGGCACGACGAGCTCCACCCCGGCCATCGAAGCATCCGGCTAGCTAGACAAAACTCATTTTCTTCCCAGAGCCATGTATACAGTGGCCAGTGGCCTGTCAACAGCAGTCAATTTCAAGTAGCTTCAAGGCAGCATGAATGGAGCTTTCAGAATGGGAAAGCAAGGCTAGTTCCATCAGGCCCCCATTACCGCTGGCACACGCAGCATACATCCCTGGGCTTTCTAACAAGTCCAAAGAGACACAGGTTACCCAGTGGTTACTTCGTTGAATCAACTCGTCGAAGCAGGGTGTTCTGCATCTAGCGAACTGCCTCAACCAAGGAAAGCCCCAGCTAGGCCTCCGGGCCCGTGGCTCTTCAAAAGCCTGCAGTGTTATCCGAGGAACTGGGCTTTAGTTGCAGTCGGAACGCAAGCCCACATTCTCCTGCAGGCAGGGTGACTTCAGACAGGGGGTCCCAGATGGAATACGAAGCCGAGTGTTTTCTCAGTGCAGCGCAGACTAGGGCAATGAGTCAGACTTGCACGGCACGTTGGCCCTGCTAGAACGGTGTTCGTGGACCTGTGGGAATGCTGGAGAAGTCAAGCTGTCCCAAGAAAGAGTGCAGTCTGTTGCCCTACACTCGGCATACACAGAGTGGCTCCGAAGGGCTACGGGCCTGGATGTGGCTTAGCAGGCCCATGGGGGCCTGCGGGTACTCAGTGTCCTTGCAGGGAATAGGGTGCCCACGCCAGGCTCCTAGAGGTCCTGCAGAGCGTACTGACGTTAAAATAATGCAGGGCAGTGGCTACGGCCTCATGGAAACTGCTGCACGCCTCCGCTTCTGCATGGCAATTCAGGGCCTTACCGCGAGGCAAGTGCTCTCGCTGAGGGTCCCGTTAGCGCCACAGCATGGGAGGATGCTGACTTTCTCCTCCAGCAGAGTGACTTCAGGTACGAGGTCCTCGAAGAATTCTAAGCAGAGTGTTTTCTCACGGCAGCTCAGACGGGGGCCGTGACGAACACTTCCATGGCAGGTCGCACTGCCTAGAAATGTGGTCCTGAGGCTGCTCCAGGGCTCTGGAAATGTAGCTCTCCTTAAGGAACGTGCAGGGTGTTGCCCATCACTCGGCATGCACAGAGGGCCTCTGAGGGACCTACCTTTGGGCCTCCATGTTGCTCACAGGCCCACAGGGGTCTGGAGGCACTCAGGGATCCTGGAGGGAAAATGATGCACACCCGAGGGGCCTAAGAGTCCTGGAAAGGGTACTTCCTTTAAAATAGAGCAGAACAGAGGCTTCCCTGGTGGTGCACTGGTTGACAATCTGCCTGCCAATGCAGGGGACACGGGTTCGAGCTCTGGTCTGGGAGGAATCCACATGCCACGGGGCAACTGGGCCCGTGAGCCACAACTACTGAGCCTGCGCCTCTGGAGCCTGTGCTCCGCAACAAGAGAGGCTGAGATACTGAGAGGCCTACGCACCGCGATGAAGAGTGGCCCCCACTTACCGTAACTGGAGAGAGCCCTAGCACAGAAACGAAGACCCAATATAGCAATCAATCAATTAATCCATCAATCAATCTTAAAACAACAATAAAAAATATAAAAACTAAAATAAAATACAGCAGAACAGCGACTAATACCTCATGGAAACAGCTGCATGCCGCCCTTTCTGCGCGGTTACTCAGGGACTTACCTCGAGGTCAGTACTCACGTTGAGTTTCCCTTTAGCTCCAGAGCGTGGCACGATGAGCTCCACCCCGGCCATCGAAGCATCCGGCTAGCTAGACAAAACTCATTGTCTTCCCAGAGCCATGTATACAGTGGCCAGTGGCCTGTCAACAGCAGTCAATTTCAAGTAGCTTCAAGGCAGCATGAATGGAGCTTTCAGAATGGGAAAGCAAGGCTAGTTCCATCAGGCCCCCATTTCCGCTGGCACACGCAGCATACATCCCTGGGCTTTCTAACAAGTCCAAAGAGACACAGGTTACCCAGTGGTTACTTCGTTGAATCAACTCCTCGAAGCAGGGTGTTCTGCATCTAGCGAACTGCCTCAACCAAGGAAAGCCCCAGCTAGGCCTCCGGGCCCGTGGCTCTTCAAAAGCCTGCAGTGTTATCCGAGGAACTGGGCTTTAGTTGCAGTCGGAACGCAAGCCGACATTCTCCTGCAGGCAGGGTGACTTCAGACAGGGGGTCCCAGATGGAATACGAAGCCGAGTGTTTTCTCAGTGCAGCGCAGACTAGGGCAATGAGTCAGACTTGCACGGCATGTTGGCCCTGCTAGAACGGTGTTCGTGGACCTGTGGGAATGCTGGGGAAGTCAAGCTGTCCCAAGAAAGAGTGCAGTCTGTTGCCCTACACTCGGCATACACAGAGTGGCTCCGAAGGGCTACGGGCCTGGATGTGGCTTAGCAGGCCCATGGGGGCCTGAGGGTACTCAGTGTCCTTGCAGGGAATAGGGTGCCCACGCCAGGCTCCTAGAGGTCCTGCAGAGCGTACTGACGTTAAAATGATGCAGGGCAGTGGCTACGGCCTCCTGGAAACTGCTGCACGCCTCCGCTTCTGCATGGCAATTCAGGGCCTTACCGCGAGGCAAGTGCTCTCGCTGAGGGTCCCGTTAGCGCCACAGCATGGGAGGATGCTGACTTTCTCCTCCAGCAGAGTGACTTCAGGTACGAGGTCCTCGAAGAATTCTAAGCAGAGTGTTTTCTCACGGCAGCTCAGACGGGGGCCGTGACGAACACTTCCATGGCAGGTCGCACTGCCTAGAAATGTGGTCCTGAGGCTGCTCCAGGGCTCTGGAAATGTAGCTCTCCTTAAGGAACGTGCAGGGTGTTGCCCATCACTCGGCATGCACAGAGGGCCTCTGAGGGACCTACCTTTGGGCCTCCATGTTGCTCACAGGCCCACAGGGGTCTGGAGGCACTCAGGGATCCTGGAGGGAAAATGATGCACACCCGAGGGGCCTAAGAGTCCTGGAAAGGGTACTTCCTTTAAAATAGAGCAGAACAGAGGCTTCCCTGGTGGTGCACTGGTTGACAATCTGCCTGCCAATGCAGGGGACACGGGTTCGAGCTCTGGTCTGGGAGGAATCCACATGCCACGGGGCAACTGGGCCCGTGAGCCACAACTACTGAGCCTGCGCCTCTGGAGCCTGTGCTCCGCAACAAGAGAGGCTGAGATACTGAGAGGCCTACGCACCGCGATGAAGAGTGGCCCCCACTTACCGTAACTGGAGAGAGCCCTAGCACAGAAACGAAGACCCAATATAGCAATCAATCAATCAATCCATCAATCAATCTTAAAACAACAATAAAAAATATAAAAACTAAAATAAAATACAGCAGAACAGCGACTAATACCTCATGGAAACAGCTGCATGCCGCCCTTTCTGCGCGGTTACTCAGGGACTTACCTCGAGGTCAGTACTCACGTTGAGTTTCCCTTTAGCTCCAGAGCGTGGCACGACGAGCTCCACCCCGGCCATCGAAGCATCCGGCTAGCTAGACAAAACTCATTGTCTTCCCAGAGCCATGTATACAGTGGCCAGTGGCCTGTCAACAGCAGTCAATTTCAAGTAGCTTCAAGGCAGCATGAATGGAGCTTTCAGAATGGGAAAGCAAGGCTAGTTCCATCAGGCCCCCATTTCCACTTGCACACGCAGCATACATCCCTGTGCTTTCTAACAAGTCCAAAGAGACACAGGTTACCCAGTGGTTACTTCGTTGAGTCAACTCCTCGAAGCAGGGTGTTCTGCATCTAGCGAACTGCCTCAACCAAGGAAAGCCCCAGCTAGGCCTCCGGGCCCGTGGCTCTTCAAAAGCCTGCAGTGTTATCCGAGGAACTGGGCTTTAGTTGCAGTCGGAACGCAAGCCCACATTCTCCTGGAGGCAGGGTGACTTCAGACAGGGGGTCCCAGATGGAATACGAAGCCGAGTGTTTTCTCAGTGCAGCGCAGACTAGGGCAATGAGTCAGACTTGCACGGCACGTTGGCCCTGCTAGAACGGTGTTCGTGGACCTGTGGGAATACTGGAGAAGTCAAGCTGTCCCAAGAAAGAGTGCAGTCTGTTGCCCTACACTCGGCATACACAGAGTGGCTCCGAAGGGCTACGGGCCTGGATGTGGCTTAGCAGGCCCATGGGGGCCTGAGGGTACTCAGTGTCCTTGCAGGGAATAGGGTGCCCACGCCAGGCTCCTAGAGGTCCTGCAGAGCGTACTGACGTTAAAATAATGCAGGGCAGTGGCTACGGCCTCCTGGAAACTGCTGCACGCCTCCGCTTCTGCATGGCAATTCAGGGCCTTACCGCGAGGCAAGTGCTCTCGCTGAGGGTCCCGTTAGCGCCACAGCATGGGAGGATGCTGACTTTCTCCTCCAGCAGAGTGACTTCAGGTACGAGGTCCTCGAAGAATTCTAAGCAGAGTGTTTTCTCACGGCAGCTCAGACGGGGGCCGTGACGATCACTTCCATGGCAGGTCGCACTGCCTAGAAATGTGGTCCTGAGGCTGCTCCAGGGCTCTGGAAATGTAGCTCTCCTTAAGGAACGTGCAGGGTGTTGCCCATCACTCGGCATGCACAGAGGGCCTCTGAGGGACCTACCTTTGGGCCTCCATGTTGCTCACAGGCCCACAGGGGTCTGGAGGCACTCAGGGATCCTGGAGGGAAAATGATGCACACCCGAGGGGCCTAAGAGTCCTGGAAAGGGTACTTCCTTTAAAATAGAGCAGAACAGAGGCTTCCCTGGTGGTGCACTGGTTGACAATCTGCCTGCCAATGCAGGGGACACGGGTTCGAGCTCTGGTCTGGGAGGAATCCACATGCCACGGGGCAACTGGGCCCGTGAGCCACAACTACTGAGCCTGCGCCTCTGGAGCCTGTGCTCCGCAACAAGAGAGGCTGAGATACTGAGAGGCCTACGCACCGCGATGAAGAGTGGCCCCCACTTACCGTAACTGGAGAGAGCCCTAGCACAGAAACGAAGACCCAATATAGCAATCAATCAATCAATCCATCAATCAATCTTAAAACAACAATAAAAAATATAAAAACTAAAATAAAATACAGCAGAACAGCGACTAATACCTCATGGAAACAGCTGCATGCCGCCCTTTCTGCGCGGTTACTCAGGGACTTACCTCGAGGTCAGTACTCACGTTGAGTTTCCCTTTAGCTCCAGAGCGTGGCACGACGAGCTCCACCCCGGCCATCGAAGCATCCGGCTAGCTAGACAAAACTCATTGTCTTCCCAGAGCCATGTATACAGTGGCCAGTGGCCTGTCAACAGCAGTCAATTTCAAGTAGCTTCAAGGCAGCATGAATGGAGCTTTCAGAATGGGAAAGCAAGGCTAGTTCCATCAGGCCCCCATTTCCACTTGCACACGCAGCATACATCCCTGGGCTTTCTAACAAGTCCAAAGAGACACAGGTTACCCAGTGGTTACTTCGTTGAATCAACTCCTCGAAGCAGGGTGTTCTGCATCTAGCGAACTGCCTCAACCAAGGAAAGCCCCAGCTAGGCCTCCGGGCCCGTGGCTCTTCAAAAGCCTGCAGTGTTATCCGAGGAACTGGGCTTTAGTTGCAGTCGGAACGCAAGCCCACATTCTCCTGCAGGCAGGGTGACTTCAGACAGGGGGTCCCAGATGGAATACGAAGCCGAGTGTTTTCTCAGTGCAGCGCAGACTAGGGCAATGAGTCAGACTTGCACGGCATGTTGGCCCTGCTAGAACGGTGTTCGTGGACCTGTGGGAATGCTGGAGAAGTCAAGCTGTCCCAAGAAAGAGTGCAGTCTGTTGCCCTACACTCGGCATACACAGAGTGGCTCCGAAGGGCTACGGGCCTGGATGTGGCTTAGCAGGCCCATGGGGGCCTGAGGGTACTCAGTGTCCTTGCAGGGAATAGGGTGCCCACGCCAGGCTCCTAGAGGTCCTGCAGAGCGTACTGACGTTAAAATAATGCAGGGCAGTGGCTACGGCCTCATGGAAACTGCTGCACGCCTCCGCTTCTGCATGGCAATTCAGGGCCTTACCGCGAGGCAAGTGCTCTCGCTGAGGGTCCCGTTAGCGCCACAGCATGGGAGAATGCTGACTTTCTCCTCCAGCAGAGTGACTTCAGGTACGAGGTCCTCGAAGAATTCTAAGCAGAGTGTTTTCTCACGGCAGCTCAGACGGGGGCCGTGACGAACACTTCCATGGCAGGTCGCACTGCCTAGAAATGTGGTCCTGAGGCTGCTCCAGGGCTCTGGAAATGTAGCTCTCCTTAAGGGACGTGCAGGGTGTTGCCCATCACTCGGCATGCACAGAGGGCCTCTGAGGGACCTACCTTTGGGCCTCCATGTTGCTCACAGGCCCACAGGGGTCTGGAGGCACTCAGGGATCCTGGAGGGAAAATGATGCACACCCGAGGGGCCTAAGAGTCCTGGAAAGGGTACTTCCTTTAAAATAGAGCAGAACAGAGGCTTCCCTGGTGGTGCACTGGTGGACAATCTGCCTGCCAATGCAGGGGACACGGGTTCGAGCTCTGGTCTGGGAGGAATCCACATGCCACGGGGCAACTGGGCCCGTGAGCCACAACTACTGAGCCTGCGCCTCTGGAGCCTGTGCTCCGCAACAAGAGAGGCTGAGATACTGAGAGGCCTACGCACCGCGATGAAGAGTGGCCCCCACTTACCGTAACTGGAGAGAGCCCTAGCACAGAAACGAAGACCCAATATAGCAATCAATCAATCAATCCATCAATCAATCTTAAAACAACAATAAAAAATATAAAAACTAAAATAAAATACAGCAGAACAGCGACTAATACCTCATGGAAACAGCTGCATGCCGCCCTTTCTGCGCGGTTACTCAGGGACTTACCTCGAGGTCAGTACTCACGTTGAGTTTCCCTTTAGCTCCAGAGCGTGGCACGATGAGCTCCACCCCGGCCATCGAAGCATCCGGCTAGCTAGACAAAACTCATTGTCTTCCCAGAGCCATGTATACAGTGGCCAGTGGCCTGTCAACAGCAGTCAATTTCAAGTAGCTTCAAGGCAGCATGAATGGAGCTTTCAGAATGGGAAAGCAAGGCTAGTTCCATCAGGCCCCCATTTCCGCTGGCACACGCAGCATACATCCCTGGGCTTTCTAACAAGTCCAAAGAGACACAGGTTACCCAGTGGTTACTTCGTTGAATCAACTCCTCGAAGCAGGGTGTTCTGCATCTAGAGAACTGCCTCAACCAAGGAAAGCCCCAGCTAGGCCTCCGGGCCCGTGGCTCTTCAAAAGCCTGCAGTGTTATCCGAGGAACTGGGCTTTAGTTGCAGTCGGAATGCAAGCCCACATTCTCCTGCAGGCAGGGTGACTTCAGACAGGGGGTCCCAGATGGAATACGAAGCCGAGTGTTTTCTCAGTGCAGCGCAGACTAGGGCAATGAGTCAGACTTGCACGGCACGTTGGCCCTGCTAGAACGGTGTTCGTGGACCTGTGGGAATGCTGGGGAAGTCAAGCTGTCCCAAGAAAGAGTGCAGTCTGTTGCCCTACACTCGGCATACACAGAGTGGCTCCGAAGGGCTACGGGCCTGGATGTGGCTTAGCAGGCCCATGGGGGCCTGCGGGTACTCAGTGTCCTTGCAGGGAATAGGGTGCCCACGCCAGGCTCCTAGAGGTCCTGCAGAGCGTACTGACGTTAAAATAATGCAGGGCAGTGGCTACGGCCTCATGGAAACTGCTGCACGCCTCCGCTTCTGCATGGCAATTCAGGGCCTTACCGCGAGGCAAGTGCTCTCGCTGAGGGTCCCGTTAGCGCCACAGCATGGGAGGATGCTGACTTTCTCCTCCAGCAGAGTGACTTCAGGTACGAGGTCCTCGAAGAATTCTAAGCAGAGTGTTTTCTCACGGCAGCTCAGACGGGGTCCGTGACGAACACTTCCATGGCAGGTCGCACTGCCTAGAAATGTGGTCCTGAGGCTGCTCCAGGGCTCTGGAAATGTAGCTCTCCTTAAGGAACGTGCAGGGTGTTGCCCATCACTCGGCATGCACAGAGGGCCTCTGAGGGACCTACCTTTGGGCCTCCATGTTGCTCACAGGCCCACAGGGGTCTGGAGGCACTCAGGGATCCTGGAGGGAAAATGATGCACACCCGAGGGGCCTAAGAGTCCTGGAAAGGGTACTTCCTTTAAAATAGAGCAGAACAGAGGCTTCCCTGGTGGTGCACTGGTTGACAATCTGCCTGCCAATGCAGGGGACACGGGTTCGAGCTCTGGTCTGGGAGGAATCCACATGCCACGGGGCAACTGGGCCCGTGAGCCACAACTACTGAGCCTGCGCCTCTGGAGCCTGTGCTCCGCAACAAGAGAGGCTGAGATACTGAGAGGCCTACGCACCGCGATGAAGAGTGGCCCCCACTTACCGTAACTGGAGAGAGCCCTAGCACAGAAACGAAGACCCAATATAGCAATCAATCAATCAATCCATCAATCAATCTTAAAACAACAATAAAAAATATAAAAACTAAAATAAAATACAGCAGAACAGCGACTAATACCTCATGGAAACAGCTGCATGCCGCCCTTTCTGCGCGGTTACTCAGGGACTTACCTCGAGGTCAGTACTCACGTTGAGTTTCCCTTTAGCTCCAGAGCGTGGCACGATGACCTCCACCCCGGCCATCGAAGCATCCGGCTAGCTAGACAAAACTCATTGTCTTCCCAGAGCCATGTATACAGTGGCCAGTGGCCTGTCAACAGCAGTCAATTTCAAGTAGCTTCAAGGCAGCATGAATGGAGCTTTCAGAATGGGAAAGCAAGGCTAGTTCCATCAGGCCCCCATTTCCGCTGGCACACGCAGCATACATCCCTGGGCTTTCTAACAATTTCAAAGAGACACAGCTTACCCAGTGGTTACTTCGTTGAATCAACTCGTCGAAGCAGGGTGTTCTGCATCTAGCGAACTGCCTCAACCAAGGAAAGCCCCAGCTAGGCCTCCGGGCCCGTGGCTCTTCAAAAGCCTGCAGTGTTATCCGAGGAACTGGGCTTTAGTTGCAGTCGGAACGCAAGCCCACATTCTCCTGCAGGCAGGGTGACTTCAGACAGGGGGTCCCAGATGGAATACGAAGCCGAGTGTTTTCTCAGTGCAGCGCAGACTAGGGCAATGAGTCAGACTTGCACGGCACGTTGGCCCTGCTAGAACGGTGTTCGTGGACCTGTGGGAATGCTGGAGAAGTCAAGCTGTCCCAAGAAAGAGTGCAGTCTGTTGCCCTACACTCGGCATACACAGAGTGGCTCCGAAGGGCTACGGGCCTGGATGTGGCTTAGCAGGCCCATGGGGGCCTGCGGGTACTCAGTGTCCTTGCAGGGAATAGGGTGCCCACGCCAGGCTCCTAGAGGTCCTGCAGAGCGTACTGACGTTAAAATAATGCAGGGCAGTGGCTACGGCCTCCTGGAAACTGCTGCACGCCTCCGCTTCTGCATGGCAATTCACGGCCTTACCGTGAGGCAAGTGCTCTCGCTGAGGGTCCCGTTAGCACCACAGCATGGGAGGATGCTGACTTTCTCCTCCAGCAGAGTGACTTCAGGTACGAGGTCCTCGAAGAATTCTAAGCAGAGTGTTTTCTCACGGCAGCTCAGACGGGGGCCGTGACGAACACTTCCATGGCAGGTCGCACTGCCTAGAAATGTGGTCCTGAGGCTGCTCCAGGGCTCTGGAAATGTAGCTCTCCTTAAGGAACGTGCAGGGTGTTGCCCATCACTCGGCATGCACAGAGGGCCTCTGAGGGACCTACCTTTGGGCCTCCATGTTGCTCACAGGCCCACAGGGGTCTGGAGGCACTCAGGGATCCTGGAGGGAAAATGATGCACACCCGAGGGGCCTAAGAGTCCTGGAAAGGGTACTTCCTTTAAAATAGAGCAGAACAGAGGCTTCCCTGGTGGTGCACTGGTTGACAATCTGCCTGCCAATGCAGGGGACACGGGTTCGAGCTCTGGTCTGGGAGGAATCCACATGCCACGGGGCAACTGGGCCCGTGAGCCACAACTACTGAGCCTGCGCCTCTGGAGCCTGTGCTCCGCAACAAGAGAGGCTGAGATACTGAGAGGCCTACGCACCGCGATGAAGAGTGGCCCCCACTTACCGTAACTGGAGAGAGCCCTAGCACAGAAACGAAGACCCAATATAGCAATCAATCAATCAATCCATCAATCAATCTTAAAACAACAATAAAAAATATAAAAACTAAAATAAAATACAGCAGAACAGCGACTAATACCTCATGGAAACAGCTGCATGCCGCCCTTTCTGCGCGGTTACTCAGGGACTTACCTCGAGGTCAGTACTCACGTTGAGTTTCCCTTTAGCTCCAGAGCGTGGCACGACGAGCTCCACCCCGGCCATCGAAGCATCCGGCTAGCTAGACAAAACTCATTGTCTTCCCAGAGCCATGTATACAGTGGCCAGTGGCCTGTCAACAGCAGTCAATTTCAAGTAGCTTCAAGGCAGCATGAATGGAGCTTTCAGAATGGGAAAGCAAGGCTAGTTCCATCAGGCCCCCATTTCCACTTGCACACGCAGCATACATCCCTGTGCTTTCTAACAAGTCCAAAGAGACACAGGTTACCCAGTGGTTACTTCGTTGAGTCAACTCCTCGAAGCAGGGTGTTCTGCATCTAGCGAACTGCCTCAACCAAGGAAAGCCCCAGCTAGGCCTCCGGGCCCGTGGCTCTTCAAAAGCCTGCAGTGTTATCCGAGGAACTGGGCTTTAGTTGCAGTCGGAACGCAAGCCCACATTCTCCTGGAGGCAGGGTGACTTCAGACAGGGGGTCCCAGATGGAATACGAAGCCGAGTGTTTTCTCAGTGCAGCGCAGACTAGGGCAATGAGTCAGACTTGCACGGCACGTTGGCCCTGCTAGAACGGTGTTCGTGGACCTGTGGGAATACTGGAGAAGTCAAGCTGTCCCAAGAAAGAGTGCAGTCTGTTGCCCTACACTCGGCATACACAGAGTGGCTCCGAAGGGCTACGGGCCTGGATGTGGCTTAGCAGGCCCATGGGGGCCTGAGGGTACTCAGTGTCCTTGCAGGGAATAGGGTGCCCACGCCAGGCTCCTAGAGGTCCTGCAGAGCGTACTGACGTTAAAATGATGCAGGGCAGTGGCTACGGCCTCCTGGAAACTGCTGCACGCCTCCGCTTCTGCATGGCAATTCAGGGCCTTACCGCGAGGCAAGTGCTCTCGCTGAGGGTCCCGTTAGCGCCACAGCATGGGAGGATGCTGACTTTCTCCTCCAGCAGAGTGACTTCAGGTACGAGGTCCTCGAAGAATTCTAAGCAGAGTGTTTTCTCACGGCAGCTCAGACGGGGGCCGTGACGAACACTTCCATGGCAGGTCGCACTGCCTAGAAATGTGGTCCTGAGGCTGCTCCAGGGCTCTGGAAATGTAGCTCTCCTTAAGGAACGTGCAGGGTGTTGCCCATCACTCGGCATGCACAGAGGGCCTCTGAGGGACCTACCTTTGGGCCTCCATGTTGCTCACAGGCCCACAGGGGTCTGGAGGCACTCAGGGATCCTGGAGGGAAAATGATGCACACCCGAGGGGCCTAAGAGTCCTGGAAAGGGTACTTCCTTTAAAATAGAGCAGAACAGAGGCTTCCCTGGTGGTGCACTGGTTGACAATCTGCCTGCCAATGCAGGGGACACGGGTTCGAGCTCTGGTCTGGGAGGAATCCACATGCCACGGGGCAACTGGGCCCGTGAGCCACAACTACTGAGCCTGCGCCTCTGGAGCCTGTGCTCCGCAACAAGAGAGGCTGAGATACTGAGAGGCCTATGCACCGCGATGAAGAGTGGCCCCCACTTACCGTAACTGGAGAGAGCCCTAGCACAGAAACGAAGACCCAATATAGCAATCAATCAATCAATCCATCAATCAATCTTAAAACAACAATAAAAAATATAAAAACTAAAATAAAATACAGCAGAACAGCGACTAATACCTCATGGAAACAGCTGCATGCCGCCCTTTCTGCGCGGTTACTCAGGGACTTACCTCGAGGTCAGTACTCACGTTGAGTTTCCCTTTAGCTCCAGAGCGTGGCACGATGAGCTCCACCCCGGCCATCGAAGCATCCGGCTAGCTAGACAAAACTCATTGTCTTCCCAGAGCCATGTATACAGTGGCCAGTGGCCTGTCAACAGCAGTCAATTTCAAGTAGCTTCAAGGCAGCATGAATGGAGCTTTCAGAATGGGAAAGCAAGGCTAGTTCCATCAGGCCCCCATTTCCGCTGGCACACGCAGCATACATCCCTGGGCTTTCTAACAAGTCCAAAGAGACACAGGTTACCCAGTGGTTACTTCGTTGAATCAACTCGTCGAAGCAGGGTGTTCTGCATCTAGCGAACTGCCTCAACCAAGGAAAGCCCCAGCTAGGCCTCCGGGCCCGTGGCTCTTCAAAAGCCTGCACTGTTATCCGAGGAACTGGGCTTTAGTTGCAGTCGGAACGCAAGCCCACATTCTCCTGCAGGCAGGGTGACTTCAGACAGGGGGTCCCAGATGGAATACGAAGCCGAGTGTTTTCTCAGTGCAGCGCAGACTAGGGCAATGAGTCAGACTTGCACGGCATGTTGGCCCTGCTAGAACGGTGTTCGTGGACCTGTGGGAATGCTGGGGAAGTCAAGCTGTCCCAAGAAAGAGTGCAGTCTGTTGCCCTACACTCGGCATACACAGAGTGGCTCCGAAGGGCTACTGGCCTGGATGTGGCTTAGCAGGCCCATGGGGGCCTGAGGGTACTCAGTGTCCTTGCAGGGAATAGGGTGCCCACGCCAGGCTCCTAGAGGTCCTGCAGAGCGTACTGACGTTAAAATAATGCAGAGCAGTGGCTACGGCCTCATGGAAACTGCTGCACGCCTCCGCTTCTGCATGGCAATTCAGGGCCTTACCGCGAGGCAAGTGCTCTCGCTGAGGGTCCCGTTAGCGCCACAGCATGGGAGGATGCTGACTTTCTCCTCCAGCACAGTGACTTCAGGTACGAGGTCCTCGAAGAATTCTAAGCAGAGTGTTTTCTCACGGCAGCTCAGACGGGGGCCGTGACGAACACTTCCATGGCAGGTCGCACTGCCTAGAAATGTGGTCCTGAGGCTGCTCCAGGGCTCTGGAAATGTAGCTCTCCTTAAGGAACGTGCAGGGTGTTGCCCATCACTCGGCATGCACAGAGGGCCTCTGAGGGACCTACCTTTGGGCCTCCATGTTGCTCACAGGCCCACAGGGGTCTGGAGGCACTCAGGGATCCTGGAGGGAAAATGATGCACACCCGAGGGGCCTAAGAGTCCTGGAAAGGGTACTTCCTTTAAAATAGAGCAGAACAGAGGCTTCCCTGGTGGTGCACTGGTTGACAATCTGCCTGCCAATGCAGGGGACACGGGTTCGAGCTCTGGTCTGGGAGGAATCCACATGCCACGGGGCAACTGGGCCCGTGAGCCACAACTACTGAGCCTGCGCCTCTGGAGCCTGTGCTCCGCAACAAGAGAGGCTGAGATACTGAGAGGCCTACGCACCGCGATGAAGAGTGGCCCCCACTTACCGTAACTGGAGAGAGCCCTAGCACAGAAACGAAGACCCAATATAGCAATCAATCAATCAATCCATCAATCAATCTTAAAACAACAATAAAAAATATAAAAACTAAAATAAAATACAGCAGAACAGCGACTAATACCTCATGGAAACAGCTGCATGCCGCCCTTTCTGCGCGGTTACTCAGGGACTTACCTCGAGGTCAGTACTCACGTTGAGTTTCCCTTTAGCTCCAGAGCGTGGCACGACGAGCTCCACCCCGGCCATCGAAGCATCCGGCTAGCTAGACAAAACTCATTGTCTTCCCAGAGCCATGTATACAGTGGCCAGTGGCCTGTCAACAGCAGTCAATTTCAAGTAGCTTCAAGGCAGCATGAATGGAGCTTTCAGAATGGGAAAGCAAGGCTAGTTCCATCAGGCCCCCATTTCCGCTGGCACACGCAGCATACATCCCTGGGCTTTCTAACAATTTCAAAGAGACACAGCTTACCCAGTGGTTACTTCGTTGAATCAACTCGTCGAAGCAGGGTGTTCTGCATCTAGCGAACTGCCTCAACCAAGGAAAGCCCCAGCTAGGCCTCCGGGCCCGTGGCTCTTCAAAAGCCTGCAGTGTTATCCGAGGAACTGGGCTTTAGTTGCAGTCGGAACGCAAGCCCACATTCTCCTGCAGGCAGGGTGACTTCAGACAGGGGGTCCCAGATGGAATACGAAGCCGAGTGTTTTCTCAGTGCAGCGCAGACTAGGGCAATGAGTCAGACTTGCACGGCACGTTGGCCCTGCTAGAACGGTGTTCGTGGACCTGTGGGAATGCTGGAGAAGTCAAGCTGTCCCAAGAAAGAGTGCAGTCTGTTGCCCTACACTCGGCATACACAGAGTGGCTCCGAAGGGCTACGGGCCTGGATGTGGCTTAGCAGGCCCATGGGGGCCTGCGGGTACTCAGTGTCCTTGCAGGGAATAGGGTGCCCACGCCAGGCTCCTAGAGGTCCTGCAGAGCGTACTGACGTTAAAATAATGCAGGGCAGTGGCTACGGCCTCCTGGAAACTGCTGCACGCCTCCGCTTCTGCATGGCAATTCAGGGCCTTACCGCGAGGCAAGTGCTCTCGCTGAGGGTCCCGTTAGCGCCACAGCATGGGAGGATGCTGACTTTCTCCTCCAGCAGAGTGACTTCAGGTACGAGGTCCTCGAAGAATTCTAAGCAGAGTGTTTTCTCACGGCAGCTCAGACGGGGGCCGTGACGAACACTTCCATGGCAGGTCGCACTGCCTAGAAATGTGGTCCTGAGGCTGCTCCAGGGCTCTGGAAATGTAGCTCTCCTTAAGGAACGTGCAGGGTGTTGCCCATCACTCGGCATGCACAGAGGGCCTCTGAGGGACCTACCTTTGGGCCTCCATGTTGCTCACAGGCCCACAGGGGTCTGGAGGCACTCAGGGATCCTGGAGGGAAAATGATGCACACCCGAGGGGCCTAAGAGTCCTGGAAAGGGTACTTCCTTTAAAATAGAGCAGAACAGAGGCTTCCCTGGTGGTGCACTGGTTGACAATCTGCCTGCCAATGCAGGGGACACGGGTTCGAGCTCTGGTCTGGGAGGAATCCACATGCCACGGGGCAACTGGGCCCGTGAGCCACAACTACTGAGCCTGCGCCTCTGGAGCCTGTGCTCCGCAACAAGAGAGGCTGAGATACTGAGAGGCCTACGCACCGCGATGAAGAGTGGCCCCCACTTACCGTAACTGGAGAGAGCCCTAGCACAGAAACGAAGACCCAATATAGCAATCAATCAATTAATCCATCAATCAATCTTAAAACAACAATAAAAAATATAAAAACTAAAATAAAATACAGCAGAACAGCGACTAATACCTCATGGAAACAGCTGCATGCCGCCCTTTCTGCGCGGTTACTCAGGGACTTACCTCGAGGTCAGTACTCACGTTGAGTTTCCCTTTAGCTCCAGAGCGTGGCACGATGAGCTCCACCCCGGCCATCGAAGCATCCGGCTAGCTAGACAAAACTCATTGTCTTCCCAGAGCCATGTATACAGTGGCCAGTGGCCTGTCAACAGCAGTCAATTTCAAGTAGCTTCAAGGCAGCATGAATGGAGCTTTCAGAATGGGAAAGCAAGGCTAGTTCCATCAGGCCCCCATTTCCGCTGGCACACGCAGCATACATCCCTGGGCTTTCTAACAAGTCCAAAGAGACACAGGTTACCCAGTGGTTACTTCGTTGAATCAACTCCTCGAAGCAGGGTGTTCTGCATCTAGCGAACTGCCTCAACCAAGGAAAGCCCCAGCTAGGCCTCCGGGCCCGTGGCTCTTCAAAAGCCTGCAGTGTTATCCGAGGAACTGGGCTTTAGTTGCAGTCGGAACGCAAGCCCACATTCTCCTGCAGGCAGGGTGACTTCAGACAGGGGGTCCCAGATGGAATACGAAGCCGAGTGTTTTCTCAGTGCAGCGCAGACTAGGGCAATGAGTCAGACTTGCACGGCATGTTGGCCCTGCTAGAACGGTGTTCGTGGACCTGTGGGAATGCTGGGGAAGTCAAGCTGTCCCAAGAAAGAGTGCAGTCTGTTGCCCTACACTCGGCATACACAGAGTGGCTCCGAAGGGCTACGGGCCTGGATGTGGCTTAGCAGGCCCATGGGGGCCTGAGGGTACTCAGTGTCCTTGCAGGGAATAGGGTGCCCACGCCAGGCTCCTAGAGGTCCTGCAGAGCGTCCTAACGTTAAAATGATGCAGAGCAGTGGCTACGGCCTCCTGGAAACTGCTGCACGCCTCCGCTTCTGCATGGCAATTCAGGGCCTTACCGCGAGGCAAGTGCTCTCGCTGAGGGTCCCGTTAGCGCCACAGCATGGGAGGATGCTGACTTTCTCCTCCAGCAGAGTGACTTCAGGTACGAGGTCCTCGAAGAATTCTAAGCAGAGTGTTTTCTCACGGCAGCTCAGACGGGGGCCGTGACGAACACTTCCATGGCAGGTCGCACTGCCTAGAAATGTGGTCCTGAGGCTGCTCCAGGGCTCTGGAAATGTAGCTCTCCTTAAGGAACGTGCAGGGTGTTGTCCATCACTCGGCATGCACAGAGGGCCTCTGAGGGACCTACCTTTGGGCCTCCATGTTGCTCACAGGCCCACAGGGGTCTGGAGGCACTCAGGGATCCTGGAGGGAAAATGATGCACACCCGAGGGGCCTAAGAGTCCTGGAAAGGGTACTTCCTTTAAAATAGAGCAGAACAGAGGCTTCCCTGGTGGTGCACTGGTGGACAATCTGCCTGCCAATGCAGGGGACACGGGTTCGAGCTCTGGTCTGGGAGGAATCCACATGCCACGGGGCAACTGGGCCCGTGAGCCACAACTACTGAGCCTGTGCCTCTGGAGCCTGTGCTCCGCAACAAGAGAGGCTGAGATACTGAGAGGCCTACGCACCGCGATGAAGAGTGGCCCCCACTTACCGTAACTGGAGAGAGCCCTAGCACAGAAACGAAGACCCAATATAGCAATCAATCAATCAATCCATCAATCAATCTTAAAACAACAATAAAAAATATAAAAACTAAAATAAAATACAGCAGAACAGCGACTAATACCTCATGGAAACAGCTGCATGCCGCCCTTTCTGCGCGGTTACTCAGGGACTTACCTCGAGGTCAGTACTCACGTTGAGTTTCCCTTTAGCTCCAGAGCGTGGCACGATGAGCTCCACCCCGGCCATCGAAGCATCCGGCTAGCTAGACAAAACTCATTGTCTTCCCAGAGCCATGTATACAGTGGCCAGTGGCCTGTCAACAGCAGTCAATTTCAAGTAGCTTCAAGGCAGCATGAATGGAGCTTTCAGAATGGGAAAGCAAGGCTAGTTCCATCAGGCCCCCATTTCCGCTGGCACACGCAGCATACATCCCTGGGCTTTCTAACAAGTCCAAAGAGACACAGGTTACCCAGTGGTTACTTCGTTGAATCAACTCCTCGAAGCAGGGTGTTCTGCATCTAGCGAACTGCCTCAACCAAGGAAAGCCCCAGCTAGGCCTCCGGGCCCGTGGCTCTTCAAAAGCCTGCAGTGTTATCCGAGGAACTGGGCTTTAGTTGCAGTCGGAACGCAAGCCGACATTCTCCTGCAGGCAGGGTGACTTCAGACAGGGGGTCCCAGATGGAATACGAAGCCGAGTGTTTTCTCAGTGCAGCGCAGACTAGGGCAATGAGTCAGACTTGCACGGCATGTTGGCCCTGCTAGAACGGTGTTCGTGGACCTGTGGGAATGCTGGGGAAGTCAAGCTGTCCCAAGAAAGAGTGCAGTCTGTTGCCCTACACTCGGCATACACAGAGTGGCTCCGAAGGGCTACGGGCCTGGATGTGGCTTAGCAGGCCCATGGGGGCCTGAGGGTACTCAGTGTCCTTGCAGGGAATAGGGTGCCCACGCCCGGCTCCTAGAGGTCCTGCAGAGCGTACTGACGTTAAAATGATGCAGGGCAGTGGCTACGGCCTCATGGAAACTGCTGCACGCCTCCGCTTCTGCATGGCAATTCAGGGCCTTACCGCGAGGCAAGTGCTCTCGCTGAGGGTCCCGTTAGCGCCACAGCATGGGAGGATGCTGACTTTCTCCTCCAGCAGAGTGACTTCAGGTACGAGGTCCTCGAAGAATTCTAAGCAGAGTGTTTTCTCACGGCAGCTCAGACGGGGGCCGTGACGAACACTTCCATGGCAGGTCGCACTGCCTAGAAATGTGGTCCTGAGGCTGCTCCAGGGCTCTGGAAATGTAGCTCTCCTTAAGGAACGTGCAGGGTGTTGCCCATCACTCGGCATGCACAGAGGGCCTCTGAGGGACCTACCTTTGGGCCTCCATGTTGCTCACAGGCCCACAGGGGTCTGGAGGCACTCAGGGATCCTGGAGGGAAAATGATGCACACCCGAGGGGCCTAAGAGTCCTGGAAAGGGTACTTCCTTTAAAATAGAGCAGAACAGAGGCTTCCCTGGTGGTGCACTGGTTGACAATCTGCCTGCCAATGCAGGGGACACGGGTTCGAGCTCTGGTCTGGGAGGAATCCACATGCCACGGGGCAACTGGGCCCGTGAGCCACAACTACTGAGCCTGCGCCTCTGGAGCCTGTGCTCCGCAACAAGACAGGCTGAGATACTGAGAGGCCTACGCACCGCGATGAAGAGTGGCCCCCACTTACCGTAACTGGAGAGAGCCCTAGCACAGAAACGAAGACCCAATATAGCAATCAATCAATCAATCCATCAATCAATCTTAAAACAACAATAAAAAATATAAAAACTAAAATAAAATACAGCAGAACAGCGACTAATACCTCATGGAAACAGCTGCATGCCGCCCTTTCTGCGCGGTTACTCAGGGACTTACCTCGAGGTCAGTACTCACGTTGAGTTTCCCTTTAGCTCCAGAGCGTGGCACGACGAGCTCCACCCCGGCCATCGAAGCATCCGGCTAGCTAGACAAAACTCATTGTCTTCCCAGAGCCATGTATACAGTGGCCAGTGGCCTGTCAACAGCAGTCAATTTCAAGTAGCTTCAAGGCAGCATGAATGGAGCTTTCAGAATGGGAAAGCAAGGCTAGTTCCATCAGGCCCCCATTTCCACTTGCACACGCAGCATACATCCCTGTGCTTTCTAACAAGTCCAAAGAGACACAGGTTACCCAGTGGTTACTTCGTTGAGTCAACTCCTCGAAGCAGGGTGTTCTGCATCTAGCGAACTGCCTCAACCAAGGAAAGCCCCAGCTAGGCCTCCGGGCCCGTGGCTCTTCAAAAGCCTGCAGTGTTATCCGAGGAACTGGGCTTTAGTTGCAGTCGGAACGCAAGCCCACATTCTCCTGGAGGCAGGGTGACTTCAGACAGGGGGTCCCAGATGGAATACGAAGCCGAGTGTTTTCTCAGTGCAGCGCAGACTAGGGCAATGAGTCAGACTTGCACGGCACGTTGGCCCTGCTAGAACGGTGTTCGTGGACCTGTGGGAATGCTGGAGAAGTCAAGCTGTCCCAAGAAAGAGTGCAGTCTGTTGCCCTACACTCGGCATACACAGAGTGGCTCCGAAGGGCTACGGGCCTGGATGTGGCTTAGCAGGCCCATGGGGGCCTGCGGGTACTCAGTGTCCTTGCAGGGAATAGGGTGCCCACGCCAGGCTCCTAGAGGTCCTGCAGAGCGTACTGACGTTAAAATAATGCAGGGCAGTGGCTACGGCCTCCTGGAAACTGCTGCACGCCTCCGCTTCTGCATGGCAATTCAGGGCCTTACCGCGAGGCAAGTGCTCTCGCTGAGGGTCCCGTTAGCGCCACAGCATGGGAGGATGCTGACTTTCTCCTCCAGCAGAGTGACTTCAGGTACGAGGTCCTCGAAGAATTCTAAGCAGAGTGTTTTCTCACGGCAGCTCAGACGGGGGCCGTGACGAACACTTCCATGGCAGGTCGCACTGCCTAGAAATGTGGTCCTGAGGCTGCTCCAGGGCTCTGGAAATGTAGCTCTCCTTAAGGAACGTGCAGGGTGTTGCCCATCACTCGGCATGCACAGAGGGCCTCTGAGGGACCTACCTTTGGGCCTCCATGTTGCTCACAGGCCCACAGGGGTCTGGAGGCACTCAGGGATCCTGGAGGGAAAATGATGCACACCCGAGGGGCCTAAGAGTCCTGGAAAGGGTACTTCCTTTAAAATAGAGCAGAACAGAGGCTTCCCTGGTGGTGCACTGGTTGACAATCTGCCTGCCAATGCAGGGGACACGGGTTCGAGCTCTGGTCTGGGAGGAATCCACATGCCACGGGGCAACTGGGCCCGTGAGCCACAACTACTGAGCCTGCGCCTCTGGAGCCTGTGCTCCGCAACAAGACAGGCTGAGATACTGAGAGGCCTACGCACCGCGATGAAGAGTGGCCCCCACTTACCGTAACTGGAGAGAGCCCTAGCACAGAAACGAAGACCCAATATAGCAATCAATCAATCAATCCATCAATCAATCTTAAAACAACAATAAAAAATATAAAAACTAAAATAAAATACAGCAGAACAGCGACTAATACCTCATGGAAACAGCTGCATGCCGCCCTTTCTGCGCGGTTACTCAGGGACTTACCTCGAGGTCAGTACTCACGTTGAGTTTCCCTTTAGCTCCAGAGCGTGGCACGACGAGCTCCACCCCGGCCATCGAAGCATCCGGCTAGCTAGACAAAACTCATTGTCTTCCCAGAGCCATGTATACAGTGGCCAGTGGCCTGTCAACAGCAGTCAATTTCAAGTAGCTTCAAGGCAGCATGAATGGAGCTTTCAGAATGGGAAAGCAAGGCTAGTTCCATCAGGCCCCCATTTCCACTTGCACACGCAGCATACATCCCTGTGCTTTCTAACAAGTCCAAAGAGACACAGGTTACCCAGTGGTTACTTCGTTGAGTCAACTCCTCGAAGCAGGGTGTTCTGCATCTAGCGAACTGCCTCAACCAAGGAAAGCCCCAGCTAGGCCTCCGGGCCCGTGGCTCTTCAAAAGCCTGCAGTGTTATCCGAGGAACTGGGCTTTAGTTGCAGTCGGAACGCAAGCCCACATTCTCCTGGAGGCAGGGTGACTTCAGACAGGGGGTCCCAGATGGAATACGAAGCCGAGTGTTTTCTCAGTGCAGCGCAGACTAGGGCAATGAGTCAGACTTGCACGGCACGTTGGCCCTGCTAGAACGGTGTTCGTGGACCTGTGGGAATGCTGGAGAAGTCAAGCTGTCCCAAGAAAGAGTGCAGTCTGTTGCCCTACACTCGGCATACACAGAGTGGCTCCGAAGGGCTACGGGCCTGGATGTGGCTTAGCAGGCCCATGGGGGCCTGAGGGTACTCAGTGTCCTTGCAGGGAATAGGGTGCCCACGCCAGGCTCCTAGAGGTCCTGCAGAGCGTACTGACGTTAAAATAATGCAGAGCAGTGGCTACGGCCTCATGGAAACTGCTGCACGCCTCCGCTTCTGCATGGCAATTCAGGGCCTTACCGCGAGGCAAGTGCTCTCGCTGAGGGTCCCGTTAGCGCCACAGCATGGGAGGATGCTGACTTTCTCCTCCAGCAGAGTGACTTCAGGTACGAGGTCCTCGAAGAATTCTAAGCAGAGTGTTTTCTCACGGCAGCTCAGACGGGGGCCGTGACGAACACTTCCATGGCAGGTCGCACTGCCTAGAAATGTGGTCCTGAGGCTGCTCCAGGGCTCTGGAAATGTAGCTCTCCTTAAGGAACGTGCAGGGTGTTGCCCATCACTCGGCATGCACAGAGGGCCTCTGAGGGACCTACCTTTGGGCCTCCATGTTGCTCACAGGCCCACAGGGGTCTGGAGGCACTCAGGGATCCTGGAGGGAAAATGATGCACACCCGAGGGGCCTAAGAGTCCTGGAAAGGGTACTTCCTTTAAAATAGAGCAGAACAGAGGCTTCCCTGGTGGTGCACTGGTTGACAATCTGCCTGCCAATGCAGGGGACACGGGTTCGAGCTCTGGTCTGGGAGGAATCCACATGCCACGGGGCAACTGGGCCCGTGAGCCACAACTACTGAGCCTGCGCCTCTGGAGCCTGTGCTCCGCAACAAGAGAGGCTGAGATACTGAGAGGCCTACGCACCGCGATGAAGAGTGGCCCCCACTTACCGTAACTGGAGAGAGCCCTAGCACAGAAACGAAGACCCAATATAGCAATCAATCAATCAATCCATCAATCAATCTTAAAACAACAATAAAAAATATAAAAACTAAAATAAAATACAGCAGAACAGCGACTAATACCTCATGGAAACAGCTGCATGCCGCCCTTTCTGCGCGGTTACTCAGGGACTTACCTCGAGGTCAGTACTCACGTTGAGTTTCCCTTTAGCTCCAGAGCGTGGCACGATGAGCTCCACCCCGGCCATCGAAGCATCCGGCTAGCTAGACAAAACTCATTGTCTTCCCAGAGCCATGTATACAGTGGCCAGTGGCCTGTCAACAGCAGTCAATTTCAAGTAGCTTCAAGGCAGCATGAATGGAGCTTTCAGAATGGGAAAGCAAGGCTAGTTCCATCAGGCCCCCATTTCCGCTGGCACACGCAGCATACATCCCTGTGCTTTCTAACAATTTCAAAGAGACACAGCTTACCCAGTGGTTACTTTGTTGAATCAACTCGTCGAAGCAGGGTGTTCTGCATCTAGCGAACTGCCTCAACCAAGGAAAGCCCCAGCTAGGCCTCCGGGCCCGTGGCTCTTCAAAAGCCTGCAGTGTTATCCGAGGAACTGGGCTTTAGTTGCAGTCGGAACGAAAGCCCACATTCTCCTGCAGGCAGGGTGACTTCAGACAGGGGGTCCCAGATGGAATACGAAGCCGAGTGTTTTCTCAGTGCAGCGCAGACTAGGGCAATGAGTCAGACTTGCACGGCACGTTGGCCCTGCTAGAACGGTGTTCGTGGACCTGTGGGAATGCTGGAGAAGTCAAGCTGTCCCAAGAAAGAGTGCAGTCTGTTGCCCTACACTCGGCATACACAGAGTGGCTCCGAAGGGCTACGGGCCTGGATGTGGCTTAGCAGGCCCATGGGGGCCTGCGGGTACTCAGTGTCCTTGCAGGGAATAGGGTGCCCACGCCAGGCTCCTAGAGGTCCTGCAGAGCGTACTGACGTTAAAATGATGCAGGGCAGTGGCTACGGCCTCCTGGAAACTGCTGCACGCCTCCGCTTCTGCATGGCAATTCAGGGCCTTACCGCGAGGCAAGTGCTCTCGCTGAGGGTCCCGTTAGCGCCACAGCATGGGAGGATGCTGACTTTCTCCTCCAGCAGAGTGACTTCAGGTACGAGGTCCTCGAAGAATTCTAAGCAGAGTGTTTTCTCACGGCAGCTCAGACGGGGGCCGTGACGAACACTTCCATGGCAGGTCGCACTGCCTAGAAATGTGGTCCTGAGGCTGCTCCAGGGCTCTGGAAATGTAGCTCTCCTTAAGGAACGTGCAGGGTGTTGCCCATCACTCGGCATGCACAGAGGGCCTCTGAGGGACCTACCTTTGGGCCTCCATGTTGCTCACAGGCCCACAGGGGTCTGGAGGCACTCAGGGATCCTGGAGGGAAAATGATGCACACCCGAGGGGCCTAAGAGTCCTGGAAAGGGTACTTCCTTTAAAATAGAGCAGAACAGAGGCTTCCCTGGTGGTGCACTGGTTGACAATCTGCCTGCCAATGCAGGGGACACGGGTTCGAGCTCTGGTCTGGGAGGAATCCACATGCCACGGGGCAACTGGGCCCGTGAGCCACAACTACTGAGCCTGCGCCTCTGGAGCCTGTGCTCCGCAACAAGAGAGGCTGAGATACTGAGAGGCCTACGCACCGCGATGAAGAGTGGCCCCCACTTACCGTAACTGGAGAGAGCCCTAGCACAGAAACGAAGACCCAATATAGCAATCAATCAATCAATCCATCAATCAATCTTAAAACAACAATAAAAAATATAAAAACTAAAATAAAATACAGCAGAACAGCGACTAATACCTCATGGAAACAGCTGCATGCCGCCCTTTCTGCGCGGTTACTCAGGGACTTACCTCGAGGTCAGTACTCACGTTGAGTTTCCCTTTAGCTCCAGAGCGTGGCACGACGAGCTCCACCCCGGCCATCGAAGCATCCGGCTAGCTAGACAAAACTCATTGTCTTCCCAGAGCCATGTATACAGTGGCCAGTGGCCTGTCAACAGCAGTCAATTTCAAGTAGCTTCAAGGCAGCATGAATGGAGCTTTCAGAATGGGAAAGCAAGGCTAGTTCCATCAGGCCCCCATTTCCACTTGCACACGCAGCATACATCCCTGTGCTTTCTAACAAGTCCAAAGAGACACAGGTTACCCAGTGGTTACTTCGTTGAGTCAACTCCTCGAAGCAGGGTGTTCTGCATCTAGCGAACTGCCTCAACCAAGGAAAGCCCCAGCTAGGCCTCCGGGCCCGTGGCTCTTCAAAAGCCTGCAGTGTTATCCGAGGAACTGGGCTTTAGTTGCAGTCGGAACGCAAGCCCACATTCTCCTGGAGGCAGGGTGACTTCAGACAGGGGGTCCCAGATGGAATACGAAGCCGAGTGTTTTCTCAGTGCAGCGCAGACTAGGGCAATGAGTCAGACTTGCACGGCACGTTGGCCCTGCTAGAACGGTGTTCGTGGACCTGTGGGAATGCTGGAGAAGTCAAGCTGTCCCAAGAAAGAGTGCAGTCTGTTGCCCTACACTCGGCATACACAGAGTGGCTCCGAAGGGCTACGGGCCTGGATGTGGCTTAGCAGGCCCATGGGGGCCTGAGGGTACTCAGTGTCCTTGCAGGGAATAGGGTGCCCACGCCAGGCTCCTAGAGGTCCTGCAGAGCGTACTGACGTTAAAATAATGCAGGGCAGTGGCTACGGCCTCCTGGAAACTGCTGCACGCCTCCGCTTCTGCATGGCAATTCAGGGCCTTACCGCGAGGCAAGTGCTCTCGCTGAGGGTCCCGTTAGCGCCACAGCATGGGAGGATGCTGACTTTCTCCTCCAGCAGAGTGACTTCAGGTACGAGGTCCTCGAAGAATTCTAAGCAGAGTGTTTTCTCACGGCAGCTCAGACGGGGGCCGTGACGAACACTTCCATGGCAGGTCGCACTGCCTAGAAATGTGGTCCTGAGGCTGCTCCAGGGCTCTGGAAATGTAGCTCTCCTTAAGGAACGTGCAGGGTGTTGCCCATCACTCGGCATGCACAGAGGGCCTCTGAGGGACCTACCTTTGGGCCTCCATGTTGCTCACAGGCCCACAGGGGTCTGGAGGCACTCAGGGATCCTGGAGGGAAAATGATGCACACCCGAGGGGCCTAAGAGTCCTGGAAAGGGTACTTCCTTTAAAATAGAGCAGAACAGAGGCTTCCCTGGTGGTGCACTGGTTGACAATCTGCCTGCCAATGCAGGGGACACGGGTTCGAGCTCTGGTCTGGGAGGAATCCACATGCCACGGGGCAACTGGGCCCGTGAGCCACAACTACTGAGCCTGCGCCTCTGGAGCCTGTGCTCCACAACAAGAGAGGCTGAGATACTGAGAGGCCTACGCACCGCGATGAAGAGTGGCCCCCACTTACCGTAACTGGAGAGAGCCCTAGCACAGAAACGAAGACCCAATATAGCAATCAATCAATCAATCCATCAATCAATCTTAAAACAACAATAAAAAATATAAAAACTAAAATAAAATACAGCAGAACAGCGACTAATACCTCATGGAAACAGCTGCATGCCGCCCTTTCTGCGCGGTTACTCAGGGACTTACCTCGAGGTCAGTACTCACGTTGAGTTTCCCTTTAGCTCCAGAGCGTGGCACGACGAGCTCCACCCCGGCCATCGAAGCATCCGGCTAGCTAGACAAAACTCATTGTCTTCCCAGAGCCATGTATACAGTGGCCAGTGGCCTGTCAACAGCAGTCAATTTCAAGTAGCTTCAAGGCAGCATGAATGGAGCTTTCAGAATGGGAAAGCAAGGCTAGTTCCATCAGGCCCCCATTTCCGCTGGCACACGCAGCATACATCCCTGGGCTTTCTAACAAGTCCAAAGAGACACAGGTTACCCAGTGGTTACTTCGTTGAATCAACTCCTCGAAGCAGGGTGTTCTGCATCTAGCGAACTGCCTCAACCAAGGAAAGCCCCAGCTAGGCCTCCGGGCCCGTGGCTCTTCAAAAGCCTGCAGTGTTATCCGAGGAACTGGGCTTTAGTTGCAGTCGGAACGCAAGCCCACATTCTCCTGGAGGCAGGGTGACTTCAGACAGGGGGTCCCAGATGGAATACGAAGCCGAGTGTTTTCTCAGTGCAGCGCAGACTAGGGCAAGGAGTCAGACTTGCACGGCACGTTGGCCCTGCTAGAACGGTGTTCGTGGACCTGTGGGAATGCTGGAGAAGTCAAGCTGTCCCAAGAAAGAGTGCAGTCTGTTGCCCTACACTCGGCATACACAGAGTGGCTCCGAAGGGCTACGGGCCTGGATGTGGCTTAGCAGGCCCATGGGGGCCTGAGGGTACTCAGTGTCCTTGCAGGGAATAGGGTGCCCACGCCAGGCTCCTAGAGGTCCTGCAGAGCGTACTGACGTTAAAATAATGCAGGGCAGTGGCTACGGCCTCATGGAAACTGCTGCACGCCTCCGCTTCTGCATGGCAATTCAGGGCCTTACCGCGAGGCAAGTGCTCTCGCTGAGGGTCCCGTTAGCGCCACAGCATGGGAGGATGCTGACTTTCTCCTCCAGCAGAGTGACTTCAGGTACGAGGTCCTCGAAGAATTCTAAGCAGAGTGTTTTCTCACGGCAGCTCAGACGGGGGCCGTGACGAACACTTCCATGGCAGGTCGCACTGCCTAGAAATGTGGTCCTGAGGCTGCTCCAGGGCTCTGGAAATGTAGCTCTCCTTATGTTACGTGCAAGGTGTTGCCCATCACTCGGCATGCACAGAGGACCTCTGAGGGACCTACCTTTGGGCCTCGATGTTGCTCAGCAGGCCCACAGGGGTCTGGAGGCACTCAGGGATCCTGGAGGGAAAATGATGCACACCCGAGGGGCCTAAGAGTCCTGGAAAGGGTACTTCCTTTAAAATAGAGCAGAACAGAGGCTTCCCTGGTGGTGCACTGTTTGACAATCTGCCTGCCAATGCAGGGGACACGGGTTCGAGCTCTGGTCTGGGAGGAATCCACATGCCACGGGGCAACTGGGCCCGTGAGCCACAACTACTGAGCCTGCGCCTCTGGAGCCTGTGCTCCGCAACAAGAGAGGCTGAGATACTGAGAGGCCTACGCACCGCGATGAAGAGTGGCCCCCACTTACCGTAACTGGAGAGAGCCCTAGCACAGAAACGAAGACCCAATATAGCAATCAATCAATCAATCCATCAATCAATCTTAAAACAACAATAAAAAATATAAAAACTAAAATAAAATACAGCAGAACAGCGACTAATACCTCATGGAAACAGCTGCATGCCGCCCTTTCTGCGCGGTTACTCAGGGACTTACCTCGAGGTCAGTACTCACGTTGAGTTTCCCTTTAGCTCCAGAGCGTGGCACGACGAGCTCCACCCCGGCCATCGAAGCATCCGGCTAGCTAGACAAAACTCATTGTCTTCCCAGAGCCATGTATACAGTGGCCAGTGGCCTGTCAACAGCAGTCAATTTCAAGTAGCTTCAAGGCAGCATGAATGGAGCTTTCAGAATGGGAAAGCAAGGCTAGTTCCATCAGGCCCCCATTTCCACTTGCACACGCAGCATACATCCCTGTGCTTTCTAACAAGTCCAAAGAGACACAGGTTACCCAGTGGTTACTTCGTTGAGTCAACTCCTCGAAGCAGGGTGTTCTGCATCTAGCGAACTGCCTCAACCAAGGAAAGCCCCAGCTAGGCCTCCGGGCCCGTGGCTCTTCAAAAGCCTGCAGTGTTATCCGAGGAACTGGGCTTTAGTTGCAGTCGGAACGCAAGCCCACATTCTCCTGGAGGCAGGGTGACTTCAGACAGGGGGTCCCAGATGGAATACGAAGCCGAGTGTTTTCTCAGTGCAGCGCAGACTAGGGCAATGAGTCAGACTTGCACGGCACGTTGGCCCTGCTAGAACGGTGTTCGTGGACCTGTGGGAATGCTGGAGAAGTCAAGCTGTCCCAAGAAAGAGTGCAGTCTGTTGCCCTACACTCGGCATACACAGAGTGGCTCCGAAGGGCTACGGGCCTGGATGTGGCTTAGCAGGCCCATGGGGGCCTGAGGGTACTCAGTGTCCTTGCAGGGAATAGGGTGCCCACGCCAGGCTCCTAGAGGTCCTGCAGAGCGTACTGATGTTAAAATAATGCAGGGCAGTGGCTACGGCCTCCTGGAAACTGCTGCACGCCTCCGCTTCTGCATGGCAATTCAGGGCCTTACCGCGAGGCAAGTGCTCTCGCTGAGGGTCCCGTTAGCGCCACAGCATGGGAGGATGCTGACTTTCTCCTCCAGCAGAGTGACTTCAGGTACGAGGTCCTCGAAGAATTCTAAGCAGAGTGTTTTCTCACGGCAGCTCAGACGGGGGCCGTGACGAACACTTCCATGGCAGGTCGCACTGCCTAGAAATGTGGTCCTGAGGCTGCTCCAGGGCTCTGGAAATGTAGCTCTCCTTAAGGAACGTGCAGGGTGTTGCCCATCACTCGGCATGCACAGAGGGCCTCTGAGGGACCTACCTTTGGGCCTCCATGTTGCTCACAGGCCCACAGGGGTCTGGAGGCACTCAGGGATCCTGGAGGGAAAATGATGCACACCCGAGGGGCCTAAGAGTCCTGGAAAGGGTACTTCCTTTAAAATAGAGCAGAACAGAGGCTTCCCTGGTGGTGCACTGGTTGACAATCTGCCTGCCAATGCAGGGGACACGGGTTCGAGCTCTGGTCTGGGAGGAATCCACATGCCACGGGGCAACTGGGCCCGTGAGCCACAACTACTGAGCCTGCGCCTCTGGAGCCTGTGCTCCGCAACAAGAGAGGCTGAGATACTGAGAGGCCTACGCACCGCGATGAAGAGTGGCCCCCACTTACCGTAACTGGAGAGAGCCCTAGCACAGAAACGAAGACCCAATATAGCAATCAATCAATCAATCCATCAATCAATCTTAAAACAACAATAAAAAATATAAAAACTAAAATAAAATACAGCAGAACAGCGACTAATACCTCATGGAAACAGCTGCATGCCGCCCTTTCTGCGCGGTTACTCAGGGACTTACCTCGAGGTCAGTACTCACGTTGAGTTTCCCTTTAGCTCCAGAGCGTGGCACGACGAGCTCCACCCCGGCCATCGAAGCATCCGGCTAGCTAGACAAAACTCATTGTCTTCCCAGAGCCATGTATACAGTGGCCAGTGGCCTGTCAACAGCAGTCAATTTCAAGTAGCTTCAAGGCAGCATGAATGGAGCTTTCAGAATGGGAAAGCAAGGCTAGTTCCATCAGGCCACCATTTCCGCTGGCACACGCAGCATACATCCCTGGGCTTTCTAACAAGTCCAAAGAGACACAGGTTACCCAGTGGTTACTTCGTTGAATCAACTCCTCGAAGCAGGGTGTTCTGCATCTAGCGAACTGCCTCAACCAAGGAAAGCCCCAGCTAGGCCTCCGGGCCCGTGGCTCTTCAAAAGCCTGCAGTGTTATCCGAGGAACTGGGCTTTAGTTGCAGTCGGAACGCAAGCCCACATTCTCCTGGAGGCAGGGTGACTTCAGACAGGGGGTCCCAGATGGAATACGAAGCCGAGTGTTTTCTCAGTGCAGCGCAGACTAGGGCAAGGAGTCAGACTTGCACGGCACGTTGGCCCTGCTAGAACGGTGTTCGTGGACCTGTGGGAATGCTGGAGAAGTCAAGCTGTCCCAAGAAAGAGTGCAGTCTGTTGCCCTACACTCGGCATACACAGAGTGGCTCCGAAGGGCTACGGGCCTGGATGTGGCTTAGCAGGCCCATGGGGGCCTGAGGGTACTCAGTGTCCTTGCAGGGAATAGGGTGCCCACGCCAGGCTCCTAGAGGTCCTGCAGAGCGTACTGACGTTAAAATAATGCAGGGCAGTGGCTACGGCCTCCTGGAAACTGCTGCACGCCTCCGCTTCTGCATGGCAATTCAGGGCCTTACCGCGAGGCAAGTGCTCTCGCTGAGGGTCCCGTTAGCGCCACAGCATGGGAGGATGCTGACTTTCTCCTCCAGCAGAGTGACTTCAGGTACGAGGTCCTCGAAGAATTCTAAGCAGAGTGTTTTCTCACGGCAGCTCAGACGGGGGCCGTGACGAACACTTCCATGGCAGGTCGCACTGCCTAGAAATGTGGTCCTGAGGCTGCTCCAGGGCTCTGGAAATGTAGCTCTCCTTAAGGAACGTGCAGGGTGTTGCCCATCACTCGGCATGCACAGAGGGCCTCTGAGGGACCTACCTTTGGGCCTCCATGTTGCTCACAGGCCCACAGGGGTCTGGAGGCACTCAGGGATCCTGGAGGGAAAATGATGCACACCCGAGGGGCCTAAGAGTCCTGGAAAGGGTACTTCCTTTAAAATAGAGCAGAACAGAGGCTTCCCTGGTGGTGCACTGGTTGACAATCTGCCTGCCAATGCAGGGGACACGGGTTCGAGCTCTGGTCTGGGAGGAATCCACATGCCACGGGGCAACTGGGCCCGTGAGCCACAACTACTGAGCCTGCGCCTCTGGAGCCTGTGCTCCGCAACAAGAGAGGCTGAGATACTGAGAGGCCTACGCACCGCGATGAAGTGTGGCCCCCACTTACCGTAACTGGAGAGAGCCCTAGCACAGAAACGAAGACCCAATATAGCAATCAATCAATCAATCCATCAATCAATCTTAAAACAACAATAAAAAATATAAAAACTAAAATAAAATACAGCAGAACAGCGACTAATACCTCATGGAAACAGCTGCATGCCGCCCTTTCTGCGCGGTTACTCAGGGACTTACCTCGAGGTCAGTACTCACGTTGAGTTTCCCTTTAGCTCCAGAGCGTGGCACGATGAGCTCCACCCCGGCCATCGAAGCATCCGGCTAGCTAGACAAAACTCATTGTCTTCCCAGAGCCATGTATACAGTGGCCAGTGGCCTGTCAACAGCAGTCAATTTCAAGTAGCTTCAAGGCAGCATGAATGGAGCTTTCAGAATGGGAAAGCAAGGCTAGTTCCATCAGGCCCCCATTTCCACTTGCACACGCAGCAAACATCCCTGTGCTTTCTAACAAGTCCAAAGAGACACAGGTTACCCAGTGGTTACTTCGTTGAGTCAACTCCTCGAAGCAGGTTGTTCTGCATCTAGCGAACTGCCTCAACCAAGGAAAGCCCCAGGTAGGCCTCCGGGCCCGTGGCTCTTCAAAAGCCTGCAGTGTTATCCGAGGAACTGGGCTTTAGTTGCAGTCGGAACGCAAGCCGACATTCTCCTGGAGGCAGGGTGACTTCAGACAGGGGGTCCCAGATGGAATACGAAGCCGAGTGTTTTCTCAGTGCAGCGCAGACTAGGGCAATGAGTCAGACTTGCACGGCATGTTGGCCCTGCTAGAACGGTGTTCGTGGACCTGTGGGAATGCTGGGGAAGTCAAGCTGTCCCAAGAAAGAGTGCAGTCTGTTGCCCTACACTCGGCATACACAGAGTGGCTCCGAAGGGCTACTGGCCTGGATGTGGCTTAGCAGGCCCATGGGGGCCTGAGGGTACTCAGTGTCCTTGCAGGGAATAGGGTGCCCACGCCAGGCTCCTAGAGGTCCTGCAGAGCGTACTGACGTTAAAATAATGCAGGGCAGTGGCTACGGCCTCCTGGAAACTGCTGCACGCCTCCGCTTCTGCATGGCAATTCAGGGCCTTACCGCGAGGCAAGTGCTCTCGCTGAGGGTCCCGTTAGCGCCACAGCATGGGAGGATGCTGACTTTCTCCTCCAGCAGAGTGACTTCAGGTACGAGGTCCTCGAAGAATTCTAAGCAGAGTGTTTTCTCACGGCAGCTCAGACGGGGGCCGTGACGAACACGTCCATGGCAGGTCGCACTGCCTAGAAATGTGGTCCTGAGGCTGCTCCAGGGCTCTGGAAATGTAGCTCTCCTTAAGGAACGTGCAGGGTGTTGCCCATCACTCGGCATGCACAGAGGGCCTCTGAGGGACCTACCTTTGGGCCTCCATGTTGCTCACAGGCCCACAGGGGTCTGGAGGCACTCAGGGATCCTGGAGGGAAAATGATGCACACCCGAGGGGCCTAAGAGTCCTGGAAAGGGTACTTCCTTTAAAATAGAGCAGAACAGAGGCTTCCCTGGTGGTGCACTGGTTGACAATCTGCCTGCCAATGCAGGGGACACGGGTTCGAGCTCTGGTCTGGGAGGAATCCACATGCCACGGGGCAACTGGGCCCGTGAGCCACAACTACTGAGCCTGCGCCTCTGGAGCCTGTGCTCCGCAACAAGAGAGGCTGAGATACTGAGAGGCCTACGCACCGCGATGAAGAGTGGCCCCCACTTACCGTAACTGGAGAGAGCCCTAGCACAGAAACGAAGACCCAATATAGCAATCAATCAATCAATCCATCAATCAATCTTAAAACAACAATAAAAAATATAAAAACTAAAATAAAATACAGCAGAACAGCGACTAATACCTCATGGAAACAGCTGCATGCCGCCCTTTCTGCGCGGTTACTCAGGGACTTACCTCGAGGTCAGTACTCACGTTGAGTTTCCCTTTAGCTCCAGAGCGTGGCACGATGAGCTCCACCCCGGCCATCGAAGCATCCGGCTAGCTAGACAAAACTCATTGTCTTCCCAGAGCCATGTATACAGTGGCCAGTGGCCTGTCAACAGCAGTCAATTTCAAGTAGCTTCAAGGCAGCATGAATGGAGCTTTCAGAATGGGAAAGCAAGGCTAGTTCCATCAGGCCCCCATTTCCGCTGGCACACGCAGCATACATCCCTGTGCTTTCTAACAATTTCAAAGAGACACAGCTTACCCAGTGGTTACTTCGTTGAATCAACTCGTCGAAGCAGGGTGTTCTGCATCTAGCGAACTGCCTCAACCAAGGAAAGCCCCAGGTAGGCCTCCGGGGCCGTGGCTCTTCAAAAGCCTGCAGTGTTATCCGAGGAACTGGGCTTTAGTTGCAGTCGGAACGCAAGCCCACATTCTCCTGCAGGCAGGGTGACTTCAGACAGGGGGTCCCAGATGGAATACGAAGCCGAGTGTTTTCTCAGTGCAGCGCAGACTAGGGCAATGAGTCAGACTTGCACGGCACGTTGGCCCTGCTAGAACGGTGTTCGTGGACCTGTGGGAATGCTGGAGAAGTCAAGCTGTCCCAAGAAAGAGTGCAGTCTGTTGCCCTACACTCGGCATACACAGAGTGGCTCCGAAGGGCTACGGGCCTGGATGTGGCTTAGCAGGCCCATGGGGGCCTGCGGGTACTCAGTGTCCTTGCAGGGAATAGGGTGCCCACGCCAGGCTCCTAGAGGTCCTGCAGAGCGTACTGACGTTAAAATAATGCAGGGCAGTGGCTACGGCCTCCTGGAAACTGCTGCACGCCTCCGCTTCTGCATGGCAATTCAGGGCCTTACCGCGAGGCAAGTGCTCTCGCTGAGGGTCCCGTTAGCGCCACAGCATGGGAGGATGCTGACTTTCTCCTCCAGCAGAGTGACTTCAGGTACGAGGTCCTCGAAGAATTCTAAGCAGAGTGTTTTCTCACGGCAGCTCAGACGGGGGCCGTGACGAACACTTCCATGGCAGGTCGCACTGCCTAGAAATGTGGTCCTGAGGCTGCTCCAGGGCTCTGGAAATGTAGCTCTCCTTAAGGAACGTGCAGGGTGTTGCCCATCACTCGGCATGCACAGAGGGCCTCTGAGGGACCTACCTTTGGGCCTCCATGTTGCTCACAGGCCCACAGGGGTCTGGAGGCACTCAGGGATCCTGGAGGGAAAATGATGCACACCCGAGGGGCCTAAGAGTCCTGGAAAGGGTACTTCCTTTAAAATAGAGCAGAACAGAGGCTTCCCTGGTGGTGCACTGGTTGACAATCTGCCTGCCAATGCAGGGGACACGGGTTCGAGCTCTGGTCTGGGAGGAATCCACATGCCACGGGGCAACTGGGCCCGTGAGCCACAACTACTGAGCCTGCGCCTCTGGAGCCTGTGCTCCGCAACAAGAGAGGCTGAGATACTGAGAGGCCTACGCACCGCGATGAAGAGTGGCCCCCACTTACCGTAACTGGAGAGAGCCCTAGCACAGAAACGAAGACCCAATATAGCAATCAATCAATCAATCCATCAATCAATCTTAAAACAACAATAAAAAATATAAAAACTAAAATAAAATACAGCAGAACAGCGACTAATACCTCATGGAAACAGCTGCATGCCGCCCTTTCTGCGCGGTTACTCAGGGACTTACCTCGAGGTCAGTACTCACGTTGAGTTTCCCTTTAGCTCCAGAGCGTGGCACGACGAGCTCCACCCCGGCCATCGAAGCATCCGGCTAGCTAGACAAAACTCATTGTCTTCCCAGAGCCATGTATACAGTGGCCAGTGGCCTGTCAACAGCAGTCAATTTCAAGTAGCTTCAAGGCAGCATGAATGGAGCTTTCAGAATGGGAAAGCAAGGCTAGTTCCATCAGGCCCCCATTTCCACTTGCACACGCAGCATACATCCCTGTGCTTTCTAACAAGTCCAAAGAGACACAGGTTACCCAGTGGTTACTTCGTTGAGTCAACTCCTCGAAGCAGGGTGTTCTGCATCTAGCGAACTGCCTCAACCAAGGAAAGCCCCAGCTAGGCCTCCGGGCCCGTGGCTCTTCAAAAGCCTGCAGTGTTATCCGAGGAACTGGGCTTTAGTTGCAGTCGGAACGCAAGCCCACATTCTCCTGGAGGCAGGGTGACTTCAGACAGGGGGTCCCAGATGGAATACGAAGCCGAGTGTTTTCTCAGTGCAGCGCAGACTAGGGCAATGAGTCAGACTTGCATGGCACGTTGGCCCTGCTAGAACGGTGTTCGTGGACCTGTGGGAATGCTGGAGAAGTCAAGCTGTCCCAAGAAAGAGTGCAGTCTGTTGCCCTACACTCGGCATACACAGAGTGGCTCCGAAGGGCTACGGGCCTGGATGTGGCTTAGCAGGCCCATGGGGGCCTGAGGGTACTCAGTGTCCTTGCAGGGAATAGGGTGCCCACGCCAGGCTCCTAGAGGTCCTGCAGAGCGTACTGACGTTAAAATAATGCAGGGCAGTGGCTACGGCCTCCTGGAAACTGCTGCACGCCTCCGCTTCTGCATGGCAATTCAGGGCCTTACCGCGAGGCAAGTGCTCTCGCTGAGGGTCCCGTTAGCGCCACAGCATGGGAGGATGCTGACTTTCTCCTCCAGCAGAGTGACTTCAGGTACGAGGTCCTCGAAGAATTCTAAGCAGAGTGTTTTCTCACGGCAGCTCAGACGGGGGCCGTGACGAACACTTCCATGGCAGGTCGCACTGCCTAGAAATGTGGTCCTGAGGCTGCTCCAGGGCTCTGGAAATGTAGCTCTCCTTAAGGAACGTGCAGGGTGTTGCCCATCACTCGGCATGCACAGAGGGCCTCTGAGGGACCTACCTTTGGGCCTCCATGTTGCTCACAGGCCCACAGGGGTCTGGAGGCACTCAGGGATCCTGGAGGGAAAATGATGCACACCCGAGGGGCCTAAGAGTCCTGGAAAGGGTACTTCCTTTAAAATAGAGCAGAACAGAGGCTTCCCTGGTGGTGCACTGGTTGACAATCTGCCTGCCAATGCAGGGGACACGGGTTCGAGCTCTGGTCTGGGAGGAATCCACATGCCACGGGGCAACTGGGCCCGTGAGCCACAACTACTGAGCCTGCGCCTCTGGAGCCTGTGCTCCGCAACAAGAGAGGCTGAGATACTGAGAGGCCTACGCACCGCGATGAAGAGTGGCCCCCACTTACCGTAACTGGAGAGAGCCCTAGCACAGAAACGAAGACCCAATATAGCAATCAATCAATCAATCCATCAATCAATCTTAAAACAACAATAAAAAATATAAAAACTAAAATAAAATACAGCAGAACAGCGACTAATACCTCATGGAAACAGCTGCATGCCGCCCTTTCTGCGCGGTTACTCAGGGACTTACCTCGAGGTCAGTACTCACGTTGAGTTTCCCTTTAGCTCCAGAGCGTGGCACGACGAGCTCCACCCCGGCCATCGAAGCATCCGGCTAGCTAGACAAAACTCATTGTCTTCCCAGAGCCATGTATACAGTGGCCAGTGGCCTGTCAACAGCAGTCAATTTCAAGTAGCTTCAAGGCAGCATGAATGGAGCTTTCAGAATGGGAAAGCAAGGCTAGTTCCATCAGGCCCCCATTTCCACTTGCACACGCAGCATACATCCCTGTGCTTTCTAACAAGTCCAAAGAGACACAGGTTACCCAGTGGTTACTTCGTTGAGTCAACTCCTCGAAGCAGGGTGTTCTGCATCTAGCGAACTGCCTCAACCAAGGAAAGCCCCAGCTAGGCCTCCGGGCCCGTGGCTCTTCAAAAGCCTGCAGTGTTATCCGAGGAACTGGGCTTTAGTTGCAGTCGGAACGCAAGCCCACATTCTCCTGGAGGCAGGGTGACTTCAGACAGGGGGTCCCAGATGGAATACGAAGCCGAGTGTTTTCTCAGTGCAGCGCAGACTAGGGCAAGGAGTCAGACTTGCACGGCACGTTGGCCCTGCTAGAACGGTGTTCGTGGACCTGTGGGAATGCTGGAGAAGTCAAGCTGTCCCAAGAAAGAGTGCAGTCTGTTGCCCTACACTCGGCATACACAGAGTGGCTCCGAAGGGCTACGGGCCTGGATGTGGCTTAGCAGGCCCATGGGGGCCTGAGGGTACTCAGTGTCCTTGCAGGGAATAGGGTGCCCACGCCAGGCTCCTAGAGGTCCTGCAGAGCGTACTGACGTTAAAATAATGCAGGGCAGTGGCTACGGCCTCCTGGAAACTGCTGCACGCCTCCGCTTCTGCATGGCAATTCAGGGCCTTACCGCGAGGCAAGTGCTCTCGCTGAGGGTCCCGTTAGCGCCACAGCATGGGAGGATGCTGACTTTCTCCTCCAGCAGAGTGACTTCAGGTACGAGGTCCTCGAAGAATTCTAAGCAGAGTGTTTTCTCACGGCAGCTCAGACGGGGGCCGTGACGAACACTTCCATGGCAGGTCGCACTGCCTAGAAATGTGGTCCTGAGGCTGCTCCAGGGCTCTGGAAATGTAGCTCTCCTTAAGGAACGTGCAGGGTGTTGCCCATCACTCGGCATGCACAGAGGGCCTCTGAGGGACCTACCTTTGGGCCTCCATGTTGCTCACAGGCCCACAGGGGTCTGGAGGCACTCAGGGATCCTGGAGGGAAAATGATGCACACCCGAGGGGCCTAAGAGTCCTGGAAAGGGTACTTCCTTTAAAATAGAGCAGAACAGAGGCTTCCCTGGTGGTGCACTGGTTGACAATCTGCCTGCCAATGCAGGGGACACGGGTTCGAGCTCTGGTCTGGGAGGAATCCACATGCCACGGGGCAACTGGGCCCGTGAGCCACAACTACTGAGCCTGCGCCTCTGGAGCCTGTGCTCCGCAACAAGAGAGGCTGAGATACTGAGAGGCCTACGCACCGCGATGAAGTGTGGCCCCCACTTACCGTAACTGGAGAGAGCCCTAGCACAGAAACGAAGACCCAATATAGCAATCAATCAATCAATCCATCAATCAATCTTAAAACAACAATAAAAAATATAAAAACTAAAATAAAATACAGCAGAACAGCGACTAATACCTCATGGAAACAGCTGCATGCCGCCCTTTCTGCGCGGTTACTCAGGGACTTACCTCGAGGTCAGTACTCACGTTGAGTTTCCCTTTAGCTCCAGAGCGTGGCACGATGAGCTCCACCCCGGCCATCGAAGCATCCGGCTAGCTAGACAAAACTCATTGTCTTCCCAGAGCCATGTATACAGTGGCCAGTGGCCTGTCAACAGCAGTCAATTTCAAGTAGCTTCAAGGCAGCATGAATGGAGCTTTCAGAATGGGAAAGCAAGGCTAGTTCCATCAGGCCCCCATTTCCACTTGCACACGCAGCAAACATCCCTGTGCTTTCTAACAAGTCCAAAGAGACACAGGTTACCCAGTGGTTACTTCGTTGAGTCAACTCCTCGAAGCAGGTTGTTCTGCATCTAGCGAACTGCCTCAACCAAGGAAAGCCCCAGCTAGGCCTCCGGGCCCGTGGCTCTTCAAAAGCCTGCAGTGTTATCCGAGGAACTGGGCTTTAGTTGCAGTCGGAACGCAAGCCCACATTCTCCTGGAGGCAGGGTGACTTCAGACAGGGGGTCCCAGATGGAATACGAAGCCGAGTGTTTTCTCAGTGCAGCGCAGACTAGGGCAATGAGTCAGACTTGCACGGCATGTTGGCCCTGCTAGAACGGTGTTCGTGGACCTGTGGGAATGCTGGAGAAGTCAAGCTGTCCCAAGAAAGAGTGCAGTCTGTTGCCCTACACTCGGCATACACAGAGTGGCTCCGAAGGGCTACGGGCCTGGATGTGGCTTAGCAGGCCCATGGGGGCCTGAGGGTACTCAGTGTCCTTGCAGGGAATAGGGTGCCCACGCCAGGCTCCTAGAGGTCCTGCAGAGCGTACTGACGTTAAAATAATGCAGAGCAGTGGCTACGGCCTCATGGAAACTGCTGCACGCCTCCGCTTCTGCATGGCAATTCAGGGCCTTACCGCGAGGCAAGTGCTCTCGCTGAGGGTCCCGTTAGCGCCACAGCATGGGAGGATGCTGACTTTCTCCTCCAGCAGAGTGACTTCAGGTACGAGGTCCTCGAAGAATTCTAAGCAGAGTGTTTTCTCACGGCAGCTCAGACGGGGGCCGTGACGAACACTTCCATGGCAGGTCGCACTGCCTAGAAATGTGGTCCTGAGGCTGCTCCAGGGCTCTGGAAATGTAGCTCTCCTTAAGGAACGTGCAGGGTGTTGCCCATCACTCGGCATGCACAGAGGGCCTCTGAGGGACCTACCTTTGGGCCTCCATGTTGCTCACAGGCCCACAGGGGTCTGGAGGCACTCAGGGATCCTGGAGGGAAAATGATGCACACCCGAGGGGCCTAAGAGTCCTTGAAAGGGTACTTCCTTTAAAATAGAGCAGAACAGTGGCTTCCCTGGTGGTGCACTGGTTGACAATCTGCCTGCCAATGCAGGGGACACGGGTTCGAGCTCTGGTCTGGGAGGAATCCACATGCCACGGGGCAACTGGGCCCGTGAGCCACAACTACTGAGCCTGCGCCTCTGGAGCCTGTGCTCCGCAACAAGAGAGGCTGAGATACTGAGAGGCCTATGCACCGCGATGAAGAGTGGCCCCCACTTACCGTAACTGGAGAGAGCCCTAGCACAGAAACAAAGACCCAATATAGCAATCAATCAATCAATCCATCAATCAATCTTAAAACAACAATAAAAAATATAAAAACTAAAATAAAATACAGCAGAACAGCGACTAATACCTCATGGAAACAGCTGCATGCCGCCCTTTCTGCGCGGTTACTCAGGGACTTACCTCGAGGTCAGTACTCACGTTGAGTTTCCCTTTAGCTCCAGAGCATGGCACGATGAGCTCCACCCCGGCCATCGAAGCATCCGGCTAGCTAGACAAAACTCATTGTCTTCCCAGAGCCATGTATACAGTGGCCAGTGGCCTGTCAACAGCAGTCAATTTCAAGTAGCTTCAAGGCAGCATGAATGGAGCTTTCAGAATGGGAAAGCAAGGCTCGTTCCATCAGGCCCCCATTTCCGCTGGCACACGCAGCATACATCCCTGGGCTTTCTAACAAGTCCAAAGAGACACAGGTTACCCAGTGGTTACTTCGTTGAATCAACTCGTCGAAGCAGGGTGTTCTGCATCTAGCGAACTGCCTCAACCAAGGAAAGCCCCAGCTAGGCCTCCGGGCCCGTGGCTCTTCAAAAGCCTGCAGTGTTATCCGAGGAACTGGGCTTTAGTTGCAGTCGGAACGCAAGCCCACATTCTCCTGCAGGCAGGGTGACTTCAGACAGGGGGTCCCAGATGGAATACGAAGCCGAGTGTTTTCTCAGTGCAGCGCAGACTAGGGCAATGAGTCAGACTTGCACGGCATGTTGGCCCTGCTAGAACGGTGTTCGTGGACCTGTGGGAATGCTGGGGAAGTCAAGCTGTCCCAAGAAAGAGTGCAGTCTGTTGCCCTACACTCGGCATACACAGAGTGGCTCCGAAGGGCTACTGGCCTGGATGTGGCTTAGCAGGCCCATGGGGGCCTGAGGGTACTCAGTGTCCTTGCAGGGAATAGGGTGCCCACGCCAGGCTCCTAGAGGTCCTGCAGAGCGTACTGACGTTAAAATAATGCAGAGCAGTGGCTACGGCCTCCTGGAAACTGCTGCACGCCTCCGCTTCTGCATGGCAATTCAGGGCCTTACCGCGAGGCAAGTGCTCTCGCTGAGGGTCCCGTTAGCGCCACAGCATGGGAGGATGCTGACTTTCTCCTCCAGCAGAGTGACTTCAGGTACGAGGTCCTCGAAGAATTCTAAGCAGAGTGTTTTCTCACGGCAGCTCAGACGGGGGCCGTGACGAACACTTCCATGGCAGGTCGCACTGCCTAGAAATGTGGTCCTGAGGCTGCTCCAGGGCTCTGGAAATGTAGCTCTCCTTAAGGAACGTGCAGGGTGTTGCCCATCACTCGGCATGCACAGAGGGCCTCTGAGGGACCTACCTTTGGGCCTCCATGTTGCTCACAGGCCCACAGGGGTCTGGAGGCACTCAGGGATCCTGGAGGGAAAATGATGCACACCCGAGGGGCCTAAGAGTCCTGGAAAGGGTACTTCCTTTAAAATAGAGCAGAACAGAGGCTTCCCTGGTGGTGCACTGGTTGACAATCTGCCTGCCAATGCAGGGGACACGGGTTCGAGCTCTGGTCTGGGAGGAATCCACATGCCACGGGGCAACTGGGCCCGTGAGCCACAACTACTGAGCCTGCGCCTCTGGAGCCTGTGCTCCGCAACAAGAGAGGCTGAGATACTGAGAGGCCTACGCACCGCGATGAAGAGTGGCCCCCACTTACCGTAACTGGAGAGAGCCCTAGCACAGAAACGAAGACCCAATATAGCAATCAATCAATCAATCCATCAATCAATCTTAAAACAACAATAAAAAATATAAAAACTAAAATAAAATACAGCAGAACAGCGACTAATACCTCATGGAAACAGCTGCATGCCGCCCTTTCTGCGCGGTTACTCAGGGACTTACCTCGAGGTCAGTACTCACGTTGAGTTTCCCTTTAGCTCCAGAGCGTGGCACGATGAGCTCCACCCCGGCCATCGAAGCATCCGGCTAGCTAGACAAAACTCATTGTCTTCCCAGAGCCATGTATACAGTGGCCAGTGGCCTGTCAACAGCAGTCAATTTCAAGTAGCTTCAAGGCAGCATGAATGGAGCTTTCAGAATGGGAAAGCAAGGCTAGTTCCATCAGGCCCCCATTTCCGCTGGCACACGCAGCATACATCCCTGTGCTTTCTAACAATTTCAAAGAGACACAGCTTACCCAGTGGTTACTTCGTTGAATCAACTCGTCGAAGCAGGGTGTTCTGCATCTAGCGAACTGCCTCAACCAAGGAAAGCCCCAGGTAGGCCTCCGGGGCCGTGGCTCTTCAAAAGCCTGCAGTGTTATCCGAGGAACTGGGCTTTAGTTGCAGTCGGAACGCAAGCCCACATTCTCCTGCAGGCAGGGTGACTTCAGACAGGGGGTCCCAGATGGAATACGAAGCCGAGTGTTTTCTCAGTGCAGCGCAGACTAGGGCAATGAGTCAGACTTGCACGGCACGTTGGCCCTGCTAGAACGGTGTTCGTGGACCTGTGGGAATGCTGGAGAAGTCAAGCTGTCCCAAGAAAGAGTGCAGTCTGTTGCCCTACACTCGGCATACACAGAGTGGCTCCGAAGGGCTACGGGCCTGGATGTGGCTTAGCAGGCCCATGGGGGCCTGCGGGTACTCAGTGTCCTTGCAGGGAATAGGGTGCCCACGCCAGGCTCCTAGAGGTCCTGCAGAGCGTACTGACGTTAAAATAATGCAGGGCAGTGGCTACGGCCTCCTGGAAACTGCTGCACGCCTCCGCTTCTGCATGGCAATTCAGGGCCTTACCGCGAGGCAAGTGCTCTCGCTGAGGGTCCCGTTAGCGCCACAGCATGGGAGGATGCTGACTTTCTCCTCCAGCAGAGTGACTTCAGGTACGAGGTCCTCGAAGAATTCTAAGCAGAGTGTTTTCTCACGGCAGCTCAGACGGGGGCCGTGACGAACACTTCCATGGCAGGTCGCACTGCCTAGAAATGTGGTCCTGAGGCTGCTCCAGGGCTCTGGAAATGTAGCTCTCCTTAAGGAACGTGCAGGGTGTTGCCCATCACTCGGCATGCACAGAGGGCCTCTGAGGGACCTACCTTTGGGCCTCCATGTTGCTCACAGGCCCACAGGGGTCTGGAGGCACTCAGGGATCCTGGAGGGAAAATGATGCACACCCGAGGGGCCTAAGAGTCCTGGAAAGGGTACTTCCTTTAAAATAGAGCAGAACAGAGGCTTCCCTGGTGGTGCACTGGTTGACAATCTGCCTGCCAATGCAGGGGACACGGGTTCGAGCTCTGGTCTGGGAGGAATCCACATGCCACGGGGCAACTGGGCCCGTGAGCCACAACTACTGAGCCTGCGCCTCTGGAGCCTGTGCTCCGCAACAAGAGAGGCTGAGATACTGAGAGGCCTACGCACCGCGATGAAGAGTGGCCCCCACTTACCGTAACTGGAGAGAGCCCTAGCACAGAAACGAAGACCCAATATAGCAATCAATCAATCAATCCATCAATCAATCTTAAAACAACAATAAAAAATATAAAAACTAAAATAAAATACAGCAGAACAGCGACTAATACCTCATGGAAACAGCTGCATGCCGCCCTTTCTGCGCGGTTACTCAGGGACTTACCTCGAGGTCAGTACTCACGTTGAGTTTCCCTTTAGCTCCAGAGCGTGGCACGACGAGCTCCACCCCGGCCATCGAAGCATCCGGCTAGCTAGACAAAACTCATTGTCTTCCCAGAGCCATGTATACAGTGGCCAGTGGCCTGTCAACAGCAGTCAATTTCAAGTAGCTTCAAGGCAGCATGAATGGAGCTTTCAGAATGGGAAAGCAAGGCTAGTTCCATCAGGCCCCCATTTCCACTTGCACACGCAGCATACATCCCTGTGCTTTCTAACAAGTCCAAAGAGACACAGGTTACCCAGTGGTTACTTCGTTGAGTCAACTCCTCGAAGCAGGGTGTTCTGCATCTAGCGAACTGCCTCAACCAAGGAAAGCCCCAGCTAGGCCTCCGGGCCCGTGGCTCTTCAAAAGCCTGCAGTGTTATCCGAGGAACTGGGCTTTAGTTGCAGTCGGAACGCAAGCCCACATTCTCCTGGAGGCAGGGTGACTTCAGACAGGGGGTCCCAGATGGAATACGAAGCCGAGTGTTTTCTCAGTGCAGCGCAGACTAGGGCAATGAGTCAGACTTGCATGGCACGTTGGCCCTGCTAGAACGGTGTTCGTGGACCTGTGGGAATGCTGGAGAAGTCAAGCTGTCCCAAGAAAGAGTGCAGTCTGTTGCCCTACACTCGGCATACACAGAGTGGCTCCGAAGGGCTACGGGCCTGGATGTGGCTTAGCAGGCCCATGGGGGCCTGAGGGTACTCAGTGTCCTTGCAGGGAATAGGGTGCCCACGCCAGGCTCCTAGAGGTCCTGCAGAGCGTACTGACGTTAAAATAATGCAGGGCAGTGGCTACGGCCTCCTGGAAACTGCTGCACGCCTCCGCTTCTGCATGGCAATTCAGGGCCTTACCGCGAGGCAAGTGCTCTCGCTGAGGGTCCCGTTAGCGCCACAGCATGGGAGGATGCTGACTTTCTCCTCCAGCAGAGTGACTTCAGGTACGAGGTCCTCGAAGAATTCTAAGCAGAGTGTTTTCTCACGGCAGCTCAGACGGGGGCCGTGACGAACACTTCCATGGCAGGTCGCACTGCCTAGAAATGTGGTCCTGAGGCTGCTCCAGGGCTCTGGAAATGTAGCTCTCCTTAAGGAACGTGCAGGGTGTTGCCCATCACTCGGCATGCACAGAGGGCCTCTGAGGGACCTACCTTTGGGCCTCCATGTTGCTCACAGGCCCACAGGGGTCTGGAGGCACTCAGGGATCCTGGAGGGAAAATGATGCACACCCGAGGGGCCTAAGAGTCCTGGAAAGGGTACTTCCTTTAAAATAGAGCAGAACAGAGGCTTCCCTGGTGGTGCACTGGTTGACAATCTGCCTGCCAATGCAGGGGACACGGGTTCGAGCTCTGGTCTGGGAGGAATCCACATGCCACGGGGCAACTGGGCCCGTGAGCCACAACTACTGAGCCTGCGCCTCTGGAGCCTGTGCTCCGCAACAAGAGAGGCTGAGATACTGAGAGGCCTACGCACCGCGATGAAGAGTGGCCCCCACTTACCGTAACTGGAGAGAGCCCTAGCACAGAAACGAAGACCCAATATAGCAATCAATCAATCAATCCATCAATCAATCTTAAAACAACAATAAAAAATATAAAAACTAAAATAAAATACAGCAGAACAGCGACTAATACCTCATGGAAACAGCTGCATGCCGCCCTTTCTGCGCGGTTACTCAGGGACTTACCTCGAGGTCAGTACTCACGTTGAGTTTCCCTTTAGCTCCAGAGCGTGGCACGACGAGCTCCACCCCGGCCATCGAAGCATCCGGCTAGCTAGACAAAACTCATTGTCTTCCCAGAGCCATGTATACAGTGGCCAGTGGCCTGTCAACAGCAGTCAATTTCAAGTAGCTTCAAGGCAGCATGAATGGAGCTTTCAGAATGGGAAAGCAAGGCTAGTTCCATCAGGCCCCCATTTCCACTTGCACACGCAGCATACATCCCTGTGCTTTCTAACAAGTCCAAAGAGACACAGGTTACCCAGTGGTTACTTCGTTGAGTCAACTCCTCGAAGCAGGGTGTTCTGCATCTAGCGAACTGCCTCAACCAAGGAAAGCCCCAGCTAGGCCTCCGGGCCCGTGGCTCTTCAAAAGCCTGCAGTGTTATCCGAGGAACTGGGCTTTAGTTGCAGTCGGAACGCAAGCCCACATTCTCCTGGAGGCAGGGTGACTTCAGACAGGGGGTCCCAGATGGAATACGAAGCCGAGTGTTTTCTCAGTGCAGCGCAGACTAGGGCAATGAGTCAGACTTGCACGGCACGTTGGCCCTGCTAGAACGGTGTTCGTGGACCTGTGGGAATACTGGAGAAGTCAAGCTGTCCCAAGAAAGAGTGCAGTCTGTTGCCCTACACTCGGCATACACAGAGTGGCTCCGAAGGGCTACGGGCCTGGATGTGGCTTAGCAGGCCCATGGGGGCCTGAGGGTACTCAGTGTCCTTGCAGGGAATAGGGTGCCCACGCCAGGCTCCTAGAGGTCCTGCAGAGCGTACTGACGTTAAAATAATGCAGGGCAGTGGCTACGGCCTCCTGGAAACTGCTGCACGCCTCCGCTTCTGCATGGCAATTCAGGGCCTTACCGCGAGGCAAGTGCTCTCGCTGAGGGTCCCGTTAGCGCCACAGCATGGGAGGATGCTGACTTTCTCCTCCAGCAGAGTGACTTCAGGTACGAGGTCCTCGAAGAATTCTAAGCAGAGTGTTTTCTCACGGCAGCTCAGACGGGGGCCGTGACGAACACTTCCATGGCAGGTCGCACTGCCTAGAAATGTGGTCCTGAGGCTGCTCCAGGGCTCTGGAAATGTAGCTCTCCTTAAGGAACGTGCAGGGTGTTGCCCATCACTCGGCATGCACAGAGGGCCTCTGAGGGACCTACCTTTGGGCCTCCATGTTGCTCACAGGCCCACAGGGGTCTGGAGGCACTCAGGGATCCTGGAGGGAAAATGATGCACACCCGAGGGGCCTAAGAGTCCTGGAAAGGGTACTTCCTTTAAAATAGAGCAGAACAGAGGCTTCCCTGGTGGTGCACTGGTTGACAATCTGCCTGCCAATGCAGGGGACACGGGTTCGAGCTCTGGTCTGGGAGGAATCCACATGCCACGGGGCAACTGGGCCCGTGAGCCACAACTACTGAGCCTGCGCCTCTGGAGCCTGTGCTCCGCAACAAGAGAGGCTGAGATACTGAGAGGCCTACGCACCGCGATGAAGAGTGGCCCCCACTTACCGTAACTGGAGAGAGCCCTAGCACAGAAACGAAGACCCAATATAGCAATCAATCAATTAATCCATCAATCAATCTTAAAACAACAATAAAAAATATAAAAACTAAAATAAAATACAGCAGAACAGCGACTAATACCTCATGGAAACAGCTGCATGCCGCCCTTTCTGCGCGGTTACTCAGGGACTTACCTCGAGGTCAGTACTCACGTTGAGTTTCCCTTTAGCTCCAGAGCGTGGCACGATGAGCTCCACCCCGGCCATCGAAGCATCCGGCTAGCTAGACAAAACTCATTGTCTTCCCAGAGCCATGTATACAGTGGCCAGTGGCCTGTCAACAGCAGTCAATTTCAAGTAGCTTCAAGGCAGCATGAATGGAGCTTTCAGAATGGGAAAGCAAGGCTAGTTCCATCAGGCCCCCATTTCCGCTGGCACACGCAGCATACATCCCTGGGCTTTCTAACAAGTCCAAAGAGACACAGGTTACCCAGTGGTTACTTCGTTGAATCAACTCCTCGAAGCAGGGTGTTCTGCATCTAGCGAACTGCCTCAACCAAGGAAAGCCCCAGCTAGGCCTCCGGGCCCGTGGCTCTTCAAAAGCCTGCAGTGTTATCCGAGGAACTGGGCTTTAGTTGCAGTCGGAACGCAAGCCGACATTCTCCTGCAGGCAGGGTGACTTCAGACAGGGGGTCCCAGATGGAATACGAAGCCGAGTGTTTTCTCAGTGCAGCGCAGACTAGGGCAATGAGTCAGACTTGCACGGCATGTTGGCCCTGCTAGAACGGTGTTCGTGGACCTGTGGGAATGCTGGGGAAGTCAAGCTGTCCCAAGAAAGAGTGCAGTCTGTTGCCCTACACTCGGCATACACAGAGTGGCTCCGAAGGGCTACGGGCCTGGATGTGGCTTAGCAGGCCCATGGGGGCCTGAGGGTACTCAGTGTCCTTGCAGGGAATAGGGTGCCCACGCCAGGCTCCTAGAGGTCCTGCAGAGCGTACTGACGTTAAAATGATGCAGGGCAGTGGCTACGGCCTCATGGAAACTGCTGCACGCCTCCGCTTCTGCATGGCAATTCAGGGCCTTACCGCGAGGCAAGTGCTCTCGCTGAGGGTCCCGTTAGCGCCACAGCATGGGAGGATGCTGACTTTCTCCTCCAGCAGAGTGACTTCAGGTACGAGGTCCTCGAAGAATTCTAAGCAGAGTGTTTTCTCACGGCAGCTCAGACGGGGGCCGTGACGAACACTTCCATGGCAGGTCGCACTGCCTAGAAATGTGGTCCTGAGGCTGCTCCAGGGCTCTGGAAATGTAGCTCTCCTTAAGGAACGTGCAGGGTGTTGCCCATCACTCGGCATGCACAGAGGGCCTCTGAGGGACCTACCTTTGGGCCTCCATGTTGCTCACAGGCCCACAGGGGTCTGGAGGCACTCAGGGATCCTGGAGGGAAAATGATGCACACCCGAGGGGCCTAAGAGTCCTGGAAAGGGTACTTCCTTTAAAATAGAGCAGAACAGAGGCTTCCCTGGTGGTGCACTGGTTGACAATCTGCCTGCCAATGCAGGGGACACGGGTTCGAGCTCTGGTCTGGGAGGAATCCACATGCCACGGGGCAACTGGGCCCGTGAGCCACAACTACTGAGCCTGCGCCTCTGGAGCCTGTGCTCCGCAACAAGAGAGGCTGAGATACTGAGAGGCCTACGCACCGCGATGAAGAGTGGCCCCCACTTACCGTAACTGGAGAGAGCCCTAGCACAGAAACGAAGACCCAATATAGCAATCAATCAATCAATCCATCAATCAATCTTAAAACAACAATAAAAAATATAAAAACTAAAATAAAATACAGCAGAACAGCGACTAATACCTCATGGAAACAGCTACATGCCGCCCTTTCTGCGCGGTTACTCAGGGACTTACCTCGAGGTCAGTACTCACGTTGAGTTTCCCTTTAGCTCCAGAGCGTGGCACGATGAGCTCCACCCCGGCCATCGAAGCATCCGGCTAGCTAGACAAAACTCATTGTCTTCCCAGAGCCATGTATACAGTGGCCAGTGGCCTGTCAACAGCAGTCAATTTCAAGTAGCTTCAAGGCAGCATGAATGGAGCTTTCAGAATGGGAAAGCAAGGCTAGTTCCATCAGGCCCCCATTTCCGCTGGCACACGCAGCATACATCCCTGTGCTTTCTAACAAGTCCAAAGAGACACAGGTTACCCAGTGGTTACTTCGTTGAGTCAACTCCTCGAAGCAGGGTGTTCTGCATCTAGCGAACTGCCTCAACCAAGGAAAGCCCCAGCTAGGCCTCCGGGCCCGTGGCTCTTCAAAAGCCTGCAGTGTTATCCGAGGAACTGGGCTTTAGTTGCAGTCGGAACGCAAGCCGACATTCTCCTGCAGGCAGGGTGACTTCAGACAGGGGATCCCAGATGGAATACGAAGCCGAGTGTTTTCTCAGTGCAGCGCAGACTAGGGCAATGAGTCAGACTTGCACGGCACGTTGGCCCTGCTAGAACGGTGTTCGTGGACCTGTGGGAATGCTGGAGAAGTCAAGCTGTCCCAAGAAAGAGTGCAGTCTGTTGCCCTACACTCGGCATACACAGAGTGGCTCCGAAGGGCTACGGGCCTGGATGTGGCTTAGCAGGCCCATGGGGGCCTGAGGGTACTCAGTGTCCTTGCAGGGAATAGGGTGCCCACGCCAGGCTCCTAGAGGTCCTACAGAGCGTACTGACGTTAAAATAATGCAGGGCAGTGGCTACGGCCTCCTGGAAACTGCTGCACGCCTCCGCTTCTGCATGGCAATTCAGGGCCTTACCGCGAGGCAAGTGCTCTCGCTGAGGGTCCCGTTAGCGCCACAGCATGGGAGGATGCTGACTTTCTCCTCCAGCAGAGTGACTTCAGGTACGAGGTCCTCGAAGAATTCTAAGCAGAGTGTTTTCTCACGGCAGCTCAGACGGGGGCCGTGACGAACACTTCCATGGCAGGTCGCACTGCCTAGAAATGTGGTCCTGAGGCTGCTCCAGGGCTCTGGAAATGTAGCTCTCCTTAAGGAACGTGCAGGGTGTTGCCCATCACTCGGCATGCACAGAGGGCCTCTGAGGGACCTACCTTTGGGCCTCCATGTTGCTCACAGGCCCACAGGGGTCTGGAGGCACTCAGGGATCCTGGAGGGAAAATGATGCACACCCGAGGGGCCTAAGAGTCCTGGAAAGGGTACTTCCTTTAAAATAGAGCAGAACAGAGGCTTCCCTGGTGGTGCACTGGTGGACAATCTGCCTGCCAATGCAGGGGACACGGGTTCGAGCTCTGGTCTGGGAGGAATCCACATGCCACGGGGCAACTGGGCCCGTGAGCCACAACTACTGAGCCTGCGCCTCTGGAGCCTGTGCTCCGCAACAAGAGAGGCTGAGATACTGAGAGGCCTACGCACCGCGATGAAGAGTGGCCCCCACTTACCGTAACTGGAGAGAGCCCTAGCACAGAAACGAAGACCCAATATAGCAATCAATCAATTAATCCATCAATCAATCTTAAAACAACAATAAAAAATATAAAAACTAAAATAAAATACAGCAGAACAGCGACTAATACCTCATGGAAACAGCTGCATGCCGCCCTTTCTGCGCGGTTACTCAGGGACTTACCTCGAGGTCAGTACTCACGTTGAGTTTCCCTTTAGCTCCAGAGCGTGGCACGATGAGCTCCACCCCGGCCATCGAAGCATCCGGCTAGCTAGACAAAACTCATTGTCTTCCCAGAGCCATGTATACAGTGGCCAGTGGCCTGTCAACAGCAGTCAATTTCAAGTAGCTTCAAGGCAGCATGAATGGAGCTTTCAGAATGGGAAAGCAAGGCTAGTTCCATCAGGCCCCCATTTCCGCTGGCACACGCAGCATACATCCCTGGGCTTTCTAACAAGTCCAAAGAGACACAGGTTACCCAGTGGTTACTTCGTTGAATCAACTCCTCGAAGCAGGGTGTTCTGCATCTAGCGAACTGCCTCAACCAAGGAAAGCCCCAGCTAGGCCTCCGGGCCCGTGGCTCTTCAAAAGCCTGCAGTGTTATCCGAGGAACTGGGCTTTAGTTGCAGTCGGAACGCAAGCCGACATTCTCCTGCAGGCAGGGTGACTTCAGACAGGGGGTCCCAGATGGAATACGAAGCCGAGTGTTTTCTCAGTGCAGCGCAGACTAGGGCAATGAGTCAGACTTGCACGGCATGTTGGCCCTGCTAGAACGGTGTTCGTGGACCTGTGGGAATGCTGGGGAAGTCAAGCTGTCCCAAGAAAGAGTGCAGTCTGTTGCCCTACACTCGGCATACACAGAGTGGCTCCGAAGGGCTACGGGCCTGGATGTGGCTTAGCAGGCCCATGGGGGCCTGAGGGTACTCAGTGTCCTTGCAGGGAATAGGGTGCCCACGCCAGGCTCCTAGAGGTCCTGCAGAGCGTACTGACGTTAAAATGATGCAGGGCAGTGGCTACGGCCTCATGGAAACTGCTGCACGCCTCCGCTTCTGCATGGCAATTCAGGGCCTTACCGCGAGGCAAGTGCTCTCGCTGAGGGTCCCGTTAGCGCCACAGCATGGGAGGATGCTGACTTTCTCCTCCAGCAGAGTGACTTCAGGTACGAGGTCCTCGAAGAATTCTAAGCAGAGTGTTTTCTCACGGCAGCTCAGACGGGGGCCGTGACGAACACTTCCATGGCAGGTCGCACTGCCTAGAAATGTGGTCCTGAGGCTGCTCCAGGGCTCTGGAAATGTAGCTCTCCTTAAGGAACGTGCAGGGTGTTGCCCATCACTCGGCATGCACAGAGGGCCTCTGAGGGACCTACCTTTGGGCCTCCATGTTGCTCACAGGCCCACAGGGGTCTGGAGGCACTCAGGGATCCTGGAGGGAAAATGATGCACACCCGAGGGGCCTAAGAGTCCTGGAAAGGGTACTTCCTTTAAAATAGAGCAGAACAGAGGCTTCCCTGGTGGTGCACTGGTTGACAATCTGCCTGCCAATGCAGGGGACACGGGTTCGAGCTCTGGTCTGGGAGGAATCCACATGCCACGGGGCAACTGGGCCCGTGAGCCACAACTACTGAGCCTGCGCCTCTGGAGCCTGTGCTCCGCAACAAGAGAGGCTGAGATACTGAGAGGCCTACGCACCGCGATGAAGAGTGGCCCCCACTTACCGTAACTGGAGAGAGCCCTAGCACAGAAACGAAGACCCAATATAGCAATCAATCAATCAATCCATCAATCAATCTTAAAACAACAATAAAAAATATAAAAACTAAAATAAAATACAGCAGAACAGCGACTAATACCTCATGGAAACAGCTACATGCCGCCCTTTCTGCGCGGTTACTCAGGGACTTACCTCGAGGTCAGTACTCACGTTGAGTTTCCCTTTAGCTCCAGAGCGTGGCACGATGAGCTCCACCCCGGCCATCGAAGCATCCGGCTAGCTAGACAAAACTCATTGTCTTCCCAGAGCCATGTATACAGTGGCCAGTGGCCTGTCAACAGCAGTCAATTTCAAGTAGCTTCAAGGCAGCATGAATGGAGCTTTCAGAATGGGAAAGCAAGGCTAGTTCCATCAGGCCCCCATTTCCGCTGGCACACGCAGCATACATCCCTGTGCTTTCTAACAAGTCCAAAGAGACACAGGTTACCCAGTGGTTACTTCGTTGAGTCAACTCCTCGAAGCAGGGTGTTCTGCATCTAGCGAACTGCCTCAACCAAGGAAAGCCCCAGCTAGGCCTCCGGGCCCGTGGCTCTTCAAAAGCCTGCAGTGTTATCCGAGGAACTGGGCTTTAGTTGCAGTCGGAACGCAAGCCGACATTCTCCTGCAGGCAGGGTGACTTCAGACAGGGGATCCCAGATGGAATACGAAGCCGAGTGTTTTCTCAGTGCAGCGCAGACTAGGGCAATGAGTCAGACTTGCACGGCACGTTGGCCCTGCTAGAACGGTGTTCGTGGACCTGTGGGAATGCTGGAGAAGTCAAGCTGTCCCAAGAAAGAGTGCAGTCTGTTGCCCTACACTCGGCATACACAGAGTGGCTCCGAAGGGCTACGGGCCTGGATGTGGCTTAGCAGGCCCATGGGGGCCTGAGGGTACTCAGTGTCCTTGCAGGGAATAGGGTGCCCACGCCAGGCTCCTAGAGGTCCTGCAGAGCGTACTGACGTTAAAATAATGCAGGGCAGTGGCTACGGCCTCCTGGAAACTGCTGCACGCCTCCGCTTCTGCATGGCAATTCAGGGCCTTACCGCGAGGCAAGTGCTCTCGCTGAGGGTCCCGTTAGCGCCACAGCATGGGAGGATGCTGACTTTCTCCTCCAGCAGAGTGACTTCAGGTACGAGGTCCTCGAAGAATTCTAAGCAGAGTGTTTTCTCACGGCAGCTCAGACGGGGGCCGTGACGAACACTTCCATGGCAGGTCGCACTGCCTAGAAATGTGGTCCTGAGGCTGCTCCAGGGCTCTGGAAATGTAGCTCTCCTTAAGGAACGTGCAGGGTGTTGCCCATCACTCGGCATGCACAGAGGGCCTCTGAGGGACCTACCTTTGGGCCTCCATGTTGCTCACAGGCCCACAGGGGTCTGGAGGCACTCAGGGATCCTGGAGGGAAAATGATGCACACCCGAGGGGCCTAAGAGTCCTGGAAAGGGTACTTCCTTTAAAATAGAGCAGAACAGAGGCTTCCCTGGTGGTGCACTGGTTGACAATCTGCCTGCCAATGCAGGGGACACGGGTTCGAGCTCTGGTCTGGGAGGAATCCACATGCCACGGGGCAACTGGGCCCGTGAGCCACAACTACTGAGCCTGCGCCTCTGGAGCCTGTGCTCCGCAACAAGAGAGGCTGAGATACTGAGAGGCCTACGCACCGCGATGAAGAGTGGCCCCCACTTACCGTAACTGGAGAGAGCCCTAGCACAGAAACGAAGACCCAATATAGCAATCAATCAATTAATCCATCAATCAATCTTAAAACAACAATAAAAAATATAAAAACTAAAATAAAATACAGCAGAACAGCGACTAATACCTCATGGAAACAGCTGCATGCCGCCCTTTCTGCGCGGTTACTCAGGGACTTACCTCGAGGTCAGTACTCACGTTGAGTTTCCCTTTAGCTCCAGAGCGTGGCACGATGAGCTCCACCCCGGCCATCGAAGCATCCGGCTAGCTAGACAAAACTCATTGTCTTCCCAGAGCCATGTATACAGTGGCCAGTGGCCTGTCAACAGCAGTCAATTTCAAGTAGCTTCAAGGCAGCATGAATGGAGCTTTCAGAATGGGAAAGCAAGGCTAGTTCCATCAGGCCCCCATTTCCGCTGGCACACGCAGCATACATCCCTGGGCTTTCTAACAAGTCCAAAGAGACACAGGTTACCCAGTGGTTACTTCGTTGAATCAACTCCTCGAAGCAGGGTGTTCTGCATCTAGCGAACTGCCTCAACCAAGGAAAGCCCCAGCTAGGCCTCCGGGCCCGTGGCTCTTCAAAAGCCTGCAGTGTTATCCGAGGAACTGGGCTTTAGTTGCAGTCGGAACGCAAGCCGACATTCTCCTGCAGGCAGGGTGACTTCAGACAGGGGGTCCCAGATGGAATACGAAGCCGAGTGTTTTCTCAGTGCAGCGCAGACTAGGGCAATGAGTCAGACTTGCACGGCATGTTGGCCCTGCTAGAACGGTGTTCGTGGACCTGTGGGAATGCTGGGGAAGTCAAGCTGTCCCAAGAAAGAGTGCAGTCTGTTGCCCTACACTCGGCATACACAGAGTGGCTCCGAAGGGCTACGGGCCTGGATGTGGCTTAGCAGGCCCATGGGGGCCTGAGGGTACTCAGTGTCCTTGCAGGGAATAGGGTGCCCACGCCAGGCTCCTAGAGGTCCTGCAGAGCGTACTGACGTTAAAATGATGCAGGGCAGTGGCTACGGCCTCATGGAAACTGCTGCACGCCTCCGCTTCTGCATGGCAATTCAGGGCCTTACCGCGAGGCAAGTGCTCTCGCTGAGGGTCCCGTTAGCGCCACAGCATGGGAGGATGCTGACTTTCTCCTCCAGCAGAGTGACTTCAGGTACGAGGTCCTCGAAGAATTCTAAGCAGAGTGTTTTCTCACGGCAGCTCAGACGGGGGCCGTGACGAACACTTCCATGGCAGGTCGCACTGCCTAGAAATGTGGTCCTGAGGCTGCTCCAGGGCTCTGGAAATGTAGCTCTCCTTAAGGAACGTGCAGGGTGTTGCCCATCACTCGGCATGCACAGAGGGCCTCTGAGGGACCTACCTTTGGGCCTCCATGTTGCTCACAGGCCCACAGGGGTCTGGAGGCACTCAGGGATCCTGGAGGGAAAATGATGCACACCCGAGGGGCCTAAGAGTCCTGGAAAGGGTACTTCCTTTAAAATAGAGCAGAACAGAGGCTTCCCTGGTGGTGCACTGGTTGACAATCTGCCTGCCAATGCAGGGGACACGGGTTCGAGCTCTGGTCTGGGAGGAATCCACATGCCACGGGGCAACTGGGCCCGTGAGCCACAACTACTGAGCCTGCGCCTCTGGAGCCTGTGCTCCGCAACAAGAGAGGCTGAGATACTGAGAGGCCTACGCACCGCGATGAAGAGTGGCCCCCACTTACCGTAACTGGAGAGAGCCCTAGCACAGAAACGAAGACCCAATATAGCAATCAATCAATCAATCCATCAATCAATCTTAAAACAACAATAAAAAATATAAAAACTAAAATAAAATACAGCAGAACAGCGACTAATACCTCATGGAAACAGCTACATGCCGCCCTTTCTGCGCGGTTACTCAGGGACTTACCTCGAGGTCAGTACTCACGTTGAGTTTCCCTTTAGCTCCAGAGCGTGGCACGATGAGCTCCACCCCGGCCATCGAAGCATCCGGCTAGCTAGACAAAACTCATTGTCTTCCCAGAGCCATGTATACAGTGGCCAGTGGCCTGTCAACAGCAGTCAATTTCAAGTAGCTTCAAGGCAGCATGAATGGAGCTTTCAGAATGGGAAAGCAAGGCTAGTTCCATCAGGCCCCCATTTCCGCTGGCACACGCAGCATACATCCCTGTGCTTTCTAACAAGTCCAAAGAGACACAGGTTACCCAGTGGTTACTTCGTTGAGTCAACTCCTCGAAGCAGGGTGTTCTGCATCTAGCGAACTGCCTCAACCAAGGAAAGCCCCAGCTAGGCCTCCGGGCCCGTGGCTCTTCAAAAGCCTGCAGTGTTATCCGAGGAACTGGGCTTTAGTTGCAGTCGGAACGCAAGCCCACATTCTCCTGCAGGCAGGGTAACTTCAGACAGGGTGTCCCAGATGGAATACGAAGCCGAGTGTTTTCTCAGTGCAGCGCAGACTAGGGCAATGAGTCAGACTTGCACGGCACGTTGGCCCTGCTAGAACGGTGTTCGTGGACCTGTGGGAATGCTGGAGAAGTCAAGCTGTCCCAAGAAAGAGTGCAGTCTGTTGCCCTACACTCGGCATACACAGAGTGGCTCCGAAGGGCTACGGGCCTGGATGTGGCTTAGCAGGCCCATGGGGGCCTGAGGGTACTCAGTGTCCTTGCAGGGAATAGGGTGCCCACACCAGGCTCCTAGAGGTCCTGCAGAGCGTACTGACGTTAAAATAATGCAGGGCAGTGGCTACGGCCTCCTGGAAACTGCTGCACGCCTCCGCTTCTGCATGGCAATTCAGGGCCTTACCGCGAGGCAAGTGCTCTCGCTGAGGGTCCCGTTAGCGCCACAGCATGGGAGGATGCTGACTTTCTCCTCCAGCAGAGTGACTTCAGGTACGAGGTCCTCGAAGAATTCTAAGCAGAGTGTTTTCTCACGGCAGCTCAGACGGGGGCCGTGACGAACACTTCCATGGCAGGTCGCACTGCCTAGAAATGTGGTCCTGAGGCTGCTCCAGGGCTCTGGAAATGTAGCTCTCCTTAAGGAACGTGCAGGGTGTTGCCCATCACTCGGCATGCACAGAGGGCCTCTGAGGGACCTACCTTTGGGCCTCCATGTTGCTCACAGGCCCACAGGGGTCTGGAGGCACTCAGGGATCCTGGAGGGAAAATGATGCACACCCGAGGGGCCTAAGAGTCCTGGAAAGGGTACTTCCTTTAAAATAGAGCAGAACAGAGGCTTCCCTGGTGGTGCACTGGTTGACAATCTGCCTGCCAATGCAGGGGACACGGGTTCGAGCTCTGGTCTGGGAGGAATCCACATGCCACGGGGCAACTGGGCCCGTGAGCCACAACTACTGAGCCTGCGCCTCTGGAGCCTGTGCTCCGCAACAAGAGAGGCTGAGATACTGAGAGGCCTACGCACCGCGATGAAGAGTGGCCCCCACTTACCGTAACTGGAGAGAGCCCTAGCACAGAAACGAAGACCCAATATAGCAATCAATCAATCAATCCATCAATCAATCTTAAAACAACAATAAAAAATATAAAAACTAAAATAAAATACAGCAGAACAGCGACTAATACCTCATGGAAACAGCTGCATGCCGCCCTTTCTGCGCGGTTACTCAGGGACTTACCTCGAGGTCAGTACTCACGTTGAGTTTCCCTTTAGCTCCAGAGCGTGGCACGATGAGCTCCACCCCGGCCATCGAAGCATCCGGCTAGCTAGACAAAACTCATTGTCTTCCCAGAGCCATGTATACAGTGGCCAGTGGCCTGTCAACAGCAGTCAATTTCAAGTAGCTTCAAGGCAGCATGAATGGAGCTTTCAGAATGGGAAAGCAAGGCTAGTTCCATCAGGCCCCCATTTCCGCTGGCACACGCAGCATACATCCCTGTGCTTTCTAACAAGTCCAAAGAGACACAGGTTACCCAGTGGTTACTTCGTTGAGTCAACTCCTCGAAGCAGGGTGTTCTGCATCTAGCGAACTGCCTCAACCAAGGAAAGCCCCAGCTAGGCCTCCGGGCCCGTGGCTCTTCAAAAGCCTGCAGTGTTATCCGAGGAACTGGGCTTTAGTTGCAGTCGGAACGCAAGCCGACATTCTCCTGCAGGCAGGGTGACTTCAGACAGGGGGTCCCAGATGGAATACGAAGCCGAGTGTTTTCTCAGTGCAGCGCAGACTAGGGCAATGAGTCAGACTTGCACGGCATGTTGGCCCTGCTAGAACGGTGTTCGTGGACCTGTGGGAATGCTGGGGAAGTCAAGCTGTCCCAAGAAAGAGTGCAGTCTGTTGCCCTACACTCGGCATACACAGAGTGGCTCCGAAGGGCTACGGGCCTGGATGTGGCTTAGCAGGCCCATGGGGGCCTGAGGGTACTCAGTGTCCTTGCAGGGAATAGGGTGCCCACGCCAGGCTCCTAGAGGTCCTGCAGAGCGTACTGACGTTAAAATGATGCAGGGCAGTGGCTACGGCTTCATGGAAACTGCTGCACGCCTCCGCTTCTGCATGGCAATTCAGGGCCTTACCGCGAGGCAAGTGCTCTCGCTGAGGGTCCCGTTAGCGCCACAGCATGGGAGGATGCTGACTTTCTCCTCCAGCAGAGTGACTTCAGGTACGAGGTCCTCGAAGAATTCTAAGCAGAGTGTTTTCTCACGGCAGCTCAGACGGGGGCCGTGACGAACACTTCCATGGCAGGTCGCACTGCCTAGAAATGTGGTCCTGAGGCTGCTCCAGGGCTCTGGAAATGTAGCTCTCCTTCAGGAACGTGCAGGGTGTTGCCCATCACTCGGCATGCACAGAGGGCCTCTGAGGGACCTACCTTTGGGCCTCCATGTTGCTCACAGGCCCACAGGGGTCTGGAGGCACTCAGGGATCCTGGAGGGAAAATGATGCACACCCGAGGGGCCTAAGAGTCCTGGAAAGGGTACTTCCTTTAAAATAGAGCAGAACAGAGGCTTCCCTGGTGGTGCACTGGTTGACAATCTGCCTGCCAATGCAGGGGACACGGGTTCGAGCTCTGGTCTGGGAGGAATCCACATGCCACGGGGCAACTGGGCCCGTGAGCCACAACTACTGAGCCTGCGCCTCTGGAGCCTGTGCTCCGCAACAAGAGAGGCTGAGATACTGAGAGGCCTACGCACCGCGATGAAGAGTGGCCCCCACTTACCGTAACTGGAGAGAGCCCTAGCACAGAAACGAAGACCCAATATAGCAATCAATCAATCAATCCATCAATCAATCTTAAAACAACAATAAAAAATATAAAAACTAAAATAAAATACAGCAGAACAGCGACTAATACCTCATGGAAACAGCTACATGCCGCCCTTTCTGCGCGGTTACTCAGGGACTTACCTCGAGGTCAGTACTCACGTTGAGTTTCCCTTTAGCTCCAGAGCGTGGCACGATGAGCTCCACCCCGGCCATCGAAGCATCCGGCTAGCTAGACAAAACTCATTGTCTTCCCAGAGCCATGTATACAGTGGCCAGTGGCCTGTCAACAGCAGTCAATTTCAAGTAGCTTCAAGGCAGCATGAATGGAGCTTTCAGAATGGGAAAGCAAGGCTAGTTCCATCAGGCCCCCATTTCCGCTGGCACACGCAGCATACATCCCTGTGCTTTCTAACAAGTCCAAAGAGACACAGGTTACCCAGTGGTTACTTCGTTGAGTCAACTCCTCGAAGCAGGGTGTTCTGCATCTAGCGAACTGCCTCAACCAAGGAAAGCCCCAGCTAGGCCTCCGGGCCCGTGGCTCTTCAAAAGCCTGCAGTGTTATCCGAGGAACTGGGCTTTAGTTGCAGTCGGAACGCAAGCCCACATTCTCCTGCAGGCAGGGTGACTTCAGACAGGGGGTCCCAGATGGAATACGAAGCCGAGTGTTTTCTCAGTGCAGCGCAGACTAGGGCAATGAGTCAGACTTGCAGGGCACGTTGGCCCTGCTAGAACGGTGTTCGTGGACCTGTGGGAATGCTGGAGAAGTCAAGCTGTCCCAAGAAAGAGTGCAGTCTGTTGCCCTACACTCGGCATACACAGAGTGGCTCCGAAGGGCTACGGACCTGGATGTGGCTTAGCAGGCCCATGGGGGCCTGAGGGTACTCAGTGTCCTTGCAGGGAATAGGGTGCCCACGCCAGGCTCCTAGAGGTCCTGCAGAGCGTACTGACGTTAAAATAATGCAGGGCAGTGGCTACGGCCTCCTGGAAACTGCTGCACGCCTCCGCTTCTGCATGGCAATTCAGGGCCTTACCGCGAGGCAAGTGCTCTCGCTGAGGGTCCCGTTAGCGCCACAGCATGGGAGGATGCTGACTTTCTCCTCCAGCAGAGTGACTTCAGGTACGAGGTCCTCGAAGAATTCTAAGCAGAGTGTTTTCTCACGGCAGCTCAGACGGGGGCCGTGACGAACACTTCCATGGCAGGTCGCACTGCCTAGAAATGTGGTCCTGAGGCTGCTCCAGGGCTCTGGAAATGTAGCTCTCCTTAAGGAACGTGCAGGGTGTTGCCCATCACTCGGCATGCACAGAGGGCCTCTGAGGGACCTACCTTTGGGCCTCCATGTTGCTCACAGGCCCACAGGGGTCTGGAGGCACTCAGGGATCCTGGAGGGAAAATGATGCACACCCGAGGGGCCTAAGAGTCCTGGAAAGGGTACTTCCTTTAAAATAGAGCAGAACAGAGGCTTCCCTGGTGGTGCACTGGTTGACAATCTGCCTGCCAATGCAGGGGACACGGGTTCGAGCTCTGGTCTGGGAGGAATCCACATGCCACGGGGCAACTGGGCCCGTGAGCCACAACTACTGAGCCTGCGCCTCTGGAGCCTGTGCTCCGCAACAAGAGAGGCTGAGATACTGAGAGGCCTACGCACCGCGATGAAGAGTGGCCCCCACTTACCGTAACTGGAGAGAGCCCTAGCACAGAAACAAAGACCCAATATAGCAATCAATCAATCAATCCATCAATCAATCTTAAAACAACAATAAAAAATATAAAAACTAAAATAAAATACAGCAGAACAGCGACTAATACCTCATGGAAACAGCTGCATGCCGCCCTTTCTGCGCCGTTACTCAGGGACTTACCTCGAGGTCAGTACTCACGTTGAGTTTCCCTTTAGCTCCAGAGCGTGGCACGATGAGCTCCACCCCGGCCATCGAAGCATCCGGCTAGCTAGACAAAACTCATTGTCTTCCCAGAGCCATGTATACAGTGGCCAGTGGCCTGTCAACAGCAGTCAATTTCAAGTAGCTTCAAGGCAGCATGAATGGAGCTTTCAGAATGGGAAAGCAAGGCTAGTTCCATCAGGCCCCCATTTCCGCTGGCACACGCAGCATACATCCCTGTGCTTTCTAACAAGTCCAAAGAGACACAGGTTACCCAGTGGTTATTTCGTTGAGTCAACTCCTCGAAGCAGGGTGTTCTGCATCTAGCGAACTGCCTCAACCAAGGAAAGCCCCAGCTAGGCCTCCGGGCCCGTGGCTCTTCAAAAGCCTGCAGTGTTATCCGAGGAACTGGGCTTTAGTTGCAGTCGGAACGCAAGCCGACATTCTCCTGCAGGCAGGGTGACTTCAGACAGGGGGTCCCAGATGGAATACGAAGCCGAGTGTTTTCTCAGTGCAGCGCAGACTAGGGCAATGAGTCAGACTTGCACGGCACGTTGGCCCTGCTAGAACGGTGTTCGTGGACCTGTGGGAATGCTGGGGAAGTCAAGCTGTCCCAAGAAAGAGTGCAGTCTGTTGCCCTACACTCGGCATACACAGAGTGGCTCCGAAGGGCTACGGGCCTGGATGTGGCTTAGCAGGCCCATGGGGGCCTGAGGGTACTCAGTGTCCTTGCAGGGAATAGGGTGCCCACGCCAGGCTCCTAGAGGTCCTGCAGAGCGTACTGACGTTAAAATGATGCAGGGCAGTGGCTACGGCCTCATGGAAACTGCTGCACGCCTCCGCTTCTGCATGGCAATTCAGGGCCTTACCGCGAGGCAAGTGCTCTCGCTGAGGGTCCCGTTAGCGCCACAGCATGGGAGGATGCTGACTTTCTCCTCCAGCAGAGTGACTTCAGGTACGAGGTCCTCGAAGAATTCTAAGCAGAGTGTTTTCTCACGGCAGCTCAGACGGGGGCCGTGACGAACACTTCCATGGCAGGTCGCACTGCCTAGAAATGTGGTCCTGAGGCTGCTCCAGGGCTCTGGAAATGTAGCTCTCCTTAAGGAACGTGCAGGGTGTTGCCCATCACTCGGCATGCACAGAGGGCCTCTGAGGGACCTACCTTTGGGCCTCCATGTTGCTCACAGGCCCACAGGGGTCTGGAGGCACTCAGGGATCCTGGAGGGAAAATGATGCACACCCGAGGGGCCTAAGAGTCCTGGAAAGGGTACTTCCTTTAAAATAGAGCAGAACAGAGGCTTCCCTGGTGGTGCACTGGTTGACAATCTGCCTGCCAATGCAGGGGACACGGGTTCGAGCTCTGGTCTGGGAGGAATCCACATGCCACGGGGCAACTGGGCCCGTGAGCCACAACTACTGAGCCTGCGCCTCTGGAGCCTGTGCTCCGCAACAAGAGAGGCTGAGATACTGAGAGGCCTACGCACCGCGATGAAGAGTGGCCCCCACTTACCGTAACTGGAGAGAGCCCTAGCACAGAAACGAAGACCCAATATAGCAATCAATCAATCAATCCATCAATCAATCTTAAAACAACAATAAAAAATATAAAAACTAAAATAAAATACAGCAGAACAGCGACTAATACCTCATGGAAACAGCTGCATGCCGCCCTTTCTGCGCGGTTACTCAGGGACTTACCTCGAGGTCAGTACTCACGTTGAGTTTCCCTTTAGCTCCAGAGCGTGGCACGATGAGCTCCACCCCGGCCATCGAAGCATCCGGCTAGCTAGACAAAACTCATTGTCTTCCCAGAGCCATGTATACAGTGGCCAGTGGCCTGTCAACAGCAGTCAATTTCAAGTAGCTTCAAGGCAGCATGAATGGAGCTTTCAGAATGGGAAAGCAAGGCTAGTTCCATCAGGCCCCCATTTCCGCTGGCACACGCAGCATACATCCCTGTGCTTTCTAACAAGTCCAAAGAGACACAGGTTACCCAGTGGTTACTTCGTTGAGTCAACTCCTCGAAGCAGGGTGTTCTGCATCTAGCGAACTGCCTCAACCAAGGAAAGCCCCAGCTAGGCCTCCGGGCCCGTGGCTCTTCAAAAGCCTGCAGTGTTATCCGAGGAACTGGGCTTTAGTTGCAGTCGGAACGCAAGCCGACATTCTCCTGCAGGCAGGGTGACTTCAGACAGGGGGTCCCAGATGGAATACGAAGCCGAGTGTTTTCTCAGTGCAGCGCAGACTAGGGCAATGAGTCAGACTTGCACGGCATGTTGGCCCTGCTAGAACGGTGTTCGTGGACCTGTGGGAATGCTGGGGAAGTCAAGCTGTCCCAAGAAAGAGTGCAGTCTGTTGCCCTACACTCGGCATACACAGAGTGGCTCCGAAGGGCTACGGGCCTGGATGTGGCTTAGCAGGCCCATGGGGGCCTGAGGGTACTCAGTGTCCTTGCAGGGAATAGGGTGCCCACGCCAGGCTCCTAGAGGTCCTGCAGAGCGTACTGACGTTAAAATGATGCAGGGCAGTGGCTACGGCCTCATGGAAACTGCTGCACGCCTCCGCTTCTGCATGGCAATTCAGGGCCTTACCGCGAGGCAAGTGCTCTCGCTGAGGGTCCCGTTAGCGCCACAGCATGGGAGGATGCTGACTTTCTCCTCCAGCAGAGTGACTTCAGGTACGAGGTCCTCGAAGAATTCTAAGCAGAGTGTTTTCTCACGGCAGCTCAGACGGGGGCCGTGACGAACACTTCCATGGCAGGTCGCACTGCCTAGAAATGTGGTCCTGAGGCTGCTCCAGGGCTCTGGAAATGTAGCTCTCCTTAAGGAACGTGCAGGGTGTTGCCCATCACTCGGCATGCACAGAGGGCCTCTGAGGGACCTACCTTTGGGCCTCCATGTTGCTCACAGGCCCACAGGGGTCTGGAGGCACTCAGGGATCCTGGAGGGAAAATGATGCACACCCGAGGGGCCTAAGAGTCCTGGAAAGGGTACTTCCTTTAAAATAGAGCAGAACAGAGGCTTCCCTGGTGGTGCACTGGTTGACAATCTGCCTGCCAATGCAGGGGACACGGGTTCGAGCTCTGGTCTGGGAGGAATCCACATGCCACGGGGCAACTGGGCCCGTGAGCCACAACTACTGAGCCTGCGCCTCTGGAGCCTGTGCTCCGCAACAAGAGAGGCTGAGATACTGAGAGGCCTACGCACCGCGATGAAGAGTGGCCCCCACTTACCGTAACTGGAGAGAGCCCTAGCACAGAAACGAAGACCCAATATAGCAATCAATCAATCAATCCATCAATCAATCTTAAAACAACAATAAAAAATATAAAAACTAAAATAAAATACAGCAGAACAGCGACTAATACCTCATGGAAACAGCTGCATGCCGCCCTTTCTGCGCGGTTACTCAGGGACTTACCTCGAGGTCAGTACTCACGTTGAGTTTCCCTTTAGCTCCAGAGCGTGGCACGATGAGCTCCACCCCGGCCATCGAAGCATCCGGCTAGCTAGACAAAACTCATTGTCTTCCCAGAGCCATGTATACAGTGGCCAGTGGCCTGTCAACAGCAGTCAATTTCAAGTAGCTTCAAGGCAGCATGAATGGAGCTTTCAGAATGGGAAAGCAAGGCTAGTTCCATCAGGCCCCCATTTCCGCTGGCACACGCAGCATACATCCCTGTGCTTTCTAACAAGTCCAAAGAGACACAGGTTACCCAGTGGTTACTTCGTTGAGTCAACTCCTCGAAGCAGGGTGTTCTGCATCTAGCGAACTGCCTCAACCAAGGAAAGCCACAGCTAGGCCTCCGGGCCCGTGGCTCTTCAAAAGCCTGCAGTGTTATCCGAGGAACTGGGCTTTAGTTGCAGTCGGAACGCAAGCCCACATTCTCCTGCAGGCAGGGTGACTTCAGACAGGGGGTCCCAGATGGAATACGAAGCCGAGTGTTTTCTCAGTGCAGCGCAGACTAGGGCAATGAGTCAGACTTGCACGGCATGTTGGCCCTGCTAGAACGGTGTTCGTGGACCTGTGGGAATGCTGGGGAAGTCAAGCTGTCCCAAGAAAGAGTGCAGTCTGTTGCCCTACACTCGGCATACACAGAGTGGCTCCGAAGGGCTACGGGCCTGGATGTGGCTTAGCAGGCCCATGGGGGCCTGAGGGTACTCAGTGTCCTTGCAGGGAATAGGGTGCCCACGCCAGGCTCCTAGAGGTCCTGCAGAGCGTACTGACGTTAAAATGATGCAGGGCAGTGGCTACGGCCTCATGGAAACTGCTGCACGCCTCCGCTTCTGCATGGCAATTCAGGGCCTTACCGCGAGGCAAGTGCTCTCGCTGAGGGTCCCGTTAGCGCCACAGCATGGGAGGATGCTGACTTTCTCCTCCAGCAGAGTGACTTCAGGTACGAGGTCCTCGAAGAATTCTAAGCAGAGTGTTTTCTCACGGCAGCTCAGACGGGGGCCGTGACGAACACTTCCATGGCAGGTCGCACTGCCTAGAAATGTGGTCCTGAGGCTGCTCCAGGGCTCTGGAAATGTAGCTCTCCTTAAGGAACGTGCAGGGTGTTGCCCATCACTCGGCATGCACAGAGGGCCTCTGAGGGACCTACCTTTGGGCCTCCATGTTGCTCACAGGCCCACAGGGGTCTGGAGGCACTCAGGGATCCTGGAGGGAAAATGATGCACACCCGAGGGGCCTAAGAGTCCTGGAAAGGGTACTTCCTTTAAAATAGAGCAGAACAGAGGCTTCCCTGGTGGTGCACTGGTTGACAATCTGCCTGCCAATGCAGGGGACACGGGTTCGAGCTCTGGTCTGGGAGGAATCCACATGCCACGGGGCAACTGGGCCCGTGAGCCACAACTACTGAGCCTGCGCCTCTGGAGCCTGTGCTCCGCAACAAGAGAGGCTGAGATACTGAGAGGCCTACGCACCGCGATGAAGAGTGGCCCCCACTTACCGTAACTGGAGAGAGCCCTAGCACAGAAACGAAGACCCAATATAGCAATCAATCAATCAATCCATCAATCAATCTTAAAACAACAATAAAAAATATAAAAACTAAAATAAAATACAGCAGAACAGCGACTAATACCTCATGGAAACAGCTACATGCCGCCCTTTCTGCGTGGTTACTCAGGGACTTACCTCGAGGTCAGTACTCACGTTGAGTTTCCCTTTAGCTCCAGAGCGTGGCACGATGAGCTCCACCCCGGCCATCGAAGCATCCGGCTAGCTAGACAAAACTCATTGTCTTCCCAGAGCCATGTATACAGTGGCCAGTGGCCTGTCAACAGCAGTCAATTTCAAGTAGCTTCAAGGCAGCATGAATGGAGCTTTCAGAATGGGAAAGCAAGGCTAGTTCCATCAGGCCCCCATTTCCGCTGGCACACGCAGCATACATCCCTGTGCTTTCTAACAAGTCCAAAGAGACACAGGTTACCCAGTGGTTATTTCGTTGAGTCAACTCCTCGAAGCAGGGTGTTCTGCATCTAGCGAACTGCCTCAACCAAGGAAAGCCCCAGCTAGGCCTCCGGGCCCGTGGCTCTTCAAAAGCCTGCAGTGTTATCCGAGGAACTGGGCTTTAGTTGCAGTCGGAACGCAAGCCGACATTCTCCTGCAGGCAGGGTGACTTCAGACAGGGGGTCCCAGATGGAATACGAAGCCGAGTGTTTTCTCAGTGCAGCGCAGACTAGGGCAATGAGTCAGACTTGCACGGCACGTTGGCCCTGCTAGAACGGTGTTCGTGGACCTGTGGGAATGCTGGGGAAGTCAAGCTGTCCCAAGAAAGAGTGCAGTCTGTTGCCCTACACTCGGCATACACAGAGTGGCTCCGAAGGGCTACGGGCCTGGATGTGGCTTAGCAGGCCCATGGGGGCCTGAGGGTACTCAGTGTCCTTGCAGGGAATAGGGTGCCCACGCCAGGCTCCTAGAGGTCCTGCAGAGCGTACTGACGTTAAAATGATGCAGGGCAGTGGCTACGGCCTCCTGGAAACTGCTGCACGCCTCCGCTTCTGCATGGCAATTCAGGGCCTTACCGCGAGGCAAGTGCTCTCGCTGAGGGTCCCGTTAGCGCCACAGCATGGGAGGATGCTGACTTTCTCCTCCAGCAGAGTGACTTCAGGTACGAGGTCCTCGAAGAATTCTAAGCAGAGTGTTTTCTCACGGCAGCTCAGACGGGGGCCGTGACGAACACTTCCATGGCAGGTCGCACTGCCTAGAAATGTGGTCCTGAGGCTGCTCCAGGGCTCTGGAAATGTAGCTCTCCTTAAGGAACGTGCAGGGTGTTGCCCATCACTCGGCATGCACAGAGGGCCTCTGAGGGACCTACCTTTGGGCCTCCATGTTGCTCACAGGCCCACAGGGGTCTGGAGGCACTCAGGGATCCTGGAGGGAAAATGATGCACACCCGAGGGGCCTAAGAGTCCTGGAAAGGGTACTTCCTTTAAAATAGAGCAGAACAGAGGCTTCCCTGGTGGTGCACTGGTTGACAATCTGCCTGCCAATGCAGGGGACACGGGTTCGAGCTCTGGTCTGGGAGGAATCCACATGCCACGGGGCAACTGGGCCCGTGAGCCACAACTACTGAGCCTGCGCCTCTGGAGCCTGTGCTCCGCAACAAGAGAGGCTGAGATACTGAGAGGCCTACGCACCGCGATGAAGAGTGGCCCCCACTTACCGTAACTGGAGAGAGCCCTAGCACAGAAACGAAGACCCAATATAGCAATCAATCAATCAATCCATCAATCAATCTTAAAACAACAATAAAAAATATAAAAACTAAAATAAAATACAGCAGAACAGCGACTAATACCTCATGGAAACAGCTGCATGCCGCCCTTTCTGCGCGGTTACTCAGGGACTTACCTCGAGGTCAGTACTCACGTTGAGTTTCCCTTTAGCTCCAGAGCGTGGCACGATGAGCTCCACCCCGGCCATCGAAGCATCCGGCTAGCTAGACAAAACTCATTGTCTTCCCAGAGCCATGTATACAGTGGCCAGTGGCCTGTCAACAGCAGTCAATTTCAAGTAGCTTCAAGGCAGCATGAATGGAGCTTTCAGAATGGGAAAGCAAGGCTAGTTCCATCAGGCCCCCATTTCCGCTGGCACACGCAGCATACATCCCTGTGCTTTCTAACAAGTCCAAAGAGACACAGGTTACCCAGTGGTTACTTCGTTGAGTCAACTCCTCGAAGCAGGGTGTTCTGCATCTAGCGAACTGCCTCAACCAAGGAAAGCCCCAGCTAGGCCTCCGGGCCCGTGGCTCTTCAAAAGCCTGCAGTGTTATCCGAGGAACTGGGCTTTAGTTGCAGTCGGAACGCAAGCCGACATTCTCCTGCAGGCAGGGTGACTTCAGACAGGGGGTCCCAGATGGAATACGAAGCCGAGTGTTTTCTCAGTGCAGCGCAGACTAGGGCAATGAGTCAGACTTGCACGGCACGTTGGCCCTGCTAGAACGGTGTTCGTGGACCTGTGGGAATGCTGGGGAAGTCAAGCTGTCCCAAGAAAGAGTGCAGTCTGTTGCCCTACACTCGGCATACACAGAGTGGCTCCGAAGGGCTACGGGCCTGGATGTGGCTTAGCAGGCCCATGGGGGCCTGAGGGTACTCAGTGTCCTTGCAGGGAATAGGGTGCCCACGCCAGGCTCCTAGAGGTCCTGCAGAGCGTACTGACGTTAAAATGATGCAGGGCAGTGGCTACGGCCTCCTGGAAACTGCTGCACGCCTCCGCTTCTGCATGGCAATTCAGGGCTTTACCGCGAGGCAAGTGCTCTCGCTGAGGGTCCCGTTAGCGCCACAGCATGGGAGGATGCTGACTTTCTCCTCCAGCAGAGTGACTTCAGGTACGAGGTCCTCGAAGAATTCTAAGCAGAGTGTTTTCTCACGGCAGCTCAGACGGGGGCCGTGACGAACACTTCCATGGCAGGTCGCACTGCCTAGAAATGTGGTCCTGAGGCTGCTCCAGGGCTCTGGAAATGTAGCTCTCCTTAAGGAACGTGCAGGGTGTTGCCCATCACTCGGCATGCACAGAGGGCCTCTGAGGGACCTACCTTTGGGCCTCCATGTTGCTCACAGGCCCACAGGGGTCTGGAGGCACTCAGGGATCCTGGAGGGAAAATGATGCACACCCGAGGGGCCTAAGAGTCCTGGAAAGGGTACTTCCTTTAAAATAGAGCAGAACAGAGGCTTCCCTGGTGGTGCACTGGTTGACAATCTGCCTGCCAATGCAGGGGACACGGGTTCGAGCTCTGGTCTGGGAGGAATCCACATGCCACGGGGCAACTGGGCCCGTGAGCCACAACTACTGAGCCTGCGCCTCTGGAGCCTGTGCTCCGCAACAAGAGAGGCTGAGATACTGAGAGGCCTACGCACCGCGATGAAGAGTGGCCCCCACTTACCGTAACTGGAGAGAGCCCTAGCACAGAAACGAAGACCCAATATAGCAATCAATCAATCAATCCATCAATCAATCTTAAAACAACAATAAAAAATATAAAAACTAAAATAAAATACAGCAGAACAGCGACTAATACCTCATGGAAACAGCTGCATGCCGCCCTTTCTGCGCGGTTACTCAGGGACTTACCTCGAGGTCAGTACTCACGTTGAGTTTCCCTTTAGCTCCAGAGCGTGGCACGATGAGCTCCACCCCGGCCATCGAAGCATCCGGCTAGCTAGACAAAACTCATTGTCTTCCCAGAGCCATGTATACAGTGGCCAGTGGCCTGTCAACAGCAGTCAATTTCAAGTAGCTTCAAGGCAGCATGAATGGAGCTTTCAGAATGGGAAAGCAAGGCTAGTTCCATCAGGCCCCCATTTCCGCTGGCACACGCAGCATACATCCCTGTGCTTTCTAACAAGTCCAAAGAGACACAGGTTACCCAGTGGTTACTTCGTTGAGTCAACTCCTCGAAGCAGGGTGTTCTGCATCTAGCGAACTGCCTCAACCAAGGAAAGCCCCAGCTAGGCCTCCGGGCCCGTGGCTCTTCAAAAGCCTGCAGTGTTATCCGAGGAACTGGGCTTTAGTTGCAGTCGGAAGGCAAGCCGACATTCTCCTGCAGGCAGGGTGACTTCAGACAGGGGGTCCTAGATGGAATACGAAGCCGAGTGTTTTCTCAGTGCAGCGCAGACTAGGGCAATGAGTCAGACTTGCACGGCACGTTGGCCCTGCTAGAACGGTGTTCGTGGACCTGTGGGAATGCTGGAGAAGTCAAGCTGTCCCAAGAAAGAGTGCAGTCTGTTGCCCTACACTCGGCATACACAGAGTGGCTCCGAAGGGCTACGGGCCTGGATGTGGCTTAGCAGGCCCATGGGGGCCTGAGGGTACTCAGTGTCCTTGCAGGGAATAGGGTGCCCACGCCAGGCTCCTAGAGGTTCTGCAGAGCGTACTGACGTTAAAATGATGCAGGGCAGTGGCTACGGCCTCCTGGAAACTGCTGCACGCCTCCGCTTCTGCATGGCAATTCAGGGCCTTACCGCGAGGCAAGTGCTCTCGCTGAGGGTCCCGTTAGCGCCACAGCATGGGAGGATGCTGACTTTCTCCTCCAGCAGAGTGACTTCAGGTACGAGGTCCTCGAAGAATTCTAAGCAGAGTGTTTTCTCACGGCAGCTCAGACGGGGGCCGTGACGAACACTTCCATGGCAGGTCGCACTGCCTAGAAATGTGGTCCTGAGGCTGCTCCAGGGCTCTGGAAATGTAGCTCTCCTTAAGGAACGTGCAGGGTGTTGCCCATCACTCGGCATGCACAGAGGGCCTCTGAGGGACCTACCTTTGGGCCTCCATGTTGCTCACAGGCCCACAGGGGTCTGGAGGCACTCAGGGATCCTGGAGGGAAAATGATGCACACCCGAGGGGCCTAAGAGTCCTGGAAAGGGTACTTCCTTTAAAATAGAGCAGAACAGAGGCTTCCCTGGTGGTGCACTGGTTGACAATCTGCCTGCCAATGCAGGGGACACGGGTTCGAGCTCTGGTCTGGGAGGAATCCACATGCCACGGGGCAACTGGGCCCGTGAGCCACAACTACTGAGCCTGCGCCTCTGGAGCCTGTGCTCCGCAACAAGAGAGGCTGAGATACTGAGAGGCCTACGCACCGCGATGAAGAGTGGCCCCCACTTACCGTAACTGGAGAGAGCCCTAGCACAGAAACGAAGACCCAATATAGCAATCAATCAATCAATCCATCAATCAATCTTAAAACAACAATAAAAAATATAAAAACTAAAATAAAATACAGCAGAACAGCGACTAATACCTCATGGAAACAGCTGCATGCCGCCCTTTCTGCGCGGTTACTCAGGGACTTACCTCGAGGTCAGTACTCACGTTGAGTTTCCCTTTAGCTCCAGAGCGTGGCACGATGAGCTCCACCCCGGCCATCGAAGCATCCGGCTAGCTAGACAAAACTCATTGTCTTCCCGGAGCCATGTATACAGTGGCCAGTGGCCTGTCAACAGCAGTCAATTTCAAGTAGCTTCAAGGCAGCATGAATGGAGCTTTCAGAATGGGAAAGCAAGGCTAGTTCCATCAGGCCCCCATTTCCGCTGGCACACGCAGCATACATCCCTGTGCTTTCTAACAAGTCCAAAGAGACACAGGTTACCCAGTGGTTACTTCGTTGAGTCAACTCCTCGAAGCAGGGTGTTCTGCATCTAGCGAACTGCCTCAACCAAGGAAAGCCCCAGCTAGGCCTCCGGGCCCGTGGCTCTTCCAAAGCCTGCAGTGTTATCCGAGGAACTGGGCTTTAGTTGCAGTCGGAACGCAAGCCGACATTCTCCTGCAGGCAGGGTGACTTCAGACAGGGGGTCCCAGATGGAATACGAAGCCGAGTGTTTTCTCAGTGCAGCGCAGACTAGGGCAATGAGTCAGACTTGCACGGCATGTTGGCCCTGCTAGAACGGTGTTCGTGGACCTGTGGGAATGCTGGGGAAGTCAAGCTGTCCCAAGAAAGAGTGCAGTCTGTTGCCCTACACTCGGCATACACAGAGTGGCTCCGAAGGGCTACGGGCCTGGATGTGGCTTAGCAGGCCCATGGGGGCCTGAGGGTACTCAGTGTCCTTGCAGGGAATAGGGTGCCCACGCCAGGCTCCTAGAGGTCCTGCAGAGCGTACTGACGTTAAAATGATGCAGGGCAGTGGCTACGGCCTCATGGAAACTGCTGCACGCCTCCGCTTCTGCATGGCAATTCAGGGCCTTACCGCGAGGCAAGTGCTCTCGCTGAGGGTCCCGTTAGCGCCACAGCATGGGAGGATGCTGACTTTCTCCTCCAGCAGAGTGACTTCAGGTACGAGGTCCTCGAAGAATTCTAAGCAGAGTGTTTTCTCACGGCAGCTCAGACGGGGGCCGTGACGAACACTTCCATGGCAGGTCGCACTGCCTAGAAATGTGGTCCTGAGGCTGCTCCAGGGCTCTGGAAATGTAGCTCTCCTTAAGGAACGTGCAGGGTGTTGCCCATCACTCGGCATGCACAGAGGGCCTCTGAGGGACCTACCTTTGGGCCTCCATGTTGCTCACAGGCCCACAGGGGTCTGGAGGCACTCAGGGATCCTGGAGGGAAAATGATGCACACCCGAGGGGCCTAAGAGTCCTGGAAAGGGTACTTCCTTTAAAATAGAGCAGAACAGAGGCTTCCCTGGTGGTGCACTGGTGGACAATCTGCCTGCCAATGCAGGGGACACGGGTTCGAGCTCTGGTCTGGGAGGAATCCACATGCCACGGGGCAACTGGGCCCGTGAGCCACAACTACTGAGCCTGCGCCTCTGGAGCCTGTGCTCCGCAACAAGAGAGGCTGAGATACTGAGAGGCCTACGCACCGCGATGAAGAGTGGCCCCCACTTACCGTAACTGGAGAGAGCCCTAGCACAGAAACGAAGACCCAATATAGCAATCAATCAATCAATCCATCAATCAATCTTAAAACAACAATAAAAAATATAAAAACTAAAATAAAATACAGCAGAACAGCGACTAATACCTCATGGAAACAGCTACATGCCGCCCTTTCTGCGCGGTTACTCAGGGATTTACCTCGAGGTCAGTACTCACGTTGAGTTTCCCTTTAGCTCCAGAGCGTGGCACGATGAGCTCCACCCCGGCCATCGAAGCATCCGGCTAGCTAGACAAAACTCATTGTCTTCCCAGAGCCATGTATACAGTGGCCAGTGGCCTGTCAACAGCAGTCAATTTCAAGTAGCTTCAAGGCAGCATGAATGGAGCTTTCAGAATGGGAAAGCAAGGCTAGTTCCATCAGGCCCCCATTTCCGCTGGCACACGCAGCATACATCCCTGGGCTTTCTAACAAGTCCAAAGAGACACAGGTTACCCAGTGGTTACTTCGTTGAGTCAACTCCTCGAAGCAGGGTGTTCTGCATCTAGCGAACTGCCTCAACCAAGGAAAGCCCCAGCTAGGCCTCCGGGCCCGTGGCTCTTCAAAAGCCTGCAGTGTTATCCGAGGAACTGGGCTTTAGTTGCAGTCGGAACGCAAGCCCACATTCTCCTGCAGGCAGGGTGACTTCAGACAGGGGGTCCCAGATGGAATACGAAGCCGAGTGTTTTCTCAGTGCAGCGCAGACTAGGGCAATGAGTCAGACTTGCACGGCACGTTGGCCCTGCTAGAACGGTGTTCGTGGACCTGTGGGAATGCTGGAGAAGTCAAGCTGTCCCAAGAAAGAGTGCAGTCTGTTGCCCTACACTCGGCATACACAGAGTGGCTCCGAAGGGCTACGGGCCTGGATGTGGCTTAGCAGGCCCATGGGGGCCTGAGGGTACTCAGTGTCCTTGCAGGGAATAGGGTGCCCACGCCAGGCTCCTAGAGGTCCTGCAGAGCGTACTGACGTTAAAATGATGCAGGGCAGTGGCTACGGCCTCATGGAAACTGCTGCACGCCTCCGCTTCTGCATGGCAATTCAGGGCCTTACCGCGAGGCAAGTGCTCTCGCTGAGGGTCCCGTTAGCGCCACAGCATGGGAGGATGCTGACTTTCTCCTCCAGCAGAGTGACTTCAGGTACGAGGTCCTCGAAGAATTCTAAGCAGAGTGTTTTCTCACGGCAGCTCAGACGGGGGCCGTGACGAACACTTCCATGGCAGGTCGCACTGCCTAGAAATGTGGTCCTGAGGCTGCTCCAGGGCTCTGGAAATGTAGCTCTCCTTAAGGAACGTGCAGGGTGTTGCCCATCACTCGGCATGCACAGAGGGCCTCTGAGGGACCTACCTTTGGGCCTCCATGTTGCTCACAGGCCCACAGGGGTCTGGAGGCACTCAGGGATCCTGGAGGGAAAATGATGCACACCCGAGGGGCCTAAGAGTCCTGGAAAGGGTACTTCCTTTAAAATAGAGCAGAACAGAGGCTTCCCTGGTGGTGCACTGGTTGACAATCTGCCTGCCAATGCAGGGGACACGGGTTCGAGCTCTGGTCTGGGAGGAATCCACATGCCACGGGGCAACTGGGCCCGTGAGCCACAACTACTGAGCCTGCGCCTCTGGAGCCTGTGCTCCGCAACAAGAGAGGCTGAGATACTGAGAGGCCTACGCACCGCGATGAAGAGTGGCCCCCACTTACCGTAACTGGAGAGAGCCCTAGCACAGAAACGAAGACCCAATATAGCAATCAATCAATCAATCCATCAATCAATCTTAAAACAACAATAAAAAATATAAAAACTAAAATAAAATACAGCAGAACAGCGACTAATACCTCATGGAAACAGCTGCATGCCGCCCTTTCTGCGCGGTTACTCAGGGACTTACCTCGAGGTCAGTACTCACGTTGAGTTTCCCTTTAGCTCCAGAGCGTGGCACGATGAGCTCCACCCCGGCCATCGAAGCATCCGGCTAGCTAGACAAAACTCATTGTCTTCCCAGAGCCATGTATACAGTGGCCAGTGGCCTGTCAACAGCAGTCAATTTCAAGTAGCTTCAAGGCAGCATGAATGGAGCTTTCAGAATGGGAAAGCAAGGCTAGTTCCATCAGGCCCCCATTTCCACTGGCACACGCAGCATACATCCCTGTGCTTTCTAACAAGTCCAAAGAGACACAGGTTACCCAGTGGTTACTTCGTTGAGTCAACTCCTCGAAGCAGGGTGTTCTGCATCTAGCGAACTGCCTCAACCAAGGAAAGCCCCAGCTAGGCCTCCGGGCCCGTGGCTCTTCAAAAGCCTGCAGTGTTATCCGAGGAACTGGGCTTTAGTTGCAGTCGGAACGCAAGCCCACATTCTCCTGGAGGCAGGGTGACTTCAGACAGGGGGTCCCAGATGGAATACGAAGCCGAGTGTTTTCTCAGTGCAGCGCAGACTAGGGCAATGAGTCAGACTTGCACGGCACGTTGGCCCTGCTAGAACGGTGTTCGTGGACCTGTGGGAATGCTGGAGAAGTCAAGCTGTCCCAAGAAAGAGTGCAGTCTGTTGCCCTACACTCGGCATACACAGAGTGGCTCCGAAGGGCTACGGGCCTGGATGTGGCTTAGCAGGCCCATGGGGGCCTGAGGGTACTCAGTGTCCTTGCAGGGAATAGGGTGCCCACGCCAGGCTCCTAGAGGTCCTGCAGAGCGTCCTGACGTTAAAATAATGCAGGGCAGTGGCTACGGCCTCCTGGAAACTGCTGCACGCCTCCGCTTCTGCATGGCAATTCAGGGCCTTACCGCGAGGCAAGTGCTCTCGCTGAGGGTCCCGTTAGCGCCACAGCATGGGAGTATGCTGACTTTCTCCTCCAGCAGAGTGACTTCAGGTACGAGGTCCTCGAAGAATTCTAAGCAGAGTGTTTTCTCACGGCAGCTCAGACGGGGGCCGTGACGAACACTTCCATGGCAGGTCGCACTGCCTAGAAATGTGGTCCTGAGGCTGCTCCAGGGCTCTGGAAATGTAGCTCTCCTTAAGGAACGTGCAGGGTGTTGCCCATCACTCGGCATGCACAGAGGGCCTCTGAGGGACCTACCTTTGGGCCTCCATGTTGCTCACAGGCCCACAGGGGTCTGGAGGCACTCAGGGATCCTGGAGGGAAAATGATGCACACCCGAGGGGCCTAAGAGTCCTGGAAAGGGTACTTCCTTTAAAATAGAGCAGAACAGAGGCTTCCCTGGTGGTGCACTGGTTGACAATCTGCCTGCCAATGCAGGGGACACGGGTTCGAGCTCTGGTCTGGGAGGAATCCACATGCCACGGGGCAACTGGGCCCGTGAGCCACAACTACTGAGCCTGCGCCTCTGGAGCCTGTGCTCCGCAACAAGAGAGGCTGAGATACTGAGAGGCCTACGCACCGCGATGAAGAGTGGCCCCCACTTACCGTAACTGGAGAGAGCCCTAGCACAGAAACGAAGACCCAATATAGCAATCAATCAATCAATCCATCAATCAATCTTAAAACAACAATAAAAAATATAAAAACTAAAATAAAATACAGCACAACAGCGACTAATACCTCATGGAAACAGCTGCATGCCGCCCTTTCTGCGCGGTTACTCAGGGACTTACCTCGAGGTCAGTACTCACGTTGAGTTTCCCTTTAGCTCCAGAGCGTGGCACGATGAGCTCCACCCCGGCCATCGAAGCATCCGGCTAGCTAGACAAAACTCATTGTCTTCCCAGAGCCATGTATACAGTGGCCAGTGGCCTGTCAACAGCAGTCAATTTCAAGTAGCTTCAAGGCAGCATGAATGGAGCTTTCAGAATGGGAAAGCAAGGCTAGTTCCATCAGGCCCCCATTTCCGCTGGCACACGCAGCATACATCCCTGGGCTTTCTAACAAGTCCAAAGAGACACAGGTTACCCAGTGGTTACTTCGTTGAATCAACTCCTCGAAGCAGGGTGTTCTGCATCTAGCGAACTGCCTCAACCAAGGAAAGCCCCAGCTAGGCCTCCGGGCCCGTGGCTCTTCAAAAGCCTGCAGTGTTATCCGAGGAACTGGGCTTTAGTTGCAGTCGGAACGCAAGCCGACATTCTCCTGCAGGCAGGGTGACTTCAGACAGGGGGTCCCAGATGGAATACGAAGCCGAGTGTTTTCTCAGTGCAGCGCAGACTAGGGCAATGAGTCAGACTTGCACGGCACGTTGGCCCTGCTAGAACGGTGTTCGTGGACCTGTGGGAATGCTGGGGAAGTCAAGCTGTCCCAAGAAAGAGTGCAGTCTGTTGCCCTACACTCGGCATACACAGAGTGGCTCCGAAGGGCTACGGGCCTGGATGTGGCTTAGCAGGCCCATGGGGGCCTGAGGGTACTCAGTGTCCTTGCAGGGAATAGGGTGCCCACGCCAGGCTCCTAGAGGTCCTGCAGAGCGTACTGACGTTAAAATGATGCAGGGCAGTGGCTACGGCCTCCTGGAAACTGCTGCACGCCTCCGCTTCTGCATGGCAATTCAGGGCCTTACCGCGAGGCAAGTGCTCTCGCTGAGGGTCCCGTTAGCGCCACAGCATGGGAGGATGCTGACTTTCTCCTCCAGCAGAGTGACTTCAGGTACGAGGTCCTCGAAGAATTCTAAGCAGAGTGTTTTCTCACGGCAGCTCAGACGGGGGCCGTGACGAACACTTCCATGGCAGGTCGCACTGCCTAGAAATGTGGTCCTGAGGCTGCTCCAGGGCTCTGGAAATGTAGCTCTCCTTAAGGAACGTGCAGGGTGTTGCCCATCACTCGGCATGCACAGAGGGCCTCTGAGGGACCTACCTTTGGGCCTCCATGTTGCTCACAGGCCCACAGGGGTCTGGAGGCACTCAGGGATCCTGGAGGGAAAATGATGCACACCCGAGGGGCCTAAGAGTCCTGGAAAGGGTACTTCCTTTAAAATAGAGCAGAACAGAGGCTTCCCTGGTGGTGCACTGGTTGACAATCTGCCTGCCAATGCAGGGGACACGGGTTCGAGCTCTGGTCTGGGAGGAATCCACATGCCACGGGGCAACTGGGCCCGTGAGCCACAACTACTGAGCCTGCGCCTCTGGAGCCTGTGCTCCGCAACAAGAGAGGCTGAGATACTGAGAGGCCTACGCACCGCGATGAAGAGTGGCCCCCACTTACCGTAACTGGAGAGAGCCCTAGCACAGAAACGAAGACCCAATATAGCAATCAATCAATTAATCCATCAATCAATCTTAAAACAACAATAAAAAATATAAAAACTAAAATAAAATACAGCAGAACAGCGACTAATACCTCATGGAAACAGCTGCATGCCGCCCTTTCTGCGCGGTTACTCAGGGACTTACCTCGAGGTCAGTACTCACGTTGAGTTTCCCTTTAGCTCCAGAGCGTGGCACGATGAGCTCCACCCCGGCCATCGAAGCATCCGGCTAGCTAGACAAAACTCATTGTCTTCCCAGAGCCATGTATACAGTGGCCAGTGGCCTGTCAACAGCAGTCAATTTCAAGTAGCTTCAAGGCAGCATGAATGGAGCTTTCAGAATGGGAAAGCAAGGCTAGTTCCATCAGGCCCCCATTTCCGCTGGCACACGCAGCATACATCCCTGGGCTTTCTAACAAGTCCAAAGAGACACAGGTTACCCAGTGGTTACTTCGTTGAGTCAACTCCTCGAAGCAGGGTGTTGTGCATCTAGCGAACTGCCTCAACCAAGGAAAGCCCCAGCTAGGCCTCCGGGCCCGTGGCTCTTCAAAAGCCTGCAGTGTTATCCGAGGAACTGGGCTTTAGTTGCAGTCGGAACGCAAGCCCACATTCTCCTGGAGGCAGGGTGACTTCAGACAGGGGGTCCCAGATGGAATACGAAGCCGAGTGTTTTCTCAGTGCAGCGCAGACTAGGGCAATGAGTCAGACTTTCACGGCACGTTGGCCCTGCTAGAACGGTGTTCGTGGACCTGTGGGAATGCTGGAGAAGTCAAGCTGTCCCAAGAAAGAGTGAAGTCTGTTGCCCTACACTCGGCATACACAGAGTGGCTCCGAAGGGCTACGGGCCTGGATGTGGCTTAGCAGGCCCATGGGGGCCTGAGGGTACTCAGTGTCCTTGCAGGGAATAGGGTGCCCACGCCAGGCTCCTAGAGGTCCTGCAGAGCGTACTGACGTTAAAATGATGCAGGGCAGTGGCTACGGCCTCATGGAAACTGCTGCACGCCTCCGCTTCTGCATGGCAATTCAGGGCCTTACCGCGAGGCAAGTGCTCTCGCTGAGGGTCCCGTTAGCGCCACAGCATGGGAGGATGCTGACTTTCTCCTCCAGCAGAGTGACTTCAGGTACGAGGTCCTCGAAGAATTCTAAGCAGAGTGTTTTCTCACGGCAGCTCAGACGGGGGCCGTGACGAACACTTCCATGGCAGGTCGCACTGCCTAGAAATGTGGTCCTGAGGCTGCTCCAGGGCTCTGGAAATGTAGCTCTCCTTAAGGAACGTGCAGGGTGTTGCCCATCACTCGGCATGCACAGAGGGCCTCTGAGGGACCTACCTTTGGGCCTCCATGTTGCTCACAGGCCCACAGGGGTCTGGAGGCACTCGGGGATCCTGGAGGGAAAATGATGCACACCCGAGGGGCCTAAGAGTCCTGGAAAGGGTACTTCCTTTAAAATAGAGCAGAACAGAGGCTTCCCTGGTGGTGCACTGGTGGACAATCTGCCTGCCAATGCAGGGGACACGGGTTCGAGCTCTGGTCTGGGAGGAATCCACATGCCACGGGGCAACTGGGCCCGTGAGCCACAACTACTGAGCCTGCGCCTCTGGAGCCTGTGCTCCGCAACAAGAGAGGCTGAGATACTGAGAGGCCTACGCACCGCGATGAAGAGTGGCCCCCACTTACCGTAACTGGAGAGAGCCCTAGCACAGAAACGAAGACCCAATATAGCAATCAATCAATCAATCCATCAATCAATCTTAAAACAACAATAAAAAATATAAAAACTAAAATAAAATACAGCAGAACAGCGACTAATACCTCATGGAAACAGCTGCATGCCGCCCTTTCTGCGCGGTTACTCAGGGACTTACCTCGAGGTCAGTACTCACGTTGAGTTTCCCTTTAGCTCCAGAGCGTGGCACGATGAGCTCCACCCCGGCCATCGAAGCATCCGGCTAGCTAGACAAAACTCATTGTCTTCCCAGAGCCATGTATACAGTGGCCAGTGGCCTGTCAACAGCAGTCAATTTCAAGTAGCTTCAAGGCAGCATGAATGGAGCTTTCAGAATGGGAAAGCAAGGCTAGTTCCATCAGGCCCCCATTTCCGCTGGCACACGCAGCATACATCCCTGTGCTTTCTAACAAGTCCAAAGAGACACAGGTTACCCAGTGGTTACTTCGTTGAGTCAACTCCTCGAAGCAGGGTGTTCTGCATCTAGCGAACTGCCTCAACCAAGGAAAGCCCCAGCTAGGCCTCCGGGCCCGTGGCTCTTCAAAAGCCTGCAGTGTTATCCGAGGAACTGGGCTTTAGTTGCAGTCGGAACGCAAGCCCACATTCTCCTGGAGGCAGGGTGACTTCAGACAGGGGGTCCCAGATGGAATACGAAGCCGAGTGTTTTCTCAGTGCAGCGCAGACTAGGGCAATGAGTCAGACTTGCACGGCACGTTGGCCCTGCTAGAACGGTGTTCGTGGACCTGTGGGAATGCTGGGGAAGTCAAGCTGTCCCAAGAAAGAGTGCAGTCTGTTGCCCTACACTCGGCATACACAGAGTGGCTCCGAAGGGCTACGGGCCTGGATGTGGCTTAGCAGGCCCATGGGGGCCTGAGGGTACTCAGTGTCCTTGCAAGGAATAGGGTGCCCACGCCAGGCTCCTAGAGGTCCTGCAGAGCGTACTGACGTTAAAATGATGCAGGGCAGTGGCTACGGCCTCCTGGAAACTGCTGCACGCCTCCGCTTCTGCATGGCAATTCAGGGCCTTACCGCGAGGCAAGTGCTCTCGCTGAGGGTCCCGTTAGCGCCACAGCATGGGAGGATGCTGACTTTCTCCTCCAGCAGAGTGACTTCAGGTACGAGGTCCTCGAAGAATTCTAAGCAGAGTGTTTTCTCACGGCAGCTCAGACGGGGGCCGTGACGAACACTTCCATGGCAGGTCGCACTGCCTAGAAATGTGGTCCTGAGGCTGCTCCAGGGCTCTGGAAATGTAGCTCTCCTTAAGGAACGTGCAGGGTGTTGCCCATCACTCGGCATGCACAGAGGGCCTCTGAGGGACCTACCTTTGGGCCTCCATGTTGCTCACAGGCCCACAGGGGTCTGGAGGCACTCAGGGATCCTGGAGGGAAAATGATGCACACCCGAGGGGCCTAAGAGTCCTGGAAAGGGTACTTCCTTTAAAATAGAGCAGAACAGAGGCTTCCCTGGTGGTGCACTGGTTGACAATCTGCCTGCCAATGCAGGGGACACGGGTTCGAGCTCTGGTCTGGGAGGAATCCACATGCCACGGGGCAACTGGGCCCGTGAGCCACAACTACTGAGCCTGCGCCTCTGGAGCCTGTGCTCCGCAACAAGAGAGGCTGAGATACTGAGAGGCCTACGCACCGCGATGAAGAGTGGCCCCCACTTACCGTAACTGGAGAGAGCCCTAGCACAGAAACGAAGACCCAATATAGCAATCAATCAATCAATCCATCAATCAATCTTAAAACAACAATAAAAAATATAAAAACTAAAATAAAATACAGCAGAACAGCGACTAATACCTCATGGAAACAGCTGCATGCCGCCCTTTCTGCGCGGTTACTCAGGGACTTACCTCGAGGTCAGTACTCACGTTGAGTTTCCCTTTAGCTCCAGAGCGTGGCACGATGAGCTCCACCCCGGCCATCGAAGCATCCGGCTAGCTAGACAAAACTCATTGTCTTCCCAGAGCCATGTATACAGTGGCCAGTGGCCTGTCAACAGCAGTCAATTTCAAGTAGCTTCAAGGCAGCATGAATGGAGCTTTCAGAATGGGAAAGCAAGGCTAGTTCCATCAGGCCCCCATTTCCGCTGGCACACGCAGCATACATCCCTGGGCTTTCTAACAAGTCCAAAGAGACACAGGTTACCCAGTGGTTACTTCGTTGAATCAACTCCTCGAAGCAGGGTGTTCTGCATCTAGCGAACTGCCTCAACCAAGGAAAGCCCCAGCTAGGCCTCCGGGCCCGTGGCTCTTCAAAAGCCTGCAGTGTTATCCGAGGAACTGGGCTTTAGTTGCAGTCGGAACGCAAGCCGACATTCTCCTGCAGGCAGGGTGACTTCAGACAGGGGGTCCCAGATGGAATACGAAGCCGAGTGTTTTCTCAGTGCAGCGCAGACTAGGGCAATGAGTCAGACTTGCACGGCACGTTGGCACTGCTAGAACGGTGTTCGTGGACCTGTGGGAATGCTGGGGAAGTCAAGCTGTCCCAAGAAAGAGTGCAGTCTGTTGCCCTACACTCGGCATACACAGAGTGGCTCCGAAGGGCTACGGGCCTGGATGTGGCTTAGCAGGCCCATGGGGGCCTGAGGGTACTCAGTGTCCTTGCAGGGAATAGGGTGCCCACGCCAGGCTCCTAGAGGTCCTGCAGAGCGTACTGACGTTAAAATGATGCAGGGCAGTGGCTACGGCCTCATGGAAACTGCTGCACGCCTCCGCTTCTGCATGGCAATTCAGGGCCTTACCGCGAGGCAAGTGCTCTCGCTGAGGGTCCCGTTAGCGCCACAGCATGGGAGGATGCTGACTTTCTCCTCCAGCAGAGTGACTTCAGGTACGAGGTCCTCGAAGAATTCTAAGCAGAGTGTTTTCTCACGGCAGCTCAGACGGGGGCCGTGACGAACACTTCCATGGCAGGTCGCACTGCCTAGAAATGTGGTCCTGAGGCTGCTCCAGGGCTCTGGAAATGTAGCTCTCCTTAAGGAACGTGCAGGGTGTTGCCCATCACTCGGCATGCACAGAGGGCCTCTGAGGGACCTACCTTTGGGCCTCCATGTTGCTCACAGGCCCACAGGGGTCTGGAGGCACTCAGGGATCCTGGAGGGAAAATGATGCACACCCGAGGGGCCTAAGAGTCCTGGAAAGGGTACTTCCTTTAAAATAGAGCAGAACAGAGGCTTCCCTGGTGGTGCACTGGTGGACAATCTGCCTGCCAATGCAGGGGACACGGGTTCGAGCTCTGGTCTGGGAGGAATCCACATGCCACGGGGCAACTGGGCCCGTGAGCCACAACTACTGAGCCTGCGCCTCTGGAGCCTGTGCTCCGCAACAAGAGAGGCTGAGATACTGAGAGGCCTACGCACCGCGATGAAGAGTGGCCCCCACTTACCGTAACTGGAGAGAGCCCTAGCACAGAAACGAAGACCCAATATAGCAATCAATCAATCAATCCATCAATCAATCTTAAAACAACAATAAAAAATATAAAAACTAAAATAAAATACAGCAGAACAGCGACTAATACCTCATGGAAACAGCTGCATGCCGCCCTTTCTGCGCGGTTACTCAGGGACTTACCTCGAGGTCAGTACTCACGTTGAGTTTCCCTTTAGCTCCAGAGCGTGGCACGATGAGCTCCACCCCGGCCATCGAAGCATCCGGCTAGCTAGACAAAACTCATTGTCTTCCCAGAGCCATGTATACAGTGGCCAGTGGCCTGTCAACAGCAGTCAATTTCAAGTAGCTTCAAGGCAGCATGAATGGAGCTTTCAGAATGGGAAAGCAAGGCTAGTTCCATCAGGCCCCCATTTCCGCTGGCACACGCAGCATACATCCCTGGGCTTTCTAACAAGTCCAAAGAGACACAGGTTACCCAGTGGTTACTTCGTTGAATCAACTCCTCGAAGCAGGGTGTTCTGCATCTAGCGAACTGCCTCAACCAAGGAAAGCCCCAGCTAGGCCTCCGGGCCCGTGGCTCTTCAAAAGCCTGCAGTGTTATCCGAGGAACTGGGCTTTAGTTGCAGTCGGAACGCAAGCCCACATTCTCCTGGAGGCAGGGTGACTTCAGACAGGGGGTCCCAGATGGAATACGAAGCCGAGTGTTTTCTCAGTGCAGCGCAGACTAGGGCAATGAGTCAGACTTGCACGGCACGTTGGCCCTGCTAGAACGGTGTTCGTGGACCTGTGGGAATGCTGGGGAAGTCAAGCTGTCCCAAGAAAGAGTGCAGTCTGTTGCCCTACACTCGGCATACACAGAGTGGCTCCGAAGGGCTACGGGCCTGGATGTGGCTTAGCAGGCCCATGGGGGCCTGAGGGTACTCAGTGTCCTTGCAGGGAATAGGGTGCCCACGCCAGGCTCCTAGAGGTCCTGCAGAGCGTACTGACGTTAAAATGATGCAGGGCAGTGGCTACGGCCTCCTGGAAACTGCTGCACGCCTCCGCTTCTGCATGGCAATTCAGGGCCTTACCGCGAGGCAAGTGCTCTCGCTGAGGGTCCCGTTAGCGCCACAGCATGGGAGGATGCTGACTTTCTCCTCCAGCAGAGTGACTTCAGGTACGAGGTCCTCGAAGAATTCTAAGCAGAGTGTTTTCTCACGGCAGCTCAGACGGGGGCCGTGACGAACACTTCCATGGCAGGTCGCACTGCCTAGAAATGTGGTCCTGAGGCTGCTCCAGGGCTCTGGAAATGTAGCTCTCCTTAAGGAACGTGCAGGGTGTTGCCCATCACTCGGCATGCACAGAGGGCCTCTGAGGGACCTACCTTTGGGCCTCCATGTTGCTCACAGGCCCACAGGGGTCTGGAGGCACTCAGGGATCCTGGAGGGAAAATGATGCACACCCGAGGGGCCTAAGAGTCCTGGAAAGGGTACTTCCTTTAAAATAGAGCAGAACAGAGGCTTCCCTGGTGGTGCACTGGTGGACAATCTGCCTGCCAATGCAGGGGACACGGGTTCGAGCTCTGGTCTGGGAGGAATCCACATGCCACGGGGCAACTGGGCCCGTGAGCCACAACTACTGAGCCTGCGCCTCTGGAGCCTGTGCTCCGCAACAAGAGAGGCTGAGATACTGAGAGGCCTACGCACCGCGATGAAGAGTGGCCCCCACTTACCGTAACTGGAGAGAGCCCTAGCACAGAAACGAAGACCCAATATAGCAATCAATCAATCAATCCATCAATCAATCTTAAAACAACAATAAAAAATATAAAAACTAAAATAAAATACAGCAGAACAGCGACTAATACCTCATGGAAACAGCTGCATGCCGCCCTTTCTGCGCGGTTACTCAGGGACTTACCTCGAGGTCAGTACTCACGTTGAGTTTCCCTTTAGCTCCAGAGCGTGGCACGATGAGCTCCACCCCGGCCATCGAAGCATCCGGCTAGCTAGACAAAACTCATTGTCTTCCCAGAGCCATGTATACAGTGGCCAGTGGCCTGTCAACAGCAGTCAATTTCAAGTAGCTTCAAGGCAGCATGAATGGAGCTTTCAGAATGGGAAAGCAAGGCTAGTTCCATCAGGCCCCCATTTCCGCTGGCACACGCAGCATACATCCCTGGGCTTTCTAACAAGTCCAAAGAGACACAGGTTACCCAGTGGTTACTTCGTTGAATCAACTCCTCGAAGCAGGGTGTTCTGCATCTAGCGAACTGCCTCAACCAAGGAAAGCCCCAGCTAGGCCTCCGGGCCCGTGGCTCTTCAAAAGCCTGCAGTGTTATCCGAGGAACTGGGCTTTAGTTGCAGTCGGAACGCAAGCCGACATTCTCCTGCAGGCAGGGTGACTTCAGACAGGGGGTCCCAGATGGAATACGAAGCCGAGTGTTTTCTCAGTGCAGCGCAGACTAGGGCAATGAGTCAGACTTGCACGGCACGTTGGCCCTGCTAGAACGGTGTTCGTGGACCTGTGGGAATGCTGGGGAAGTCAAGCTGTCCCAAGAAAGAGTGCAGTCTGTTGCCCTACACTCGGCATACACAGAGTGGCTCCGAAGGGCTACGGGCCTGGATGTGGCTTAGCAGGCCCATGGGGGCCTGAGGGTACTCAGTGTCCTTGCAGGGAATAGGGTGCCCACGCCAGGCTCCTAGAGGTCCTGCAGAGCGTACTGACGTTAAAATGATGCAGGGCAGTGGCTACGGCCTCCTGGAAACTGCTGCACGCCTCCGCTTCTGCATGGCAATTCAGGGCCTTACCGCGAGGCAAGTGCTCTCGCTGAGGGTCCCGTTAGCGCCACAGCATGGGAGGATGCTGACTTTCTCCTCCAGCAGAGTGACTTCAGGTACGAGGTCCTCGAAGAATTCTAAGCAGAGTGTTTTCTCACGGCAGCTCAGACGGGGGCCGTGACGAACACTTCCATGGCAGGTCGCACTGCCTAGAAATGTGGTCCTGAGGCTGCTCCAGGGCTCTGGAAATGTAGCTCTCCTTAAGGAACGTGCAGGGTGTTGCCCATCACTCGGCATGCACAGAGGGCCTCTGAGGGACCTACCTTTGGGCCTCCATGTTGCTCACAGGCCCACAGGGGTCTGGAGGCACTCAGGGATCCTGGAGGGAAAATGATGCACACCCGAGGGGCCTAAGAGTCCTGGAAAGGGTACTTCCTTTAAAATAGAGCAGAACAGAGGCTTCCCTGGTGGTGCACTGGTGGACAATCTGCCTGCCAATGCAGGGGACACGGGTTCGAGCTCTGGTCTGGGAGGAATCCACATGCCACGGGGCAACTGGGCCCGTGAGCCACAACTACTGAGCCTGCGCCTCTGGAGCCTGTGCTCCGCAACAAGAGAGGCTGAGATACTGAGAGGCCTACGCACCGCGATGAAGAGTGGCCCCCACTTACCGTAACTGGAGAGAGCCCTAGCACAGAAACGAAGACCCAATATAGCAATCAATCAATCAATCCATCAATCAATCTTAAAACAACAATAAAAAATATAAAAACTAAAATAAAATACAGCAGAACAGCGACTAATACCTCATGGAAACAGCTGCATGCCGCCCTTTCTGCGCGGTTACTCAGGGACTTACCTCGAGGTCAGTACTCACGTTGAGTTTCCCTTTAGCTCCAGAGCGTGGCACGATGAGCTCCACCCCGGCCATCGAAGCATCCGGCTAGCTAGACAAAACTCATTGTCTTCCCAGAGCCATGTATACAGTGGCCAGTGGCCTGTCAACAGCAGTCAATTTCAAGTAGCTTCAAGGCAGCATGAATGGAGCTTTCAGAATGGGAAAGCAAGGCTAGTTCCATCAGGCCCCCATTTCCGCTGGCACACGCAGCATACATCCCTGGGCTTTCTAACAAGTCCAAAGAGACACAGGTTACCCAGTGGTTACTTCGTTGAATCAACTCGTCGAAGCAGGGTGTTCTGCATCTAGCGAACTGCCTCAACCAAGGAAAGCCCCAGCTAGGCCTCCGGGCCCGTGGCTCTTCAAAAGCCTGCAGTGTTATCCGAGGAACTGGGCTTTAGTTGCAGTCGGAACGCAAGCCGACATTCTCCTGCAGGCAGGGTGACTTCAGACAGGGGGTCCCAGATGGAATACGAAGCCGAGTGTTTTCTCAGTGCAGCGCAGACTAGGGCAATGAGTCAGACTTGCACGGCACGTTGGCCCTGCTAGAACGGTGTTCGTGGACCTGTGGGAATGCTGGGGAAGTCAAGCTGTCCCAAGAAAGAGTGCAGTCTGTTGCCCTACACTCGGCATACACAGAGTGGCTCCGAAGGGCTACGGGCCTGGATGTGGCTTAGCAGGCCCATGGGGGCCTGAGGGTACTCAGTGTCCTTGCAGGGAATAGGGTGCCCACGCCAGGCTCCTAGAGGTCCTGCAGAGCGTACTGACGTTAAAATGATGCAGGGCAGTGGCTACGGCCTCCTGGAAACTGCTGCACGCCTCCGCTTCTGCATGGCAATTCAGGGCCTTACCGCGAGGCAAGTGCTCTCGCTGAGGGTCCCGTTAGCGCCACAGCATGGGAGGATGCTGACTTTCTCCTCCAGCAGAGTGACTTCAGGTACGAGGTCCTCGAAGAATTCTAAGCAGAGTGTTTTCTCACGGCAGCTCAGACGGGGGCCGTGACGAACACTTCCATGGCAGGTCGCACTGCCTAGAAATGTGGTCCTGAGGCTGCTCCAGGGCTCTGGAAATGTAGCTCTCCTTAAGGAACGTGCAGGGTGTTGCCCATCACTCGGCATGCACAGAGGGCCTCTGAGGGACCTACCTTTGGGCCTCCATGTTGCTCACAGGCCCACAGGGGTCTGGAGGCACTCAGGGATCCTGGAGGGAAAATGATGCACACCCGAGGGGCCTAAGAGTCCTGGAAAGGGTACTTCCTTTAAAATAGAGCAGAACAGAGGCTTCCCTGGTGGTGCACTGGTGGACAATCTGCCTGCCAATGCAGGGGACACGGGTTCGAGCTCTGGTCTGGGAGGAATCCACATGCCACGGGGCAACTGGGCCCGTGAGCCACAACTACTGAGCCTGCGCCTCTGGAGCCTGTGCTCCGCAACAAGAGAGGCTGAGATACTGAGAGGCCTACGCACCGCGATGAAGAGTGGCCCCCACTTACCGTAACTGGAGAGAGCCCTAGCACAGAAACGAAGACCCAATATAGCAATCAATCAATCAATCCATCAATCAATCTTAAAACAACAATAAAAAATATAAAAACTAAAATAAAATACAGCAGAACAGCGACTAATACCTCATGGAAACAGCTGCATGCCGCCCTTTCTGCGCGGTTACTCAGGGACTTACCTCGAGGTCAGTACTCACGTTGAGTTTCCCTTTAGCTCCAGAGCGTGGCACGATGAGCTCCACCCCGGCCATCGAAGCATCCGGCTAGCTAGACAAAACTCATTGTCTTCCCAGAGCCATGTATACAGTGGCCAGTGGCCTGTCAACAGCAGTCAATTTCAAGTAGCTTCAAGGCAGCATGAATGGAGCTTTCAGAATGGGAAAGCAAGGCTAGTTCCATCAGGCCCCCATTTCCGCTGGCACACGCAGCATACATCCCTGGGCTTTCTAACAAGTCCAAAGAGACACAGGTTACCCAGTGGTTACTTCGTTGAATCAACTCGTCGAAGCAGGGTGTTCTGCATCTAGCGAACTGCCTCAACCAAGGAAAGCCCCAGCTAGGCCTCCGGGCCCGTGGCTCTTCAAAAGCCTGCAGTGTTATCCGAGGAACTGGGCTTTAGTTGCAGTCGGAACGCAAGCCGACATTCTCCTGCAGGCAGGGTGACTTCAGACAGGGGGTCCCAGATGGAATACGAAGCCGAGTGTTTTCTCAGTGCAGCGCAGACTAGGGCAATGAGTCAGACTTGCACGGCACGTTGGCACTGCTAGAACGGTGTTCGTGGACCTGTGGGAATGCTGGGGAAGTCAAGCTGTCCCAAGAAAGAGTGCAGTCTGTTGCCCTACACTCGGCATACACAGAGTGGCTCCGAAGGGCTACGGGCCTGGATGTGGCTTAGCAGGCCCATGGGGGCCTGAGGGTACTCAGTGTCCTTGCAGGGAATAGGGTGCCCACGCCAGGCTCCTAGAGGTCCTGCAGAGCGTACTGACGTTAAAATGATGCAGGGCAGTGGCTACGGCCTCCTGGAAACTGCTGCACGCCTCCGCTTCTGCATGGCAATTCAGGGCCTTACCGCGAGGCAAGTGCTCTCGCTGAGGGTCCCGTTAGCGCCACAGCATGGGAGGATGCTGACTTTCTCCTCCAGCAGAGTGACTTCAGGTACGAGGTCCTCGAAGAATTCTAAGCAGAGTGTTTTCTCACGGCAGCTCAGACGGGGGCCGTGACGAACACTTCCATGGCAGGTCGCACTGCCTAGAAATGTGGTCCTGAGGCTGCTCCAGGGCTCTGGAAATGTAGCTCTCCTTAAGGAACGTGCAGGGTGTTGCCCATCACTCGGCATGCACAGAGGGCCTCTGAGGGACCTACCTTTGGGCCTCCATGTTGCTCACAGGCCCACAGGGGTCTGGAGGCACTCAGGGATCCTGGAGGGAAAATGATGCACACCCGAGGGGCCTAAGAGTCCTGGAAAGGGTACTTCCTTTAAAATAGAGCAGAACAGAGGCTTCCCTGGTGGTGCACTGGTGGACAATCTGCCTGCCAATGCAGGGGACACGGGTTCGAGCTCTGGTCTGGGAGGAATCCACATGCCACGGGGCAACTGGGCCCGTGAGCCACAACTACTGAGCCTGCGCCTCTGGAGCCTGTGCTCCGCAACAAGAGAGGCTGAGATACTGAGAGGCCTACGCACCGCGATGAAGAGTGGCCCCCACTTACCGTAACTGGAGAGAGCCCTAGCACAGAAACGAAGACCCAATATAGCAATCAATCAATCAATCCATCAATCAATCTTAAAACAACAATAAAAAATATAAAAACTAAAATAAAATACAGCAGAACAGCGACTAATACCTCATGGAAACAGCTGCATGCCGCCCTTTCTGCGCGGTTACTCAGGGACTTACCTCGAGGTCAGTACTCACGTTGAGTTTCCCTTTAGCTCCAGAGCGTGGCACGATGAGCTCCACCCCGGCCATCGAAGCATCCGGCTAGCTAGACAAAACTCATTGTCTTCCCAGAGCCATGTATACAGTGGCCAGTGGCCTGTCAACAGCAGTCAATTTCAAGTAGCTTCAAGGCAGCATGAATGGAGCTTTCAGAATGGGAAAGCAAGGCTAGTTCCATCAGGCCCCCATTTCCGCTGGCACACGCAGCATACATCCCTGGGCTTTCTAACAAGTCCAAAGAGACACAGGTTACCCAGTGGTTACTTCGTTGAATCAACTCCTCGAAGCAGGGTGTTCTGCATCTAGCGAACTGCCTCAACCAAGGAAAGCCCCAGCTAGGCCTCCGGGCCCGTGGCTCTTCAAAAGCCTGCAGTGTTATCCGAGGAACTGGGCTTTAGTTGCAGTCGGAACGCAAGCCCACATTCTCCTGGAGGCAGGGTGACTTCAGACAGGGGGTCCCAGATGGAATACGAAGCCGAGTGTTTTCTCAGTGCAGCGCAGACTAGGGCAATGAGTCAGACTTGCACGGCACGTTGGCCCTGCTAGAACGGTGTTCGTGGACCTGTGGGAATGCTGGGGAAGTCAAGCTGTCCCAAGAAAGAGTGCAGTCTGTTGCCCTACACTCGGCATACACAGAGTGGCTCCGAAGGGCTACGGGCCTGGATGTGGCTTAGCAGGCCCATGGGGGCCTGAGGGTACTCAGTGTCCTTGCAGGGAATAGGGTGCCCACGCCAGGCTCCTAGAGGTCCTGCAGAGCGTACTGACGTTAAAATGATGCAGGGCAGTGGCTACGGCCTCCTGGAAACTGCTGCACGCCTCCGCTTCTGCATGGCAATTCAGGGCCTTACCGCGAGGCAAGTGCTCTCGCTGAGGGTCCCGTTAGCGCCACAGCATGGGAGGATGCTGACTTTCTCCTCCAGCAGAGTGACTTCAGGTACGAGGTCCTCGAAGAATTCTAAGCAGAGTGTTTTCTCACGGCAGCTCAGACGGGGGCCGTGACGAACACTTCCATGGCAGGTCGCACTGCCTAGAAATGTGGTCCTGAGGCTGCTCCAGGGCTCTGGAAATGTAGCTCTCCTTAAGGAACGTGCAGGGTGTTGCCCATCACTCGGCATGCACAGAGGGCCTCTGAGGGACCTACCTTTGGGCCTCCATGTTGCTCACAGGCCCACAGGGGTCTGGAGGCACTCAGGGATCCTGGAGGGAAAATGATGCACACCCGAGGGGCCTAAGAGTCCTGGAAAGGGTACTTCCTTTAAAATAGAGCAGAACAGAGGCTTCCCTGGTGGTGCACTGGTGGACAATCTGCCTGCCAATGCAGGGGACACGGGTTCGAGCTCTGGTCTGGGAGGAATCTACATGCCACGGGGCAACTGGGCCCGTGAGCCACAACTACTGAGCCTGCGCCTCTGGAGCCTGTGCTCCGCAACAAGAGAGGCTGAGATACTGAGAGGCCTACGCACCGCATGAAGAGTGGCCCCCACTTACCGTAACTGGAGAGAGCCCTAGCACAGAAACGAAGACCCAATATAGCAATCAATCAATCCATCCATCAATCAATCTTAAAACAACAATAAAAAATATAAAAACTAAAATAAAATACAGCAGAACAGCGACTAATACCTCATGGAAACAGCTGCATGCCGCCCTTTCTGCGCGGTTACTCAGGGACTTACCTCGAGGTCAGTACTCACGTTGAGTTTCCCTTTAGCTCCAGAGCGTGGCACGATGAGCTCCACCCCGGCCATCGAAGCATCCGGCTAGCTAGACAAAACTCATTGTCTTCCCAGAGCCATGTATACAGTGGCCAGTGGCCTGTCAACAGCAGTCAATTTCAAGTAGCTTCAAGGCAGCATGAATGGAGCTTTCAGAATGGGAAAGCAAGGCTAGTTCCATCAGGCCCCCATTTCCGCTGGCACACGCAGCATACATCCCTGGGCTTTCTAACAAGTCCAAAGAGACACAGGTTACCCAGTGGTTACTTCGTTGAATCAACTCCTCGAAGCAGGGTGTTCTGCATCTAGCGAACTGCCTCAACCAAGGAAAGCCCCAGCTAGGCCTCCGGGCCCGTGGCTCTTCAAAAGCCTGCAGTGTTATCCGAGGAACTGGGCTTTAGTTGCAGTCGGAACGCAAGCCGACATTCTCCTGCAGGCAGGGTGACTTCAGACAGGGGGTCCCAGATGGAATACGAAGCCGAGTGTTTTCTCAGTGCAGCGCAGACTAGGGCAATGAGTCAGACTTGCACGGCACGTTGGCCCTGCTAGAACGGTGTTCGTGGACCTGTGGGAATGCTGGGGAAGTCAAGCTGTCCCAAGAAAGAGTGCAGTCTGTTGCCCTACACTCGGCATACACAGAGTGGCTCCGAAGGGCTACGGGCCTGGATGTGGCTTAGCAGGCCCATGGGGGCCTGAGGGTACTCAGTGTCCTTGCAGGGAATAGGGTGCCCACGCCAGGCTCCTAGAGGTCCTGCAGAGCGTACTGACGTTAAAATGATGCAGGGCAGTGGCTAACGGCCTCCTGGAAACTGCTGCACGCCTCCGCTTCTGCATGGCAATTCAGGGCCTTACCGCGAGGCAAGTGCTCTCGCTGAGGGTCCCGTTAGCGCCACAGCATGGGAGGATGCTGACTTTCTCCTCCAGCAGAGTGACTTCAGGTACGAGGTCCTCGAAGAATTCTAAGCAGAGTGTTTTCTCACGGCAGCTCAGACGGGGGCCGTGACGAACACTTCCATGGCAGGTCGCACTGCCTAGAAATGTGGTCCTGAGGCTGCTCCAGGGCTCTGGAAATGTAGCTCTCCTTAAGGAACGTGCAGGGTGTTGCCCATCACTCGGCATGCACAGAGGGCCTCTGAGGGACCTACCTTTGGGCCTCCATGTTGCTCACAGGCCCACAGGGGTCTGGAGGCACTCAGGGATCCTGGAGGGAAAATGATGCACACCCGAGGGGCCTAAGAGTCCTGGAAAGGGTACTTCCTTTAAAATAGAGCAGAACAGAGGCTTCCCTGGTGGTGCACTGGTGGACAATCTGCCTGCCAATGCAGGGGACACGGGTTCGAGCTCTGGTCTGGGAGGAATCCACATGCCACGGGGCAACTGGGCCCGTGAGCCACAACTACTGAGCCTGCGCCTCTGGAGCCTGTGCTCCGCAACAAGAGAGGCTGAGATACTGAGAGGCCTACGCACCGCGATGAAGAGTGGCCCCCACTTACCGTAACTGGAGAGAGCCCTAGCACAGAAACGAAGACCCAATATAGCAATCAATCAATCCATCCATCAATCAATCTTAAAACAACAATAAAAAATATAAAAACTAAAATAAAATACAGCAGAACAGCGACTAATACCTCATGGAAACAGCTGCATGCCGCCCTTTCTGCGCGGTTACTCAGGGACTTACCTCGAGGTCAGTACTCACGTTGAGTTTCCCTTTAGCTCCAGAGCGTGGCACGATGAGCTCCACCCCGGCCATCGAAGCATCCGGCTAGCTAGACAAAACTCATTGTCTTCCCAGAGCCATGTATACAGTGGCCAGTGGCCTGTCAACAGCAGTCAATTTCAAGTAGCTTCAAGGCAGCATGAATGGAGCTTTCAGAATGGGAAAGCAAGGCTAGTTCCATCAGGCCCCCATTTCCGCTGGCACACGCAGCATACATCCCTGGGCTTTCTAACAAGTCCAAAGAGACACAGGTTACCCAGTGGTTACTTCGTTGAATCAACTCCTCGAAGCAGGGTGTTCTGCATCTAGCGAACTGCCTCAACCAAGGAAAGCCCCAGCTAGGCCTCCGGGCCCGTGGCTCTTCAAAAGCCTGCAGTGTTATCCGAGGAACTGGGCTTTAGTTGCAGTCGGAACGCAAGCCCACATTCTCCTGCAGGCAGGGTGACTTCAGACAGGGGGTCCCAGATGGAATACGAAGCCGAGTGTTTTCTCAGTGCAGCGCAGACTAGGGCAATGAGTCAGACTTGCACGGCACGTTGGCCCTGCTAGAACGGTGTTCGTGGACCTGTGGGAATGCTGGGGAAGTCAAGCTGTCCCAAGAAAGAGTGCAGTCTGTTGCCCTACACTCGGCATACACAGAGTGGCTCCGAAGGGCTACGGGCCTGGATGTGGCTTAGCAGGCCCATGGGGGCCTGAGGGTACTCAGTGTCCTTGCAGGGAATAGGGTGCCCACGCCAGGCTCCTAGAGGTCCTGCAGAGCGTACTGACGTTAAAATGATGCAGGGCAGTGGCTACGGCCTCCTGGAAACTGCTGCACGCCTCCGCTTCTGCATGGCAATTCAGGGCCTTACCGCGAGGCAAGTGCTCTCGCTGAGGGTCCCGTTAGCGCCACAGCATGGGAGGATGCTGACTTTCTCCTCCAGCAGAGTGACTTCAGGTACGAGGTCCTCGAAGAATTCTAAGCAGAGTGTTTTCTCACGGCAGCTCAGACGGGGGCCGTGACGAACACTTCCATGGCAGGTCGCACTGCCTAGAAATGTGGTCCTGAGGCTGCTCCAGGGCTCTGGAAATGTAGCTCTCCTTAAGGAACGTGCAGGGTGTTGCCCATCACTCGGCATGCACAGAGGGCCTCTGAGGGACCTACCTTTGGGCCTCCATGTTGCTCACAGGCCCACAGGGGTCTGGAGGCACTCAGGGATCCTGGAGGGAAAATGATGCACACCCGAGGGGCCTAAGAGTCCTGGAAAGGGTACTTCCTTTAAAATAGAGCAGAACAGAGGCTTCCCTGGTGGTGCACTGGTGGACAATCTGCCTGCCAATGCAGGGGACACGGGTTCGAGCTCTGGTCTGGGAGGAATCCACATGCCACGGGGCAACTGGGCCCGTGAGCCACAACTACTGAGCCTGCGCCTCTGGAGCCTGTGCTCCGCAACAAGAGAGGCTGAGATACTGAGAGGCCTACGCACCGCGATGAAGAGTGGCCCCCACTTACCGTAACTGGAGAGAGCCCTAGCACAGAAACGAAGACCCAATATAGCAATCAATCAATCAATCCATCAATCAATCTTAAAACAACAATAAAAAATATAAAAACTAAAATAAAATACAGCAGAACAGCGACTAATACCTCATGGAAACAGCTGCATGCCGCCCTTTCTGCGCGGTTACTCAGGGACTTACCTCGAGGTCAGTACTCACGTTGAGTTTCCCTTTAGCTCCAGAGCGTGGCACGATGAGCTCCACCCCGGCCATCGAAGCATCCGGCTAGCTAGACAAAACTCATTGTCTTCCCAGAGCCATGTATACAGTGGCCAGTGGCCTGTCAACAGCAGTCAATTTCAAGTAGCTTCAAGGCAGCATGAATGGAGCTTTCAGAATGGGAAAGCAAGGCTAGTTCCATCAGGCCCCCATTTCCGCTGGCACACGCAGCATACATCCCTGGGCTTTCTAACAAGTCCAAAGAGACACAGGTTACCCAGTGGTTACTTCGTTGAATCAACTCCTCGAAGCAGGGTGTTCTGCATCTAGCGAACTGCCTCAACCAAGGAAAGCCCCAGCTAGGCCTCCGGGCCCGTGGCTCTTCAAAAGCCTGCAGTGTTATCCGAGGAACTGGGCTTTAGTTGCAGTCGGAACGCAAGCCCACATTCTCCTGGAGGCAGGGTGACTTCAGACAGGGGGTCCCAGATGGAATACGAAGCCGAGCGTTTTCTCAGTGCAGCGCAGACTAGGGCAATGAGTCAGACTTGCACGGCACGTTGGCCCTGCTAGAACGGTGTTCGTGGACCTGTGGGAATGCTGGGGAAGTCAAGCTGTCCCAAGAAAGAGTGCAGTCTGTTGCCCTACACTCGGCATACACAGAGTGGCTCCGAAGGGCTACGGGCCTGGATGTGGCTTAGCAGGCCCATGGGGGCCTGAGGGTACTCAGTGTCCTTGCAGGGAATAGGGTGCCCACGCCAGGCTCCTAGAGGTCCTGCAGAGCGTACTGACGTTAAAATGATGCAGGGCAGTGGCTACGGCCTCCTGGAAACTGCTGCACGCCTCCGCTTCTGCATGGCAATTCAGGGCCTTACCGCGAGGCAAGTGCTCTCGCTGAGGGTCCCGTTAGCGCCACAGCATGGGAGGATGCTGACTTTCTCCTCCAGCAGAGTGACTTCAGGTACGAGGTCCTCGAAGAATTCTAAGCAGAGAGTTTTCTCACGGCAGCTCAGACGGGGGCCGTGACGAACACTTCCATGGCAGGTCGCACTGCCTAGAAATGTGGTCCTGAGGTTGCTCCAGGGCTCTGGAAATGTAGCTCTCCTTAAGGAACGTGCAGGGTGTTGCCCATCACTCGGCATGCACAGAGGGCCTCTGAGGGACCTACCTTTGGGCCTCCATGTTGCTCACAGGCCCACAGGGGTCTGGAGGCACTCAGGGATCCTGGAGGGAAAATGATGCACACCCGAGGGGCCTAAGAGTCCTGGAAAGGGTACTTCCTTTAAAATAGAGCAGAACAGAGGCTTCCCTGGTGGTGCACTGGTGGACAATCTGCCTGCCAATGCAGGGGACACGGGTTCGAGCTCTGGTCTGGGAGGAATCCACATGCCACGGGGCAACTGGGCCCGTGAGCCACAACTACTGAGCCTGCGCCTCTGGAGCCTGTGCTCCGCAACAAGAGAGGCTGAGATACTGAGAGGCCTACGCACCGCGATGAAGAGTGGCCCCCACTTACCGTAACTGGAGAGAGCCCTAGCACAGAAACGAAGACCCAATATAGCAATCAATCAATCAATCCATCAATCAATCTTAAAACAACAATAAAAAATATAAAAACTAAAATAAAATACAGCACAACAGCGACTAATACCTCATGGAAACAGCTGCATGCCGCCCTTTCTGCGCGGTTACTCAGGGACTTACCTCGAGGTCAGTACTCACGTTGAGTTTCCCTTTAGCTCCAGAGCGTGGCACGATGAGCTCCACCCCGGCCATTGAAGCATCCGGCTAGCTAGACAAAACTCATTGTCTTCCCAGAGCCATGTATACAGTGGCCAGTGGCCTGTCAACAGCAGTCAATTTCAAGTAGCTTCAAGGCAGCATGAATGGAGCTTTCAGAATGGGAAAGCAAGGCTAGTTCCATCAGGCCCCCATTTCCGCTGGCACACGCAGCATACATCCCTGGGCTTTCTAACAAGTCCAAAGAGACACAGGTTACCCAGTGGTTACTTCGTTGAATCAACTCGTCGAAGCAGGGTGTTCTGCATCTAGCGAACTGCCTCAACCAAGGAAAGCCCCAGCTAGGCCTCCGGGCCCGTGGCTCTTCAAAAGCCTGCAGTGTTATCCGAGGAACTGGGCTTTAGTTGCAGTCGGAACGCAAGCCGACATTCTCCTGCAGGCAGGGTGACTTCAGACAGGGGGTCCCAGATGGAATACGAAGCCGAGTGTTTTCTCAGTGCAGCGCAGACTAGGGCAATGAGTCAGACTTGCACGGCACGTTGGCCCTGCTAGAACGGTGTTCGTGGACCTGTGGGAATGCTGGGGAAGTCAAGCTGTCCCAAGAAAGAGTGCAGTCTGTTGCCCTACACTCGGCATACACAGAGTGGCTCCGAAGGGCTACGGGCCTGGATGTGGCTTAGCAGGCCCATGGGGGCCTGAGGGTACTCAGTGTCCTTGCAGGGAATAGGGTGCCCACGCCAGGCTCCTAGAGGTCCTGCAGAGCGTACTGACGTTAAAATGATGCAGGGCAGTGGCTACGGCCTCATGGAAACTGCTGCACGCCTCCGCTTCTGCATGGCAATTCAGGGCCTTACCGCGAGGCAAGTGCTCTCGCTGAGGGTCCCGTTAGCGCCACAGCATGGGAGGATGCTGACTTTCTCCTCCAGCAGAGTGACTTCAGGTACGAGGTCCTCGAAGAATTCTAAGCAGAGTGTTTTCTCACGGCAGCTCAGACGGGGGCCGTGACGAACACTTCCATGGCAGGTCGCACTGCCTAGAAATGTGGTCCTGAGGCTGCTCCAGGGCTCTGGAAATGTAGCTCTCCTTAAGGAACGTGCAGGGTGTTGCCCATCACTCGGCATGCACAGAGGGCCTCTGAGGGACCTACCTTTGGGCCTCCATGTTGCTCACAGGCCCACAGGGGTCTGGAGGCACTCAGGGATCCTGGAGGGAAAATGATGCACACCCGAGGGGCCTAAGAGTCCTGGAAAGGGTACTTCCTTTAAAATAGAGCAGAACAGAGGCTTCCCTGGTGGTGCACTGGTGGACAATCTGCCTGCCAATGCAGGGGACACGGGTTCGAGCTCTGGTCTGGGAGGAATCCACATGCCACGGGGCAACTGGGCCCGTGAGCCACAACTACTGAGCCTGCGCCTCTGGAGCCTGTGCTCCGCAACAAGAGAGGCTGAGATACTGAGAGGCCTACGCACCGCGATGAAGAGTGGCCCCCACTTACCGTAACTGGAGAGAGCCCTAGCACAGAAACGAAGACCCAATATAGCAATCAATCAATCAATCCATCAATCAATCTTAAAACAACAATAAAAAATATAAAAACTAAAATAAAATACAGCAGAACAGCGACTAATACCTCATGGAAACAGCTGCATGCCGCCCTTTCTGCGCGGTTACTCAGGGACTTACCTCGAGGTCAGTACTCACGTTGAGTTTCCCTTTAGCTCCAGAGCGTGGCACGATGAGCTCCACCCCGGCCATCGAAGCATCCGGCTAGCTAGACAAAACTCATTGTCTTCCCAGAGCCATGTATACAGTGGCCAGTGGCCTGTCAACAGCAGTCAATTTCAAGTAGCTTCAAGGCAGCATGAATGGAGCTTTCAGAATGGGAAAGCAAGGCTAGTTCCATCAGGCCCCCATTTCCGCTGGCACACGCAGCATACATCCCTGGGCTTTCTAACAAGTCCAAAGAGACACAGGTTACCCAGTGGTTACTTCGTTGAATCAACTCCTCGAAGCAGGGTGTTCTGCATCTAGCGAACTGCCTCAACCAAGGAAAGCCCCAGCTAGGCCTCCGGGCCCGTGGCTCTTCAAAAGCCTGCAGTGTTATCCGAGGAACTGGGCTTTAGTTGCAGTCGGAACGCAAGCCCACATTCTCCTGCAGGCAGGGTGACTTCAGACAGGGGGTCCCAGATGGAATACGAAGCCGAGTGTTTTCTCAGTGCAGCGCAGACTAGGGCAATGAGTCAGACTTGCACGGCACGTTGGCCCTGCTAGAACGGTGTTCGTGGACCTGTGGGAATGCTGGGGAAGTCAAGCTGTCCCAAGAAAGAGTGCAGTCTGTTGCCCTACACTCGGCATACACAGAGTGGCTCCGAAGGGCTACGGGCCTGGATGTGGCTTAGCAGGCCCATGGGGGCCTGAGGGTACTCAGTGTCCTTGCAGGGAATAGGGTGCCCACGCCAGGCTCCTAGAGGTCCTGCAGAGCGTACTGACGTTAAAATGATGCAGGGCAGTGGCTACGGCCTCCTGGAAACTGCTGCACGCCTCCGCTTCTGCATGGCAATTCAGGGCCTTACCGCGAGGCAAGTGCTCTCGCTGAGGGTCCCGTTAGCGCCACAGCATGGGAGGATGCTGACTTTCTCCTCCAGCAGAGTGACTTCAGGTACGAGGTCCTCGAAGAATTCTAAGCAGAGAGTTTTCTCACGGCAGCTCAGACGGGGGCCGTGACGAACACTTCCATGGCAGGTCGCACTGCCTAGAAATGTGGTCCTGAGGCTGCTCCAGGGCTCTGGAAATGTAGCTCTCCTTAAGGAACGTGCAGGGTGTTGCCCATCACTCGGCATGCACAGAGGGCCTCTGAGGGACCTACCTTTGGGCCTCCATGTTGCTCACAGGCCCACAGGGGTCTGGAGGCACTCAGGGATCCTGGAGGGAAAATGATGCACACCCGAGAGGCCTAAGAGTCCTGGAAAGGGTACTTCCTTTAAAATAGAGCAGAACAGAGGCTTCCCTGGTGGTGCACTGGTGGACAATCTGCCTGCCAATGCAGGGGACACGGGTTCGAGCTCTGGTCTGGGAGGAATCCACATGCCACGGGGCAACTGGGCCCGTGAGCCACAACTACTGAGCCTGCGCCTCTGGAGCCTGTGCTCCGCAACAAGAGAGGCTGAGATACTGAGAGGCCTACGCACCGCGATGAAGAGTGGCCCCCACTTACCGTAACTGGAGAGAGCCCTAGCACAGAAACGAAGACCCAATATAGCAATCAATCAATCAATCCATCAATCAATCTTAAAACAACAATAAAATATATAAAAACTAAAATAAAATACAGCAGAACAGCGACTAATACCTCATGGAAACAGCTGCATGCCGCCCTTTCTGCGCGGTTACTCAGGGACTTACCTCGAGGTCAGTACTCACGTTGAGTTTCCCTTTAGCTCCAGAGCGTGGCACGATGAGCTCCACCCCGGCCATCGAAGCATCCGGCTAGCTAGACAAAACTCATTGTCTTCCCAGAGCCATGTATACAGTGGCCAGTGGCCTGTCAACAGCAGTCAATTTCAAGTAGCTTCAAGGCAGCATGAATGGAGCTTTCAGAATGGGAAAGCAAGGCTAGTTCCATCAGGCCCCCATTTCCGCTGGCACACGCAGCATACATCCCTGGGCTTTCTAACAAGTCCAAAGAGACACAGGTTACCCAGTGGTTACTTCGTTGAATCAACTCGTCGAAGCAGGGTGTTCTGCATCTAGCGAACTGCCTCAACCAAGGAAAGCCCCAGCTAGGCCTCCGGGCCCGTGGCTCTTCAAAAGCCTGCAGTGTTATCCGAGGAACTGGGCTTTAGTTGCAGTCGGAACGCAAGCCCACATTCTCCTGCAGGCAGGGTGACTTCAGACAGGGGGTCCCAGATGGAATACGAAGCCGAGTGTTTTCTCAGTGCAGCGCAGACTAGGGCAATGAGTCAGACTTGCACGGCACGTTGGCCCTGCTAGAACGGTGTTCGTGGACCTGTGGGAATGCTGGGGAAGTCAAGCTGTCCCAAGAAAGAGTGCAGTCTGTTGCCCTACACTCGGCATACACAGAGTGGCTCCGAAGGGCTACGGGCCTGGATGTGGCTTAGCAGGCCCATGGGGGCCTGAGGGTACTCAGTGTCCTTGCAGGGAATAGGGTGCCCACGCCAGGCTCCTAGAGGTCCTGCAGAGCGTACTGACGTTAAAATGATGCAGGGCAGTGGCTACGGCCTCCTGGAAACTGCTGCACGCCTCCGCTTCTGCATGGCAATTCAGGGCCTTACCGCGAGGCAAGTGCTCTCGCTGAGGGTCCCGTTAGCGCCACAGCATGGGAGGATGCTGACTTTCTCCTCCAGCAGAGTGACTTCAGGTACGAGGTCCTCGAAGAATTCTAAGCAGAGAGTTTTCTCACGGCAGCTCAGACGGGGGCCATGACGAACACTTCCATGGCAGGTCGCACTGCCTAGAAATGTGGTCCTGAGGTTGCTCCAGGGCTCTGGAAATGTAGCTCTCCTTAAGGAACGTGCAGGGTGTTGCCCATCACTCGGCATGCACAGAGGGCCTCTGAGGGACCTACCTTTGGGCCTCCATGTTGCTCACAGGCCCACAGGGGTCTGGAGGCACTCAGGGATCCTGGAGGGAAAATGATGCACACCCGAGGGGCCTAAGAGTCCTGGAAAGGGTACTTCCTTTAAAATAGAGCAGAACAGAGGCTTCCCTGGTGGTGCACTGGTTGACAATCTGCCTGCCAATGCAGGGGACACGGGTTCGAGCTCTGGTCTGGGAGGAATCCACATGCCACGGGGCAACTGGGCCCGTGAGCCACAACTACTGAGCCTGCGCCTCTGGAGCCTGTGCTCCGCAACAAGAGAGGCTGAGATACTGAGAGGCCTACGCACCGCGATGAAGAGTGGCCCCCACTTACCGTAACTGGAGAGAGCCCTAGCACAGAAACGAAGACCCAATATAGCAATCAATCAATCAATCCATCAATCAATCTTAAAACAACAATAAAAAATATAAAAACTAAAATAAAATACAGCACAACAGCGACTAATACCTCATGGAAACAGCTGCATGCCGCCCTTTCTGCGCGGTTACTCAGGGACTTACCTCGAGGTCAGTACTCACGTTGAGTTTCCCTTTAGCTCCAGAGCGTGGCACGATGAGCTCCACCCCGGCCATCGAAGCATCCGGCTAGCTAGACAAAACTCATTGTCTTCCCAGAGCCATGTATACAGTGGCCAGTGGCCTGTCAACAGCAGTCAATTTCAAGTAGCTTCAAGGCAGCATGAATGGAGCTTTCAGAATGGGAAAGCAAGGCTAGTTCCATCAGGCCCCCATTTCCACTTGCACACGCAGCATACATCCCTGTGCTTTCTAACAAGTCCAAAGAGACACAGGTTACCCAGTGGTTACTTCGTTGAATCAACTCCTCGAAGCAGGGTGTTCTGCATCTAGCGAACTGCCTCAACCAAGGAAAGCCCCAGCTAGGCCTCCGGGCCCGTGGCTCTTCAAAAGCCTGCAGTGTTATCCGAGGAACTGGGCTTTAGTTGCAGTCGGAACGCAAGCCCACATTCTCCTGCAGGCAGGGTGACTTCAGACAGGGGGTCCCAGATGGAATACGAAGCCGAGTGTTTTCTCAGTGCAGCGCAGACTAGGGCAATGAGTCAGACTTGCACGGCACGTTGGCCCTGCTAGAACGGTGTTCGTGGACCTGTGGGAATGCTGGGGAAGTCAAGCTGTCCCAAGAAAGAGTGCAGTCTGTTGCCCTACACTCGGCATACACAGAGTGGCTCCGAAGGGCTACGGGCCTGGATGTGGCTTAGCAGGCCCATGGGGGCCTGAGGGTACTCAGTGTCCTTGCAGGGAATAGGGTGCCCACGCCAGGCTCCTAGAGGTCCTGCAGAGCGTACTGACTTTAAAATGATGCAGGGCAGTGGCTACGGCCTCCTGGAAACTGCTGCACGCCTCCGCTTCTGCATGGCAATTCAGGGCCTTACCGCGAGGCAAGTGCTCTCGCTGAGGGTCCCGTTAGCGCCACAGCATGGGAGGATGCTGACTTTCTCCTCCAGCAGAGTGACTTCAGGTACGAGGTCCTCGAAGAATTCTAAGCAGAGAGTTTTCTCACGGCAGCTCAGACGGGGGCCGTGACGAACACTTCCATGGCAGGTCGCACTGCCTAGAAATGTGGTCCTGAGGTTGCTCCAGGGCTCTGGAAATGTAGCTCTCCTTAAGGAACGTGCAGGGTGTTGCCCATCACTCGGCATGCACAGAGGGCCTCTGAGGGACCTACCTTTGGGCCTCCATGTTGCTCACAGGCCCACAGGGGTCTGGAGGCACTCAGGGATCCTGGAGGGAAAATGATGCACACCCGAGGGGCCTAAGAGTCCTGGAAAGGGTACTTCCTTTAAAATAGAGCAGAACAGAGGCTTCCCTGGTGGTGCACTGGTGGACAATCTGCCTGCCAATGCAGGGGACACGGGTTCGAGCTCTGGTCTGGGAGGAATCCACATGCCACGGGGCAACTGGGCCCGTGAGCCACAACTACTGAGCCTGCGCCTCTGGAGCCTGTGCTCCGCAACAAGAGAGGCTGAGATACTGAGAGGCCTACGCACCGCGATGAAGAGTGGCCCCCACTTACCGTAACTGGAGAGAGCCCTAGCACAGAAACGAAGACCCAATATAGCAATCAATCAATCAATCCATCAATCAATCTTAAAACAACAATAAAAAATATAAAAACTAAAATAAAATACAGCAGAACAGCGACTAATACCTCATGGAAACAGCTGCATGCCGCCCTTTCTGCGCGGTTACTCAGGGACTTACCTCGAGGTCAGTACTCACGTTGAGTTTCCCTTTAGCTCCAGAGCGTGGCACGATGAGCTCCACCCCGGCCATCGAAGCATCCGGCTAGCTAGACAAAACTCATTGTCTTCCCAGAGCCATGTATACAGTGGCCAGTGGCCTGTCAACAGCAGTCAATTTCAAGTAGCTTCAAGGCAGCATGAATGGAGCTTTCAGAATGGGAAAGCAAGGCTAGTTCCATCAGGCCCCCATTTCCGCTGGCACACGCAGCATACATCCCTGGGCTTTCTAACAAGTCCAAAGAGACACAGGTTACCCAGTGGTTACTTCGTTGAATCAACTCCTCGAAGCAGGGTGTTCTGCATCTAGCGAACTGCCTCAACCAAGGAAAGCCCCAGCTAGGCCTCCGGGCCCGTGGCTCTTCAAAAGCCTGCAGTGTTATCCGAGGAACTGGGCTTTAGTTGCAGTCGGAACGCAAGCCCACATTCTCCTGCAGGCAGGGTGACTTCAGACAGGGGGTCCCAGATGGAATACGAAGCCGAGTGTTTTCTCAGTGCAACGCAGACTAGGGCAATGAGTCAGACTTGCACGGCACGTTGGCCCTGCTAGAACGGTGTTCGTGGACCTGTGGGAATGCTGGGGAAGTCAAGCTGTCCCAAGAAAGAGTGCAGTCTGTTGCCCTACACTCGGCATACACAGAGTGGCTCCGAAGGGCTACGGGCCTGGATGTGGCTTAGCAGGCCCATGGGGGCCTGAGGGTACTCAGTGTCCTTGCAGGGAATAGGGTGCCCACGCCAGGCTCCTAGAGGTCCTGCAGAGCGTACTGACGTTAAAATGATGCAGGGCAGTGGCTACGGCCTCCTGGAAACTGCTGCACGCCTCCGCTTCTGCATGGCAATTCAGGGCCTTACCGCGAGGCAAGTGCTCTCGCTGAGGGTCCCGTTAGCGCCACAGCATGGGAGGATGCTGACTTTCTCCTCCAGCAGAGTGACTTCAGGTACGAGGTCCTCGAAGAATTCTAAGCAGAGTGTTTTCTCACGGCAGCTCAGACGGGGGCCGTGACGAACACTTCCATGGCAGGTCGCACTGCCTAGAAATGTGGTCCTGAGGCTGCTCCAGGGCTCTGGAAATGTAGCTCTCCTTAAGGAACGTGCAGGGTGTTGCCCATCACTCGGCATGCACAGAGGGCCTCTGAGGGACCTACCTTTGGGCCTCCATGTTGCTCACAGGCCCACAGGGGTCTGGAGGCACTCAGGGATCCTGGAGGGAAAATGATGCACACCCGAGGGGCCTAAGAGTCCTGGAAAGGGTACTTCCTTTAAAATAGAGCAGAACAGAGGCTTCCCTGGTGGTGCACTGGTTGACAATCTGCCTGCCAATGCAGGGGACACGGGTTCGAGCTCTGGTCTGGGAGGAATCCACATGCCACGGGGCAACTGGGCCCGTGAGCCACAACTACTGAGCCTGCGCCTCTGGAGCCTGTGCTCCGCAACAAGAGAGGCTGAGATACTGAGAGGCCTACGCACCGCGATGAAGAGTGGCCCCCACTTACCGTAACTGGAGAGAGCCCTAGCACAGAAACGAAGACCCAATATAGCAATCAATCAATCAATCCATCAATCAATCTTAAAACAACAATAAAAAATATAAAAACTAAAATAAAATACAGCAGAACAGCGACTAATACCTCATGGAAACAGCTGCATGCCGCCCTTTCTGCGCGGTTACTCAGGGACTTACCTCGAGGTCAGTACTCACGTTGAGTTTCCCTTTAGCTCCAGAGCGTGGCACGATGAGCTCCACCCCGGCCATCGAAGCATCCGGCTAGCTAGACAAAACTCATTGTCTTCCCAGAGCCATGTATACAGTGGCCAGTGGCCTGTCAACAGCAGTCAATTTCAAGTAGCTTCAAGGCAGCATGAATGGAGCTTTCAGAATGGGAAAGCAAGGCTAGTTCCATCAGGCCCCCATTTCCGCTGGCACACGCAGCATACATCCCTGGGCTTTCTAACAAGTCCAAAGAGACACAGGTTACCCAGTGGTTACTTCGTTGAATCAACTCCTCGAAGCAGGGTGTTCTGCATCTAGCGAACTGCCTCAACCAAGGAAAGCCCCAGCTAGGCCTCCGGGCCCGTGGCTCTTCAAAAGCCTGCAGTGTTATCCGAGGAACTGGGCTTTAGTTGCAGTCGGAACGCAAGCCCACATTCTCCTGCAGGCAGGGTGACTTCAGACAGGGGGTCCCAGATGGAATACGAAGCCGAGTGTTTTCTCAGTGCAGCGCAGACTAGGGCAATGAGTCAGACTTGCACGGCACGTTGGCCCTGCTAGAACGGTGTTCGTGGACCTGTGGGAATGCTGGGGAAGTCAAGCTGTCCCAAGAAAGAGTGCAGTCTGTTGCCCTACACTCGGCATACACAGAGTGGCTCCGAAGGGCTACGGGCCTGGATGTGGCTTAGCAGGCCCATGGGGGCCTGAGGGTACTCAGTGTCCTTGCAGGGAATAGGGTGCCCACGCCAGGCTCCTAGAGGTCCTGCAGAGCGTACTGACGTTAAAATGATGCAGGGCAGTGGCTACGGCCTCCTGGAAACTGCTGCACGCCTCCGCTTCTGCATGGCAATTCAGGGCCTTACCGCGAGGCAAGTGCTCTCGCTGAGGGTCCCGTTAGCGCCACAGCATGGGAGGATGCTGACTTTCTCCTCCAGCAGAGTGACTTCAGGTACGAGGTCCTCGAAGAATTCTAAGCAGAGAGTTTTCTCACGGCAGCTCAGACGGGGGCCGTGACGAACACTTCCATGGCAGGTCGCACTGCCTAGAAATGTGGTCCTGAGGTTGCTCCAGGGCTCTGGAAATGTAGCTCTCCTTAAGGAACGTGCAGGGTGTTGCCCATCACTCGGCATGCACAGAGGGCCTCTGAGGGACCTACCTTTGGGCCTCCATGTTGCTCACAGGCCCACAGGGGTCTGGAGGCACTCAGGGATCCTGGAGGGAAAATGATGCACACCCGAGGGGCCTAAGAGTCCTGGAAAGGGTACTTCCTTTAAAATAGAGCAGAACAGAGGCTTCCCTGGTGGTGCACTGGTGGACAATCTGCCTGCCAATGCAGGGGACACGGGTTCGAGCTCTGGTCTGGGAGGAATCCACATGCCACGGGGCAACTGGGCCCGTGAGCCACAACTACTGAGCCTGCGCCTCTGGAGCCTGTGCTCCGCAACAAGAGAGGCTGAGATACTGAGAGGCCTACGCACCGCGATGAAGAGTGGCCCCCACTTACCGTAACTGGAGAGAGCCCTAGCACAGAAACGAAGACCCAATATAGCAATCAATCAATCAATCCATCAATCAATCTTAAAACAACAATAAAAAATATAAAAACTAAAATAAAATACAGCAGAACAGCGACTAATACCTCATGGAAACAGCTGCATGCCGCCCTTTCTGCGCGGTTACTCAGGGACTTACCTCGAGGTCAGTACTCACGTTGAGTTTCCCTTTAGCTCCAGAGCGTGGCACGATGAGCTCCACCCCGGCCATCGAAGCATCCGGCTAGCTAGACAAAACTCATTGTCTTCCCAGAGCCATGTATACAGTGGCCAGTGGCCTGTCAACAGCAGTCAATTTCAAGTAGCTTCAAGGCAGCATGAATGGAGCTTTCAGAATGGGAAAGCAAGGCTAGTTCCATCAGGCCCCCATTTCCGCTGGCACACGCAGCATACATCCCTGGGCTTTCTAACAAGTCCAAAGAGACACAGGTTACCCAGTGGTTACTTCGTTGAATCAACTCCTCGAAGCAGGGTGTTCTGCATCTAGCGAACTGCCTCAACCAAGGAAAGCCCCAGCTAGGCCTCCGGGCCCGTGGCTCTTCAAAAGCCTGCAGTGTTATCCGAGGAACTGGGCTTTAGTTGCAGTCGGAACGCAAGCCCACATTCTCCTGCAGGCAGGGTGACTTCAGACAGGGGGTCCCAGATGGAATACGAAGCCGAGTGTTTTCTCAGTGCAACGCAGACTAGGGCAATGAGTCAGACTTGCACGGCACGTTGGCCCTGCTAGAACGGTGTTCGTGGACCTGTGGGAATGCTGGGGAAGTCAAGCTGTCCCAAGAAAGAGTGCAGTCTGTTGCCCTACACTCGGCATACACAGAGTGGCTCCGAAGGGCTACGGGCCTGGATGTGGCTTAGCAGGCCCATGGGGGCCTGAGGGTACTCAGTGTCCTTGCAGGGAATAGGGTGCCCACGCCAGGCTCCTAGAGGTCCTGCAGAGCGTACTGACGTTAAAATGATGCAGGGCAGTGGCTACGGCCTCCTGGAAACTGCTGCACGCCTCCGCTTCTGCATGGCAATTCAGGACCTTACCGCGAGGCAAGTGCTCTCGCTGAGGGTCCCGTTAGCGCCACAGCATGGGAGGATGCTGACTTTCTCCTCCAGCAGAGTGACTTCAGGTACGAGGTCCTCGAAGAATTCTAAGCAGAGTGTTTTCTCACGGCAGCTCAGACGGGGGCCGTGACGAACACTTCCATGGCAGGTCGCACTGCCTAGAAATGTGGTCCTGAGGCTGCTCCAGGGCTCTGGAAATGTAGCTCTCCTTAAGGAACGTGCAGGGTGTTGCCCATCACTCGGCATGCACAGAGGGCCTCTGAGGGACCTACCTTTGGGCCTCCATGTTGCTCACAGGCCCACAGGGGTCTGGAGGCACTCAGGGATCCTGGAGGGAAAATGATGCACACCCGAGGGGCCTAAGAGTCCTGGAAAGGGTACTTCCTTTAAAATAGAGCAGAACAGAGGCTTCCCTGGTGGTGCACTGGTTGACAATCTGCCTGCCAATGCAGGGGACACGGGTTCGAGCTCTGGTCTGGGAGGAATCCACATGCCACGGGGCAACTGGGCCCGTGAGCCACAACTACTGAGCCTGCGCCTCTGGAGCCTGTGCTCCGCAACAAGAGAGGCTGAGATACTGAGAGGCCTACGCACCGCGATGAAGAGTGGCCCCCACTTACCGTAACTGGAGAGAGCCCTAGCACAGAAACGAAGACCCAATATAGCAATCAATCAATCAATCCATCAATCAATCTTAAAACAACAATAAAAAATATAAAAACTAAAATAAAATACAGCAGAACAGCGACTAATACCTCATGGAAACAGCTGCATGCCGCCCTTTCTGCGCGGTTACTCAGGGACTTACCTCGAGGTCAGTACTCACGTTGAGTTTCCCTTTAGCTCCAGAGCGTGGCACGATGAGCTCCACCCCGGCCATCGAAGCATCCGGCTAGCTAGACAAAACTCATTGTCTTCCCAGAGCCATGTATACAGTGGCCAGTGGCCTGTCAACAGCAGTCAATTTCAAGTAGCTTCAAGGCAGCATGAATGGAGCTTTCAGAATGGGAAAGCAAGGCTAGTTCCATCAGGCCCCCATTTCCGCTGGCACACGCAGCATACATCCCTGGGCTTTCTAACAAGTCCAAAGAGACACAGGTTACCCAGTGGTTACTTCGTTGAATCAACTCCTCGAAGCAGGGTGTTCTGCATCTAGCGAACTGCCTCAACCAAGGAAAGCCCCAGCTAGGCCTCCGGGCCCGTGGCTCTTCAAAAGCCTGCAGTGTTATCCGAGGAACTGGGCTTTAGTTGCAGTCGGAACGCAAGCCCACATTCTCCTGCAGGCAGGGTGACTTCAGACAGGGGGTCCCAGATGGAATACGAAGCCGAGTGTTTTCTCAGTGCAGCGCAGACTAGGGCAATGAGTCAGACTTGCACGGCACGTTGGCCCTGCTAGAACGGTGTTCGTGGACCTGTGGGAATGCTGGGGAAGTCAAGCTGTCCCAAGAAAGAGTGCAGTCTGTTGCCCTACACTCGGCATACACAGAGTGGCTCCGAAGGGCTACGGGCCTGGATGTGGCTTAGCAGGCCCATGGGGGCCTGAGGGTACTCAGTGTCCTTGCAGGGAATAGGGTGCCCACGCCAGGCTCCTAGAGGTCCTGCAGAGCGTACTGACGTTAAAATGATGCAGGGCAGTGGCTACGGCCTCCTGGAAACTGCTGCACGCCTCCGCTTCTGCATGGCAATTCAGGGCCTTACCGCGAGGCAAGTGCTCTCGCTGAGGGTCCCGTTAGCGCCACAGCATGGGAGGATGCTGACTTTCTCCTCCAGCAGAGTGACTTCAGGTACGAGGTCCTCGAAGAATTCTAAGCAGAGTGTTTTCTCACGGCAGCTCAGACGGGGGCCGTGACGAACACTTCCATGGCAGGTCGCACTGCCTAGAAATGTGGTCCTGAGGCTGCTCCAGGGCTCTGGAAATGTAGCTCTCCTTAAGGAACGTGCAGGGTGTTGCCCATCACTCGGCATGCACAGAGGGCCTCTGAGGGACCTACCTTTGGGCCTCCATGTTGCTCACAGGCCCACAGGGGTCTGGAGGCACTCAGGGATCCTGGAGGGAAAATGATGCACACCCGAGGGGCCTAAGAGTCCTGGAAAGGGTACTTCCTTTAAAATAGAGCAGAACAGAGGCTTCCCTGGTGGTGCACTGGTTGACAATCTGCCTGCCAATGCAGGGGACACGGGTTCGAGCTCTGGTCTGGGAGGAATCCACATGCCACGGGGCAACTGGGCCCGTGAGCCACAACTACTGAGCCTGCGCCTCTGGAGCCTGTGCTCCGCAACAAGAGAGGCTGAGATACTGAGAGGCCTACGCACCGCGATGAAGAGTGGCCCCCACTTACCGTAACTGGAGAGAGCCCTAGCACAGAAACGAAGACCCAATATAGCAATCAATCAATCAATCCATCAATCAATCTTAAAACAACAATAAAAAATATAAAAACTAAAATAAAATACAGCAGAACAGCGACTAATACCTCATGGAAACAGCTGCATGCCGCCCTTTCTGCGCGGTTACTCAGGGACTTACCTCGAGGTCAGTACTCACGTTGAGTTTCCCTTTAGCTCCAGAGCGTGGCACGATGAGCTCCACCCCGGCCATCGAAGCATCCGGCTAGCTAGACAAAACTCATTGTCTTCCCAGAGCCATGTATACAGTGGCCAGTGGCCTGTCAACAGCAGTCAATTTCAAGTAGCTTCAAGGCAGCATGAATGGAGCTTTCAGAATGGGAAAGCAAGGCTAGTTCCATCAGGCCCCCATTTCCGCTGGCACACGCAGCATACATCCCTGGGCTTTCTAACAAGTCCAAAGAGACACAGGTTACCCAGTGGTTACTTCGTTGAATCAACTCCTCGAAGCAGGGTGTTCTGCATCTAGCGAACTGCCTCAACCAAGGAAAGCCCCAGCTAGGCCTCCGGGCCCGTGGCTCTTCAAAAGCCTGCAGTGTTATCCGAGGAACTGGGCTTTAGTTGCAGTCGGAACGCAAGCCCACATTCTCCTGCAGGCAGGGTGACTTCAGACAGGGGGTCCCAGATGGAATACGAAGCCGAGTGTTTTCTCAGTGCAGCGCAGACTAGGGCAATGAGTCAGACTTGCACGGCACGTTGGCCCTGCTAGAACGGTGTTCGTGGACCTGTGGGAATGCTGGGGAAGTCAAGCTGTCCCAAGAAAGAGTGCAGTCTGTTGCCCTACACTCGGCATACACAGAGTGGCTCCGAAGGGCTACGGGCCTGGATGTGGCTTAGCAGGCCCATGGGGGCCTGAGGGTACTCAGTGTCCTTGCAGGGAATAGGGTGCCCACGCCAGGCTCCTAGAGGTCCTGCAGAGCGTACTGACGTTAAAATGATGCAGGGCAGTGGCTACGGCCTCCTGGAAACTGCTGCACGCCTCCGCTTCTGCATGGCAATTCAGGGCCTTACCGCGAGGCAAGTGCTCTCGCTGAGGGTCCCGTTAGCGCCACAGCATGGGAGGATGCTGACTTTCTCCTCCAGCAGAGTGACTTCAGGTACGAGGTCCTCGAAGAATTCTAAGCAGAGTGTTTTCTCACGGCAGCTCAGACGGGGGCCGTGACGAACACTTCCATGGCAGGTCGCACTGCCTAGAAATGTGGTCCTGAGGCTGCTCCAGGGCTCTGGAAATGTAGCTCTCCTTAAGGAACGTGCAGGGTGTTGCCCATCACTCGGCATGCACAGAGGGCCTCTGAGGGACCTACCTTTGGGCCTCCATGTTGCTCACAGGCCCACAGGGGTCTGGAGGCACTCAGGGATCCTGGAGGGAAAATGATGCACACCCGAGGGGCCTAAGAGTCCTGGAAAGGGTACTTCCTTTAAAATAGAGCAGAACAGAGGCTTCCCTGGTGGTGCACTGGTTGACAATCTGCCTGCCAATGCAGGGGACACGGGTTCGAGCTCTGGTCTGGGAGGAATCCACATGCCACGGGGCAACTGGGCCCGTGAGCCACAACTACTGAGCCTGCGCCTCTGGAGCCTGTGCTCCGCAACAAGAGAGGCTGAGATACTGAGAGGCCTACGCACCGCGATGAAGAGTGGCCCCCACTTACCGTAACTGGAGAGAGCCCTAGCACAGAAACGAAGACCCAATATAGCAATCAATCAATCAATCCATCAATCAATCTTAAAACAACAATAAAAAATATAAAAACTAAAATAAAATACAGCAGAACAGCGACTAATACCTCATGGAAACAGCTGCATGCCGCCCTTTCTGCGCGGTTACTCAGGGACTTACCTCGAGGTCAGTACTCACGTTGAGTTTCCCTTTAGCTCCAGAGCGTGGCACGACGAGCTCCACCCCGGCCATCGAAGCATCCGGCTAGCTAGACAAAACTCATTGTCTTCCCAGAGCCATGTATACAGTGGCCAGTGGCCTGTCAACAGCAGTCAATTTCAAGTAGCTTCAAGGCAGCATGAATGGAGCTTTCAGAATGGGAAAGCAAGGCTAGTTCCATCAGGCCCCCATTTCCGCTGGCACACGCAGCATACATCCCTGGGCTTTCTAACAAGTCCAAAGAGACACAGGTTACCCAGTGGTTACTTCGTTGAATCAACTCCTCGAAGCAGGGTGTTCTGCATCTAGCGAACTGCCTCAACCAAGGAAAGCCCCAGCTAGGCCTCCGGGCCCGTGGCTCTTCAAAAGCCTGCAGTGTTATCCGAGGAACTGGGCTTTAGTTGCAGTCGGAACGCAAGCCCACATTCTCCTGCAGGCAGGGTGACTTCAGACAGGGGGTCCCAGATGGAATACGAAGCCGAGTGTTTTCTCAGTGCAGCGCAGACTAGGGCAATGAGTCAGACTTGCACGGCACGTTGGCCCTGCTAGAACGGTGTTCGTGGACCTGTGGGAATGCTGGGGAAGTCAAGCTGTCCCAAGAAAGAGTGCAGTCTGTTGCCCTACACTCGGCATACACAGAGTGGCTCCGAAGGGCTACGGGCCTGGATGTGGCTTAGCAGGCCCATGGGGGCCTGAGGGTACTCAGTGTCCTTGCAGGGAATAGGGTGCCCACGCCAGGCTCCTAGAGGTCCTGCAGAGCGTACTGACGTTAAAATGATGCAGGGCAGTGGCTACGGCCTCCTGGAAACTGCTGCACGCCTCCGCTTCTGCATGGCAATTCAGGGCCTTACCGCGAGGCAAGTGCTCTCGCTGAGGGTCCCGTTAGCGCCACAGCATGGGAGGATGCTGACTTTCTCCTCCAGCAGAGTGACTTCAGGTACGAGGTCCTCGAAGAATTCTAAGCAGAGTGTTTTCTCACGGCAGCTCAGACGGGGGCCGTGACGATCACTTCCATGGCAGGTCGCACTGCCTAGAAATGTGGTCCTGAGGCTGCTCCAGGGCTCTGGAAATGTAGCTCTCCTTAAGGAACGTGCAGGGTGTTGCCCATCACTCGGCATGCACAGAGGGCCTCTGAGGGACCTACCTTTGGGCCTCCATGTTGCTCACAGGCCCACAGGGGTCTGGAGGCACTCAGGGATCCTGGAGGGAAAATGATGCACACCCGAGGGGCCTAAGAGTCCTGGAAAGGGTACTTCCTTTAAAATAGAGCAGAACAGAGGCTTCCCTGGTGGTGCACTGGTTGACAATCTGCCTGCCAATGCAGGGGACACGGGTTCGAGCTCTGGTCTGGGAGGAATCCACATGCCACGGGGCAACTGGGCCCGTGAGCCACAACTACTGAGCCTGCGCCTCTGGAGCCTGTGCTCCGCAACAAGAGAGGCTGAGATACTGAGAGGCCTACGCACCGCGATGAAGAGTGGCCCCCACTTACCGTAACTGGAGAGAGCCCTAGCACAGAAACGAAGACCCAATATAGCAATCAATCAATCAATCCATCAATCAATCTTAAAACAACAATAAAAAATATAAAAACTAAAATAAAATACAGCAGAACAGCGACTAATACCTCATGGAAACAGCTGCATGCCGCCCTTTCTGCGCGGTTACTCAGGGACTTACCTCGAGGTCAGTACTCACGTTGAGTTTCCCTTTAGCTCCAGAGCGTGGCACGACGAGCTCCACCCCGGCCATCGAAGCATCCGGCTAGCTAGACAAAACTCATTGTCTTCCCAGAGCCATGTATACAGTGGCCAGTGGCCTGTCAACAGCAGTCAATTTCAAGTAGCTTCAAGGCAGCATGAATGGAGCTTTCAGAATGGGAAAGCAAGGCTAGTTCCATCAGGCCCCCATTTCCGCTGGCACACGCAGCATACATCCCTGGGCTTTCTAACAAGTCCAAAGAGACACAGGTTACCCAGTGGTTACTTCGTTGAATCAACTCCTCGAAGCAGGGTGTTCTGCATCTAGCGAACTGCCTCAACCAAGGAAAGCCCCAGCTAGGCCTCCGGGCCCGTGGCTCTTCAAAAGCCTGCAGTGTTATCCGAGGAACTGGGCTTTAGTTGCAGTCGGAACGCAAGCCCACATTCTCCTGCAGGCAGGGTGACTTCAGACAGGGGGTCCCAGATGGAATACGAAGCCGAGTGTTTTCTCAGTGCAGCGCAGACTAGGGCAATGAGTCAGACTTGCACGGCACGTTGGCCCTGCTAGAACGGTGTTCGTGGACCTGTGGGAATGCTGGGGAAGTCAAGCTGTCCCAAGAAAGAGTGCAGTCTGTTGCCCTACACTCGGCATACACAGAGTGGCTCCGAAGGGCTACGGGCCTGGATGTGGCTTAGCAGGCCCATGGGGGCCTGAGGGTACTCAGTGTCCTTGCAGGGAATAGGGTGCCCACGCCAGGCTCCTAGAGGTCCTGCAGAGCGTACTGACGTTAAAATGATGCAGGGCAGTGGCTACGGCCTCCTGGAAACTGCTGCACGCCTCCGCTTCTGCATGGCAATTCAGGGCCTTACCGCGAGGCAAGTGCTCTCGCTGAGGGTCCCGTTAGCGCCACAGCATGGGAGGATGCTGACTTTCTCCTCCAGCAGAGTGACTTCAGGTACGAGGTCCTCGAAGAATTCTAAGCAGAGTGTTTTCTCACGGCAGCTCAGACGGGGGCCGTGACGAACACTTCCATGGCAGGTCGCACTGCCTAGAAATGTGGTCCTGAGGCTGCTCCAGGGCTCTGGAAATGTAGCTCTCCTTAAGGAACGTGCAGGGTGTTGCCCATCACTCGGCATGCACAGAGGGCCTCTGAGGGACCTACCTTTGGGCCTCCATGTTGCTCACAGGCCCACAGGGGTCTGGAGGCACTCAGGGATCCTGGAGGGAAAATGATGCACACCCGAGGGGCCTAAGAGTCCTGGAAAGGGTACTTCCTTTAAAATAGAGCAGAACAGAGGCTTCCCTGGTGGTGCACTGGTGGACAATCTGCCTGCCAATGCAGGGGACACGGGTTCGAGCTCTGGTCTGGGAGGAATCCACATGCCACGGGGCAACTGGGCCCGTGAGCCACAACTACTGAGCCTGCGCCTCTGGAGCCTGTGCTCCGCAACAAGAGAGGCTGAGATACTGAGAGGCCTACGCACCGCGATGAAGAGTGGCCCCCACTTACCGTAACTGGAGAGAGCCCTAGCACAGAAACGAAGACCCAATATAGCAATCAATCAATCAATCCATCAATCAATCTTAAAACAACAATAAAAAATATAAAAACTAAAATAAAATACAGCAGAACAGCGACTAATACCTCATGGAAACAGCTGCATGCCGCCCTTTCTGCGCGGTTACTCAGGGACTTACCTCGAGGTCAGTACTCACGTTGAGTTTCCCTTTAGCTCCAGAGCGTGGCACGATGAGCTCCACCCCGGCCATCGAAGCATCCGGCTAGCTAGACAAAACTCATTGTCTTCCCAGAGCCATGTATACAGTGGCCAGTGGCCTGTCAACAGCAGTCAATTTCAAGTAGCTTCAAGGCAGCATGAATGGAGCTTTCAGAATGGGAAAGCAAGGCTAGTTCCATCAGGCCCCCATTTCCGCTGGCACACGCAGCATACATCCCTGGGCTTTCTAACAAGTCCAAAGAGACACAGGTTACCCAGTGGTTACTTCGTTGAATCAACTCCTCGAAGCAGGGTGTTCTGCATCTAGCGAACTGCCTCAACCAAGGAAAGCCCCAGCTAGGCCTCCGGGCCCGTGGCTCTTCAAAAGCCTGCAGTGTTATCCGAGGAACTGGGCTTTAGTTGCAGTCGGAACGCAAGCCCACATTCTCCTGCAGGCAGGGTGACTTCAGACAGGGGGTCCCAGATGGAATACGAAGCCGAGTGTTTTCTCAGTGCAGCGCAGACTAGGGCAATGAGTCAGACTTGCACGGCACGTTGGCCCTGCTAGAACGGTGTTCGTGGACCTGTGGGAATGCTGGGGAAGTCAAGCTGTCCCAAGAAAGAGTGCAGTCTGTTGCCCTACACTCGGCATACACAGAGTGGCTCCGAAGGGCTACGGGCCTGGATGTGGCTTAGCAGGCCCATGGGGGCCTGAGGGTACTCAGTGTCCTTGCAGGGAATAGGGTGCCCACGCCAGGCTCCTAGAGGTCCTGCAGAGCGTACTGACGTTAAAATGATGCAGGGCAGTGGCTACGGCCTCCTGGAAACTGCTGCACGCCTCCGCTTCTGCATGGCAATTCAGGGCCTTACCGCGAGGCAAGTGCTCTCGCTGAGGGTCCCGTTAGCGCCACAGCATGGGAGGATGCTGACTTTCTCCTCCAGCAGAGTGACTTCAGGTACGAGGTCCTCGAAGAATTCTAAGCAGAGTGTTTTCTCACGGCAGCTCAGACGGGGGCCGTGACGAACACTTCCATGGCAGGTCGCACTGCCTAGAAATGTGGTCCTGAGGCTGCTCCAGGGCTCTGGAAATGTAGCTCTCCTTAAGGAACGTGCAGGGTGTTGCCCATCACTCGGCATGCACAGAGGGCCTCTGAGGGACCTACCTTTGGGCCTCCATGTTGCTCACAGGCCCACAGGGGTCTGGAGGCACTCAGGGATCCTGGAGGGAAAATGATGCACACCCGAGGGGCCTAAGAGTCCTGGAAAGGGTACTTCCTTTAAAATAGAGCAGAACAGAGGCTTCCCTGGTGGTGCACTGGTTGACAATCTGCCTGCCAATGCAGGGGACACGGGTTCGAGCTCTGGTCTGGGAGGAATCCACATGCCACGGGGCAACTGGGCCCGTGAGCCACAACTACTGAGCCTGCGCCTCTGGAGCCTGTGCTCCGCAACAAGAGAGGCTGAGATACTGAGAGGCCTACGCACCGCGATGAAGAGTGGCCCCCACTTACCGTAACTGGAGAGAGCCCTAGCACAGAAACGAAGACCCAATATAGCAATCAATCAATCAATCCATCAATCAATCTTAAAACAACAATAAAAAATATAAAAACTAAAATAAAATACAGCAGAACAGCGACTAATACCTCATGGAAACAGCTGCATGCCGCCCTTTCTGCGCGGTTACTCAGGGACTTACCTCGAGGTCAGTACTCACGTTGAGTTTCCCTTTAGCTCCAGAGCGTGGCACGATGAGCTCCACCCCGGCCATCGAAGCATCCGGCTAGCTAGACAAAACTCATTGTCTTCCCAGAGCCATGTATACAGTGGCCAGTGGCCTGTCAACAGCAGTCAATTTCAAGTAGCTTCAAGGCAGCATGAATGGAGCTTTCAGAATGGGAAAGCAAGGCTAGTTCCATCAGGCCCCCATTTCCGCTGGCACACGCAGCATATATCCCTGGGCTTTCTAACAAGTCCAAAGAGACACAGGTTACCCAGTGGTTACTTCGTTGAATCAACTCGTCGAAGCAGGGTGTTCTGCATCTAGCGAACTGCCTCAACCAAGGAAAGCCCCAGCTAGGCCTCCGGGCCCGTGGCTCTTCAAAAGCCTGCAGTGTTATCCGAGGAACTGGGCTTTAGTTGCAGTCGGAACGCAAGCCGACATTCTCCTGCAGGCAGGGTGACTTCAGACAGGGGGTCCCAGATGGAATACGAAGCCGAGTGTTTTCTCAGTGCAGCGCAGACTAGGGCAATGAGTCAGACTTGCACGGCACGTTGGCCCTGCTAGAACGGTGTTCGTGGACCTGTGGGAATGCTGGGGAAGTCAAGCTGTCCCAAGAAAGAGTGCAGTCTGTTGCCCTACACTCGGCATACACAGAGTGGCTCCGAAGGGCTACGGGCCTGGATGTGGCTTAGCAGGCCCATGGGGGCCTGAGGGTACTCAGTGTCCTTGCAGGGAATAGGGTGCCCACGCCAGGCTCCTAGAGGTCCTGCAGAGCGTACTGACGTTAAAATAATGCAGGGCAGTGGCTACGGCCTCCTGGAAACTGCTGCACGCCTCCGCTTCTGCATGGCAATTCAGGGCCTTACCGCGAGGCAAGTGCTCTCGCTGAGGGTCCCGTTAGCGCCACAGCATGGGAGGATGCTGACTTTCTCCTCCAGCAGAGTGACTTCAGGTACGAGGTCCTCGAAGAATTCTAAGCAGAGTGTTTTCTCACGGCAGCTCAGACGGGGGCCGTGACGAACACTTCCATGGCAGGTCGCACTGCCTAGAAATGTGGTCCTGAGGCTGCTCCAGGGCTCTGGAAATGTAGCTCTCCTTAAGGAACGTGCAGGGTGTTGCCCATCACTCGGCATGCACAGAGGGCCTCTGAGGGACCTACCTTTGGGCCTCCATGTTGCTCACAGGCCCACAGGGGTCTGGAGGCACTCAGGGATCCTGGAGGGAAAATGATGCACACCCGAGGGGCCTAAGAGTCCTGGAAAGGGTACTTCCTTTAAAATAGAGCAGAACAGAGGCTTCCCTGGTGGTGCACTGGTGGACAATCTGCCTGCCAATGCAGGGGACACGGGTTCGAGCTCTGGTCTGGGAGGAATCCACATGCCACGGGGCAACTGGGCCCGTGAGCCACAACTACTGAGCCTGCGCCTCTGGAGCCTGTGCTCCGCAACAAGAGAGGCTGAGATACTGAGAGGCCTACGCACCGCGATGAAGAGTGGCCCCCACTTACCGTAACTGGAGAGAGCCCTAGCACAGAAACGAAGACCCAATATAGCAATCAATCAATCAATCCATCAATCAATCTTAAAACAACAATAAAAAATATAAAAACTAAAATAAAATACAGCAGAACAGCGACTAATACCTCATGGAAACAGCTGCATGCCGCCCTTTCTGCGCGGTTACTCAGGGACTTACCTCGAGGTCAGTACTCACGTTGAGTTTCCCTTTAGCTCCAGAGCGTGGCACGATGAGCTCCACCCCGGCCATCGAAGCATCCGGCTAGCTAGACAAAACTCATTGTCTTCCCAGAGCCATGTATACAGTGGCCAGTGGCCTGTCAACAGCAGTCAATTTCAAGTAGCTTCAAGGCAGCATGAATGGAGCTTTCAGAATGGGAAAGCAAGGCTAGTTCCATCAGGCCCCCATTTCCACTTGCACACGCAGCATACATCCCTGTGCTTTCTAACAAGTCCAAAGAGACACAGGTTACCCAGTGGTTACTTCGTTGAATCAACTCCTCGAAGCAGGGTGTTCTGCATCTAGCGAACTGCCTCAACCAAGGAAAGCCCCAGCTAGGCCTCCGGGCCCGTGGCTCTTCAAAAGCCTGCAGTGTTATCCGAGGAACTGGGCTTTAGTTGCAGTCGGAACGCAAGCCCACATTCTCCTGGAGGCAGGGTGACTTCAGACAGGGGGTCCCAGATGGAATACGAAGCCGAGTGTTTTCTCAGTGCAGCGCAGACTAGGGCAATGAGTCAGACTTGCACGGCATGTTGGCCCTGCTAGAACGGTGTTCGTGGACCTGTGGGAATGCTGGGGAAGTCAAGCTGTCCCAAGAAAGAGTGCAGTCTGTTGCCCTACACTCGGCATACACAGAGTGGCTCCGAAGGGCTACGGGCCTGGATGTGGCTTAGCAGGCCCATGGGGGCCTGAGGGTACTCAGTGTCCTTGCAGGGAATAGGGTGCCCACGCCAGGCTCCTAGAGGTCCTGCAGAGCGTACTGACGTTAAAATGATGCAGGGCAGTGGCTACGGCCTCCTGGAAACTGCTGCACGCCTCCGCTTCTGCATGGCAATTCAGGGCCTTACCGCGAGGCAAGTGCTCTCGCTGAGGGTCCCGTTAGCGCCACAGCATGGGAGGATGCTGACTTTCTCCTCCAGCAGAGTGACTTCAGGTACGAGGTCCTCGAAGAATTCTAAGCAGAGTGTTTTCTCACGGCAGCTCAGACGGGGGCCGTGACGAACACTTCCATGGCAGGTCGCACTGCCTAGAAATGTGGTCCTGAGGCTGCTCCAGGGCTCTGGAAATGTAGCTCTCCTTAAGGAACGTGCAGGGTGTTGCCCATCACTCGGCATGCACAGAGGGCCTCTGAGGGACCTACCTTTGGGCCTCCATGTTGCTCACAGGCCCACAGGGGTCTGGAGGCACTCAGGGATCCTGGAGGGAAAATGATGCACACCCGAGGGGCCTAAGAGTCCTGGAAAGGGTACTTCCTTTAAAATAGAGCAGAACAGAGGCTTCCCTGGTGGTGCACTGGTTGACAATCTGCCTGCCAATGCAGGGGACACGGGTTCGAGCTCTGGTCTGGGAGGAATCCACATGCCACGGGGCAACTGGGCCCGTGAGCCACAACTACTGAGCCTGCGCCTCTGGAGCCTGTGCTCCGCAACAAGAGAGGCTGAGATACTGAGAGGCCTACGCACCGCGATGAAGAGTGGCCCCCACTTACCGTAACTGGAGAGAGCCCTAGCACAGAAACGAAGACCCAATATAGCAATCAATCAATCAATCCATCAATCAATCTTAAAACAACAATAAAAAATATAAAAACTAAAATAAAATACAGCAGAACAGCGACTAATACCTCATGGAAACAGCTGCATGCCGCCCTTTCTGCGCGGTTACTCAGGGACTTACCTCGAGGTCAGTACTCACGTTGAGTTTCCCTTTAGCTCCAGAGCGTGGCACGATGAGCTCCACCCCGGCCATCGAAGCATCCGGCTAGCTAGACAAAACTCATTGTCTTCCCAGAGCCATGTATACAGTGGCCAGTGGCCTGTCAACAGCAGTCAATTTCAAGTAGCTTCAAGGCAGCATGAATGGAGCTTTCAGAATGGGAAAGCAAGGCTAGTTCCATCAGGCCCCCATTTCCGCTGGCACACGCAGCATACATCCCTGGGCTTTCTAACAAGTCCAAAGAGACACAGGTTACCCAGTGGTTACTTCGTTGAATCAACTCCTCGAAGCAGGGTGTTCTGCATCTAGCGAACTGCCTCAACCAAGGAAAGCCCCAGCTAGGCCTCCGGGCCCGTGGCTCTTCAAAAGCCTGCAGTGTTATCCGAGGAACTGGGCTTTAGTTGCAGTCGGAACGCAAGCCGACATTCTCCTGCAGGCAGGGTGACTTCAGACAGGGGGTCCCAGATGGAATACGAAGCCGAGTGTTTTCTCAGTGCAGCGCAGACTAGGACAATGAGTCAGACTTGCACGGCATGTTGGCCCTGCTAGAACGGTGTTCGTGGACCTGTGGGAATGCTGGGGAAGTCAAGCTGTCCCAAGAAAGAGTGCAGTCTGTTGCCCTACACTCGGCATACACAGAGTGGCTCCGAAGGGCTACGGGCCTGGATGTGGCTTAGCAGGCCCATGGGGGCCTGAGGGTACTCAGTGTCCTTGCAGGGAATAGGGTGCCCACGCCAGGCTCCTAGAGGTCCTGCAGAGCGTACTGACGTTAAAATAATGCAGAGCAGTGGCTACGGCCTCCTGGAAACTGCTGCACGCCTCCGCTTCTGCATGGCAATTCAGGGCCTTACCGCGAGGCAAGTGCTCTCGCTGAGGGTCCCGTTAGCGCCACAGCATGGGAGGATGCTGACTTTCTCCTCCAGCAGAGTGACTTCAGGTACGAGGTCCTCGAAGAATTCTAAGCAGAGTGTTTTCTCACGGCAGCTCAGACGGGGGCCGTGACGAACACTTCCATGGCAGGTCGCACTGCCTAGAAATGTGGTCCTGAGGCTGCTCCAGGGCTCTGGAAATGTAGCTCTCCTTAAGGAACGTGCAGGGTGTTGCCCATCACTCGGCATGCACAGAGGGCCTCTGAGGGACCTACCTTTGGGCCTCCATGTTGCTCACAGGCCCACAGGGGTCTGGAGGCACTCAGGGATCCTGGAGGGAAAATGATGCACACCCGAGGGGCCTAAGAGTCCTGGAAAGGGTACTTCCTTTAAAATAGAGCAGAACAGAGGCTTCCCTGGTGGTGCACTGGTTGACAATCTGCCTGCCAATGCAGGGGACACGGGTTCGAGCTCTGGTCTGGGAGGAATCCACATGCCACGGGGCAACTGGGCCCGTGAGCCACAACTACTGAGCCTGCGCCTCTGGAGCCTGTGCTCCGCAACAAGAGAGGCTGAGATACTGAGAGGCCTACGCACCGCGATGAAGAGTGGCCCCCACTTACCGTAACTGGAGAGAGCCCTAGCACAGAAACGAAGACCCAATATAGCAATCAATCAATCAATCCATCAATCAATCTTAAAACAACAATAAAAAATATAAAAACTAAAATAAAATACAGCAGAACAGCGACTAATACCTCATGGAAACAGCTGCATGCCGCCCTTTCTGCGCGGTTACTCAGGGACTTACCTCGAGGTCAGTACTCACGTTGAGTTTCCCTTTAGCTCCAGAGCGTGGCACGATGAGCTCCACCCCGGCCATCGAAGCATCCGGCTAGCTAGACAAAACTCACTGTCTTCCCAGAGCCATGCATACAGAGGCTAGTGGCCTGTCAACAGCAGTCAATTTCAAGTAGCTTCAAGGCAGCATGAATGGAGCTTTCAGAATGGGAAAGCAAGGCTAGATCCATCAGGCCCCCATTTCCGCTTGCACACGCAGCATACATCCCTGGGCTTTCTAACAAGTCCAAAGAGACACAGGTTACCCAGTGGTTACTTCGTTGAATCAACTCCTCGAAGCAGGGTGTTCTGCATCTAGCGAACTGCCTCAACCAAGGAAAGCCCCAGCTAGGCCTCCGGGCCCGTGGCTCTTCAAAAGCCTGCAGTGTTATCCGAGGAACTGGGCTTTAGTTGCAGTCGGAACGCAAGCCGACATTCTCCTGCAGGCAGGGTGACTTCAGACAGGGGGTCCCAGATGGAATACGAAGCCGAGTGTTTTCTCAGTGCAGCGCAGACTAGGGCAATGAGTCAGACTTGCACGGCATGTTGGCCCTGCTAGAACGGTGTTCGTGGACCTGTGGGAATGCTGGGGAAGTCAAGCTGTCCCAAGAAAGAGTGCAGTCTGTTGCCCTACACTCGGCATACACAGAGTGGCTCCGAAGGGCTACGGGCCTGGATGTGGCTTAGCAGGCCCATGGGGGCCTGAGGGTACTCAGTGTCCTTGCAGGGAATAGGGTGCCCACGCCAGGCTCCTAGAGGTCCTGCAGAGCGTACTGACGTTAAAATGATGCAGAGCAGTGGCTACGGCCTCCTGGAAACTGCTGCACGCCTCCGCTTCTGCATGGCAATTCAGGGCCTTACCGCGAGGCAAGTGCTCTCGCTGAGGGTCCCGTTAGCGCCACAGCATGGGAGGATGCTGACTTTCTCCTCCAGCAGAGTGACTTCAGGTACGAGGTCCTCGAAGAATTCTAAGCAGAGTGTTTTCTCACGGCAGCTCAGACGGGGGCCGTGACGAACACTTCCATGGCAGGTCGCACTGCCTAGAAATGTGGTCCTGAGGCTGCTCCAGGGCTCTGGAAATGTAGCTCTCCTTAAGGAACGTGCAGGGTGTTGCCCATCACTCGGCATGCACAGAGGGCCTCTGAGGGACCTACCTTTGGGCCTCCATGTTGCTCACAGGCCCACAGGGGTCTGGAGGCACTCAGGGATCCTGGAGGGAAAATGATGCACACCCGAGGGGCCTAAGAGTCCTGGAAAGGGTACTTCCTTTAAAATAGAGCAGAACAGAGGCTTCCCTGGTGGTGCACTGGTGGACAATCTGCCTGCCAATGCAGGGGACACGGGTTCGAGCTCTGGTCTGGGAGGAATCCACATGCCACGGGGCAACTGGGCCCGTGAGCCACAACTACTGAGCCTGCGCCTCTGGAGCCTGTGCTCCGCAACAAGAGAGGCTGAGATACTGAGAGGCCTACGCACCGCGATGAAGAGTGGCCCCCACTTACCGTAACTGGAGAGAGCCCTAGCACAGAAACGAAGACCCAATATAGCAATCAATCAATCAATCCATCAATCAATCTTAAAACAACAATAAAAAATATAAAAACTAAAATAAAATACAGCAGAACAGCGACTAATACCTCATGGAAACAGCTGCATGCCGCCCTTTCTGCGCGGTTACTCAGGGACTTACCTCGAGGTCAGTACTCACGTTGAGTTTCCCTTTAGCTCCAGAGCGTGGCACGATGAGCTCCACCCCGGCCATCGAAGCATCCGGCTAGCTAGACAAAACTCATTGTCTTCCCAGAGCCATGTATACAGTGGCCAGTGGCCTGTCAACAGCAGTCAATTTCAAGTAGCTTCAAGGCAGCATGAATGGAGCTTTCAGAATGGGAAAGCAAGGCTAGTTCCATCAGGCCCCCATTTCCGCTGGCACACGCAGCATACATCCCTGGGCTTTCTAACAAGTCCAAAGAGACACAGGTTACCCAGTGGTTACTTCGTTGAATCAACTCCTCGAAGCAGGGTGTTCTGCATCTAGCGAACTGCCTCAACCAAGGAAAGCCCCAGCTAGGCCTCCGGGCCCGTGGCTCTTCAAAAGCCTGCAGTGTTATCCGAGGAACTGGGCTTCAGTTGCAGTCGGAACGCAAGCCCACATTCTCCTGGAGGCAGGGTGACTTCAGACAGGGGGTCCCAGATGGAATACGAAGCCGAGTGTTTTCTCAGTGCAGCGCAGACTAGGGCAATGAGTCAGACTTGCACGGCACGTTGGCCCTGCTAGAACGGTGTTCGTGGACCTGTGGGAATGCTGGGGAAGTCAAGCTGTCCCAAGAAAGAGTGCAGTCTGTTGCCCTACACTCGGCATACACAGAGTGGCTCCGAAGGGCTACGGGCCTGGATGTGGCTTAGCAGGCCCATGGGGGCCTGAGGGTACTCAGTGTCCTTGCAGGGAATAGGGTGCCCACGCCAGGCTCCTAGAGGTCCTGCAGAGCGTACTGACGTTAAAATAATGCAGGGCAGTGGCTACGGCCTCCTGGAAACTGCTGCACGCCTCCGCTTCTGCATGGCAATTCAGGGCCTTACCGCGAGGCAAGTGCTCTCGCTGAGGGTCCCGTTAGCGCCACAGCATGGGAGGATGCTGACTTTCTCCTCCAGCAGAGTGACTTCAGGTACGAGGTCCTCGAAGAATTCTAAGCAGAGTGTTTTCTCACGGCAGCTCAGACGGGGGCCGTGACGAACACTTCCATGGCAGGTCGCACTGCCTAGAAATGTGGTCCTGAGGCTGCTCCAGGGCTCTGGAAATGTAGCTCTCCTTAAGGAACGTGCAGGGTGTTGCCCATCACTCGGCATGCACAGAGGGCCTCTGAGGGACCTACCTTTGGGCCTCCATGTTGCTCACAGGCCCACAGGGGTCTGGAGGCACTCAGGGATCCTGGAGGGAAAATGATGCACACCCGAGGGGCCTAAGAGTCCTGGAAAGGGTACTTCCTTTAAAATAGAGCAGAACAGAGGCTTCCCTGGTGGTGCACTGGTTGACAATCTGCCTGCCAATGCAGGGGACACGGGTTCGAGCTCTGGTCTGGGAGGAATCCACATGCCACGGGGCAACTGGGCCCGTGAGCCACAACTACTGAGCCTGCGCCTCTGGAGCCTGTGCTCCGCAACAAGAGAGGCTGAGATACTGAGAGGCCTACGCACCGCGATGAAGAGTGGCCCCCACTTACCGTAACTGGAGAGAGCCCTAGCACAGAAACGAAGACCCAATATAGCAATCAATCAATCAATCCATCAATCAATCTTAAAACAACAATAAAAAATATAAAAACTAAAATAAAATACAGCACAACAGCGACTAATACCTCATGGAAACAGCTGCATGCCGCCCTTTCTGCGCGGTTACTCAGGGACTTACCTCGAGGTCAGTACTCACGTTGAGTTTCCCTTTAGCTCCAGAGCGTGGCACGATGAGCTCCACCCCGGCCATCGAAGCATCCGGCTAGCTAGACAAAACTCACTGTCTTCCCAGAGCCATGCATACAGTGGCCAGTGGCCTGTCAACAGCAGTCAATTTCAAGTAGCTTCAAGGCAGCATGAATGGAGCTTTCAGAATGGGAAAGCAAGGCTAGATCCATCAGGCCCCCATTTCCGCTTGCACACGCAGCATACATCCCTGGGCTTTCTAACAAGTCCAAAGAGACACAGGTTACCCAGTGGTTACTTCGTTGAATCAACTCCTCGAAGCAGGGTGTTCTGCATCTAGCGAACTGCCTCAACCAAGGAAAGCCCCAGCTAGGCCTCCGGGCCTGTGGCTCTTCAAAAGCCTGCAGTGTTATCCGAGGAACTGGGCTTTAGTTGCAGTCGGAACGCAAGCCCACATTCTCCTGCAGGCAGGGTGACTTCAGACAGGGGGTCCCAGATGGAATACGAAGCCGAGTGTTTTCTCAGTGCAGCGCAGACTAGGGCAATGAGTCAGACTTGCACGGCATGTTGGCCCTGCTAGAACGGTGTTCATGGACCTGTGGGAATGCTGGGGAAGTCAAGCTGTCCCAAGAAAGAGTGCAGTCTGTTGCCCTACACTCGGCATACACAGAGTGGCTCCGAAGGGCTACGGGCCTGGATGTGGCTTAGCAGGCCCATGGGGGCCTGAGGGTACTCAGTGTCCTTGCAGGGAATAGGGTGCCCACGCCAGGCTCCTAGAGGTCCTGCAGAGCGTCCTGACGTTAAAATGATGCAGAGCAGTGGCTACGGCCTCATGGAAACTGCTGCACGCCTCCGCTTCTGCATGGCAATTCAGGGCCTTACCGCGAGGCAAGTGCTCTCGCTGAGGGTCCCGTTAGCGCCACAGCATGGGAGGATGCTGACTTTCTCCTCCAGCAGAGTGACTTCAGGTACGAGGTCCTCGAAGAATTCTAAGCAGAGTGTTTTCTCACGGCAGCTCAGACGGGGGCCGTGACGAACACTTCCATGGCAGGTCGCACTGCCTAGAAATGTGGTCCTGAGGCTGCTCCAGGGCTCTGGAAATGTAGCTCTCCTTAAGGAACGTGCAGGGTGTTGCCCATCACTCGGCATGCACAGAGGGCCTCTGAGGGACCTACCTTTGGGCCTCCATGTTGCTCACAGGCCCACAGGGGTCTGGAGGCACTCAGGGATCCTGGAGGGAAAATGATGCACACCCGAGGGGCCTAAGAGTCCTGGAAAGGGTACTTCCTTTAAAATAGAGCAGAACAGAGGCTTCCCTGGTGGTGCACTGGTTGACAATCTGCCTGCCAATGCAGGGGACACGGGTTCGAGCTCTGGTCTGGGAGGAATCCACATGCCACGGGGCAACTGGGCCCGTGAGCCACAACTACTGAGCCTGCGCCTCTGGAGCCTGTGCTCCGCAACAAGAGAGGCTGAGATACTGAGAGGCCTACGCACCGCGATGAAGAGTGGCCCCCACTTACCGTAACTGGAGAGAGCCCTAGCACAGAAACGAAGACCCAATATAGCAATCAATCAATCAATCCATCAATCAATCTTAAAACAACAATAAAAAATATAAAAACTAAAATAAAATACAGCAGAACAGCGACTAATACCTCATGGAAACAGCTGCATGCCGCCCTTTCTGCGCGGTTACTCAGGGACTTACCTCGAGGTCAGTACTCACGTTGAGTTTCCCTTTAGCTCCAGAGCGTGGCACGATGAGCTCCACCCCGGCCATCGAAGCATCCGGCTAGCTAGACAAAACTCATTGTCTTCCCAGAGCCATGTATACAGTGGCCAGTGGCCTGTCAACAGCAGTCAATTTCAAGTAGCTTCAAGGCAGCATGAATGGAGCTTTCAGAATGGGAAAGCAAGGCTAGTTCCATCAGGCCCCCATTTCCGCTGGCACACGCAGCATACATCCCTGGGCTTTCTAACAAGTCCAAAGAGACACAGGTTACCCAGTGGTTACTTCGTTGAATCAACTCCTCGAAGCAGGGTGTTCTGCATCTAGCGAACTGCCTCAACCAAGGAAAGCCCCAGCTAGGCCTCCGGGCCCGTGGCTCTTCAAAAGCCTGCAGTGTTATCCGAGGAACTGGGCTTTAGTTGCAGTCGGAACGCAAGCCGACATTCTCCTGCAGGCAGGGTGACTTCAGACAGGGGGTCCCAGATGGAATACGAAGCCGAGTGTTTTCTCAGTGCAGCGCAGACTAGGGCAATGAGTCAGACTTGCACGGCATGTTGGCCCTGCTAGAACGGTGTTCGTGGACCTGTGGGAATGCTGGGGAAATCAAGCTGTCCCAAGAAAGAGTGCAGTCTGTTGCCCTACACTCGGCATACACAGAGTGGCTCCGAAGGGCTACGGGCCTGGATGTGGCTTAGCAGGCCCATGGGGGCCTGAGGGTACTCAGTGTCCTTGCAGGGAATAGGGTGCCCACGCCAGGCTCCTAGAGGTCCTGCAGAGCGTACTGACGTTAAAATGATGCAGAGCAGTGGCTACGGCCTCCTGGAAACTGCTGCACGCCTCCGCTTCTGCATGGCAATTCAGGGCCTTACCACGAGGCAAGTGCTCTCGCTGAGGGTCCCGTTAGCGCCACAGCATGGGAGGATGCTGACTTTCTCCTCCAGCAGAGTGACTTCAGGTACGAGGTCCTCGAAGAATTCTAAGCAGAGTGTTTTCTCACGGCAGCTCAGACGGGGGCCGTGACGAACACTTCCATGGCAGGTCGCACTGCCTAGAAATGTGGTCCTGAGGCTGCTCCAGGGCTCTGGAAATGTAGCTCTCCTTAAGGAACGTGCAGGGTGTTGCCCATCACTCGGCATGCACAGAGGGCCTCTGAGGGACCTACCTTTGGGCCTCCATGTTGCTCACAGGCCCACAGGGGTCTGGAGGCACTCAGGGATCCTGGAGGGAAAATGATGCACACCCGAGGGGCCTAAGAGTCCTGGAAAGGGTACTTCCTTTAAAATAGAGCAGAACAGAGGCTTCCCTGGTGGTGCACTGGTGGACAATCTGCCTGCCAATGCAGGGGACACGGGTTCGAGCTCTGGTCTGGGAGGAATCCACATGCCACGGGGCAACTGGGCCCGTGAGCCACAACTACTGAGCCTGCGCCTCTGGAGCCTGTGCTCCGCAACAAGAGAGGCTGAGATACTGAGAGGCCTACGCACCGCGATGAAGAGTGGCCCCCACTTACCGTAACTGGAGAGAGCCCTAGCACAGAAACGAAGACCCAATATAGCAATCAATCAATCAATCCATCAATCAATCTTAAAACAACAATAAAAAATATAAAAACTAAAATAAAATACAGCAGAACAGCGACTAATACCTCATGGAAACAGCTGCATGCCGCCCTTTCTGCGCGGTTACTCAGGGACTTACCTCGAGGTCAGTACTCACGTTGAGTTTCCCTTTAGCTCCAGAGCGTGGCACGATGAGCTCCACCCCGGCCATCGAAGCATCCGGCTAGCTAGACAAAACTCATTGTCTTCCCAGAGCCATGTATACAGTGGCCAGTGGCCTGTCAACAGCAGTCAATTTCAAGTAGCTTCAAGGCAGCATGAATGGAGCTTTCAGAATGGGAAAGCAAGGCTAGTTCCATCAGGCCCCCATTTCCGCTGGCACACGCAGCATACATCCCTGGGCTTTCTAACAAGTCCAAAGAGACACAGGTTACCCAGTGGTTACTTCGTTGAATCAACTCCTCGAAGCAGGGTGTTCTGCATCTAGCGAACTGCCTCAACCAAAGAAAGCCCCAGCTAGGCCTCCGGGCCCGTGGCTCTTCAAAAGCCTGCAGTGTTATCCGAGGAACTGGGCTTTAGTTGCAGTCGGAACGCAAGCCCACATTCTCCTGGAGGCAGGGTGACTTCAGACAGGGGGTCCCAGATGGAATACGAAGCCGAGTGTTTTCTCAGTGCAGCGCAGACTAGGGCAATGAGTCAGACTTGCACGGCATGTTGGCCCTGCTAGAACGGTGTTCGTGGACCTGTGGGAATGCTGGGGAAGTCAAGCTGTCCCAAGAAAGAGTGCAGTCTGTTGCCCTACACTCGGCATACACAGAGTGGCTCCGAAGGGCTACGGGCCTGGATGTGGCTTAGCAGGCCCATGGGGGCCTGAGGGTACTCAGTGTCCTTGCAGGGAATAGGGTGCCCACGCCAGGCTCCTAGAGGTCCTGCAGAGCGTACTGACGTTAAAATGATGCAGGGCAGTGGCTACGGCCTCCTGGAAACTGCTGCACGCCTCCGCTTCTGCATGGCAATTCAGGGCCTTACCGCGAGGCAAGTGCTCTCGCTGAGGGTCCCGTTAGCGCCACAGCATGGGAGGATGCTGACTTTCTCCTCCAGCAGAGTGACTTCAGGTACGAGGTCCTCGAAGAATTCTAAGCAGAGTGTTTTCTCACGGCAGCTCAGACGGGGGCCGTGACGAACACTTCCATGGCAGGTCGCACTGCCTAGAAATGTGGTCCTGAGGCTGCTCCAGGGCTCTGGAAATGTAGCTCTCCTTAAGGAACGTGCAGGGTGTTGCCCATCACTCGGCATGCACAGAGGGCCTCTGAGGGACCTACCTTTGGGCCTCCATGTTGCTCACAGGCCCACAGGGGTCTGGAGGCACTCAGGGATCCTGGAGGGAAAATGATGCACACCCGAGGGGCCTAAGAGTCCTGGAAAGGGTACTTCCTTTAAAATAGAGCAGAACAGAGGCTTCCCTGGTGGTGCACTGGTGGACAATCTGCCTGCCAATGCAGGGGACACGGGTTCGAGCTCTGGTCTGGGAGGAATCCACATGCCACGGGGCAACTGGGCCCGTGAGCCACAACTACTGAGCCTGCGCCTCTGGAGCCTGTGCTCCGCAACAAGAGAGGCTGAGATACTGAGAGGCCTACGCACCGCGATGAAGAGTGGCCCCCACTTACCGTAACTGGAGAGAGCCCTAGCACAGAAACGAAGACCCAATATAGCAATCAATCAATCAATCCATCAATCAATCTTAAAACAACAATAAAAAATATAAAAACTAAAATAAAATACAGCAGAACAGCGACTAATACCTCATGGAAACAGCTGCATGCCGCCCTTTCTGCGCGGTTACTCAGGGACTTACCTCGAGGTCAGTACTCACGTTGAGTTTCCCTTTAGCTCCAGAGCGTGGCACGATGAGCTCCACCCCGGCCATCGAAGCATCCGGCTAGCTAGACAAAACTCATTGTCTTCCCAGAGCCATGTATACAGTGGCCAGTGGCCTGTCAACAGCAGTCAATTTCAAGTAGCTTCAAGGCAGCATGAATGGAGCTTTCAGAATGGGAAAGCAAGGCTAGTTCCATCAGGCCCCCATTTCCGCTGGCACACGCAGCATACATCCCTGGGCTTTCTAACAAGTCCAAAGAGACACAGGTTACCCAGTGGTTACTTCGTTGAATCAACTCCTCGAAGCAGGGTGTTCTGCATCTAGCGAACTGCCTCAACCAAGGAAAGCCCCAGCTAGGCCTCCGGGCCCGTGGCTCTTCAAAAGCCTGCAGTGTTATCCGAGGAACTGGGCTTTAGTTGCAGTCGGAACGCAAGCCGACATTCTCCTGCAGGCAGGGTGACTTCAGACAGGGGGTCCCAGATGGAATACGAAGCCGAGTGTTTTCTCAGTGCAGCGCAGACTAGGGCAATGAGTCAGACTTGCACGGCATGTTGGCCCTGCTAGAACGGTGTTCGTGGACCTGTGGGAATGCTGGGGAAGTCAAGCTGTCCCAAGAAAGAGTGCAGTCTGTTGCCCTACACTCGGCATACACAGAGTGGCTCCGAAGGGCTACGGGCCTGGATGTGGCTTAGCAGGCCCATGGGGGCCTGAGGGTACTCAGTGTCCTTGCAGGGAATAGGGTGCCCACGCCAGGCTCCTAGAGGTCCTGCAGAGCGTACTGACGTTAAAATGATGCAGAGCAGTGGCTACGGCCTCCTGGAAACTGCTGCACGCCTCCGCTTCTGCATGGCAATTCAGGGCCTTACCGCGAGGCAAGTGCTCTCGCTGAGGGTCCCGTTAGCGCCACAGCATGGGAGGATGCTGACTTTCTCCTCCAGCAGAGTGACTTCAGGTACGAGGTCCTCGAAGAATTCTAAGCAGAGTGTTTTCTCACGGCAGCTCAGACGGGGGCCGTGACGAACACTTCCATGGCAGGTCGCACTGCCTAGAAATGTGGTCCTGAGGCTGCTCCAGGGCTCTGGAAATGTAGCTCTCCTTAAGGAACGTGCAGGGTGTTGCCCATCACTCGGCATGCACAGAGGGCCTCTGAGGGACCTACCTTTGGGCCTCCATGTTGCTCACAGGCCCACAGGGGTCTGGAGGCACTCAGGGATCCTGGAGGGAAAATGATGCACACCCGAGGGGCCTAAGAGTCCTGGAAAGGGTACTTCCTTTAAAATAGAGCAGAACAGAGGCTTCCCTGGTGGTGCACTGGTGGACAATCTGCCTGCCAATGCAGGGGACACGGGTTCGAGCTCTGGTCTGGGAGGAATCCACATGCCACGGGGCAACTGGGCCCGTGAGCCACAACTACTGAGCCTGCGCCTCTGGAGCCTGTGCTCCGCAACAAGAGAGGCTGAGATACTGAGAGGCCTACGCACCGCGATGAAGAGTGGCCCCCACTTACCGTAACTGGAGAGAGCCCTAGCACAGAAACGAAGACCCAATATAGCAATCAATCAATCAATCCATCAATCAATCTTAAAACAACAATAAAAAATATAAAAACTAAAATAAAATACAGCAGAACAGCGACTAATACCTCATGGAAACAGCTGCATGCCGCCCTTTCTGCGCGGTTACTCAGGGACTTACCTCGAGGTCAGTACTCACGTTGAGTTTCCCTTTAGCTCCAGAGCGTGGCACGATGAGCTCCACCCCGGCCATCGAAGCATCCGGCTAGCTAGACAAAACTCATTGTCTTCCCAGAGCCATGTATACAGTGGCCAGTGGCCTGTCAACAGCAGTCAATTTCAAGTAGCTTCAAGGCAGCATGAATGGAGCTTTCAGAATGGGAAAGCAAGGCTAGTTCCATCAGGCCCCCATTTCCGCTGGCACACGCAGCATACATCCCTGGGCTTTCTAACAAGTCCAAAGAGACACAGGTTACCCAGTGGTTACTTCGTTGAATCAACTCCTCGAAGCAGGGTGTTCTGCATCTAGCGAACTGCCTCAACCAAGGAAAGCCCCAGCTAGGCCTCCGGGCCCGTGGCTCTTCAAAAGCCTGCAGTGTTATCCGAGGAACTGGGCTTTAGTTGCAGTCGGAACGCAAGCCCACATTCTCCTGCAGGCAGGGTGACTTCAGACAGGGGGTCCCAGATGGAATACGAAGCCGAGTGTTTTCTCAGTGCAGCGCAGACTAGGGCAATGAGTCAGACTTGCACGGCATGTTGGCCCTGCTAGAACGGTGTTCGTGGACCTGTGGGAATGCTGGGGAAATCAAGCTGTCCCAAGAAAGAGTGCAGTCTGTTGCCCTACACTCGGCATACACAGAGTGGCTCCGAAGGGCTACGGGCCTGGATGTGGCTTAGCAGGCCCATGGGGGCCTGAGGGTACTCAGTGTCCTTGCAGGGAATAGGGTGCCCACGCCAGGCTCCTAGAGGTCCTGCAGAGCGTCCTGACGTTAAAATGATGCAGAGCAGTGGCTACGGCCTCCTGGAAACTGCTGCACGCCTCCGCTTCTGCATGGCAATTCAGGGCCTTACCGCGAGGCAAGTGCTCTCGCTGAGGGTCCCGTTAGCGCCACAGCATGGGAGGATGCTGACTTTCTCCTCCAGCAGAGTGACTTCAGGTACGAGGTCCTCGAAGAATTCTAAGCAGAGTGTTTTCTCACGGCAGCTCAGACGGGGGCCGTGACGAACACTTCCATGGCAGGTCGCACTGCCTAGAAATGTGGTCCTGAGGCTGCTCCAGGGCTCTGGAAATGTAGCTCTCCTTAAGGAACGTGCAGGGTGTTGCCCATCACTCGGCATGCACAGAGGGCCTCTGAGGGACCTACCTTTGGGCCTCCATGTTGCTCACAGGCCCACAGGGGTCTGGAGGCACTCAGGGATCCTGGAGGGAAAATGATGCACACCCGAGGGGCCTAAGAGTCCTGGAAAGGGTACTTCCTTTAAAATAGAGCAGAACAGAGGCTTCCCTGGTGGTGCACTGGTGGACAATCTGCCTGCCAATGCAGGGGACACGGGTTCGAGCTCTGGTCTGGGAGGAATCCACATGCCACGGGGCAACTGGGCCCGTGAGCCACAACTACTGAGCCTGCGCCTCTGGAGCCTGTGCTCCGCAACAAGAGAGGCTGAGATACTGAGAGGCCTACGCACCGCGATGAAGAGTGGCCCCCACTTACCGTAACTGGAGAGAGCCCTAGCACAGAAACGAAGACCCAATATAGCAATCAATCAATCAATCCATCAATCAATCTTAAAACAACAATAAAAAATATAAAAACTAAAATAAAATACAGCAGAACAGCGACTAATACCTCATGGAAACAGCTGCATGCCGCCCTTTCTGCGCGGTTACTCAGGGACTTACCTCGAGGTCAGTACTCACGTTGAGTTTCCCTTTAGCTCCAGAGCGTGGCACGATGAGCTCCACCCCGGCCATCGAAGCATCCGGCTAGCTAGACAAAACTCATTGTCTTCCCAGAGCCATGTATACAGTGGCCAGTGGCCTGTCAACAGCAGTCAATTTCAAGTAGCTTCAAGGCAGCATGAATGGAGCTTTCAGAATGGGAAAGCAAGGCTAGTTCCATCAGGCCCCCATTTCCGCTGGCACACGCAGCATACATCCCTGGGCTTTCTAACAAGTCCAAAGAGACACAGGTTACCCAGTGGTTACTTCGTTGAATCAACTCCTCGAAGCAGGGTGTTCTGCATCTAGCGAACTGCCTCAACCAAGGAAAGCCCCAGCTAGGCCTCCGGGCCCGTGGCTCTTCAAAAGCCTGCAGTGTTATCCGAGGAACTGGGCTTTAGTTGCAGTCGGAACGCAAGCCGACATTCTCCTGCAGGCAGGGTGACTTCAGACAGGGGGTCCCAGATGGAATACGAAGCCGAGTGTTTTCTCAGTGCAGCGCAGACTAGGGCAATGAGTCAGACTTGCACGGCATGTTGGCCCTGCTAGAACGGTGTTCGTGGACCTGTGGGAATGCTGGGGAAATCAAGCTGTCCCAAGAAAGAGTGCAGTCTGTTGCCCTACACTCGGCATACACAGAGTGGCTCCGAAGGGCTACGGGCCTGGATGTGGCTTAGCAGGCCCATGGGGGCCTGAGGGTACTCAGTGTCCTTGCAGGGAATAGGGTGCCCACGCCAGGCTCCTAGAGGTCCTGCAGAGCGTACTGACGTTAAAATGATGCAGAGCAGTGGCTACGGCCTCCTGGAAACTGCTGCACGCCTCCGCTTCTGCATGGCAATTCAGGGCCTTACCGCGAGGCAAGTGCTCTCGCTGAGGGTCCCGTTAGCGCCACAGCATGGGAGGATGCTGACTTTCTCCTCCAGCAGAGTGACTTCAGGTACGAGGTCCTCGAAGAATTCTAAGCAGAGTGTTTTCTCACGGCAGCTCAGACGGGGGCCGTGACGAACACTTCCATGGCAGGTCGCACTGCCTAGAAATGTGGTCCTGAGGCTGCTCCAGGGCTCTGGAAATGTAGCTCTCCTTAAGGAACGTGCAGGGTGTTGCCCATCACTCGGCATGCACAGAGGGCCTCTGAGGGACCTACCTTTGGGCCTCCATGTTGCTCACAGGCCCACAGGGGTCTGGAGGCACTCAGGGATCCTGGAGGGAAAATGATGCACACCCGAGGGGCCTAAGAGTCCTGGAAAGGGTACTTCCTTTAAAATAGAGCAGAACAGAGGCTTCCCTGGTGGTGCACTGGTGGACAATCTGCCTGCCAATGCAGGGGACACGGGTTCGAGCTCTGGTCTGGGAGGAATCCACATGCCACGGGGCAACTGGGCCCGTGAGCCACAACTACTGAGCCTGCGCCTCTGGAGCCTGTGCTCCGCAACAAGAGAGGCTGAGATACTGAGAGGCCTACGCACCGCGATGAAGAGTGGCCCCCACTTACCGTAACTGGAGAGAGCCCTAGCACAGAAACGAAGACCCAATATAGCAATCAATCAATCAATCCATCAATCAATCTTAAAACAACAATAAAAAATATAAAAACTAAAATAAAATACAGCAGAACAGCGACTAATACCTCATGGAAACAGCTGCATGCCGCCCTTTCTGCGCGGTTACTCAGGGACTTACCTCGAGGTCAGTACTCACGTTGAGTTTCCCTTTAGCTCCAGAGCGTGGCACGATGAGCTCCACCCCGGCCATCGAAGCATCCGGCTAGCTAGACAAAACTCATTGTCTTCCCAGAGCCATGTATACAGTGGCCAGTGGCCTGTCAACAGCAGTCAATTTCAAGTAGCTTCAAGGCAGCATGAATGGAGCTTTCAGAATGGGAAAGCAAGGCTAGTTCCATCAGGCCCCCATTTCCGCTGGCACACGCAGCATACATCCCTGGGCTTTCTAACAAGTCCAAAGAGACACAGGTTACCCAGTGGTTACTTCGTTGAATCAACTCCTCGAAGCAGGGTGTTCTGCATCTAGCGAACTGCCTCAACCAAGGAAAGCCCCAGCTAGGCCTCCGGGCCCGTGGCTCTTCAAAAGCCTGCAGTGTTATCCGAGGAACTGGGCTTTAGTTGCAGTCGGAACGCAAGCCCACATTCTCCTGGAGGCAGGGTGACTTCAGACAGGGGGTCCCAGATGGAATACGAAGCCGAGTGTTTTCTCAGTGCAGCGCAGACTAGGGCAATGAGTCAGACTTGCACGGCATGTTGGCCCTGCTAGAACGGTGTTCGTGGACCTGTGGGAATGCTGGGGAAGTCAAGCTGTCCCAAGAAAGAGTGCAGTCTGTTGCCCTACACTCGGCATACACAGAGTGGCTCCGAAGGGCTACGGGCCTGGATGTGGCTTAGCAGGCCCATGGGGGCCTGAGGGTACTCAGTGTCCTTGCAGGGAATAGGGTGCCCACGCCAGGCTCCTAGAGGTCCTGCAGAGCGTACTGACGTTAAAATGATGCAGGGCAGTGGCTACGGCCTCCTGGAAACTGCTGCACGCCTCCGCTTCTGCATGGCAATTCAGGGCCTTACCGCGAGGCAAGTGCTCTCGCTGAGGGTCCCGTTAGCGCCACAGCATGGGAGGATGCTGACTTTCTCCTCCAGCAGAGTGACTTCAGGTACGAGGTCCTCGAAGAATTCTAAGCAGAGTGTTTTCTCACGGCAGCTCAGACGGGGGCCGTGACGAACACTTCCATGGCAGGTCGCACTGCCTAGAAATGTGGTCCTGAGGCTGCTCCAGGGCTCTGGAAATGTAGCTCTCCTTAAGGAACGTGCAGGGTGTTGCCCATCACTCGGCATGCACAGAGGGCCTCTGAGGGACCTACCTTTGGGCCTCCATGTTGCTCACAGGCCCACAGGGGTCTGGAGGCACTCAGGGATCCTGGAGGGAAAATGATGCACACCCGAGGGGCCTAAGAGTCCTGGAAAGGGTACTTCCTTTAAAATAGAGCAGAACAGAGGCTTCCCTGGTGGTGCACTGGTGGACAATCTGCCTGCCAATGCAGGGGACACGGGTTCGAGCTCTGGTCTGGGAGGAATCCACATGCCACGGGGCAACTGGGCCCGTGAGCCACAACTACTGAGCCTGCGCCTCTGGAGCCTGTGCTCCGCAACAAGAGAGGCTGAGATACTGAGAGGCCTACGCACCGCGATGAAGAGTGGCCCCCACTTACCGTAACTGGAGAGAGCCCTAGCACAGAAACGAAGACCCAATATAGCAATCAATCAATCAATCCATCAATCAATCTTAAAACAACAATAAAAAATATAAAAACTAAAATAAAATACAGCAGAACAGCGACTAATACCTCATGGAAACAGCTGCATGCCGCCCTTTCTGCGCGGTTACTCAGGGACTTACCTCGAGGTCAGTACTCACGTTGAGTTTCCCTTTAGCTCCAGAGCGTGGCACGATGAGCTCCACCCCGGCCATCGAAGCATCCGGCTAGCTAGACAAAACTCATTGTCTTCCCAGAGCCATGTATACAGTGGCCAGTGGCCTGTCAACAGCAGTCAATTTCAAGTAGCTTCAAGGCAGCATGAATGGAGCTTTCAGAATGGGAAAGCAAGGCTAGTTCCATCAGGCCCCCATTTCCGCTGGCACACGCAGCATACATCCCTGGGCTTTCTAACAAGTCCAAAGAGACACAGGTTACCCAGTGGTTACTTCGTTGAATCAACTCCTCGAAGCAGGGTGTTCTGCATCTAGCGAACTGCCTCAACCAAGGAAAGCCCCAGCTAGGCCTCCGGGCCCGTGGCTCTTCAAAAGCCTGCAGTGTTATCCGAGGAACTGGGCTTTAGTTGCAGTCGGAACGCAAGCCCACATTCTCCTGCAGGCAGGGTGACTTCAGACAGGGGGTCCCAGATGGAATACGAAGCCGAGTGTTTTCTCAGTGCAGCGCAGACTAGGGCAATGAGTCAGACTTGCACGGCATGTTGGCCCTGCTAGAACGGTGTTCGTGGACCTGTGGGAATGCTGGGGAAATCAAGCTGTCCCAAGAAAGAGTGCAGTCTGTTGCCCTACACTCGGCATACACAGAGTGGCTCCGAAGGGCTACGGGCCTGGATGTGGCTTAGCAGGCCCATGGGGGCCTGAGGGTACTCAGTGTCCTTGCAGGGAATAGGGTGCCCACGCCAGGCTCCTAGAGGTCCTGCAGAGCGTACTGACGTTAAAATGATGCAGAGCAGTGGCTACGGCCTCCTGGAAACTGCTGCACGCCTCCGCTTCTGCATGGCAATTCAGGGCCTTACCGCGAGGCAAGTGCTCTCGCTGAGGGTCCCGTTAGCGCCACAGCATGGGAGGATGCTGACTTTCTCCTCCAGCAGAGTGACTTCAGGTACGAGGTCCTCGAAGAATTCTAAGCAGAGTGTTTTCTCACGGCAGCTCAGACGGGGGCCGTGACGAACACTTCCATGGCAGGTCGCACTGCCTAGAAATGTGGTCCTGAGGCTGCTCCAGGGCTCTGGAAATGTAGCTCTCCTTAAGGAACGTGCAGGGTGTTGCCCATCACTCGGCATGCACAGAGGGCCTCTGAGGGACCTACCTTTGGGCCTCCATGTTGCTCACAGGCCCACAGGGGTCTGGAGGCACTCAGGGATCCTGGAGGGAAAATGATGCACACCCGAGGGGCCTAAGAGTCCTGGAAAGGGTACTTCCTTTAAAATAGAGCAGAACAGAGGCTTCCCTGGTGGTGCACTGGTGGACAATCTGCCTGCCAATGCAGGGGACACGGGTTCGAGCTCTGGTCTGGGAGGAATCCACATGCCACGGGGCAACTGGGCCCGTGAGCCACAACTACTGAGCCTGCGCCTCTGGAGCCTGTGCTCCGCAACAAGAGAGGCTGAGATACTGAGAGGCCTACGCACCGCGATGAAGAGTGGCCCCCACTTACCGTAACTGGAGAGAGCCCTAGCACAGAAACGAAGACCCAATATAGCAATCAATCAATCAATCCATCAATCAATCTTAAAACAACAATAAAAAATATAAAAACTAAAATAAAATACAGCAGAACAGCGACTAATACCTCATGGAAACAGCTGCATGCCGCCCTTTCTGCGCGGTTACTCAGGGACTTACCTCGAGGTCAGTACTCACGTTGAGTTTCCCTTTAGCTCCAGAGCGTGGCACGATGAGCTCCACCCCGGCCATCGAAGCATCCGGCTAGCTAGACAAAACTCATTGTCTTCCCAGAGCCATGTATACAGTGGCCAGTGGCCTGTCAACAGCAGTCAATTTCAAGTAGCTTCAAGGCAGCATGAATGGAGCTTTCAGAATGGGAAAGCAAGGCTAGTTCCATCAGGCCCCCATTTCCGCTGGCACACGCAGCATACATCCCTGGGCTTTCTAACAAGTCCAAAGAGACACAGGTTACCCAGTGGTTACTTCGTTGAATCAACTCCTCGAAGCAGGGTGTTCTGCATCTAGCGAACTGCCTCAACCAAGGAAAGCCCCAGCTAGGCCTCCGGGCCCGTGGCTCTTCAAAAGCCTGCAGTGTTATCCGAGGAACTGGGCTTTAGTTGCAGTCGGAACGCAAGCCCACATTCTCCTGCAGGCAGGGTGACTTCAGACAGGGGGTCCCAGATGGAATACGAAGCCGAGTGTTTTCTCAGTGCAGCGCAGACTAGGGCAATGAGTCAGACTTGCACGGCATGTTGGCCCTGCTAGAACGGTGTTCGTGGACCTGTGGGAATGCTGGGGAAATCAAGCTGTCCCAAGAAAGAGTGCAGTCTGTTGCCCTACACTCGGCATACACAGAGTGGCTCCGAAGGGCTACGGGCCTGGATGTGGCTTAGCAGGCCCATGGGGGCCTGAGGGTACTCAGTGTCCTTGCAGGGAATAGGGTGCCCACGCCAGGCTCCTAGAGGTCCTGCAGAGCGTACTGACGTTAAAATGATGCAGAGCAGTGGCTACGGCCTCCTGGAAACTGCTGCACGCCTCCGCTTCTGCATGGCAATTCAGGGCCTTACCGCGAGGCAAGTGCTCTCGCTGAGGGTCCCGTTAGCGCCACAGCATGGGAGGATGCTGACTTTCTCCTCCAGCAGAGTGACTTCAGGTACGAGGTCCTCGAAGAATTCTAAGCAGAGTGTTTTCTCACGGCAGCTCAGACGGGGGCCGTGACGAACACTTCCATGGCAGGTCGCACTGCCTAGAAATGTGGTCCTGAGGCTGCTCCAGGGCTCTGGAAATGTAGCTCTCCTTAAGGAACGTGCAGGGTGTTGCCCATCACTCGGCATGCACAGAGGGCCTCTGAGGGACCTACCTTTGGGCCTCCATGTTGCTCACAGGCCCACAGGGGTCTGGAGGCACTCAGGGATCCTGGAGGGAAAATGATGCACACCCGAGGGGCCTAAGAGTCCTGGAAAGGGTACTTCCTTTAAAATAGAGCAGAACAGAGGCTTCCCTGGTGGTGCACTGGTGGACAATCTGCCTGCCAATGCAGGGGACACGGGTTCGAGCTCTGGTCTGGGAGGAATCCACATGCCACGGGGCAACTGGGCCCGTGAGCCACAACTACTGAGCCTGCGCCTCTGGAGCCTGTGCTCCGCAACAAGAGAGGCTGAGATACTGAGAGGCCTACGCACCGCGATGAAGAGTGGCCCCCACTTACCGTAACTGGAGAGAGCCCTAGCACAGAAACGAAGACCCAATATAGCAATCAATCAATCAATCCATCAATCAATCTTAAAACAACAATAAAAAATATAAAAACTAAAATAAAATACAGCAGAACAGCGACTAATACCTCATGGAAACAGCTGCATGCCGCCCTTTCTGCGCGGTTACTCAGGGACTTACCTCGAGGTCAGTACTCACGTTGAGTTTCCCTTTAGCTCCAGAGCGTGGCACGATGAGCTCCACCCCGGCCATCGAAGCATCCGGCTAGCTAGACAAAACTCATTGTCTTCCCAGAGCCATGTATACAGTGGCCAGTGGCCTGTCAACAGCAGTCAATTTCAAGTAGCTTCAAGGCAGCATGAATGGAGCTTTCAGAATGGGAAAGCAAGGCTAGTTCCATCAGGCCCCCATTTCCGCTGGCACACGCAGCATACATCCCTGGGCTTTCTAACAAGTCCAAAGAGACACAGGTTACCCAGTGGTTACTTCGTTGAATCAACTCCTCGAAGCAGGGTGTTCTGCATCTAGCGAACTGCCTCAACCAAGGAAAGCCCCAGCTAGGCCTCCGGGCCCGTGGCTCTTCAAAAGCCTGCAGTGTTATCCGAGGAACTGGGCTTTAGTTGCAGTCGGAACGCAAGCCCACATTCTCCTGCAGGCAGGGTGACTTCAGACAGGGGGTCCCAGATGGAATACGAAGCCGAGTGTTTTCTCAGTGCAGCGCAGACTAGGGCAATGAGTCAGACTTGCACGGCATGTTGGCCCTGCTAGAACGGTGTTCGTGGACCTGTGGGAATGCTGGGGAAGTCAAGCTGTCCCAAGAAAGAGTGCAGTCTGTTGCCCTACACTCGGCATACACAGAGTGGCTCCGAAGGGCTACGGGCCTGGATGTGGCTTAGCAGGCCCATGGGGGCCTGAGGGTACTCAGTGTCCTTGCAGGGAATAGGGTGCCCACGCCAGGCTCCTAGAGGTCCTGCAGAGCGTACTGACGTTAAAATGATGCAGAGCAGTGGCTACGGCCTCCTGGAAACTGCTGCACGCCTCCGCTTCTGCATGGCAATTCAGGGCCTTACCGCGAGGCAAGTGCTCTCGCTGAGGGTCCCGTTAGCGCCACAGCATGGGAGGATGCTGACTTTCTCCTCCAGCAGAGTGACTTCAGGTACGAGGTCCTCGAAGAATTCTAAGCAGAGTGTTTTCTCACGGCAGCTCAGACGGGGGCCGTGACGAACACTTCCATGGCAGGTCGCACTGCCTAGAAATGTGGTCCTGAGGCTGCTCCAGGGCTCTGGAAATGTAGCTCTCCTTAAGGAACGTGCAGGGTGTTGCCCATCACTCGGCATGCACAGAGGGCCTCTGAGGGACCTACCTTTGGGCCTCCATGTTGCTCACAGGCCCACAGGGGTCTGGAGGCACTCAGGGATCCTGGAGGGAAAATGATGCACACCCGAGGGGCCTAAGAGTCCTGGAAAGGGTACTTCCTTTAAAATAGAGCAGAACAGAGGCTTCCCTGGTGGTGCACTGGTGGACAATCTGCCTGCCAATGCAGGGGACACGGGTTCGAGCTCTGGTCTGGGAGGAATCCACATGCCACGGGGCAACTGGGCCCGTGAGCCACAACTACTGAGCCTGCGCCTCTGGAGCCTGTGCTCCGCAACAAGAGAGGCTGAGATACTGAGAGGCCTACGCACCGCGATGAAGAGTGGCCCCCACTTACCGTAACTGGAGAGAGCCCTAGCACAGAAACGAAGACCCAATATAGCAATCAATCAATCAATCCATCAATCAATCTTAAAACAACAATAAAAAATATAAAAACTAAAATAAAATACAGCAGAACAGCGACTAATACCTCATGGAAACAGCTGCATGCCGCCCTTTCTGCGCGGTTACTCAGGGACTTACCTCGAGGTCAGTACTCACGTTGAGTTTCCCTTTAGCTCCAGAGCGTGGCACGATGAGCTCCACCCCGGCCATCGAAGCATCCGGCTAGCTAGACAAAACTCATTGTCTTCCCAGAGCCATGTATACAGTGGCCAGTGGCCTGTCAACAGCAGTCAATTTCAAGTAGCTTCAAGGCAGCATGAATGGAGCTTTCAGAATGGGAAAGCAAGGCTAGTTCCATCAGGCCCCCATTTCCGCTGGCACACGCAGCATACATCCCTGGGCTTTCTAACAAGTCCAAAGAGACACAGGTTACCCAGTGGTTACTTCGTTGAATCAACTCCTCGAAGCAGGGTGTTCTGCATCTAGCGAACTGCCTCAACCAAGGAAAGCCCCAGCTAGGCCTCCGGGCCCGTGGCTCTTCAAAAGCCTGCAGTGTTATCCGAGGAACTGGGCTTTAGTTGCAGTCGGAACGCAAGCCCACATTCTCCTGCAGGCAGGGTGACTTCAGACAGGGGGTCCCAGATGGAATACGAAGCCGAGTGTTTTCTCAGTGCAGCGCAGACTAGGGCAATGAGTCAGACTTGCACGGCATGTTGGCCCTGCTAGAACGGTGTTCGTGGACCTGTGGGAATGCTGGGGAAATCAAGCTGTCCCAAGAAAGAGTGCAGTCTGTTGCCCTACACTCGGCATACACAGAGTGGCTCCGAAGGGCTACGGGCCTGGATGTGGCTTAGCAGGCCCATGGGGGCCTGAGGGTACTCAGTGTCCTTGCAGGGAATAGGGTGCCCACGCCAGGCTCCTAGAGGTCCTGCAGAGCGTACTGACGTTAAAATGATGCAGAGCAGTGGCTACGGCCTCCTGGAAACTGCTGCACGCCTCCGCTTCTGCATGGCAATTCAGGGCCTTACCGCGAGGCAAGTGCTCTCGCTGAGGGTCCCGTTAGCGCCACAGCATGGGAGGATGCTGACTTTCTCCTCCAGCAGAGTGACTTCAGGTACGAGGTCCTCGAAGAATTCTAAGCAGAGTGTTTTCTCACGGCAGCTCAGACGGGGGCCGTGACGAACACTTCCATGGCAGGTCGCACTGCCTAGAAATGTGGTCCTGAGGCTGCTCCAGGGCTCTGGAAATGTAGCTCTCCTTAAGGAACGTGCAGGGTGTTGCCCATCACTCGGCATGCACAGAGGGCCTCTGAGGGACCTACCTTTGGGCCTCCATGTTGCTCACAGGCCCACAGGGGTCTGGAGGCACTCAGGGATCCTGGAGGGAAAATGATGCACACCCGAGGGGCCTAAGAGTCCTGGAAAGGGTACTTCCTTTAAAATAGAGCAGAACAGAGGCTTCCCTGGTGGTGCACTGGTGGACAATCTGCCTGCCAATGCAGGGGACACGGGTTCGAGCTCTGGTCTGGGAGGAATCCACATGCCACGGGGCAACTGGGCCCGTGAGCCACAACTACTGAGCCTGCGCCTCTGGAGCCTGTGCTCCGCAACAAGAGAGGCTGAGATACTGAGAGGCCTACGCACCGCGATGAAGAGTGGCCCCCACTTACCGTAACTGGAGAGAGCCCTAGCACAGAAACGAAGACCCAATATAGCAATCAATCAATCAATCCATCAATCAATCTTAAAACAACAATAAAAAATATAAAAACTAAAATAAAATACAGCACAACAGCGACTAATACCTCATGGAAACAGCTGCATGCCGCCCTTTCTGCGCGGTTACTCAGGGACTTACCTCGAGGTCAGTACTCACGTTGAGTTTCCCTTTAGCTCCAGAGCGTGGCACGATGAGCTCCACCCCGGCCATCGAAGCATCCGGCTAGCTAGACAAAACTCATTGTCTTCCCAGAGCCATGTATACAGTGGCCAGTGGCCTGTCAACAGCAGTCAATTTCAAGTAGCTTCAAGGCAGCATGAATGGAGCTTTCAGAATGGGAAAGCAAGGCTAGTTCCATCAGGCCCCCATTTCCGCTGGCACACGCAGCATACATCCCTGGGCTTTCTAACAAGTCCAAAGAGACACAGGTTACCCAGTGGTTACTTCGTTGAATCAACTCCTCGAAGCAGGGTGTTCTGCATCTAGCGAACTGCCTCAACCAAGGAAAGCCCCAGCTAGGCCTCCGGGCCCGTGGCTCTTCAAAAGCCTGCAGTGTTATCCGAGGAACTGGGCTTTAGTTGCAGTCGGAACGCAAGCCCACATTCTCCTGCAGGCAGGGTGACTTCAGACAGGGGGTCCCAGATGGAATACGAAGCCGAGTGTTTTCTCAGTGCAGCGCAGACTAGGGCAATGAGTCAGACTTGCACGGCATGTTGGCCCTGCTAGAACGGTGTTCGTGGACCTGTGGGAATGCTGGGGAAATCAAGCTGTCCCAAGAAAGAGTGCAGTCTGTTGCCCTACACTCGGCATACACAGAGTGGCTCCGAAGGGCTACGGGCCTGGATGTGGCTTAGCAGGCCCATGGGGGCCTGAGGGTACTCAGTGTCCTTGCAGGGAATAGGGTGCCCACGCCAGGCTCCTAGAGGTCCTGCAGAGCGTACTGACGTTAAAATGATGCAGAGCAGTGGCTACGGCCTCCTGGAAACTGCTGCACGCCTCCGCTTCTGCATGGCAATTCAGGGCCTTACCGCGAGGCAAGTGCTCTCGCTGAGGGTCCCGTTAGCGCCACAGCATGGGAGGATGCTGACTTTCTCCTCCAGCAGAGTGACTTCAGGTACGAGGTCCTCGAAGAATTCTAAGCAGAGTGTTTTCTCACGGCAGCTCAGACGGGGGCCGTGACGAACACTTCCATGGCAGGTCGCACTGCCTAGAAATGTGGTCCTGAGGCTGCTCCAGGGCTCTGGAAATGTAGCTCTCCTTAAGGAACGTGCAGGGTGTTGCCCATCACTCGGCATGCACAGAGGGCCTCTGAGGGACCTACCTTTGGGCCTCCATGTTGCTCACAGGCCCACAGGGGTCTGGAGGCACTCAGGGATCCTGGAGGGAAAATGATGCACACCCGAGGGGCCTAAGAGTCCTGGAAAGGGTACTTCCTTTAAAATAGAGCAGAACAGAGGCTTCCCTGGTGGTGCACTGGTGGACAATCTGCCTGCCAATGCAGGGGACACGGGTTCGAGCTCTGGTCTGGGAGGAATCCACATGCCACGGGGCAACTGGGCCCGTGAGCCACAACTACTGAGCCTGCGCCTCTGGAGCCTGTGCTCCGCAACAAGAGAGGCTGAGATACTGAGAGGCCTACGCACCGCGATGAAGAGTGGCCCCCACTTACCGTAACTGGAGAGAGCCCTAGCACAGAAACGAAGACCCAATATAGCAATCAATCAATCAATCCATCAATCAATCTTAAAACAACAATAAAAAATATAAAAACTAAAATAAAATACAGCAGAACAGCGACTAATACCTCATGGAAACAGCTGCATGCCGCCCTTTCTGCGCGGTTACTCAGGGACTTACCTCGAGGTCAGTACTCACGTTGAGTTTCCCTTTAGCTCCAGAGCGTGGCACGATGAGCTCCACCCCGGCCATCGAAGCATCCGGCTAGCTAGACAAAACTCATTGTCTTCCCAGAGCCATGTATACAGTGGCCAGTGGCCTGTCAACAGCAGTCAATTTCAAGTAGCTTCAAGGCAGCATGAATGGAGCTTTCAGAATGGGAAAGCAAGGCTAGTTCCATCAGGCCCCCATTTCCGCTGGCACACGCAGCATACATCCCTGGGCTTTCTAACAAGTCCAAAGAGACACAGGTTACCCAGTGGTTACTTCGTTGAATCAACTCCTCGAAGCAGGGTGTTCTGCATCTAGCGAACTGCCTCAACCAAGGAAAGCCCCAGCTAGGCCTCCGGGCCCGTGGCTCTTCAAAAGCCTGCAGTGTTATCCGAGGAACTGGGCTTTAGTTGCAGTCGGAACGCAAGCCCACATTCTCCTGCAGGCAGGGTGACTTCAGACAGGGGGTCCCAGATGGAATACGAAGCCGAGTGTTTTCTCAGTGCAGCGCAGACTAGGGCAATGAGTCAGACTTGCACGGCATGTTGGCCCTGCTAGAACGGTGTTCGTGGACCTGTGGGAATGCTGGGGAAATCAAGCTGTCCCAAGAAAGAGTGCAGTCTGTTGCCCTACACTCGGCATACACAGAGTGGCTCCGAAGGGCTACGGGCCTGGATGTGGCTTAGCAGGCCCATGGGGGCCTGAGGGTACTCAGTGTCCTTGCAGGGAATAGGGTGCCCACGCCAGGCTCCTAGAGGTCCTGCAGAGCGTACTGACGTTAAAATGATGCAGAGCAGTGGCTACGGCCTCCTGGAAACTGCTGCACGCCTCCGCTTCTGCATGGCAATTCAGGGCCTTACCGCGAGGCAAGTGCTCTCGCTGAGGGTCCCGTTAGCGCCACAGCATGGGAGGATGCTGACTTTCTCCTCCAGCAGAGTGACTTCAGGTACGAGGTCCTCGAAGAATTCTAAGCAGAGTGTTTTCTCACGGCAGCTCAGACGGGGGCCGTGACGAACACTTCCATGGCAGGTCGCACTGCCTAGAAATGTGGTCCTGAGGCTGCTCCAGGGCTCTGGAAATGTAGCTCTCCTTAAGGAACGTGCAGGGTGTTGCCCATCACTCGGCATGCACAGAGGGCCTCTGAGGGACCTACCTTTGGGCCTCCATGTTGCTCACAGGCCCACAGGGGTCTGGAGGCACTCAGGGATCCTGGAGGGAAAATGATGCACACCCGAGGGGCCTAAGAGTCCTGGAAAGGGTACTTCCTTTAAAATAGAGCAGAACAGAGGCTTCCCTGGTGGTGCACTGGTGGACAATCTGCCTGCCAATGCAGGGGACACGGGTTCGAGCTCTGGTCTGGGAGGAATCCACATGCCACGGGGCAACTGGGCCCGTGAGCCACAACTACTGAGCCTGCGCCTCTGGAGCCTGTGCTCCGCAACAAGAGAGGCTGAGATACTGAGAGGCCTACGCACCGCGATGAAGAGTGGCCCCCACTTACCGTAACTGGAGAGAGCCCTAGCACAGAAACGAAGACCCAATATAGCAATCAATCAATCAATCCATCAATCAATCTTAAAACAACAATAAAAAATATAAAAACTAAAATAAAATACAGCAGAACAGCGACTAATACCTCATGGAAACAGCTGCATGCCGCCCTTTCTGCGCGGTTACTCAGGGACTTACCTCGAGGTCAGTACTCACGTTGAGTTTCCCTTTAGCTCCAGAGCGTGGCACGATGAGCTCCACCCCGGCCATCGAAGCATCCGGCTAGCTAGACAAAACTCATTGTCTTCCCAGAGCCATGTATACAGTGGCCAGTGGCCTGTCAACAGCAGTCAATTTCAAGTAGCTTCAAGGCAGCATGAATGGAGCTTTCAGAATGGGAAAGCAAGGCTAGTTCCATCAGGCCCCCATTTCCGCTGGCACACGCAGCATACATCCCTGGGCTTTCTAACAAGTCCAAAGAGACACAGGTTACCCAGTGGTTACTTCGTTGAATCAACTCCTCGAAGCAGGGTGTTCTGCATCTAGCGAACTGCCTCAACCAAGGAAAGCCCCAGCTAGGCCTCCGGGCCCGTGGCTCTTCAAAAGCCTGCAGTGTTATCCGAGGAACTGGGCTTTAGTTGCAGTCGGAACGCAAGCCCACATTCTCCTGCAGGCAGGGTGACTTCAGACAGGGGGTCCCAGATGGAATACGAAGCCGAGTGTTTTCTCAGTGCAGCGCAGACTAGGGCAATGAGTCAGACTTGCACGGCATGTTGGCCCTGCTAGAACGGTGTTCGTGGACCTGTGGGAATGCTGGGGAAATCAAGCTGTCCCAAGAAAGAGTGCAGTCTGTTGCCCTACACTCGGCATACACAGAGTGGCTCCGAAGGGCTACGGGCCTGGATGTGGCTTAGCAGGCCCATGGGGGCCTGAGGGTACTCAGTGTCCTTGCAGGGAATAGGGTGCCCACGCCAGGCTCCTAGAGGTCCTGCAGAGCGTACTGACGTTAAAATGATGCAGAGCAGTGGCTACGGCCTCCTGGAAACTGCTGCACGCCTCCGCTTCTGCATGGCAATTCAGGGCCTTACCGCGAGGCAAGTGCTCTCGCTGAGGGTCCCGTTAGCGCCACAGCATGGGAGGATGCTGACTTTCTCCTCCAGCAGAGTGACTTCAGGTACGAGGTCCTCGAAGAATTCTAAGCAGAGTGTTTTCTCACGGCAGCTCAGACGGGGGCCGTGACGAACACTTCCATGGCAGGTCGCACTGCCTAGAAATGTGGTCCTGAGGCTGCTCCAGGGCTCTGGAAATGTAGCTCTCCTTAAGGAACGTGCAGGGTGTTGCCCATCACTCGGCATGCACAGAGGGCCTCTGAGGGACCTACCTTTGGGCCTCCATGTTGCTCACAGGCCCACAGGGGTCTGGAGGCACTCAGGGATCCTGGAGGGAAAATGATGCACACCCGAGGGGCCTAAGAGTCCTGGAAAGGGTACTTCCTTTAAAATAGAGCAGAACAGAGGCTTCCCTGGTGGTGCACTGGTGGACAATCTGCCTGCCAATGCAGGGGACACGGGTTCGAGCTCTGGTCTGGGAGGAATCCACATGCCACGGGGCAACTGGGCCCGTGAGCCACAACTACTGAGCCTGCGCCTCTGGAGCCTGTGCTCCGCAACAAGAGAGGCTGAGATACTGAGAGGCCTACGCACCGCGATGAAGAGTGGCCCCCACTTACCGTAACTGGAGAGAGCCCTAGCACAGAAACGAAGACCCAATATAGCAATCAATCAATCAATCCATCAATCAATCTTAAAACAACAATAAAAAATATAAAAACTAAAATAAAATACAGCACAACAGCGACTAATACCTCATGGAAACAGCTGCATGCCGCCCTTTCTGCGCGGTTACTCAGGGACTTACCTCGAGGTCAGTACTCACGTTGAGTTTCCCTTTAGCTCCAGAGCGTGGCACGATGAGCTCCACCCCGGCCATCGAAGCATCCGGCTAGCTAGACAAAACTCATTGTCTTCCCAGAGCCATGTATACAGTGGCCAGTGGCCTGTCAACAGCAGTCAATTTCAAGTAGCTTCAAGGCAGCATGAATGGAGCTTTCAGAATGGGAAAGCAAGGCTAGTTCCATCAGGCCCCCATTTCCGCTGGCACACGCAGCATACATCCCTGGGCTTTCTAACAAGTCCAAAGAGACACAGGTTACCCAGTGGTTACTTCGTTGAATCAACTCCTCGAAGCAGGGTGTTCTGCATCTAGCGAACTGCCTCAACCAAGGAAAGCCCCAGCTAGGCCTCCGGGCCCGTGGCTCTTCAAAAGCCTGCAGTGTTATCCGAGGAACTGGGCTTTAGTTGCAGTCGGAACGCAAGCCCACATTCTCCTGCAGGCAGGGTGACTTCAGACAGGGGGTCCCAGATGGAATACGAAGCCGAGTGTTTTCTCAGTGCAGCGCAGACTAGGGCAATGAGTCAGACTTGCACGGCATGTTGGCCCTGCTAGAACGGTGTTCGTGGACCTGTGGGAATGCTGGGGAAGTCAAGCTGTCCCAAGAAAGAGTGCAGTCTGTTGCCCTACACTCGGCATACACAGAGTGGCTCCGAAGGGCTACGGGCCTGGATGTGGCTTAGCAGGCCCATGGGGGCCTGAGGGTACTCAGTGTCCTTGCAGGGAATAGGGTGCCCACGCCAGGCTCCTAGAGGTCCTGCAGAGCGTACTGACGTTAAAATGATGCAGGGCAGTGGCTACGGCCTCCTGGAAACTGCTGCACGCCTCCGCTTCTGCATGGCAATTCAGGGCCTTACCGCGAGGCAAGTGCTCTCGCTGAGGGTCCCGTTAGCGCCACAGCATGGGAGGATGCTGACTTTCTCCTCCAGCAGAGTGACTTCAGGTACGAGGTCCTCGAAGAATTCTAAGCAGAGTGTTTTCTCACGGCAGCTCAGACGGGGGCCGTGACGAACACTTCCATGGCAGGTCGCACTGCCTAGAAATGTGGTCCTGAGGCTGCTCCAGGGCTCTGGAAATGTAGCTCTCCTTAAGGAACGTGCAGGGTGTTGCCCATCACTCGGCATGCACAGAGGGCCTCTGAGGGACCTACCTTTGGGCCTCCATGTTGCTCACAGGCCCACAGGGGTCTGGAGGCACTCAGGGATCCTGGAGGGAAAATGATGCACACCCGAGGGGCCTAAGAGTCCTGGAAAGGGTACTTCCTTTAAAATAGAGCAGAACAGAGGCTTCCCTGGTGGTGCACTGGTGGACAATCTGCCTGCCAATGCAGGGGACACGGGTTCGAGCTCTGGTCTGGGAGGAATCCACATGCCACGGGGCAACTGGGCCCGTGAGCCACAACTACTGAGCCTGCGCCTCTGGAGCCTGTGCTCCGCAACAAGAGAGGCTGAGATACTGAGAGGCCTACGCACCGCGATGAAGAGTGGCCCCCACTTACCGTAACTGGAGAGAGCCCTAGCACAGAAACGAAGACCCAATATAGCAATCAATCAATCAATCCATCAATCAATCTTAAAACAACAATAAAAAATATAAAAACTAAAATAAAATACAGCAGAACAGCGACTAATACCTCATGGAAACAGCTGCATGCCGCCCTTTCTGCGCGGTTACTCAGGGACTTACCTCGAGGTCAGTACTCACGTTGAGTTTCCCTTTAGCTCCAGAGCGTGGCACGATGAGCTCCACCCCGGCCATCGAAGCATCCGGCTAGCTAGACAAAACTCATTGTCTTCCCAGAGCCATGTATACAGTGGCCAGTGGCCTGTCAACAGCAGTCAATTTCAAGTAGCTTCAAGGCAGCATGAATGGAGCTTTCAGAATGGGAAAGCAAGGCTAGTTCCATCAGGCCCCCATTTCCGCTGGCACACGCAGCATACATCCCTGGGCTTTCTAACAAGTCCAAAGAGACACAGGTTACCCAGTGGTTACTTCGTTGAATCAACTCCTCGAAGCAGGGTGTTCTGCATCTAGCGAACTGCCTCAACCAAGGAAAGCCCCAGCTAGGCCTCCGGGCCCGTGGCTCTTCAAAAGCCTGCAGTGTTATCCGAGGAACTGGGCTTTAGTTGCAGTCGGAACGCAAGCCGACATTCTCCTGCAGGCAGGGTGACTTCAGACAGGGGGTCCCAGATGGAATACGAAGCCGAGTGTTTTCTCAGTGCAGCGCAGACTAGGGCAATGAGTCAGACTTGCACGGCATGTTGGCCCTGCTAGAACGGTGTTCGTGGACCTGTGGGAATGCTGGGGAAATCAAGCTGTCCCAAGAAAGAGTGCAGTCTGTTGCCCTACACTCGGCATTCACAGAGTGGCTCCGAAGGGCTACGGGCCTGGATGTGGCTTAGCAGGCCCATGGGGGCCTGAGGGTACTCAGTGTCCTTGCAGGGAATAGGGTGCCCACGCCAGGCTCCTAGAGGTCCTGCAGAGCGTACTGACGTTAAAATGATGCAGAGCAGTGGCTACGGCCTCCTGGAAACTGCTGCACGCCTCCGCTTCTGCATGGCAATTCAGGGCCTTACCGCGAGGCAAGTGCTCTCGCTGAGGGTCCCGTTAGCGCCACAGCATGGGAGGATGCTGACTTTCTCCTCCAGCAGAGTGACTTCAGGTACGAGGTCCTCGAAGAATTCTAAGCAGAGTGTTTTCTCACGGCAGCTCAGACGGGGGCCGTGACGAACACTTCCATGGCAGGTCGCACTGCCTAGAAATGTGGTCCTGAGGCTGCTCCAGGGCTCTGGAAATGTAGCTCTCCTTAAGGAACGTGCAGGGTGTTGCCCATCACTCGGCATGCACAGAGGGCCTCTGAGGGACCTACCTTTGGGCCTCCATGTTGCTCACAGGCCCACAGGGGTCTGGAGGCACTCAGGGATCCTGGAGGGAAAATGATGCACACCCGAGGGGCCTAAGAGTCCTGGAAAGGGTACTTCCTTTAAAATAGAGCAGAACAGAGGCTTCCCTGGTGGTGCACTGGTGGACAATCTGCCTGCCAATGCAGGGGACACGGGTTCGAGCTCTGGTCTGGGAGGAATCCACATGCCACGGGGCAACTGGGCCCGTGAGCCACAACTACTGAGCCTGCGCCTCTGGAGCCTGTGCTCCGCAACAAGAGAGGCTGAGATACTGAGAGGCCTACGCACCGCGATGAAGAGTGGCCCCCACTTACCGTAACTGGAGAGAGCCCTAGCACAGAAACGAAGACCCAATATAGCAATCAATCAATCAATCCATCAATCAATCTTAAAACAACAATAAAAAATATAAAAACTAAAATAAAATACAGCAGAACAGCGACTAATACCTCATGGAAACAGCTGCATGCCGCCCTTTCTGCGCGGTTACTCAGGGACTTACCTCGAGGTCAGTACTCACGTTGAGTTTCCCTTTAGCTCCAGAGCGTGGCACGATGAGCTCCACCCCGGCCATCGAAGCATCCGGCTAGCTAGACAAAACTCATTGTCTTCCCAGAGCCATGTATACAGTGGCCAGTGGCCTGTCAACAGCAGTCAATTTCAAGTAGCTTCAAGGCAGCATGAATGGAGCTTTCAGAATGGGAAAGCAAGGCTAGTTCCATCAGGCCCCCATTTCCGCTGGCACACGCAGCATACATCCCTGGGCTTTCTAACAAGTCCAAAGAGACACAGGTTACCCAGTGGTTACTTCGTTGAATCAACTCCTCGAAGCAGGGTGTTCTGCATCTAGCGAACTGCCTCAACCAAGGAAAGCCCCAGCTAGGCCTCCGGGCCCGTGGCTCTTCAAAAGCCTGCAGTGTTATCCGAGGAACTGGGCTTTAGTTGCAGTCGGAACGCAAGCCGACATTCTCCTGCAGGCAGGGTGACTTCAGACAGGGGGTCCCAGATGGAATACGAAGCCGAGTGTTTTCTCAGTGCAGCGCAGACTAGGGCAATGAGTCAGACTTGCACGGCATGTTGGCCCTGCTAGAACGGTGTTCGTGGACCTGTGGGAATGCTGGGGAAATCAAGCTGTCCCAAGAAAGAGTGCAGTCTGTTGCCCTACACTCGGCATACACAGAGTGGCTCCGAAGGGCTACGGGCCTGGATGTGGCTTAGCAGGCCCATGGGGGCCTGAGGGTACTCAGTGTCCTTGCAGGGAATAGGGTGCCCACGCCAGGCTCCTAGAGGTCCTGCAGAGCGTACTGACGTTAAAATGATGCAGAGCAGTGGCTACGGCCTCCTGGAAACTGCTGCACGCCTCCGCTTCTGCATGGCAATTCAGGGCCTTACCGCGAGGCAAGTGCTCTCGCTGAGGGTCCCGTTAGCGCCACAGCATGGGAGGATGCTGACTTTCTCCTCCAGCAGAGTGACTTCAGGTACGAGGTCCTCGAAGAATTCTAAGCAGAGTGTTTTCTCACGGCAGCTCAGACGGGGGCCGTGACGAACACTTCCATGGCAGGTCGCACTGCCTAGAAATGTGGTCCTGAGGCTGCTCCAGGGCTCTGGAAATGTAGCTCTCCTTAAGGAACGTGCAGGGTGTTGCCCATCACTCGGCATGCACAGAGGGCCTCTGAGGGACCTACCTTTGGGCCTCCATGTTGCTCACAGGCCCACAGGGGTCTGGAGGCACTCAGGGATCCTGGAGGGAAAATGATGCACACCCGAGGGGCCTAAGAGTCCTGGAAAGGGTACTTCCTTTAAAATAGAGCAGAACAGAGGCTTCCCTGGTGGTGCACTGGTGGACAATCTGCCTGCCAATGCAGGGGACACGGGTTCGAGCTCTGGTCTGGGAGGAATCCACATGCCACGGGGCAACTGGGCCCGTGAGCCACAACTACTGAGCCTGCGCCTCTGGAGCCTGTGCTCCGCAACAAGAGAGGCTGAGATACTGAGAGGCCTACGCACCGCGATGAAGAGTGGCCCCCACTTACCGTAACTGGAGAGAGCCCTAGCACAGAAACGAAGACCCAATATAGCAATCAATCAATCAATCCATCAATCAATCTTAAAACAACAATAAAAAATATAAAAACTAAAATAAAATACAGCAGAACAGCGACTAATACCTCATGGAAACAGCTGCATGCCGCCCTTTCTGCGCGGTTACTCAGGGACTTACCTCGAGGTCAGTACTCACGTTGAGTTTCCCTTTAGCTCCAGAGCGTGGCACGATGAGCTCCACCCCGGCCATCGAAGCATCCGGCTAGCTAGACAAAACTCATTGTCTTCCCAGAGCCATGTATACAGTGGCCAGTGGCCTGTCAACAGCAGTCAATTTCAAGTAGCTTCAAGGCAGCATGAATGGAGCTTTCAGAATGGGAAAGCAAGGCTAGTTCCATCAGGCCCCCATTTCCGCTGGCACACGCAGCATACATCCCTGGGCTTTCTAACAAGTCCAAAGAGACACAGGTTACCCAGTGGTTACTTCGTTGAATCAACTCCTCGAAGCAGGGTGTTCTGCATCTAGCGAACTGCCTCAACCAAGGAAAGCCCCAGCTAGGCCTCCGGGCCCGTGGCTCTTCAAAAGCCTGCAGTGTTATCCGAGGAACTGGGCTTTAGTTGCAGTCGGAACGCAAGCCGACATTCTCCTGCAGGCAGGGTGACTTCAGACAGGGGGTCCCAGATGGAATACGAAGCCGAGTGTTTTCTCAGTGCAGCGCAGACTAGGGCAATGAGTCAGACTTGCACGGCATGTTGGCCCTGCTAGAACGGTGTTCGTGGACCTGTGGGAATGCTGGGGAAATCAAGCTGTCCCAAGAAAGAGTGCAGTCTGTTGCCCTACACTCGGCATACACAGAGTGGCTCCGAAGGGCTACGGGCCTGGATGTGGCTTAGCAGGCCCATGGGGGCCTGAGGGTACTCAGTGTCCTTGCAGGGAATAGGGTGCCCACGCCAGGCTCCTAGAGGTCCTGCAGAGCGTACTGACGTTAAAATGATGCAGAGCAGTGGCTACGGCCTCCTGGAAACTGCTGCACGCCTCCGCTTCTGCATGGCAATTCAGGGCCTTACCGCGAGGCAAGTGCTCTCGCTGAGGGTCCCGTTAGCGCCACAGCATGGGAGGATGCTGACTTTCTCCTCCAGCAGAGTGACTTCAGGTACGAGGTCCTCGAAGAATTCTAAGCAGAGTGTTTTCTCACGGCAGCTCAGACGGGGGCCGTGACGAACACTTCCATGGCAGGTCGCACTGCCTAGAAATGTGGTCCTGAGGCTGCTCCAGGGCTCTGGAAATGTAGCTCTCCTTAAGGAACGTGCAGGGTGTTGCCCATCACTCGGCATGCACAGAGGGCCTCTGAGGGACCTACCTTTGGGCCTCCATGTTGCTCACAGGCCCACAGGGGTCTGGAGGCACTCAGGGATCCTGGAGGGAAAATGATGCACACCCGAGGGGCCTAAGAGTCCTGGAAAGGGTACTTCCTTTAAAATAGAGCAGAACAGAGGCTTCCCTGGTGGTGCACTGGTGGACAATCTGCCTGCCAATGCAGGGGACACGGGTTCGAGCTCTGGTCTGGGAGGAATCCACATGCCACGGGGCAACTGGGCCCGTGAGCCACAACTACTGAGCCTGCGCCTCTGGAGCCTGTGCTCCGCAACAAGAGAGGCTGAGATACTGAGAGGCCTACGCACCGCGATGAAGAGTGGCCCCCACTTACCGTAACTGGAGAGAGCCCTAGCACAGAAACGAAGACCCAATATAGCAATCAATCAATCAATCCATCAATCAATCTTAAAACAACAATAAAAAATATAAAAACTAAAATAAAATACAGCAGAACAGCGACTAATACCTCATGGAAACAGCTGCATGCCGCCCTTTCTGCGCGGTTACTCAGGGACTTACCTCGAGGTCAGTACTCACGTTGAGTTTCCCTTTAGCTCCAGAGCGTGGCACGATGAGCTCCACCCCGGCCATCGAAGCATCCGGCTAGCTAGACAAAACTCATTGTCTTCCCAGAGCCATGTATACAGTGGCCAGTGGCCTGTCAACAGCAGTCAATTTCAAGTAGCTTCAAGGCAGCATGAATGGAGCTTTCAGAATGGGAAAGCAAGGCTAGTTCCATCAGGCCCCCATTTCCGCTGGCACACGCAGCATACATCCCTGGGCTTTCTAACAAGTCCAAAGAGACACAGGTTACCCAGTGGTTACTTCGTTGAATCAACTCCTCGAAGCAGGGTGTTCTGCATCTAGCGAACTGCCTCAACCAAGGAAAGCCCCAGCTAGGCCTCCGGGCCCGTGGCTCTTCAAAAGCCTGCAGTGTTATCCGAGGAACTGGGCTTTAGTTGCAGTCGGAACGCAAGCCCACATTCTCCTGCAGGCAGGGTGACTTCAGACAGGGGGTCCCAGATGGAATACGAAGCCGAGTGTTTTCTCAGTGCAGCGCAGACTAGGGCAATGAGTCAGACTTGCACGGCATGTTGGCCCTGCTAGAACGGTGTTCGTGGACCTGTGGGAATGCTGGGGAAATCAAGCTGTCCCAAGAAAGAGTGCAGTCTGTTGCCCTACACTCGGCATACACAGAGTGGCTCCGAAGGGCTACGGGCCTGGATGTGGCTTAGCAGGCCCATGGGGGCCTGAGGGTACTCAGTGTCCTTGCAGGGAATAGGGTGCCCACGCCAGGCTCCTAGAGGTCCTGCAGAGCGTACTGACGTTAAAATGATGCAGAGCAGTGGCTACGGCCTCCTGGAAACTGCTGCACGCCTCCGCTTCTGCATGGCAATTCAGGGCCTTACCGCGAGGCAAGTGCTCTCGCTGAGGGTCCCGTTAGCGCCACAGCATGGGAGGATGCTGACTTTCTCCTCCAGCAGAGTGACTTCAGGTACGAGGTCCTCGAAGAATTCTAAGCAGAGTGTTTTCTCACGGCAGCTCAGACGGGGGCCGTGACGAACACTTCCATGGCAGGTCGCACTGCCTAGAAATGTGGTCCTGAGGCTGCTCCAGGGCTCTGGAAATGTAGCTCTCCTTAAGGAACGTGCAGGGTGTTGCCCATCACTCGGCATGCACAGAGGGCCTCTGAGGGACCTACCTTTGGGCCTCCATGTTGCTCACAGGCCCACAGGGGTCTGGAGGCACTCAGGGATCCTGGAGGGAAAATGATGCACACCCGAGGGGCCTAAGAGTCCTGGAAAGGGTACTTCCTTTAAAATAGAGCAGAACAGAGGCTTCCCTGGTGGTGCACTGGTGGACAATCTGCCTGCCAATGCAGGGGACACGGGTTCGAGCTCTGGTCTGGGAGGAATCCACATGCCACGGGGCAACTGGGCCCGTGAGCCACAACTACTGAGCCTGCGCCTCTGGAGCCTGTGCTCCGCAACAAGAGAGGCTGAGATACTGAGAGGCCTACGCACCGCGATGAAGAGTGGCCCCCACTTACCGTAACTGGAGAGAGCCCTAGCACAGAAACGAAGACCCAATATAGCAATCAATCAATCAATCCATCAATCAATCTTAAAACAACAATAAAAAATATAAAAACTAAAATAAAATACAGCAGAACAGCGACTAATACCTCATGGAAACAGCTGCATGCCGCCCTTTCTGCGCGGTTACTCAGGGACTTACCTCGAGGTCAGTACTCACGTTGAGTTTCCCTTTAGCTCCAGAGCGTGGCACGATGAGCTCCACCCCGGCCATCGAAGCATCCGGCTAGCTAGACAAAACTCATTGTCTTCCCAGAGCCATGTATACAGTGGCCAGTGGCCTGTCAACAGCAGTCAATTTCAAGTAGCTTCAAGGCAGCATGAATGGAGCTTTCAGAATGGGAAAGCAAGGCTAGTTCCATCAGGCCCCCATTTCCGCTGGCACACGCAGCATACATCCCTGGGCTTTCTAACAAGTCCAAAGAGACACAGGTTACCCAGTGGTTACTTCGTTGAATCAACTCCTCGAAGCAGGGTGTTCTGCATCTAGCGAACTGCCTCAACCAAGGAAAGCCCCAGCTAGGCCTCCGGGCCCGTGGCTCTTCAAAAGCCTGCAGTGTTATCCGAGGAACTGGGCTTTAGTTGCAGTCGGAACGCAAGCCGACATTCTCCTGCAGGCAGGGTGACTTCAGACAGGGGGTCCCAGATGGAATACGAAGCCGAGTGTTTTCTCAGTGCAGCGCAGACTAGGGCAATGAGTCAGACTTGCACGGCATGTTGGCCCTGCTAGAACGGTGTTCGTGGACCTGTGGGAATGCTGGGGAAATCAAGCTGTCCCAAGAAAGAGTGCAGTCTGTTGCCCTACACTCGGCATACACAGAGTGGCTCCGAAGGGCTACGGGCCTGGATGTGGCTTAGCAGGCCCATGGGGGCCTGAGGGTACTCAGTGTCCTTGCAGGGAATAGGGTGCCCACGCCAGGCTCCTAGAGGTCCTGCAGAGCGTACTGACGTTAAAATGATGCAGAGCAGTGGCTACGGCCTCCTGGAAACTGCTGCACGCCTCCGCTTCTGCATGGCAATTCAGGGCCTTACCGCGAGGCAAGTGCTCTCGCTGAGGGTCCCGTTAGCGCCACAGCATGGGAGGATGCTGACTTTCTCCTCCAGCAGAGTGACTTCAGGTACGAGGTCCTCGAAGAATTCTAAGCAGAGTGTTTTCTCACGGCAGCTCAGACGGGGGCCGTGACGAACACTTCCATGGCAGGTCGCACTGCCTAGAAATGTGGTCCTGAGGCTGCTCCAGGGCTCTGGAAATGTAGCTCTCCTTAAGGAACGTGCAGGGTGTTGCCCATCACTCGGCATGCACAGAGGGCCTCTGAGGGACCTACCTTTGGGCCTCCATGTTGCTCACAGGCCCACAGGGGTCTGGAGGCACTCAGGGATCCTGGAGGGAAAATGATGCACACCCGAGGGGCCTAAGAGTCCTGGAAAGGGTACTTCCTTTAAAATAGAGCAGAACAGAGGCTTCCCTGGTGGTGCACTGGTGGACAATCTGCCTGCCAATGCAGGGGACACGGGTTCGAGCTCTGGTCTGGGAGGAATCCACATGCCACGGGGCAACTGGGCCCGTGAGCCACAACTACTGAGCCTGCGCCTCTGGAGCCTGTGCTCCGCAACAAGAGAGGCTGAGATACTGAGAGGCCTACGCACCGCGATGAAGAGTGGCCCCCACTTACCGTAACTGGAGAGAGCCCTAGCACAGAAACGAAGACCCAATATAGCAATCAATCAATCAATCCATCAATCAATCTTAAAACAACAATAAAAAATATAAAAACTAAAATAAAATACAGCAGAACAGCGACTAATACCTCATGGAAACAGCTGCATGCCGCCCTTTCTGCGCGGTTACTCAGGGACTTACCTCGAGGTCAGTACTCACGTTGAGTTTCCCTTTAGCTCCAGAGCGTGGCACGATGAGCTCCACCCCGGCCATCGAAGCATCCGGCTAGCTAGACAAAACTCATTGTCTTCCCAGAGCCATGTATACAGTGGCCAGTGGCCTGTCAACAGCAGTCAATTTCAAGTAGCTTCAAGGCAGCATGAATGGAGCTTTCAGAATGGGAAAGCAAGGCTAGTTCCATCAGGCCCCCATTTCCGCTGGCACACGCAGCATACATCCCTGGGCTTTCTAACAAGTCCAAAGAGACACAGGTTACCCAGTGGTTACTTCGTTGAATCAACTCCTCGAAGCAGGGTGTTCTGCATCTAGCGAACTGCCTCAACCAAGGAAAGCCCCAGCTAGGCCTCCGGGCCCGTGGCTCTTCAAAAGCCTGCAGTGTTATCCGAGGAACTGGGCTTTAGTTGCAGTCGGAACGCAAGCCGACATTCTCCTGCAGGCAGGGTGACTTCAGACAGGGGGTCCCAGATGGAATACGAAGCCGAGTGTTTTCTCAGTGCAGCGCAGACTAGGGCAATGAGTCAGACTTGCACGGCATGTTGGCCCTGCTAGAACGGTGTTCGTGGACCTGTGGGAATGCTGGGGAAGTCAAGCTGTCCCAAGAAAGAGTGCAGTCTGTTGCCCTACACTCGGCATACACAGAGTGGCTCCGAAGGGCTACGGGCCTGGATGTGGCTTAGCAGGCCCATGGGGGCCTGAGGGTACTCAGTGTCCTTGCAGGGAATAGGGTGCCCACGCCAGGCTCCTAGAGGTCCTGCAGAGCGTACTGACGTTAAAATGATGCAGAGCAGTGGCTACGGCCTCCTGGAAACTGCTGCACGCCTCCGCTTCTGCATGGCAATTCAGGGCCTTACCGCGAGGCAAGTGCTCTCGCTGAGGGTCCCGTTAGCGCCACAGCATGGGAGGATGCTGACTTTCTCCTCCAGCAGAGTGACTTCAGGTACGAGGTCCTCGAAGAATTCTAAGCAGAGTGTTTTCTCACGGCAGCTCAGACGGGGGCCGTGACGAACACTTCCATGGCAGGTCGCACTGCCTAGAAATGTGGTCCTGAGGCTGCTCCAGGGCTCTGGAAATGTAGCTCTCCTTAAGGAACGTGCAGGGTGTTGCCCATCACTCGGCATGCACAGAGGGCCTCTGAGGGACCTACCTTTGGGCCTCCATGTTGCTCACAGGCCCACAGGGGTCTGGAGGCACTCAGGGATCCTGGAGGGAAAATGATGCACACCCGAGGGGCCTAAGAGTCCTGGAAAGGGTACTTCCTTTAAAATAGAGCAGAACAGAGGCTTCCCTGGTGGTGCACTGGTGGACAATCTGCCTGCCAATGCAGGGGACACGGGTTCGAGCTCTGGTCTGGGAGGAATCCACATGCCACGGGGCAACTGGGCCCGTGAGCCACAACTACTGAGCCTGCGCCTCTGGAGCCTGTGCTCCGCAACAAGAGAGGCTGAGATACTGAGAGGCCTACGCACCGCGATGAAGAGTGGCCCCCACTTACCGTAACTGGAGAGAGCCCTAGCACAGAAACGAAGACCCAATATAGCAATCAATCAATCAATCCATCAATCAATCTTAAAACAACAATAAAAAATATAAAAACTAAAATAAAATACAGCAGAACAGCGACTAATACCTCATGGAAACAGCTGCATGCCGCCCTTTCTGCGCGGTTACTCAGGGACTTACCTCGAGGTCAGTACTCACGTTGAGTTTCCCTTTAGCTCCAGAGCGTGGCACGATGAGCTCCACCCCGGCCATCGAAGCATCCGGCTAGCTAGACAAAACTCATTGTCTTCCCAGAGCCATGTATACAGTGGCCAGTGGCCTGTCAACAGCAGTCAATTTCAAGTAGCTTCAAGGCAGCATGAATGGAGCTTTCAGAATGGGAAAGCAAGGCTAGTTCCATCAGGCCCCCATTTCCGCTGGCACACGCAGCATACATCCCTGGGCTTTCTAACAAGTCCAAAGAGACACAGGTTACCCAGTGGTTACTTCGTTGAATCAACTCCTCGAAGCAGGGTGTTCTGCATCTAGCGAACTGCCTCAACCAAGGAAAGCCCCAGCTAGGCCTCCGGGCCCGTGGCTCTTCAAAAGCCTGCAGTGTTATCCGAGGAACTGGGCTTTAGTTGCAGTCGGAACGCAAGCCGACATTCTCCTGCAGGCAGGGTGACTTCAGACAGGGGGTCCCAGATGGAATACGAAGCCGAGTGTTTTCTCAGTGCAGCGCAGACTAGGGCAATGAGTCAGACTTGCACGGCATGTTGGCCCTGCTAGAACGGTGTTCGTGGACCTGTGGGAATGCTGGGGAAATCAAGCTGTCCCAAGAAAGAGTGCAGTCTGTTGCCCTACACTCGGCATACACAGAGTGGCTCCGAAGGGCTACGGGCCTGGATGTGGCTTAGCAGGCCCATGGGGGCCTGAGGGTACTCAGTGTCCTTGCAGGGAATAGGGTGCCCACGCCAGGCTCCTAGAGGTCCTGCAGAGCGTACTGACGTTAAAATGATGCAGAGCAGTGGCTACGGCCTCCTGGAAACTGCTGCACGCCTCCGCTTCTGCATGGCAATTCAGGGCCTTACCGCGAGGCAAGTGCTCTCGCTGAGGGTCCCGTTAGCGCCACAGCATGGGAGGATGCTGACTTTCTCCTCCAGCAGAGTGACTTCAGGTACGAGGTCCTCGAAGAATTCTAAGCAGAGTGTTTTCTCACGGCAGCTCAGACGGGGGCCGTGACGAACACTTCCATGGCAGGTCGCACTGCCTAGAAATGTGGTCCTGAGGCTGCTCCAGGGCTCTGGAAATGTAGCTCTCCTTAAGGAACGTGCAGGGTGTTGCCCATCACTCGGCATGCACAGAGGGCCTCTGAGGGACCTACCTTTGGGCCTCCATGTTGCTCACAGGCCCACAGGGGTCTGGAGGCACTCAGGGATCCTGGAGGGAAAATGATGCACACCCGAGGGGCCTAAGAGTCCTGGAAAGGGTACTTCCTTTAAAATAGAGCAGAACAGAGGCTTCCCTGGTGGTGCACTGGTGGACAATCTGCCTGCCAATGCAGGGGACACGGGTTCGAGCTCTGGTCTGGGAGGAATCCACATGCCACGGGGCAACTGGGCCGGTGAGCCACAACTACTGAGCCTGCGCCTCTGGAGCCTGTGCTCCGCAACAAGAGAGGCTGAGATACTGAGAGGCCTACGCACCGCGATGAAGAGTGGCCCCCACTTACCGTAACTGGAGAGAGCCCTAGCACAGAAACGAAGACCCAATATAGCAATCAATCAATCAATCCATCAATCAATCTTAAAACAACAATAAAAAATATAAAAACTAAAATAAAATACAGCAGAACAGCGACTAATACCTCATGGAAACAGCTGCATGCCGCCCTTTCTGCGCGGTTACTCAGGGACTTACCTCGAGGTCAGTACTCACGTTGAGTTTCCCTTTAGCTCCAGAGCGTGGCACGATGAGCTCCACCCCGGCCATCGAAGCATCCGGCTAGCTAGACAAAACTCATTGTCTTCCCAGAGCCATGTATACAGTGGCCAGTGGCCTGTCAACAGCAGTCAATTTCAAGTAGCTTCAAGGCAGCATGAATGGAGCTTTCAGAATGGGAAAGCAAGGCTAGTTCCATCAGGCCCCCATTTCCGCTGGCACACGCAGCATACATCCCTGGGCTTTCTAACAAGTCCAAAGAGACACAGGTTACCCAGTGGTTACTTCGTTGAATCAACTCCTCGAAGCAGGGTGTTCTGCATCTAGCGAACTGCCTCAACCAAGGAAAGCCCCAGCTAGGCCTCCGGGCCCGTGGCTCTTCAAAAGCCTGCAGTGTTATCCGAGGAACTGGGCTTTAGTTGCAGTCGGAACGCAAGCCGACATTCTCCTGCAGGCAGGGTGACTTCAGACAGGGGGTCCCAGATGGAATACGAAGCCGAGTGTTTTCTCAGTGCAGCGCAGACTAGGGCAATGAGTCAGACTTGCACGGCATGTTGGCCCTGCTAGAACGGTGTTCGTGGACCTGTGGGAATGCTGGGGAAGTCAAGCTGTCCCAAGAAAGAGTGCAGTCTGTTGCCCTACACTCGGCATACACAGAGTGGCTCCGAAGGGCTACGGGCCTGGATGTGGCTTAGCAGGCCCATGGGGGCCTGAGGGTACTCAGTGTCCTTGCAGGGAATAGGGTGCCCACGCCAGGCTCCTAGAGGTCCTGCAGAGCGTACTGACGTTAAAATGATGCAGAGCAGTGGCTACGGCCTCCTGGAAACTGCTGCACGCCTCCGCTTCTGCATGGCAATTCAGGGCCTTACCGCGAGGCAAGTGCTCTCGCTGAGGGTCCCGTTAGCGCCACAGCATGGGAGGATGCTGACTTTCTCCTCCAGCAGAGTGACTTCAGGTACGAGGTCCTCGAAGAATTCTAAGCAGAGTGTTTTCTCACGGCAGCTCAGACGGGGGCCGTGACGAACACTTCCATGGCAGGTCGCACTGCCTAGAAATGTGGTCCTGAGGCTGCTCCAGGGCTCTGGAAATGTAGCTCTCCTTAAGGAACGTGCAGGGTGTTGCCCATCACTCGGCATGCACAGAGGGCCTCTGAGGGACCTACCTTTGGGCCTCCATGTTGCTCACAGGCCCACAGGGGTCTGGAGGCACTCAGGGATCCTGGAGGGAAAATGATGCACACCCGAGGGGCCTAAGAGTCCTGGAAAGGGTACTTCCTTTAAAATAGAGCAGAACAGAGGCTTCCCTGGTGGTGCACTGGTGGACAATCTGCCTGCCAATGCAGGGGACACGGGTTCGAGCTCTGGTCTGGGAGGAATCCACATGCCACGGGGCAACTGGGCCCGTGAGCCACAACTACTGAGCCTGCGCCTCTGGAGCCTGTGCTCCGCAACAAGAGAGGCTGAGATACTGAGAGGCCTACGCACCGCGATGAAGAGTGGCCCCCACTTACCGTAACTGGAGAGAGCCCTAGCACAGAAACGAAGACCCAATATAGCAATCAATCAATCAATCCATCAATCAATCTTAAAACAACAATAAAAAATATAAAAACTAAAATAAAATACAGCAGAACAGCGACTAATACCTCATGGAAACAGCTGCATGCCGCCCTTTCTGCGCGGTTACTCAGGGACTTACCTCGAGGTCAGTACTCACGTTGAGTTTCCCTTTAGCTCCAGAGCGTGGCACGATGAGCTCCACCCCGGCCATCGAAGCATCCGGCTAGCTAGACAAAACTCATTGTCTTCCCAGAGCCATGTATACAGTGGCCAGTGGCCTGTCAACAGCAGTCAATTTCAAGTAGCTTCAAGGCAGCATGAATGGAGCTTTCAGAATGGGAAAGCAAGGCTAGTTCCATCAGGCCCCCATTTCCGCTGGCACACGCAGCATACATCCCTGGGCTTTCTAACAAGTCCAAAGAGACACAGGTTACCCAGTGGTTACTTCGTTGAATCAACTCCTCGAAGCAGGGTGTTCTGCATCTAGCGAACTGCCTCAACCAAGGAAAGCCCCAGCTAGGCCTCCGGGCCCGTGGCTCTTCAAAAGCCTGCAGTGTTATCCGAGGAACTGGGCTTTAGTTGCAGTCGGAACGCAAGCCGACATTCTCCTGCAGGCAGGGTGACTTCAGACAGGGGGTCCCAGATGGAATACGAAGCCGAGTGTTTTCTCAGTGCAGCGCAGACTAGGGCAATGAGTCAGACTTGCACGGCATGTTGGCCCTGCTAGAACGGTGTTCGTGGACCTGTGGGAATGCTGGGGAAATCAAGCTGTCCCAAGAAAGAGTGCAGTCTGTTGCCCTACACTCGGCATACACAGAGTGGCTCCGAAGGGCTACGGGCCTGGATGTGGCTTAGCAGGCCCATGGGGGCCTGAGGGTACTCAGTGTCCTTGCAGGGAATAGGGTGCCCACGCCAGGCTCCTAGAGGTCCTGCAGAGCGTACTGACGTTAAAATGATGCAGAGCAGTGGCTACGGCCTCCTGGAAACTGCTGCACGCCTCCGCTTCTGCATGGCAATTCAGGGCCTTACCGCGAGGCAAGTGCTCTCGCTGAGGGTCCCGTTAGCGCCACAGCATGGGAGGATGCTGACTTTCTCCTCCAGCAGAGTGACTTCAGGTACGAGGTCCTCGAAGAATTCTAAGCAGAGTGTTTTCTCACGGCAGCTCAGACGGGGGCCGTGACGAACACTTCCATGGCAGGTCGCACTGCCTAGAAATGTGGTCCTGAGGCTGCTCCAGGGCTCTGGAAATGTAGCTCTCCTTAAGGAACGTGCAGGGTGTTGCCCATCACTCGGCATGCACAGAGGGCCTCTGAGGGACCTACCTTTGGGCCTCCATGTTGCTCACAGGCCCACAGGGGTCTGGAGGCACTCAGGGATCCTGGAGGGAAAATGATGCACACCCGAGGGGCCTAAGAGTCCTGGAAAGGGTACTTCCTTTAAAATAGAGCAGAACAGAGGCTTCCCTGGTGGTGCACTGGTGGACAATCTGCCTGCCAATGCAGGGGACACGGGTTCGAGCTCTGGTCTGGGAGGAATCCACATGCCACGGGGCAACTGGGCCCGTGAGCCACAACTACTGAGCCTGCGCCTCTGGAGCCTGTGCTCCGCAACAAGAGAGGCTGAGATACTGAGAGGCCTACGCACCGCGATGAAGAGTGGCCCCCACTTACCGTAACTGGAGAGAGCCCTAGCACAGAAACGAAGACCCAATATAGCAATCAATCAATCAATCCATCAATCAATCTTAAAACAACAATAAAAAATATAAAAACTAAAATAAAATACAGCAGAACAGCGACTAATACCTCATGGAAACAGCTGCATGCCGCCCTTTCTGCGCGGTTACTCAGGGACTTACCTCGAGGTCAGTACTCACGTTGAGTTTCCCTTTAGCTCCAGAGCGTGGCACGATGAGCTCCACCCCGGCCATCGAAGCATCCGGCTAGCTAGACAAAACTCATTGTCTTCCCAGAGCCATGTATACAGTGGCCAGTGGCCTGTCAACAGCAGTCAATTTCAAGTAGCTTCAAGGCAGCATGAATGGAGCTTTCAGAATGGGAAAGCAAGGCTAGTTCCATCAGGCCCCCATTTCCGCTGGCACACGCAGCATACATCCCTGGGCTTTCTAACAAGTCCAAAGAGACACAGGTTACCCAGTGGTTACTTCGTTGAATCAACTCCTCGAAGCAGGGTGTTCTGCATCTAGCGAACTGCCTCAACCAAGGAAAGCCCTAGCTAGGCCTCCGGGCCCATGGCTCTTCAAAAGCCTGCAGTGTTATCCGAGGAACTGGGCTTTAGTTGCAGTCGGAACGCAAGCCGACATTCTCCTGCAGGCAGGGTGACTTCAGACAGGGGGTCCCAGATGGAATACGAAGCCGAGTGTTTTCTCAGTGCAGCGCAGACTAGGGCAATGAGTCAGACTTGCACGGCATGTTGGCCCTGCTAGAACGGTGTTCGTGGACCTGTGGGAATGCTGGGGAAATCAAGCTGTCCCAAGAAAGAGTGCAGTCTGTTGCCCTACACTCGGCATACACAGAGTGGCTCCGAAGGGCTACGGGCCTGGATGTGGCTTAGCAGGCCCATGGGGGCCTGAGGGTACTCAGTGTCCTTGCAGGGAATAGGGTGCTCACGCCAGGCTCCTAGAGGTCCTGCAGAGCGTACTGACGTTAAAATGATGCAGAGCAGTGGCTACGGCCTCCTGGAAACTGCTGCACGCCTCCGCTTCTGCATGGCAATTCAGGGCCTTACCGCGAGGCAAGTGCTCTCGCTGAGGGTCCCGTTAGCGCCACAGCATGGGAGGATGCTGACTTTCTCCTCCAGCAGAGTGACTTCAGGTACGAGGTCCTCGAAGAATTCTAAGCAGAGTGTTTTCTCACGGCAGCTCAGACGGGGGCCGTGACGAACACTTCCATGGCAGGTCGCACTGCCTAGAAATGTGGTCCTGAGGCTGCTCCAGGGCTCTGGAAATGTAGCTCTCCTTAAGGAACGTGCAGGGTGTTGCCCATCACTCGGCATGCACAGAGGGCCTCTGAGGGACCTACCTTTGGGCCTCCATGTTGCTCACAGGCCCACAGGGGTCTGGAGGCACTCAGGGATCCTGGAGGGAAAATGATGCACACCCGAGGGGCCTAAGAGTCCTGGAAAGGGTACTTCCTTTAAAATAGAGCAGAACAGAGGCTTCCCTGGTGGTGCACTGGTGGACAATCTGCCTGCCAATGCAGGGGACACGGGTTCGAGCTCTGGTCTGGGAGGAATCCACATGCCACGGGGCAACTGGGCCCGTGAGCCACAACTACTGAGCCTGCGCCTCTGGAGCCTGTGCTCCGCAACAAGAGAGGCTGAGATACTGAGAGGCCTACGCACCGCGATGAAGAGTGGCCCCCACTTACCGTAACTGGAGAGAGCCCTAGCACAGAAACGAAGACCCAATATAGCAATCAATCAATCAATCCATCAATCAATCTTAAAACAACAATAAAAAATATAAAAACTAAAATAAAATACAGCAGAACAGCGACTAATACCTCATGGAAACAGCTGCATGCCGCCCTTTCTGCGCGGTTACTCAGGGACTTACCTCGAGGTCAGTACTCACGTTGAGTTTCCCTTTAGCTCCAGAGCGTGGCACGATGAGCTCCACCCCGGCCATCGAAGCATCCGGCTAGCTAGACAAAACTCATTGTCTTCCCAGAGCCATGTATACAGTGGCCAGTGGCCTGTCAACAGCAGTCAATTTCAAGTAGCTTCAAGGCAGCATGAATGGAGCTTTCAGAATGGGAAAGCAAGGCTAGTTCCATCAGGCCCCCATTTCCGCTGGCACACGCAGCATACATCCCTGGGCTTTCTAACAAGTCCAAAGAGACACAGGTTACCCAGTGGTTACTTCGTTGAATCAACTCCTCGAAGCAGGGTGTTCTGCATCTAGCGAACTGCCTCAACCAAGGAAAGCCCCAGCTAGGCCTCCGGGCCCGTGGCTCTTCAAAAGCCTGCAGTGTTATCCGAGGAACTGGGCTTTAGTTGCAGTCGGAACGCAAGCCCACATTCTCCTGCAGGCAGGGTGACTTCAGACAGGGGGTCCCAGATGGAATACGAAGCCGAGTGTTTTCTCAGTGCAGCGCAGACTAGGGCAATGAGTCAGACTTGCACGGCATGTTGGCCCTGCTAGAACGGTGTTCGTGGACCTGTGGGAATGCTGGGGAAATCAAGCTGTCCCAAGAAAGAGTGCAGTCTGTTGCCCTACACTCGGCATACACAGAGTGGCTCCGAAGGGCTACGGGCCTGGATGTGGCTTAGCAGGCCCATGGGGGCCTGAGGGTACTCAGTGTCCTTGCAGGGAATAGGGTGCCCACGCCAGGCTCCTAGAGGTCCTGCAGAGCGTACTGACGTTAAAATGATGCAGAGCAGTGGCTACGGCCTCCTGGAAACTGCTGCACGCCTCCGCTTCTGCATGGCAATTCAGGGCCTTACCGCGAGGCAAGTGCTCTCGCTGAGGGTCCCGTTAGCGCCACAGCATGGGAGGATGCTGACTTTCTCCTCCAGCAGAGTGACTTCAGGTACGAGGTCCTCGAAGAATTCTAAGCAGAGTGTTTTCTCACGGCAGCTCAGACGGGGGCCGTGACGAACACTTCCATGGCAGGTCGCACTGCCTAGAAATGTGGTCCTGAGGCTGCTCCAGGGCTCTGGAAATGTAGCTCTCCTTAAGGAACGTGCAGGGTGTTGCCCATCACTCGGCATGCACAGAGGGCCTCTGAGGGACCTACCTTTGGGCCTCCATGTTGCTCACAGGCCCACAGGGGTCTGGAGGCACTCAGGGATCCTGGAGGGAAAATGATGCACACCCGAGGGGCCTAAGAGTCCTGGAAAGGGTACTTCCTTTAAAATAGAGCAGAACAGAGGCTTCCCTGGTGGTGCACTGGTGGACAATCTGCCTGCCAATGCAGGGGACACGGGTTCGAGCTCTGGTCTGGGAGGAATCCACATGCCACGGGGCAACTGGGCCCGTGAGCCACAACTACTGAGCCTGCGCCTCTGGAGCCTGTGCTCCGCAACAAGAGAGGCTGAGATACTGAGAGGCCTACGCACCGCGATGAAGAGTGGCCCCCACTTACCGTAACTGGAGAGAGCCCTAGCACAGAAACGAAGACCCAATATAGCAATCAATCAATCAATCCATCAATCAATCTTAAAACAACAATAAAAAATATAAAAACTAAAATAAAATACAGCAGAACAGCGACTAATACCTCATGGAAACAGCTGCATGCCGCCCTTTCTGCGCGGTTACTCAGGGACTTACCTCGAGGTCAGTACTCACGTTGAGTTTCCCTTTAGCTCCAGAGCGTGGCACGATGAGCTCCACCCCGGCCATCGAAGCATCCGGCTAGCTAGACAAAACTCATTGTCTTCCCAGAGCCATGTATACAGTGGCCAGTGGCCTGTCAACAGCAGTCAATTTCAAGTAGCTTCAAGGCAGCATGAATGGAGCTTTCAGAATGGGAAAGCAAGGCTAGTTCCATCAGGCCCCCATTTCCGCTGGCACACGCAGCATACATCCCTGGGCTTTCTAACAAGTCCAAAGAGACACAGGTTACCCAGTGGTTACTTCGTTGAATCAACTCCTCGAAGCAGGGTGTTCTGCATCTAGCGAACTGCCTCAACCAAGGAAAGCCCCAGCTAGGCCTCCGGGCCCGTGGCTCTTCAAAAGCCTGCAGTGTTATCCGAGGAACTGGGCTTTAGTTGCAGTCGGAACGCAAGCCGACATTCTCCTGCAGGCAGGGTGACTTCAGACAGGGGGTCCCAGATGGAATACGAAGCCGAGTGTTTTCTCAGTGCAGCGCAGACTAGGGCAATGAGTCAGACTTGCACGGCATGTTGGCCCTGCTAGAACGGTGTTCGTGGACCTGTGGGAATGCTGGGGAAATCAAGCTGTCCCAAGAAAGAGTGCAGTCTGTTGCCCTACACTCGGCATACACAGAGTGGCTCCGAAGGGCTACGGGCCTGGATGTGGCTTAGCAGGCCCATGGGGGCCTGAGGGTACTCAGTGTCCTTGCAGGGAATAGGGTGCCCACGCCAGGCTCCTAGAGGTCCTGCAGAGCGTACTGACGTTAAAATGATGCAGAGCAGTGGCTACGGCCTCCTGGAAACTGCTGCACGCCTCCGCTTCTGCATGGCAATTCAGGGCCTTACCGCGAGGCAAGTGCTCTCGCTGAGGGTCCCGTTAGCGCCACAGCATGGGAGGATGCTGACTTTCTCCTCCAGCAGAGTGACTTCAGGTACGAGGTCCTCGAAGAATTCTAAGCAGAGTGTTTTCTCACGGCAGCTCAGACGGGGGCCGTGACGAACACTTCCATGGCAGGTCGCACTGCCTAGAAATGTGGTCCTGAGGCTGCTCCAGGGCTCTGGAAATGTAGCTCTCCTTAAGGAACGTGCAGGGTGTTGCCCATCACTCGGCATGCACAGAGGGCCTCTGAGGGACCTACCTTTGGGCCTCCATGTTGCTCACAGGCCCACAGGGGTCTGGAGGCACTCAGGGATCCTGGAGGGAAAATGATGCACACCCGAGGGGCCTAAGAGTCCTGGAAAGGGTACTTCCTTTAAAATAGAGCAGAACAGAGGCTTCCCTGGTGGTGCACTGGTGGACAATCTGCCTGCCAATGCAGGGGACACGGGTTCGAGCTCTGGTCTGGGAGGAATCCACATGCCACGGGGCAACTGGGCCCGTGAGCCACAACTACTGAGCCTGCGCCTCTGGAGCCTGTGCTCCGCAACAAGAGAGGCTGAGATACTGAGAGGCCTACGCACCGCGATGAAGAGTGGCCCCCACTTACCGTAACTGGAGAGAGCCCTAGCACAGAAACGAAGACCCAATATAGCAATCAATCAATCAATCCATCAATCAATCTTAAAACAACAATAAAAAATATAAAAACTAAAATAAAATACAGCACAACAGCGACTAATACCTCATGGAAACAGCTGCATGCCGCCCTTTCTGCGCGGTTACTCAGGGACTTACCTCGAGGTCAGTACTCACGTTGAGTTTCCCTTTAGCTCCAGAGCGTGGCACGATGAGCTCCACCCCGGCCATCGAAGCATCCGGCTAGCTAGACAAAACTCATTGTCTTCCCAGAGCCATGTATACAGTGGCCAGTGGCCTGTCAACAGCAGTCAATTTCAAGTAGCTTCAAGGCAGCATGAATGGAGCTTTCAGAATGGGAAAGCAAGGCTAGTTCCATCAGGCCCCCATTTCCGCTGGCACACGCAGCATACATCCCTGGGCTTTCTAACAAGTCCAAAGAGACACAGGTTACCCAGTGGTTACTTCGTTGAATCAACTCCTCGAAGCAGGGTGTTCTGCATCTAGCGAACTGCCTCAACCAAGGAAAGCCCCAGCTAGGCCTCCGGGCCCGTGGCTCTTCAAAAGCCTGCAGTGTTATCCGAGGAACTGGGCTTTAGTTGCAGTCGGAACGCAAGCCGACATTCTCCTGCAGGCAGGGTGACTTCAGACAGGGGGTCCCAGATGGAATACGAAGCCGAGTGTTTTCTCAGTGCAGCGCAGACTAGGGCAATGAGTCAGACTTGCACGGCATGTTGGCCCTGCTAGAACGGTGTTCGTGGACCTTTGAGAATGCTGGGGAAATCAAGCTGTCCCAAGAAAGAGTGCAGTCTGTTGCCCTACACTCGGCATACACAGAGTGGCTCCGAAGGGCTACGGGCCTGGATGTGGCTTAGCAGGCCCATGGGGGCCTGAGGGTACTCAGTGTCCTTGCAGGGAATAGGGTGCCCACGCCAGGCTCCTAGAGGTCCTGCAGAGCGTACTGACGTTAAAATGATGCAGAGCAGTGGCTACGGCCTCCTGGAAACTGCTGCACGCCTCCGCTTCTGCATGGCAATTCAGGGCCTTACCGCGAGGCAAGTGCTCTCGCTGAGGGTCCCGTTAGCGCCACAGCATGGGAGGATGCTGACTTTCTCCTCCAGCAGAGTGACTTCAGGTACGAGGTCCTCGAAGAATTCTAAGCAGAGTGTTTTCTCACGGCAGCTCAGACGGGGGCCGTGACGAACACTTCCATGGCAGGTCGCACTGCCTAGAAATGTGGTCCTGAGGCTGCTCCAGGGCTCTGGAAATGTAGCTCTCCTTAAGGAACGTGCAGGGTGTTGCCCATCACTCGGCATGCACAGAGGGCCTCTGAGGGACCTACCTTTGGGCCTCCATGTTGCTCACAGGCCCACAGGGGTCTGGAGGCACTCAGGGATCCTGGAGGGAAAATGATGCACACCCGAGGGGCCTAAGAGTCCTGGAAAGGGTACTTCCTTTAAAATAGAGCAGAACAGAGGCTTCCCTGGTGATGCACTGGTGGACAATCTGCCTGCCAATGCAGGGGACACGGGTTCGAGCTCTGGTCTGGGAGGAATCCACATGCCACGGGGCAACTGGGCCCGTGAGCCACAACTACTGAGCCTGCGCCTCTGGAGCCTGTGCTCCGCAACAAGAGAGGCTGAGATACTGAGAGGCCTACGCACCGCGATGAAGAGTGGCCCCCACTTACCGTAACTGGAGAGAGCCCTAGCACAGAAACGAAGACCCAATATAGCAATCAATCAATCAATCCATCAATCAATCTTAAAACAACAATAAAAAATATAAAAACTAAAATAAAATACAGCACAACAGCGACTAATACCTCATGGAAACAGCTGCATGCCGCCCTTTCTGCGCGGTTACTCAGGGACTTACCTCGAGGTCAGTACTCACGTTGAGTTTCCCTTTAGCTCCAGAGCGTGGCACGATGAGCTCCACCCCGGCCATCGAAGCATCCGGCTAGCTAGACAAAACTCATTGTCTTCCCAGAGCCATGTATACAGTGGCCAGTGGCCTGTCAACAGCAGTCAATTTCAAGTAGCTTCAAGGCAGCATGAATGGAGCTTTCAGAATGGGAAAGCAAGGCTAGTTCCATCAGGCCCCCATTTCCGCTGGCACACGCAGCATACATCCCTGGGCTTTCTAACAAGTCCAAAGAGACACAGGTTACCCAGTGGTTACTTCGTTGAATCAACTCCTCGAAGCAGGGTGTTCTGCATCTAGCGAACTGCCTCAACCAAGGAAAGCCCCAGCTAGGCCTCCGGGCCCGTGGCTCTTCAAAAGCCTGCAGTGTTATCCGAGGAACTGGGCTTTAGTTGCAGTCGGAACGCAAGCCGACATTCTCCTGCAGGCAGGGTGACTTCAGACAGGGGGTCCCAGATGGAATACGAAGCCGAGTGTTTTCTCAGTGCAGCGCAGACTAGGGCAATGAGTCAGACTTGCACGGCATGTTGGCCCTGCTAGAACGGTGTTCGTGGACCTGTGGGAATGCTGGGGAAGTCAAGCTGTCCCAAGAAAGAGTGCAGTCTGTTGCCCTACACTCGGCATACACAGAGTGGCTCCGAAGGGCTACGGGCCTGGATGTGGCTTAGCAGGCCCATGGGGGCCTGAGGGTACTCAGTGTCCTTGCAGGGAATAGGGTGCCCACGCCAGGCTCCTAGAGGTCCTGCAGAGCGTACTGACGTTAAAATGATGCAGAGCAGTGGCTACGGCCTCCTGGAAACTGCTGCACGCCTCCGCTTCTGCATGGCAATTCAGGGCCTTACCGCGAGGCAAGTGCTCTCGCTGAGGGTCCCGTTAGCGCCACAGCATGGGAGGATGCTGACTTTCTCCTCCAGCAGAGTGACTTCAGGTACGAGGTCCTCGAAGAATTCTAAGCAGAGTGTTTTCTCACGGCAGCTCAGACGGGGGCCGTGACGAACACTTCCATGGCAGGTCGCACTGCCTAGAAATGTGGTCCTGAGGCTGCTCCAGGGCTCTGGAAATGTAGCTCTCCTTAAGGAACGTGCAGGGTGTTGCCCATCACTCGGCATGCACAGAGGGCCTCTGAGGGACCTACCTTTGGGCCTCCATGTTGCTCACAGGCCCACAGGGGTCTGGAGGCACTCAGGGATCCTGGAGGGAAAATGATGCACACCCGAGGGGCCTAAGAGTCCTGGAAAGGGTACTTCCTTTAAAATAGAGCAGAACAGAGGCTTCCCTGGTGGTGCACTGGTTGACAATCTGCCTGCCAATGCAGGGGACACGGGTTCGAGCTCTGGTCTGGGAGGAATCCAGATGCCACGGGGCAACTGGGCCCGTGAGCCACAACTACTGAGCCTGCGCCTCTGGAGCCTGTGCTCCGCAACAAGAGAGGCTGAGATACTGAGAGGCCTACGCACCGCGATGAAGAGTGGCCCCCACTTACCGTAACTGGAGAGAGCCCTAGCACAGAAACGAAGACCCAATATAGCAATCAATCAATCAATCCATCAATCAATCTTAAAACAACAATAAAAAATATAAAAACTAAAATAAAATACAGCAGAACAGCGACTAATACCTCATGGAAACAGCTGCATGCCGCCCTTTCTGCGCGGTTACTCAGGGACTTACCTCGAGGTCAGTACTCACGTTGAGTTTCCCTTTAGCTCCAGAGCGTGGCACGATGAGCTCCACCCCGGCCATCGAAGCATCCGGCTAGCTAGACAAAACTCATTGTCTTCCCAGAGCCATGTATACAGTGGCCAGTGGCCTGTCAACAGCAGTCAATTTCAAGTAGCTTCAAGGCAGCATGAATGGAGCTTTCAGAATGGGAAAGCAAGGCTAGTTCCATCAGGCCCCCATTTCCGCTGGCACACGCAGCATACATCCCTGTGCTTTCTAACAAGTCCAAAGAGACACAGGTTACCCAGTGGTTACTTCGTTGAGTCAACTCCTCGAAGCAGGGTGTTCTGCATCTAGCGAACTGCCTCAACCAAGGAAAGCCCCAGCTAGGCCTCCGGGCCCGTGGCTCTTCAAAAGCCTGCAGTGTTATCCGAGGAACTGGGCTTTAGTTGCAGTCGGAACGCAAGCCCACATTCTCCTGGAGGCAGGGTGACTTCAGACAGGGGGTCCCAGATGGAATACGAAGCCGAGTGTTTTCTCAGTGCAGCGCAGACTAGGGCAATGAGTCAGACTTGCACGGCATGTTGGCCCTGCTAGAACGGTGTTCGTGGACCTGTGGGAATGCTGGGGAAGTCAAGCTGTCCCAAGAAAGAGTGCAGTCTGTTGCCCTACACTCGGCATACACAGAGTGGCTCCGAAGGGCTACGGGCCTGGATGTGGCTTAGCAGGCCCATGGGGGCCTGAGGGTACTCAGTGTCCTTGCAGGGAATAGGGTGCCCACGCCAGGCTCCTAGAGGTCCTGCAGAGCGTACTGACGTTAAAATGATGCAGAGCAGTGGCTACGGCCTCCTGGAAACTGCTGCACGCCTCCGCTTCTGCATGGCAATTCAGGGCCTTACCGCGAGGCAAGTGCTCTCGCTGAGGGTCCCGTTAGCGCCACAGCATGGGAGGATGCTGACTTTCTCCTCCAGCAGAGTGACTTCAGGTACGAGGTCCTCGAAGAATTCTAAGCAGAGTGTTTTCTCACGGCAGCTCAGACGGGGGCCGTGACGAACACTTCCATGGCAGGTCGCACTGCCTAGAAATGTGGTCCTGAGGCTGCTCCAGGGCTCTGGAAATGTAGCTCTCCTTAAGGAACGTGCAGGGTGTTGCCCATCACTCGGCATGCACAGAGGGCCTCTGAGGGACCTACCTTTGGGCCTCCATGTTGCTCACAGGCCCACAGGGGTCTGGAGGCACTCAGGGATCCTGGAGGGAAAATGATGCACACCCGAGGGGCCTAAGAGTCCTGGAAAGGGTACTTCCTTTAAAATAGAGCAGAACAGAGGCTTCCCTGGTGGTGCACTGGTTGACAATCTGCCTGCCAATGCAGGGGACACGGGTTCGAGCTCTGGTCTGGGAGGAATCCACATGCCACGGGGCAACTGGGCCCGTGAGCCACAACTACTGAGCCTGCGCCTCTGGAGCCTGTGCTCCGCAACAAGAGAGGCTGAGATACTGAGAGGCCTACGCACCGCGATGAAGAGTGGCCCCCACTTACCGTAACTGGAGAGAGCCCTAGCACAGAAACGAAGACCCAATATAGCAATCAATCAATCAATCCATCAATCAATCTTAAAACAACAATAAAAAATATAAAAACTAAAATAAAATACAGCAGAACAGCGACTAATACCTCATGGAAACAGCTGCATGCCGCCCTTTCTGCGCGGTTACTCAGGGACTTACCTCGAGGTCAGTACTCACGTTGAGTTTCCCTTTAGCTCCAGAGCGTGGCACGATGAGCTCCACCCCGGCCATCGAAGCATCCGGCTAGCTAGACAAAACTCATTGTCTTCCCAGAGCCATGTATACAGTGGCCAGTGGCCTGTCAACAGCAGTCAATTTCAAGTAGCTTCAAGGCAGCATGAATGGAGCTTTCAGAATGGGAAAGCAAGGCTAGTTCCATCAGGCCCCCATTTCCGCTGGCACACGCAGCATACATCCCTGGGCTTTCTAACAAGTCCAAAGAGACACAGGTTACCCAGTGGTTACTTCGTTGAATCAACTCCTCGAAGCAGGGTGTTCTGCATCTAGCGAACTGCCTCAACCAAGGAAAGCCCCAGCTAGGCCTCCGGGCCCGTGGCTCTTCAAAAGCCTGCAGTGTTATCTGAGGAACTGGGCTTTAGTTGCAGTCGGAACGCAAGCCGACATTCTCCTGCAGGCAGGGTGACTTCAGACAGGGGGTCCCAGATGGAATACGAAGCCGAGTGTTTTCTCAGTGCAGCGCAGACTAGGGCAATGAGTCAGACTTGCACGGCATGTTGGCCCTGCTAGAACGGTGTTCGTGGACCTGTGGGAATGCTGGGGAAATCAAGCTGTCCCAAGAAAGAGTGCAGTCTGTTGCCCTACACTCGGCATACACAGAGTGGCTCCGAAGGGCTACGGGCCTGGATGTGGCTTAGCAGGCCCATGGGGGCCTGAGGGTACTCAGTGTCCTTGCAGGGAATAGGGTGCCCACGCCAGGCTCCTAGAGGTCCTGCAGAGCGTACTGACGTTAAAATGATGCAGAGCAGTGGCTACGGCCTCCTGGAAACTGCTGCACGCCTCCGCTTCTGCATGGCAATTCAGGGCCTTACCGCGAGGCAAGTGCTCTCGCTGAGGGTCCCGTTAGCGCCACAGCATGGGAGGATGCTGACTTTCTCCTCCAGCAGAGTGACTTCAGGTACGAGGTCCTCGAAGAATTCTAAGCAGAGTGTTTTCTCACGGCAGCTCAGACGGGGGCCGTGACGAACACATCCATGGCAGGTCGCACTGCCTAGAAATGTGGTCCTGAGGCTGCTCCACGGCTCTGGAAATGTAGCTCTCCTTAAGGAACGTGCAGGGTGTTGCCCATCACTCGGCATGCACAGAGGGCCTCTGAGGGACCTACCTTTGGGCCTCCATGTTGCTCACAGGCCCACAGGGGTCTGTAGGCACTCAGGGATCCTGGAGGGAAAATGATGCACACCCGAGGGGCCTAAGAGTCCTGGAAAGGGTACTTCCTTTAAAATAGAGCAGAACAGAGGCTTCCCTGGTGGTGCACTGGTTGACAATCTGCCTGCCAATGCAGGGGACACGGGTTCGAGCTCTGGTCTGGGAGGAATCCACATGCCACGGGGCAACTGGGCCCGTGAGCCACAACTACTGAGCCTGCGCCTCTGGAGCCTGTGCTCCGCAACAAGAGAGGCTGAGATACTGAGAGGCCTACGCACCGCGATGAAGAGTGGCCCCCACTTACCGTAACTGGAGAGAGCCCTAGCACAGAAACGAAGACCCAATATAGCAATCAATCAATCAATCCATCAATCAATCTTAAAACAACAATAAAAAATATAAAAACTAAAATAAAATACAGCACAACAGCGACTAATACCTCATGGAAACAGCTGCATGCCGCCCTTTCTGCGCGGTTACTCAGGGACTTACCTCGAGGTCAGTACTCACGTTGAGTTTCCCTTTAGCTCCAGAGCGTGGCACGATGAGCTCCACCCCGGCCATCGAAGCATCCGGCTAGCTAGACAAAACTCATTGTCTTCCCAGAGCCATGTATACAGTGGCCAGTGGCCTGTCAACAGCAGTCAATTTCAAGTAGCTTCAAGGCAGCATGAATGGAGCTTTCAGAATGGGAAAGCAAGGCTAGTTCCATCAGGCCCCCATTTCCGCTGGCACACGCAGCATACATCCCTGGGCTTTCTAACAAGTCCAAAGAGACACAGGTTACCCAGTGGTTACTTCGTTGAATCAACTCCTCGAAGCAGGGTGTTCTGCATCTAGCGAACTGCCTCAACCAAGGAAAGCCCCAGCTAGGCCTCCGGGCCCGTGGCTCTTCAAAAGCCTGCAGTGTTATCCGAGGAACTGGGCTTTAGTTGCAGTCGGAACGCAAGCCCACATTCTCCTGCAGGCAGGGTGACTTCAGACAGGGGGTCCCAGATGGAATACGAAGCCGAGTGTTTTCTCAGTGCAGCGCAGACTAGGGCAATGAGTCAGACTTGCACGGCATGTTGGCCCTGCTAGAACGGTGTTCGTGGACCTGTGGGAATGCTGGGGAAGTCAAGCTGTCCCAAGAAAGAGTGCAGTCTGTTGCCCTACACTCGGCATACACAGAGTGGCTCCGAAGGGCTACGGGCCTGGATGTGGCTTAGCAGGCCCATGGGGGCCTGAGGGTACTCAGTGTCCTTGCAGGGAATAGGGTGCCCACGCCAGGCTCCTAGAGGTCCTGCAGAGCGTACTGACGTTAAAATGATGCAGAGCAGTGGCTACGGCCTCCTGGAAACTGCTGCACGCCTCCGCTTCTGCATGGCAATTCAGGGCCTTACCGCGAGGCAAGTGCTCTCGCTGAGGGTCCCGTTAGCGCCACAGCATGGGAGGATGCTGACTTTCTCCTCCAGCAGAGTGACTTCAGGTACGAGGTCCTCGAAGAATTCTAAGCAGAGTGTTTTCTCACGGCAGCTCAGACGGGGGCCGTGACGAACACTTCCATGGCAGGTCGCACTGCCTAGAAATGTGGTCCTGAGGCTGCTCCAGGGCTCTGGAAATGTAGCTCTCCTTAAGGAACGTGCAGGGTGTTGCCCATCACTCGGCATGCACAGAGGGCCTCTGAGGGACCTACCTTTGGGCCTCCATGTTGCTCACAGGCCCACAGGGGTCTGGAGGCACTCAGGGATCCTGGAGGGAAAATGATGCACACCCGAGGGGCCTAAGAGTCCTGGAAAGGGTACTTCCTTTAAAATAGAGCAGAACAGAGGCTTCCCTGGTGGTGCACTGGTTGACAATCTGCCTGCCAATGCAGGGGACACGGGTTCGAGCTCTGGTCTGGGAGGAATCCACATGCCACGGGGCAACTGGGCCCGTGAGCCACAACTACTGAGCCTGCGCCTCTGGAGCCTGTGCTCCGCAACAAGAGAGGCTGAGATACTGAGAGGCCTACGCACCGCGATGAAGAGTGGCCCCCACTTACCGTAACTGGAGAGAGCCCTAGCACAGAAACGAAGACCCAATATAGCAATCAATCAATCAATCCATCAATCAATCTTAAAACAACAATAAAAAATATAAAAACTAAAATAAAATACAGCACAACAGCGACTAATACCTCATGGAAACAGCTGCATGCCGCCCTTTCTGCGCGGTTACTCAGGGACTTACCTCGAGGTCAGTACTCACGTTGAGTTTCCCTTTAGCTCCAGAGCGTGGCACGATGAGCTCCACCCCGGCCATCGAAGCATCCGGCTAGCTAGACAAAACTCATTGTCTTCCCAGAGCCATGTATACAGTGGCCAGTGGCCTGTCAACAGCAGTCAATTTCAAGTAGCTTCAAGGCAGCATGAATGGAGCTTTCAGAATGGGAAAGCAAGGCTAGTTCCATCAGGCCCCCATTTCCGCTGGCACACGCAGCATACATCCCTGGGCTTTCTAACAAGTCCAAAGAGACACAGGTTACCCAGTGGTTACTTCGTTGAATCAACTCCTCGAAGCAGGGTGTTCTGCATCTAGCGAACTGCCTCAACCAAGGAAAGCCCCAGCTAGGCCTCCGGGCCCGTGGCTCTTCAAAAGCCTGCAGTGTTATCCGAGGAACTGGGCTTTAGTTGCAGTCGGAACGCAAGCCCACATTCTCCTGCAGGCAGGGTGACTTCAGACAGGGGGTCCCAGATGGAATACGAAGCCGAGTGTTTTCTCAGTGCAGCGCAGACTAGGGCAATGAGTCAGACTTGCACGGCATGTTGGCCCTGCTAGAACGGTGTTCGTGGACCTGTGGGAATGCTGGGGAAGTCAAGCTGTCCCAAGAAAGAGTGCAGTCTGTTGCCCTACACTCGGCATACACAGAGTGGCTCCGAAGGGCTACGGGCCTGGATGTGGCTTAGCAGGCCCATGGGGGCCTGAGGGTACTCAGTGTCCTTGCAGGGAATAGGGTGCCCACGCCAGGCTCCTAGAGGTCCTGCAGAGCGTACTGACGTTAAAATGATGCAGAGCAGTGGCTACGGCCTCCTGGAAACTGCTGCACGCCTCCGCTTCTGCATGGCAATTCAGGGCCTTACCGCGAGGCAAGTGCTCTCGCTGAGGGTCCCGTTAGCGCCACAGCATGGGAGGATGCTGACTTTCTCCTCCAGCAGAGTGACTTCAGGTACGAGGTCCTCGAAGAATTCTAAGCAGAGTGTTTTCTCACGGCAGCTCAGACGGGGGCCGTGACGAACACTTCCATGGCAGGTCGCACTGCCTAGAAATGTGGTCCTGAGGCTGCTCCAGGGCTCTGGAAATGTAGCTCTCCTTAAGGAACGTGCAGGGTGTTGCCCATCACTCGGCATGCACAGAGGGCCTCTGAGGGACCTACCTTTGGGCCTCCATGTTGCTCACAGGCCCACAGGGGTCTGGAGGCACTCAGGGATCCTGGAGGGAAAATGATGCACACCCGAGGGGCCTAAGAGTCCTGGAAAGGGTACTTCCTTTAAAATAGAGCAGAACAGAGGCTTCCCTGGTGGTGCACTGGTGGACAATCTGCCTGCCAATGCAGGGGACACGGGTTCGAGCTCTGGTCTGGGAGGAATCCACATGCCACGGGGCAACTGGGCCGGTGAGCCACAACTACTGAGCCTGCGCCTCTGGAGCCTGTGCTCCGCAACAAGAGAGGCTGAGATACTGAGAGGCCTACGCACCGCGATGAAGAGTGGCCCCCACTTACCGTAACTGGAGAGAGCCCTAGCACAGAAACGAAGACCCAATATAGCAATCAATCAATCAATCCATCAATCAATCTTAAAACAACAATAAAAAATATAAAAACTAAAATAAAATACAGCAGAACAGCGACTAATACCTCATGGAAACAGCTGCATGCCGCCCTTTCTGCGCGGTTACTCAGGGACTTACCTCGAGGTCAGTACTCACGTTGAGTTTCCCTTTAGCTCCAGAGCGTGGCACGATGAGCTCCACCCCGGCCATCGAAGCATCCGGCTAGCTAGACAAAACTCACTGTCTTCCCAGAGCCATGCATACAGTGGCTAGTGGCCTGTCAACAGCAGTCAATTTCAAGTAGCTTCAAGGCAGCATGAATGGAGCTTTCAGAATGGGAAAGCAAGGCTAGTTCCATCAGGCCCCCATTTCCGCTTGCACACGCAGCATACATCCCTGGGCTTTCTAACAAGTCCAAAGAGACACAGGTTACCCAGTGGTTACTTCGTTGAATCAACTCCTCGAAGCAGGGTGTTCTGCATCTAGCGAACTGCCTCAACCAAGGAAAGCCCCAGCTAGGCCTCCGGGCCCGTGGCTCTTCAAAAGCCTGCAGTGTTATCCGAGGAACTGGGCTTTAGTTGCAGTCGGAACGCAAGCCGACATTCTCCTGCAGGCAGGGTGACTTCAGACAGGGGGTCCCAGATGGAATACGAAGCCGAGTGTTTTCTCAGTGCAGCGCAGACTAGGGCAATGAGTCAGACTTGCACGGCATGTTGGCCCTGCTAGAACGGTGTTCGTGGACCTGTGGGAATGCTGGGGAAGTCAAGCTGTCCCAAGAAAGAGTGCAGTCTGTTGCCCTACACTCGGCATACACAGAGTGGCTCCGAAGGGCTACGGGCCTGGATGTGGTTTAGCAGGCCCATGGGGGCCTGAGGGTACTCAGTGTCCTTGCAGGGAATAGGGTGCCCACGCCAGGCTCCTAGAGGTCCTGCAGAGCGTACTGACGTTAAAATGATGCAGAGCAGTGGCTACGGCCTCGTGGAAACTGCTGTACGCCTCCGCTTCTGCATGGCAATTCAGGGCCTTACCGCGAGGCAAGTGCTCTCGCTGAGGGTCCCGTTAGCGCCACAGCATGGGAGGATGCTGACTTTCTCCTCCAGCAGAGTGACTTCAGGTACGAGGTCCTCGAAGAATTCTAAGCAGAGTGTTTTCTCACGGCAGCTCAGACGGGGGCCGTGACGAACACTTCCATGGCAGGTCGCACTGCCTAGAAATGTGGTCCTGAGGCTGCTCCAGGGCTCTGGAAATGTAGCTCTCCTTAAGGAACGTGCAGGGTGTTGCCCATCACTCGGCATGCACAGAGGGCCTCTGAGGGATCTACCTTTGGGCCTCCATGTTGCTCACAGGCCCACAGGGGTCTGGAGGCACTCAGGGATCCTGGAGGGAAAATGATGCACACCCGAGGGGCCTAAGAGTCCTGGAAAGGGTACTTCCTTTAAAATAGAGCAGAACAGAGGCTTCCCTGGTGGTGCAGTGGTTGATAATCTGCCTGCCAATGCAGGGGACACGGGTTCGAGCTCTGGTCTGGGAGGAATCCACATGCCACGGGGCAACTGGGCCCGTGAGCCACAACTACTGAGCCTGCGCCTCTGGAGCCTGTGCTCCGCAACAAGAGAGGCTGAGATACTGAGAGGCCTACGCACCGCGATGAAGAGTGGCCCCCACTTACCGTAACTGGAGAGAGCCCTAGCACAGAAACGAAGACCCAATATAGCAATCAATCAATCAATCCATCAATCAATCTTAAAACAACAATAAAAAATATAAAAACTAAAATAAAATACAGCACAACAGCGACTAATACCTCATGGAAACAGCTGCATGCCGCCCTTTCTGCGCGGTTACTCAGGGACTTACCTCGAGGTCAGTACTCACGTTGAGTTTCCCTTTAGCTCCAGAGCGTGGCACGATGAGCTCCACCCCGGCCATCGAAGCATCCGGCTAGCTAGACAAAACTCATTGTCTTCCCAGAGCCATGTATACAGTGGCCAGTGGCCTGTCAACAGCAGTCAATTTCAAGTAGCTTCAAGGCAGCATGAATGGAGCTTTCAGAATGGGAAAGCAAGGCTAGTTCCATCAGGCCCCCATTTCCGCTGGCACACGCAGCATACATCCCTGGGCTTTCTAACAAGTCCAAAGAGACACAGGTTACCCAGTGGTTACTTCGTTGAATCAACTCCTCGAAGCAGGGTGTTCTGCATCTAGAGAACTGCCTCAACCAAGGAAAGCCCCAGCTAGGCCTCCGGGCCCGTGGCTCTTCAAAAGCCTGCAGTGTTATCCGAGGAACTGGGCTTTAGTTGCAGTCGGAACGCAAGCCCACATTCTCCTGCAGGCAGGGTGACTTCAGACAGGGGGTCCCAGATGGAATACGAAGCCGAGTGTTTTCTCAGTGCAGCGCAGACTAGGGCAATGAGTCAGACTTGCACGGCATGTTGGCCCTGCTAGAACGGTGTTCGTGGACCTGTGGGAATGCTGGGGAAGTCAAGCTGTCCCAAGAAAGAGTGCAGTCTGTTGCCCTACACTCGGCATACACAGAGTGGCTCCGAAGGGCTACGGGCCTGGATGTGGCTTAGCAGGCCCATGGGGGCCTGAGGGTACTCAGTGTCCTTGCAGGGAATAGGGTGCCCACGCCAGGCTCCTAGAGGTCCTGCAGAGCGTACTGACGTTAAAATAATGCAGAGCAGTGGCTACGGCCTCCTGGAAACTGCTGCACGCCTCCGCTTCTGCATGGCAATTCAGGGCCTTACCGCGAGGCAAGTGCTCTCGCTGAGGGTCCCGTTAGCGCCACAGCATGGGAGGATGCTGACTTTCTCCTCCAGCAGAGTGACTTCAGGTACGAGGTCCTCGAAGAATTCTAAGCAGAGTGTTTTCTCACGGCAGCTCAGACGGGGGCCGTGACGAACACTTCCATGGCAGGTCGCACTGCCTAGAAATGTGGTCCTGAGGCTGCTCCAGGGCTCTGGAAATGTAGCTCTCCTTAAGGAACGTGCAGGGTGTTGCCCATCACTCGGCATGCACAGAGGGCCTCTGAGGGACCTACCTTTGGGCCTCCATGTTGCTCACAGGCCCACAGGGGTCTGGAGGCACTCAGGGATCCTGGAGGGAAAATGATGCACACCCGAGGGGCCTAAGAGTCCTGGAAAGGGTACTTCCTTTAAAATAGAGCAGAACAGAGGCTTCCCTGGTGGTGCACTGGTTGACAATCTGCCTGCCAATGCAGGGGACACGGGTTCGAGCTCTGGTCTGGGAGGAATCCACATGCCACGGGGCAACTGGGCCCGTGAGCCACAACTACTGAGCCTGCGCCTCTGGAGCCTGTGCTCCGCAACAAGAGAGGCTGAGATACTGAGAGGCCTACGCACCGCGATGAAGAGTGGCCCCCACTTACCGTAACTGGAGAGAGCCCTAGCACAGAAACGAAGACCCAATATAGCAATCAATCAATCAATCCATCAATCAATCTTAAAACAACAATAAAAAATATAAAAACTAAAATAAAATACAGCAGAACAGCGACTAATACCTCATGGAAACAGCTGCATGCCGCCCTTTCTGCGCGGTTACTCAGGGACTTACCTCGAGGTCAGTACTCACGTTGAGTTTCCCTTTAGCTCCAGAGCGTGGCACGATGAGCTCCACCCCGGCCATCGAAGCATCCGGCTAGCTAGACAAAACTCACTGTCTTCCCAGAGCCATGCATACAGTGGCCAGTGGCCTGTCAACAGCAGTCAATTTCAAGTAGCTTCAAGGCAGCATGAATGGAGCTTTCAGAATGGGAAAGCAAGGCTAGTTCCATCAGGCCCCCATTTCCGCTGGCACACGCAGCATACATCCCTGGGCTTTCTAACAAGTCCAAAGAGACACAGGTTACCCAGTGGTTACTTCGTTGAATCAACTCCTCGAAGCAGGGTGTTCTGCATCTAGCGAACTGCCTCAACCAAGGAAAGCCCCAGCTAGGCCTCCGGGCCCGTGGCTCTTCAAAAGCCTGCAGTGTTATCCGAGGAACTGGGCTTTAGTTGCAGTCGGAACGCAAGCCCACATTCTCCTGGAGGCAGGGTGACTTCAGACAGGGGGTCCCAGATGGAATACGAAGCCGAGTGTTTTCTCAGTGCAGCGCAGACTAGGGCAATGAGTCAGACTTGCACGGCATGTTGGCCCTGCTAGAACGGTGTTCGTGGACCTGTGGGAATGCTGGGGAAGTCAAGCTGTCCCAAGAAAGAGTGCAGTCTGTTGCCCTACACTCGGCATACACAGAGTGGCTCCGAAGGGCTACGGGCCTGGATGTGGCTTAGCAGGCCCATGGGGGCCTGAGGGTACTCAGTGTCCTTGCAGGGAATAGGGTGCCCACGCCAGGCTCCTAGAGGTCCTGCAGAGCGTACTGACGTTAAAATGATGCAGAGCAGTGGCTACGGCCTCATGGAAACTGCTGCACGCCTCCGCTTCTGCATGGCAATTCAGGGCCTTACCGCGAGGCAAGTGCTCTCGCTGAGGGTCCCGTTAGCGCCACAGCATGGGAGGATGCTGACTTTCTCCTCCAGCAGAGTGACTTCAGGTACGAGGTCCTCGAAGAATTCTAAGCAGAGTGTTTTCTCACGGCAGCTCAGACGGGGGCCGTGACGAACACTTCCATGGCAGGTCGCACTGCCTAGAAATGTGGTCCTGAGGCTGCTCCAGGGCTCTGGAAATGTAGCTCTCCTTAAGGAACGTGCAGGGTGTTGCCCATCACTCGGCATGCACAGAGGGCCTCTGAGGGACCTACCTTTGGGCCTCCATGTTGCTCACAGGCCCACAGGGGTCTGGAGGCACTCAGGGATCCTGGAGGGAAAATGATGCACACCCGAGGGGCCTAAGAGTCCTGGAAAGGGTACTTCCTTTAAAATAGAGCAGAACAGAGGCTTCCCTGGTGGTGCACTGGTTGACAATCTGCCTGCCAATGCAGGGGACACGGGTTCGAGCTCTGGTCTGGGAGGAATCCACATGCCACGGGGCAACTGGGCCCGTGAGCCACAACTACTGAGCCTGCGCCTCTGGAGCCTGTGCTCCGCAACAAGAGAGGCTGAGATACTGAGAGGCCTACGCACCGCGATGAAGAGTGGCCCCCACTTACCGTAACTGGAGAGAGCCCTAGCACAGAAACGAAGACCCAATATAGCAATCAATCAATCAATCCATCAATCAATCTTAAAACAACAATAAAAAATATAAAAACTAAAATAAAATACAGCACAACAGCGACTAATACCTCATGGAAACAGCTGCATGCCGCCCTTTCTGCGCGGTTACTCAGGGACTTACCTCGAGGTCAGTACTCACGTTGAGTTTCCCTTTAGCTCCAGAGCGTGGCACGATGAGCTCCACCCCGGCCATCGAAGCATCCGGCTAGCTAGACAAAACTCATTGTCTTCCCAGAGCCATGTATACAGTGGCCAGTGGCCTGTCAACAGCAGTCAATTTCAAGTAGCTTCAAGGCAGCATGAATGGAGCTTTCAGAATGGGAAAGCAAGGCTAGTTCCATCAGGCCCCCATTTCCACTTGCACACGCAGCATACATCCCTGTGCTTTCTAACAAGTCCAAAGAGACACAGGTTACCCAGTGGTTACTTCGTTGAATCAACTCCTCGAAGCAGGGTGTTCTGCATCTAGCGAACTGCCTCAACCAAGGAAAGCCCCAGCTAGGCCTCCGGGCCCGTGGCTCTTCAAAAGCCTGCAGTGTTATCCGAGGAACTGGGCTTTAGTTGCAGTCGGAACGCAAGCCCACATTCTCCTGGAGGCAGGGTGACTTCAGACAGGGGGTCCCAGATGGAATACGAAGCCGAGTGTTTTCTCAGTGCAGCGCAGACTAGGGCAATGAGTCAGACTTTCACGGCATGTTGGCCCTGCTAGAACGGTGTTCGTGGACCTGTGGGAATGCTGGGGAAGTCAAGCTGTCCCAAGAAAGAGTGCAGTCTGTTGCCCTACACTCGGCATACACAGAGTGGCTCCGAAGGGCTACGGGCCTGGATGTGGCTTAGCAGGCCCATGGGGGCCTGAGGGTACTCAGTGTCCTTGCAGGGAATAGGGTGCCCACGCCAGGCTCCTAGAGGTCCTGCAGAGCGTACTGACGTTAAAATAATGCAGAGCAGTGGCTACGGCCTCCTGGAAACTGCTGCACGCCTCCGCTTCTGCATGGCAATTCAGGGCCTTACCGCGAGGCAAGTGCTCTCGCTGAGGGTCCCGTTAGCGCCACAGCATGGGAGGATGCTGACTTTCTCCTCCAGCAGAGTGACTTCAGGTACGAGGTCCTCGAAGAATTCTAAGCAGAGTGTTTTCTCACGGCAGCTCAGACGGGGGCCGTGACGAACACTTCCATGGCAGGTCGCACTGCCTAGAAATGTGGTCCTGAGGCTGCTCCAGGGCTCTGGAAATGTAGCTCTCCTTAAGGAACGTGCAGGGTGTTGCCCATCACTCGGCATGCACAGAGGGCCTCTGAGGGACCTACCTTTGGGCCTCCATGTTGCTCACAGGCCCACAGGGGTCTGGAGGCACTCAGGGATCCTGGAGGGAAAATGATGCACACCCGAGGGGCCTAAGAGTCCTGGAAAGGGTACTTCCTTTAAAATAGAGCAGAACAGAGGCTTCCCTGGTGGTGCACTGGTTGACAATCTGCCTGCCAATGCAGGGGACACGGGTTCGAGCTCTGGTCTGGGAGGAATCCACATGCCACGGGGCAACTGGGCCCGTGAGCCACAACTACTGAGCCTGCGCCTCTGGAGCCTGTGCTCCGCAACAAGAGAGGCTGAGATACTGAGAGGCCTACGCACCGCGATGAAGAGTGGCCCCCACTTACCGTAACTGGAGAGAGCCCTAGCACAGAAACGAAGACCCAATATAGCAATCAATCAATCAATCCATCAATCAATCTTAAAACAACAATAAAAAATATAAAAACTAAAATAAAATACAGCACAACAGCGACTAATACCTCATGGAAACAGCTGCATGCCGCCCTTTCTGCGCGGTTACTCAGGGACTTACCTCGAGGTCAGTACTCACGTTGAGTTTCCCTTTAGCTCCAGAGCGTGGCACGATGAGCTCCACCCCGGCCATCGAAGCATCCGGCTAGCTAGACAAAACTCATTGTCTTCCCAGAGCCATGTATACAGTGGCCAGTGGCCTGTCAACAGCAGTCAATTTCAAGTAGCTTCAAGGCAGCATGAATGGAGCTTTCAGAATGGGAAAGCAAGGCTAGTTCCATCAGGCCCCCATTTCCACTTGCACACGCAGCATACATCCCTGTGCTTTCTAACAAGTCCAAAGAGACACAGGTTACCCAGTGGTTACTTCGTTGAATCAACTCCTCGAAGCAGGGTGTTCTGCATCTAGCGAACTGCCTCAACCAAGGAAAGCCCCAGCTAGGCCTCCGGGCCCGTGGCTCTTCAAAAGCCTGCAGTGTTATCCGAGGAACTGGGCTTTAGTTGCAGTCGGAACGCAAGCCCACATTCTCCTGGAGGCAGGGTGACTTCAGACAGGGGGTCCCAGATGGAATACGAAGCCGAGTGTTTTCTCAGTGCAGCGCAGACTAGGGCAATGAGTCAGACTTGCACGGCATGTTGGCCCTGCTAGAACGGTGTTCGTGGACCTGTGGGAATGCTGGGGAAGTCAAGCTGTCCCAAGAAAGAGTGCAGTCTGTTGCCCTACACTCGGCATACACAGAGTGGCTCCGAAGGGCTACGGGCCTGGATGTGGCTTAGCAGGCCCATGGGGGCCTGAGGGTACTCAGTGTCCTTGCAGGGAATAGGGTGCCCACGCCAGGCTCCTAGAGGTCCTGCAGAGCGTACTGACGTTAAAATGATGCAGAGCAGTGGCTACGGCCTCATGGAAACTGCTGCACGCCTCCGCTTCTGCATGGCAATTCAGGGCCTTACCGCGAGGCAAGTGCTCTCGCTGAGGGTCCCGTTAGCGCCACAGCATGGGAGGATGCTGACTTTCTCCTCCAGCAGAGTGACTTCAGGTACGAGGTCCTCGAAGAATTCTAAGCAGAGTGTTTTCTCACGGCAGCTCAGACGGGGGCCGTGACGAACACTTCCATGGCAGGTCGCACTGCCTAGAAATGTGGTTCTGAGGCTGCTCCAGGGCTCTGGAAATGTAGCTCTCCTTAAGGAACGTGCAGGGTGTTGCCCATCACTCGGCATGCACAGAGGGCCTCTGAGGGACCTACCTTTGGGCCTCCATGTTGCTCACAGGCCCACAGGGGTCTGGAGGCACTCAGGGATCCTGGAGGGAAAATGATGCACACCCGAGGGGCCTAAGAGTCCTGGAAAGGGTACTTCCTTTAAAATAGAGCAGAACAGAGGCTTCCCTGGTGGTGCACTGGTTGACAATCTGCCTGCCAATGCAGGGGACACGGGTTCGAGCTCTGGTCTGGGAGGAATCCACATGCCACGGGGCAACTGGGCCCGTGAGCCACAACTACTGAGCCTGCGCCTCTGGAGCCTGTGCTCCGCAACAAGAGAGGCTGAGATACTGAGAGGCCTACGCACCGCGATGAAGAGTGGCCCCCACTTACCGTAACTGGAGAGAGCCCTAGCACAGAAACGAAGACCCAATATAGCAATCAATCAATCAATCCATCAATCAATCTTAAAACAACAATAAAAAATATAAAAACTAAAATAAAATACAGCAGAACAGCGACTAATACCTCATGGAAACAGCTGCATGCCGCCCTTTCTGCGCGGTTACTCAGGGACTTACCTCGAGGTCAGTACTCACGTTGAGTTTCCCTTTAGCTCCAGAGCGTGGCACGATGAGCTCCACCCCGGCCATCGAAGCATCCGGCTAGCTAGACAAAACTCATTGTCTTCCCAGAGCCATGTATACAGTGGCCAGTGGCCTGTCAACAGCAGTCAATTTCAAGTAGCTTCAAGGCAGCATGAATGGAGCTTTCAGAATGGGAAAGCAAGGCTAGTTCCATCAGGCCCCCATTTCCGCTGGCACACGCAGCATACATCCCTGGGCTTTCTAACAAGTCCAAAGAGACACAGGTTACCCAGTGGTTACTTCGTTGAATCAACTCCTCGAAGCAGGGTGTTCTGCATCTAGAGAACTGCCTCAACCAAGGAAAGCCCCAGCTAGGCCTCCGGGCCCATGGCTCTTCAAAAGCCTGCAGTGTTATCCGAGGAACTGGGCTTTAGTTGCAGTCGGAACGCAAGCCCACATTCTCCTGCAGGCAGGGTGACTTCAGACAGGGGGTCCCAGATGGAATACGAAGCCGAGTGTTTTCTCAGTGCAGCGCAGACTAGGGCAATGAGTCAGACTTGCACGGCATGTTGGCCCTGCTAGAACGGTGTTCGTGGACCTGTGGGAATGCTGGGGAAGTCAAGCTGTCCCAAGAAAGAGTGCAGTCTGTTGCCCTACACTCGGCATACACAGAGTGGCTCCGAAGGGCTACGGGCCTGGATGTGGCTTAGCAGGCCCATGGGGGCCTGAGGGTACTCAGTGTCCTTGCAGGGAATAGGGTGCCCACGCCAGGCTCCTAGAGGTCCTGCAGAGCGTACTGACGTTAAAATGATGCAGAGCAGTGGCTACGGCCTCATGGAAACTGCTGCACGCCTCCGCTTCTGCATGGCAATTCAGGGCCTTACCGCGAGGCAAGTGCTCTCGCTGAGGGTCCCGTTAGCGCCACAGCATGGGAGGATGCTGACTTTCTCCTCCAGCAGAGTGACTTCAGGTACGAGGTCCTCGAAGAATTCTAAGCAGAGTGTTTTCTCACGGCAGCTCAGACGGGGGCCGTGACGAACACTTCCATGGCAGGTCGCACTGCCTAGAAATGTGGTCCTGAGGCTGCTCCAGGGCTCTGGAAATGTAGCTCTCCTTAAGGAACGTGCAGGGTGTTGCCCATCACTCGGCATGCACAGAGGGCCTCTGAGGGACCTACCTTTGGGCCTCCATGTTGCTCACAGGCCCACAGGGGTCTGGAGGCACTCAGGGATCCTGGAGGGAAAATGATGCACACCCGAGGGGCCTAAGAGTCCTGGAAAGGGTACTTCCTTTAAAATAGAGCAGAACAGAGGCTTCCCTGGTGGTGCACTGGTTGACAATCTGCCTGCCAATGCAGGGGACACGGGTTCGAGCTCTGGTCTGGGAGGAATCCACATGCCACGGGGCAACTGGGCCCGTGAGCCACAACTACTGAGCCTGCGCCTCTGGAGCCTGTGCTCCGCAACAAGAGAGGCTGAGATACTGAGAGGCCTACGCACCGTGATGAAGAGTGGCCCCCACTTACCGTAACTGGAGAGAGCCCTAGCACAGAAACGAAGACCCAATATAGCAATCAATCAATCAATCCATCAATCAATCTTAAAACAACAATAAAAAATATAAAAACTAAAATAAAATACAGCACAACAGCGACTAATACCTCATGGAAACAGCTGCATGCCGCCCTTTCTGCGCGGTTACTCAGGGACTTACCTCGAGGTCAGTACTCACGTTGAGTTTCCCTTTAGCTCCAGAGCGTGGCACGATGAGCTCCACCCCGGCCATCGAAGCATCCGGCTAGCTAGACAAAACTCATTGTCTTCCCAGAGCCATGTATACAGTGGCCAGTGGCCTGTCAACAGCAGTCAATTTCAAGTAGCTTCAAGGCAGCATGAATGGAGCTTTCAGAATGGGAAAGCAAGGCTAGTTCCATCAGGCCCCCATTTCCGCTGGCACACGCAGCATACATCCCTGGGCTTTCTAACAAGTCCAAAGAGACACAGGTTACCCAGTGGTTACTTCGTTGAATCAACTCCTCGAAGCAGGGTGTTCTGCATCTAGCGAACTGCCTCAACCAAGGAAAGCCCCAGCTAGGCCTCCGGGCCCGTGGCTCTTCAAAAGCCTGCAGTGTTATCCGAGGAACTGGGCTTTAGTTGCAGTCGGAACGCAAGCCCACATTCTCCTGCAGGCAGGGTGACTTCAGACAGGGGGTCCCAGATGGAATACGAAGCCGAGTGTTTTCTCAGTGCAGCGCAGACTAGGGCAATGAGTCAGACTTGCACGGCATGTTGGCCCTGCTAGAACGGTGTTCGTGGACCTGTGGGAATGCTGGGGAAGTCAAGCTGTCCCAAGAAAGAGTGCAGTCTGTTGCCCTACACTCGGCATACACAGAGTGGCTCCGAAGGGCTACGGGCCTGGATGTGGCTTAGCAGGCCCATGGGGGCCTGAGGGTACTCAGTGTCCTTGCAGGGAATAGGGTGCCCACGCCAGGCTCCTAGATGTCCTGCAGAGCGTACTGACGTTAAAATGATGCAGAGCAGTGGCTACGGCCTCCTGGAAACTGCTGCACGCCTCCGCTTCTGCATGGCAATTCAGGGCCTTACCGCGAGGCAAGTGCTCTCGCTGAGGGTCCCGTTAGCGCCACAGCATGGGAGGATGCTGACTTTCTCCTCCAGCAGAGTGACTTCAGGTACGAGGTCCTCGAAGAATTCTAAGCAGAGTGTTTTCTCACGGCAGCTCAGACGGGGGCCGTGACGAACACTTCCATGGCAGGTCGCACTGCCTAGAAATGTGGTCCTGAGGCTGCTCCAGGGCTCTGGAAATGTAGCTCTCCTTAAGGAACGTGCAGGGTGTTGCCCATCACTCGGCATGCACAGAGGGCCTCTGAGGGACCTACCTTTGGGCCTCCATGTTGCTCACAGGCCCACAGGGGTCTGGAGGCACTCAGGGATCCTGGAGGGAAAATGATGCACACCCGAGGGGCCTAAGAGTCCTGGAAAGGGTACTTCCTTTAAAATAGAGCAGAACAGAGGCTTCCCTGGTGGTGCACTGGTTGACAATCTGCCTGCCAATGCAGGGGACACGGGTTCGAGCTCTGGTCTGGGAGGAATCCACATGCCACGGGGCAACTGGGCCCGTGAGCCACAACTACTGAGCCTGCGCCTCTGGAGCCTGTGCTCCGCAACAAGAGAGGCTGAGATACTGAGAGGCCTACGCACCGCGATGAAGAGTGGCCCCCACTTACCGTAACTGGAGAGAGCCCTAGCACAGAAACGAAGACCCAATATAGCAATCAATCAATCAATCCATCAATCAATCTTAAAACAACAATAAAAAATATAAAAACTAAAATAAAATACAGCACAACAGCGACTAATACCTCATGGAAACAGCTGCATGCCGCCCTTTCTGCGCGGTTACTCAGGGACTTACCTCGAGGTCAGTACTCACGTTGAGTTTCCCTTTAGCTCCAGAGCGTGGCACGATGAGCTCCACCCCGGCCATCGAAGCATCCGGCTAGCTAGACAAAACTCATTGTCTTCCCAGAGCCATGTATACAGTGGCCAGTGGCCTGTCAACAGCAGTCAATTTCAAGTAGCTTCAAGGCAGCATGAATGGAGCTTTCAGAATGGGAAAGCAAGGCTAGTTCCATCAGGCCCCCATTTCCGCTGGCACACGCAGCATACATCCCTGGGCTTTCTAACAAGTCCAAAGAGACACAGGTTACCCAGTGGTTACTTCGTTGAATCAACTCCTCGAAGCAGGGTGTTCTGCATCTAGCGAACTGCCTCAACCAAGGAAAGCCCCAGCTAGGCCTCCGGGCCCGTGGCTCTTCAAAAGCCTGCAGTGTTATCCGAGGAACTGGGCTTTAGTTGCAGTCGGAACGCAAGCCCACATTCTCCTGCAGGCAGGGTGACTTCAGACAGGGGGTCCCAGATGGAATACGAAGCCGAGTGTTTTCTCAGTGCAGCGCAGACTAGGGCAATGAGTCAGACTTGCACGGCATGTTGGCCCTGCTAGAACGGTGTTCGTGGACCTGTGGGAATGCTGGGGAAGTCAAGCTGTCCCAAGAAAGAGTGCAGTCTGTTGCCCTACACTCGGCATACACAGAGTGGCTCCGAAGGGCTACGGGCCTGGATGTGGCTTAGCAGGCCCATGGGGGCCTGAGGGTACTCAGTGTCCTTGCAGGGAATAGGGTGCCCACGCCAGGCTCCTAGAGGTCCTGCAGAGCGTACTGACGTTAAAATGATGCAGAGCAGTGGCTACGGCCTCCTGGAAACTGCTGCACGCCTCCGCTTCTGCATGGCAATTCAGGGCCTTACCGCGAGGCAAGTGCTCTCGCTGAGGGTCCCGTTAGCGCCACAGCATGGGAGGATGCTGACTTTCTCCTCCAGCAGAGTGACTTCAGGTACGAGGTCCTCGAAGAATTCTAAGCAGAGTGTTTTCTCACGGCAGCTCAGACGGGGGCCGTGACGAACACTTCCATGGCAGGTCGCACTGCCTAGAAATGTGGTCCTGAGGCTGCTCCAGGGCTCTGGAAATGTAGCTCTCCTTAAGGAACGTGCAGGGTGTTGCCCATCACTCGGCATGCACAGAGGGCCTCTGAGGGACCTACCTTTGGGCCTCCATGTTGCTCACAGGCCCACAGGGGTCTGGAGGCACTCAGGGATCCTGGAGGGAAAATGATGCACACCCGAGGGGCCTAAGAGTCCTGGAAAGGGTACTTCCTTTAAAATAGAGCAGAACAGAGGCTTCCCTGGTGGTGCACTGGTTGACAATCTGCCTGCCAATGCAGGGGACACGGGTTCGAGCTCTGGTCTGGGAGGAATCCACATGCCACGGGGCAACTGGGCCCGTGAGCCACAACTACTGAGCCTGCGCCTCTGGAGCCTGTGCTCCGCAACAAGAGAGGCTGAGATACTGAGAGGCCTACGCACCGCGATGAAGAGTGGCCCCCACTTACCGTAACTGGAGAGAGCCCTAGCACAGAAACGAAGACCCAATATAGCAATCAATCAATCAATCCATCAATCAATCTTAAAACAACAATAAAAAATATAAAAACTAAAATAAAATACAGCACAACAGCGACTAATACCTCATGGAAACAGCTGCATGCCGCCCTTTCTGCGCGGTTACTCAGGGACTTACCTCGAGGTCAGTACTCACGTTGAGTTTCCCTTTAGCTCCAGAGCGTGGCACGATGAGCTCCACCCCGGCCATCGAAGCATCCGGCTAGCTAGACAAAACTCATTGTCTTCCCAGAGCCATGTATACAGTGGCCAGTGGCCTGTCAACAGCAGTCAATTTCAAGTAGCTTCAAGGCAGCATGAATGGAGCTTTCAGAATGGGAAAGCAAGGCTAGTTCCATCAGGCCCCCATTTCCACTTGCACACGCAGCATACATCCCTGTGCTTTCTAACAAGTCCAAAGAGACACAGGTTACCCAGTGGTTACTTCGTTGAATCAACTCCTCGAAGCAGGGTGTTCTGCATCTAGAGAACTGCCTCAACCAAGGAAAGCCCCAGCTAGGCCTCCGGGCCCGTGGCTCTTCAAAAGCCTGCAGTGTTATCCGAGGAACTGGGCTTTAGTTGCAGTCGGAACGCAAGCCCACATTCTCCTGGAGGCAGGGTGACTTCAGACAGGGGGTCCCAGATGGAATACGAAGCCGAGTGTTTTCTCAGTGCAGCGCAGACTAGGGCAATGAGTCAGACTTGCACGGCATGTTGGCCCTGCTAGAACGGTGTTCGTGGACCTGTGGGAATGCTGGGGAAGTCAAGCTGTCCCAAGAAAGAGTGCAGTCTGTTGCCCTACACTCGGCATACACAGAGTGGCTCCGAAGGGCTACGGGCCTGGATGTGGCTTAGCAGGCCCATGGGGGCCTGAGGGTACTCAGTGTCCTTGCAGGGAATAGGGTGCCCACGCCAGGCTCCTAGAGGTCCTGCAGAGCGTACTGACGTTAAAATAATGCAGAGCAGTGGCTACGGCCTCCTGGAAACTGCTGCACGCCTCCGCTTCTGCATGGCAATTCAGGGCCTTACCGCGAGGCAAGTGCTCTCGCTGAGGGTCCCGTTAGCGCCACAGCATGGGAGGATGCTGACTTTCTCCTCCAGCAGAGTGACTTCAGGTACGAGGTCCTCGAAGAATTCTAAGCAGAGTGTTTTCTCACGGCAGCTCAGACGGGGGCCGTGACGAACACTTCCATGGCAGGTCGCACTGCCTAGAAATGTGGTCCTGAGGCTGCTCCAGGGCTCTGGAAATGTAGCTCTCCTTAAGGAACGTGCAGGGTGTTGCCCATCACTCGGCATACACAGAGGGCCTCTGAGGGACCTACCTTTGGGCCTCCATGTTGCTCACAGGCCCACAGGGGTCTGGAGGCACTCAGGGATCCTGGAGGGAAAATGATGCACACCCGAGGGGCCTAAGAGTCCTGGAAAGGGTACTTCCTTTAAAATAGAGCAGAACAGAGGCTTCCCTGGTGGTGCACTGGTTGACAATCTGCCTGCCAATGCAGGGGACACGGGTTCGAGCTCTGGTCTGGGAGGAATCCACATGCCACGGGGCAACTGGGCCCGTGAGCCACAACTACTGAGCCTGCGCCTCTGGAGCCTGTGCTCCGCAACAAGAGAGGCTGAGATACTGAGAGGCCTACGCACCGCGATGAAGAGTGGCCCCCACTTACCGTAACTGGAGAGAGCCCTAGCACAGAAACGAAGACCCAATATAGCAATCAATCAATCAATCCATCAATCAATCTTAAAACAACAATAAAAAATATAAAAACTAAAATAAAATACAGCACAACAGCGACTAATACCTCATGGAAACAGCTGCATGCCGCCCTTTCTGCGCGGTTACTCAGGGACTTACCTCGAGGTCAGTACTCACGTTGAGTTTCCCTTTAGCTCCAGAGCGTGGCACGATGAGCTCCACCCCGGCCATCGAAGCATCCGGCTAGCTAGACAAAACTCATTGTCTTCCCAGAGCCATGTATACAGTGGCCAGTGGCCTGTCAACAGCAGTCAATTTCAAGTAGCTTCAAGGCAGCATGAATGGAGCTTTCAGAATGGGAAAGCAAGGCTAGTTCCATCAGGCCCCCATTTCCGCTGGCACACGCAGCATACATCCCTGGGCTTTCTAACAAGTCCAAAGAGACACAGGTTACCCAGTGGTTACTTCGTTGAATCAACTCCTCGAAGCAGGGTGTTCTGCATCTAGAGAACTGCCTCAACCAAGGAAAGCCCCAGCTAGGCCTCCGGGCCCGTGGCTCTTCAAAAGCCTGCAGTGTTATCCGAGGAACTGGGCTTTAGTTGCAGTCGGAACGCAAGCCCACATTCTCCTGCAGGCAGGGTGACTTCAGACAGGGGGTCCCAGATGGAATACGAAGCCGAGTGTTTTCTCAGTGCAGCGCAGACTAGGGCAATGAGTCAGACTTGCACGGCATGTTGGCCCTGCTAGAACGGTGTTCGTGGACCTGTGGGAATGCTGGGGAAGTCAAGCTGTCCCAAGAAAGAGTGCAGTCTGTTGCCCTACACTCGGCATACACAGAGTGGCTCCGAAGGGCTACGGGCCTGGATGTGGCTTAGCAGGCCCATGGGGGCCTGAGGGTACTCAGTGTCCTTGCAGGGAATAGGGTGCCCACGCCAGGCTCCTAGAGGTCCTGCAGAGCGTACTGACGTTAAAATAATGCAGAGCAGTGGCTACGGCCTCCTGGAAACTGCTGCACGCCTCCGCTTCTGCATGGCAATTCAGGGCCTTACCGCGAGGCAAGTGCTCTCGCTGAGGGTCCCGTTAGCGCCACAGCATGGGAGGATGCTGACTTTCTCCTCCAGCAGAGTGACTTCAGGTACGAGGTCCTCGAAGAATTCTAAGCAGAGTGTTTTCTCACGGCAGCTCAGACGGGGGCCGTGACGAACACTTCCATGGCAGGTCGCACTGCCTAGAAATGTGGTCCTGAGGCTGCTCCAGGGCTCTGGAAATGTAGCTCTCCTTAAGGAACGTGCAGGGTGTTGCCCATCACTCGGCATACACAGAGGGCCTCTGAGGGACCTACCTTTGGGCCTCCATGTTGCTCACAGGCCCACAGGGGTCTGGAGGCACTCAGGGATCCTGGAGGGAAAATGATGCACACCCGAGGGGCCTAAGAGTCCTGGAAAGGGTACTTCCTTTAAAATAGAGCAGAACAGAGGCTTCCCTGGTGGTGCACTGGTGGACAATCTGCCTGCCAATGCAGGGGACACGGGTTCGAGCTCTGGTCTGGGAGGAATCCACATGCCACGGGGCAACTGGGCCCGTGAGCCACAACTACTGAGCCTGCGCCTCTGGAGCCTGTGCTCCGCAACAAGAGAGGCTGAGATACTGAGAGGCCTACGCACCGCGATGAAGAGTGGCCCCCACTTACCGTAACTGGAGAGAGCCCTAGCACAGAAACGAAGACCCAATATAGCAATCAATCAATCAATCCATCAATCAATCTTAAAACAACAATAAAAAATATAAAAACTAAAATAAAATACAGCAGAACAGCGACTAATACCTCATGGAAACAGCTGCATGCCGCCCTTTCTGCGCGGTTACTCAGGGACTTACCTCGAGGTCAGTACTCACGTTGAGTTTCCCTTTAGCTCCAGAGCGTGGCACGATGAGCTCCACCCCGGCCATCGAAGCATCCGGCTAGCTAGACAAAACTCATTGTCTTCCCAGAGCCATGTATACAGTGGCCAGTGGCCTGTCAACAGCAGTCAATTTCAAGTAGCTTCAAGGCAGCATGAATGGAGCTTTCAGAATGGGAAAGCAAGGCTAGTTCCATCAGGCCCCCATTTCCGCTGGCACACGCAGCATACATCCCTGGGCTTTCTAACAAGTCCAAAGAGACACAGGTTACCCAGTGGTTACTTCGTTGAATCAACTCCTCGAAGCAGGGTGTTCTGCATCTAGAGAACTGCCTCAACCAAGGAAAGCCCCAGCTAGGCCTCCGGGCCCGTGGCTCTTCAAAAGCCTGCAGTGTTATCCGAGGAACTGGGCTTTAGTTGCAGTCGGAACGCAAGCCCACATTCTCCTGCAGGCAGGGTGACTTCAGACAGGGGGTCCCAGATGGAATACGAAGCCGAGTGTTTTCTCAGTGCAGCGCAGACTAGGGCAATGAGTCAGACTTGCACGGCATGTTGGCCCTGCTAGAACGGTGTTCGTGGACCTGTGGGAATGCTGGGGAAGTCAAGCTGTCCCAAGAAAGAGTGCAGTCTGTTGCCCTACACTCGGCATACACAGAGTGGCTCCGAAGGGCTACGGGCCTGGATGTGGCTTAGCAGGCCCATGGGGGCCTGAGGGTACTCAGTGTCCTTGCAGGGAATAGGGTGCCCACGCCAGGCTCCTAGATGTCCTGCAGAGCGTACTGACGTTAAAATGATGCAGAGCAGTGGCTACGGCCTCCTGGAAACTGCTGCACGCCTCCGCTTCTGCATGGCAATTCAGGGCCTTACCGCGAGGCAAGTGCTCTCGCTGAGGGTCCCGTTAGCGCCACAGCATGGGAGGATGCTGACTTTCTCCTCCAGCAGAGTGACTTCAGGTACGAGGTCCTCGAAGAATTCTAAGCAGAGTTTTTTCTCACGGCAGCTCAGACGGGGGCCGTGACGAACACTTCCATGGCAGGTCGCACTGCCTAGAAATGTGGTCCTGAGGCTGCTCCAGGGCTCTGGAAATGTAGCTCTCCTTAAGGAACGTGCAGGGTGTTGCCCATCACTCGGCATGCACAGAGGGCCTCTGAGGGACCTACCTTTGGGCCTCCATGTTGCTCACAGGCCCACAGGGGTCTGGAGGCACTCAGGGATCCTGGAGGGAAAATGATGCACACCCGAGGGGCCTAAGAGTCCTGGAAAGGGTACTTCCTTTAAAATAGAGCAGAACAGAGGCTTCCCTGGTGGTGCACTGGTTGACAATCTGCCTGCCAATGCAGGGGACACGGGTTCGAGCTCTGGTCTGGGAGGAATCCACATGCCACGGGGCAACTGGGCCCGTGAGCCACAACTACTGAGCCTGCGCCTCTGGAGCCTGTGCTCCGCAACAAGAGAGGCTGAGATACTGAGAGGCCTACGCACCGCGATGAAGAGTGGCCCCCACTTACCGTAACTGGAGAGAGCCCTAGCACAGAAACGAAGACCCAATATAGCAATCAATCAATCAATCCATCAATCAATCTTAAAACAACAATAAAAAATATAAAAACTAAAATAAAATACAGCAGAACAGCGACTAATACCTCATGGAAACAGCTGCATGCCGCCCTTTCTGCGCGGTTACTCAGGGACTTACCTCGAGGTCAGTACTCACGTTGAGTTTCCCTTTAGCTCCAGAGCGTGGCACGATGAGCTCCACCCCGGCCATCGAAGCATCCGGCTAGCTAGACAAAACTCATTGTCTTCCCAGAGCCATGTATACAGTGGCCAGTGGCCTGTCAACAGCAGTCAATTTCAAGTAGCTTCAAGGCAGCATGAATGGAGCTTTCAGAATGGGAAAGCAAGGCTAGTTCCATCAGGCCCCCATTTCCGCTGGCACACGCAGCATACATCCCTGGGCTTTCTAACAAGTCCAAAGAGACACAGGTTACCCAGTGGTTACTTCGTTGAATCAACTCCTCGAAGCAGGGTGTTCTGCATCTAGAGAACTGCCTCAACCAAGGAAAGCCCCAGCTAGGCCTCCGGGCCCGTGGCTCTTCAAAAGCCTGCAGTGTTATCCGAGGAACTGGGCTTTAGTTGCAGTCGGAACGCAAGCCCACATTCTCCTGCAGGCAGGGTGACTTCAGACAGGGGGTCCCAGATGGAATACGAAGCCGAGTGTTTTCTCAGTGCAGCGCAGACTAGGGCAATGAGTCAGACTTGCACGGCATGTTGGCCCTGCTAGAACGGTGTTCGTGGACCTGTGGGAATGCTGGGGAAGTCAAGCTGTCCCAAGAAAGAGTTCAGTCTGTTGCCCTACACTCGGCATACACAGAGTGGCTCCGAAGGGCTACGGGCCTGGATGTGGCTTAGCAGGCCCATGGGGGCCTGAGGGTACTCAGTGTCCTTGCAGGGAATAGGGTGCCCACGCCAGGCTCCTAGAGGTCCTGCAGAGCGTACTGACGTTAAAATAATGCAGAGCAGTGGCTACGGCCTCATGGAAACTGCTGCACGCCTCCGCTTCTGCATGGCAATTCAGGGCCTTACCGCGAGGCAAGTGCTCTCGCTGAGGGTCCCGTTAGCGCCACAGCATGGGAGGATGCTGACTTTCTCCTCCAGCAGAGTGACTTCAGGTACGAGGTCCTCGAAGAATTCTAAGCAGAGTGTTTTCTCACGGCAGCTCAGACGGGGGCCGTGACGAACACTTCCATGGCAGGTCGCACTGCCTAGAAATGTGGTCCTGAGGCTGCTCCAGGGCTCTGGAAATGTAGCTCTCCTTAAGGAACGTGCAGGGTGTTGCCCATCACTCGGCATGCACAGAGGGCCTCTGAGGGACCTACCTTTGGGCCTCCATGTTGCTCACAGGCCCACAGGGGTCTGGAGGCACTCAGGGATCCTGGAGGGAAAATGATGCACACCCGAGGGGCCTAAGAGTCCTGGAAAGGGTACTTCCTTTAAAATAGAGCAGAACAGAGGCTTCCCTGGTGGTGCACTGGTTGACAATCTGCCTGCCAATGCAGGGGACACGGGTTCGAGCTCTGGTCTGGGAGGAATCCACATGCCACGGGGCAACTGGGCCCGTGAGCCACAACTACTGAGCCTGCGCCTCTGGAGCCTGTGCTCCGCAACAAGAGAGGCTGAGATACTGAGAGGCCTACGCACCGCGATGAAGAGTGGCCCCCACTTACCGTAACTGGAGAGAGCCCTAGCACAGAAACGAAGACCCAATATAGCAATCAATCAATCAATCCATCAATCAATCTTAAAACAACAATAAAAAATATAAAAACTAAAATAAAATACAGCACAACAGCGACTAATACCTCATGGAAACAGCTGCATGCCGCCCTTTCTGCGCGGTTACTCAGGGACTTACCTCGAGGTCAGTACTCACGTTGAGTTTCCCTTTAGCTCCAGAGCGTGGCACGATGAGCTCCACCCCGGCCATCGAAGCATCCGGCTAGCTAGACAAAACTCATTGTCTTCCCAGAGCCATGTATACAGTGGCCAGTGGCCTGTCAACAGCAGTCAATTTCAAGTAGCTTCAAGGCAGCATGAATGGAGCTTTCAGAATGGGAAAGCAAGGCTAGTTCCATCAGGCCCCCATTTCCACTTGCACACGCAGCATACATCCCTGTGCTTTCTAACAAGTCCAAAGAGACACAGGTTACCCAGTGGTTACTTCGTTGAATCAACTCCTCGAAGCAGGGTGTTCTGCATCTAGCGAACTGCCTCAACCAAGGAAAGCCCCAGCTAGGCCTCCGGGCCCGTGGCTCTTCAAAAGCCTGCAGTGTTATCCGAGGAACTGGGCTTTAGTTGCAGTCGGAACGCAAGCCCACATTCTCCTGGAGGCAGGGTGACTTCAGACAGGGGGTCCCAGATGGAATACGAAGCCGAGTGTTTTCTCAGTGCAGCGCAGACTAGGGCAATGAGTCAGACTTGCACGGCATGTTGGCCCTGCTAGAACGGTGTTCGTGGACCTGTGGGAATGCTGGGGAAGTCAAGCTGTCCCAAGAAAGAGTGCAGTCTGTTGCCCTACACTCGGCATACACAGAGTGGCTCCGAAGGGCTACGGGCCTGGATGTGGCTTAGCAGGCCCATGGGGGCCTGAGGGTACTCAGTGTCCTTGCAGGGAATAGGGTGCCCACGCCAGGCTCCTAGATGTCCTGCAGAGCGTACTGACGTTAAAATGATGCAGAGCAGTGGCTACGGCCTCCTGGAAACTGCTGCACGCCTCCGCTTCTGCATGGCAATTCAGGGCCTTACCGCGAGGCAAGTGCTCTCGCTGAGGGTCCCGTTAGCGCCACAGCATGGGAGGATGCTGACTTTCTCCTCCAGCAGAGTGACTTCAGGTACGAGGTCCTCGAAGAATTCTAAGCAGAGTGTTTTCTCACGGCAGCTCAGACGGGGGCCGTGACGAACACTTCCATGGCAGGTCGCACTGCCTAGAAATGTGGTCCTGAGGCTGCTCCAGGGCTCTGGAAATGTAGCTCTCCTTAAGGAACGTGCAGGGTGTTGCCCATCACTCGGCATGCACAGAGGGCCTCTGAGGGACCTACCTTTGGGCCTCCATGTTGCTCACAGGCCCACAGGGGTCTGGAGGCACTCAGGGATCCTGGAGGGAAAATGATGCACACCCGAGGGGCCTAAGAGTCCTGGAAAGGGTACTTCCTTTAAAATAGAGCAGAACAGAGGCTTCCCTGGTGGTGCACTGGTTGACAATCTGCCTGCCAATGCAGGGGACACGGGTTCGAGCTCTGGTCTGGGAGGAATCCACATGCCACGGGGCAACTGGGCCCGTGAGCCACAACTACTGAGCCTGCGCCTCTGGAGCCTGTGCTCCGCAACAAGAGAGGCTGAGATACTGAGAGGCCTACGCACCGCGATGAAGAGTGGCCCCCACTTACCGTAACTGGAGAGAGCCCTAGCACAGAAACGAAGACCCAATATAGCAATCAATCAATCAATCCATCAATCAATCTTAAAACAACAATAAAAAATATAAAAACTAAAATAAAATACAGCAGAACAGCGACTAATACCTCATGGAAACAGCTGCATGCCGCCCTTTCTGCGCGGTTACTCAGGGACTTACCTCGAGGTCAGTACTCACGTTGAGTTTCCCTTTAGCTCCAGAGCGTGGCACGATGAGCTCCACCCCGGCCATCGAAGCATCCGGCTAGCTAGACAAAACTCATTGTCTTCCCAGAGCCATGTATACAGTGGCCAGTGGCCTGTCAACAGCAGTCAATTTCAAGTAGCTTCAAGGCAGCATGAATGGAGCTTTCAGAATGGGAAAGCAAGGCTAGTTCCATCAGGCCCCCATTTCCGCTGGCACACGCAGCATACATCCCTGGGCTTTCTAACAAGTCCAAAGAGACACAGGTTACCCAGTGGTTACTTCGTTGAATCAACTCCTCGAAGCAGGGTGTTCTGCATCTAGAGAACTGCCTCAACCAAGGAAAGCCCCAGCTAGGCCTCCGGGCCCGTGGCTCTTCAAAAGCCTGCAGTGTTATCCGAGGAACTGGGCTTTAGTTGCAGTCGGAACGCAAGCCCACATTCTCCTGCAGGCAGGGTGACTTCAGACAGGGGGTCCCAGATGGAATACGAAGCCGAGTGTTTTCTCAGTGCAGCGCAGACTAGGGCAATGAGTCAGACTTGCACGGCATGTTGGCCCTGCTAGAACGGTGTTCGTGGACCTGTGGGAATGCTGGGGAAGTCAAGCTGTCCCAAGAAAGAGTGCAGTCTGTTGCCCTACACTCGGCATACACAGAGTGGCTCCGAAGGGCTACGGGCCTGGATGTGGCTTAGCAGGCCCATGGGGGCCTGAGGGTACTCAGTGTCCTTGCAGGGAATAGGGTGCCCACGCCAGGCTCCTAGAGGTCCTGCAGAGCGTACTGACGTTAAAATAATGCAGAGCAGTGGCTACGGCCTCATGGAAACTGCTGCACGCCTCCGCTTCTGCATGGCAATTCAGGGCCTTACCGCGAGGCAAGTGCTCTCGCTGAGGGTCCCGTTAGCGCCACAGCATGGGAGGATGCTGACTTTCTCCTCCAGCAGAGTGACTTCAGGTACGAGGTCCTCGAAGAATTCTAAGCAGAGTGTTTTCTCACGGCAGCTCAGACGGGGGCCGTGACGAACACTTCCATGGCAGGTCGCACTGCCTAGAAATGTGGTCCTGAGGCTGCTCCAGGGCTCTGGAAATGTAGCTCTCCTTAAGGAACGTGCAGGGTGTTGCCCATCACTCGGCATGCACAGAGGGCCTCTGAGGGACCTACCTTTGGGCCTCCATGTTGCTCACAGGCCCACAGGGGTCTGGAGGCACTCAGGGATCCTGGAGGGAAAATGATGCACACCCGAGGGGCCTAAGAGTCCTGGAAAGGGTACTTCCTTTAAAATAGAGCAGAACAGAGGCTTCCCTGGTGGTGCACTGGTGGACAATCTGCCTGCCAATGCAGGGGACACGGGTTCGAGCTCTGGTCTGGGAGGAATCCACATGCCACGGGGCAACTGGGCCCGTGAGCCACAACTACTGAGCCTGCGCCTCTGGAGCCTGTGCTCCGCAACAAGAGAGGCTGAGATACTGAGAGGCCTACGCACCACGATGAAGAGTGGCCCCCACTTACCGTAACTGGAGAGAGCCCTAGCACAGAAACGAAGACCCAATATAGCAATCAATCAATCAATCCATCAATCAATCTTAAAACAACAATAAAAAATATAAAAACTAAAATAAAATACAGCACAACAGCGACTAATACCTCATGGAAACAGCTGCATGCCGCCCTTTCTGCGCGGTTACTCAGGGACTTACCTCGAGGTCAGTACTCACGTTGAGTTTCCCTTTAGCTCCAGAGCGTGGCACGATGAGCTCCACCCCGGCCATCGAAGCATCCGGCTAGCTAGACAAAACTCATTGTCTTCCCAGAGCCATGTATACAGTGGCCAGTGGCCTGTCAACAGCAGTCAATTTCAAGTAGCTTCAAGGCAGCATGAATGGAGCTTTCAGAATGGGAAAGCAAGGCTAGTTCCATCAGGCCCCCATTTCCACTTGCACACGCAGCATACATCCCTGTGCTTTCTAACAAGTCCAAAGAGACACAGGTTACCCAGTGGTTACTTCGTTGAATCAACTCCTCGAAGCAGGGTGTTCTGCATCTAGCGAACTGCCTCAACCAAGGAAAGCCCCAGCTAGGCCTCCGGGCCCGTGGCTCTTCAAAAGCCTGCAGTGTTATCCGAGGAACTGGGCTTTAGTTGCAGTCAGAACGCAAGCCCACATTCTCCTGGAGGCAGGGTGACTTCAGACAGGGGGTCCCAGATGGAATACGAAGCCGAGTGTTTTCTCAGTGCAGCGCAGACTAGGGCAATGAGTCAGACTTGCACGGCATGTTGGCCCTGCTAGAACGGTGTTCGTGGACCTGTGGGAATGCTGGGGAAGTCAAGCTGTCCCAAGAAAGAGTGCAGTCTGTTGCCCTACACTCGGCATACACAGAGTGGCTCCGAAGGGCTACGGGCCTGGATGTGGCTTAGCAGGCCCATGGGGGCCTGAGGGTACTCAGTGTCCTTGCAGGGAATAGGGTGCCCACGCCAGGCTCCTAGAGGTCCTGCAGAGCGTACTGACGTTAAAATAATGCAGAGCAGTGGCTACGGCCTCCTGGAAACTGCTGCACGCCTCCGCTTCTGCATGGCAATTCAGGGCCTTACCGCGAGGCAAGTGCTCTCGCTGAGGGTCCCGTTAGCGCCACAGCATGGGAGGATGCTGACTTTCTCCTCCAGCAGAGTGACTTCAGGTACGAGGTCCTCGAAGAATTCTAAGCAGAGTGTTTTCTCACGGCAGCTCAGACGGGGGCCGTGACGAACACTTCCATGGCAGGTCGCACTGCCTAGAAATGTGGTCCTGTGGCTGCTCCAGGGCTCTGGAAATGTAGCTCTCCTTAAGGAACGTGCAGGGTGTTGCCCATCACTCGGCATGCACAGAGGGCCTCTGAGGGACCTACCTTTGGGCCTCCATGTTGCTCACAGGCCCACAGGGGTCTGGAGGCACTCAGGGATCCTGGAGGGAAAATGATGCACACCCGAGGGGCCTAAGAGTCCTGGAAAGGGTACTTCCTTTAAAATAGAGCAGAACAGAGGCTTCCCTGGTGGTGCACTGGTTGACAATCTGCCTGCCAATGCAGGGGACACGGGTTCGAGCTCTGGTCTGGGAGGAATCCACATGCCACGGGGCAACTGGGCCCGTGAGCCACAACTACTGAGCCTGCGCCTCTGGAGCCTGTGCTCCGCAACAAGAGAGGCTGAGATACTGAGAGGCCTACGCACCGCGATGAAGAGTGGCCCCCACTTACCGTAACTGGAGAGAGCCCTAGCACAGAAACGAAGACCCAATATAGCAATCAATCAATCAATCCATCAATCAATCTTAAAACAACAATAAAAAATATAAAAACTAAAATAAAATACAGCAGAACAGCGACTAATACCTCATGGAAACAGCTGCATGCCGCCCTTTCTGCGCGGTTACTCAGGGACTTACCTCGAGGTCAGTACTCACGTTGAGTTTCCCTTTAGCTCCAGAGCGTGGCACGATGAGCTCCACCCCGGCCATCGAAGCATCCGGCTAGCTAGACAAAACTCATTGTCTTCCCAGAGCCATGTATACAGTGGCCAGTGGCCTGTCAACAGCAGTCAATTTCAAGTAGCTTCAAGGCAGCATGAATGGAGCTTTCAGAATGGGAAAGCAAGGCTAGTTCCATCAGGCCCCCATTTCCACTTGCACACGCAGCATACATCCCTGTGCTTTCTAACAAGTTCAAAGAGACACAGGTTACCCAGTGGTTACTTCGTTGAATCAACTCCTCGAAGCAGGGTGTTCTGCATCTAGCGAACTGCCTCAACCAAGGAAAGCCCCAGCTAGGCCTCCGGGCCCGTGGCTCTTCAAAAGCCTGCAGTGTTATCCGAGGAACTGGGCTTTAGTTGCAGTCGGAACGCAAGCCCACATTCTCCTGGAGGCAGGGTGACTTCAGACAGGGGGTCCCAGATGGAATACGAAGCCGAGTGTTTTCTCAGTGCAGCGCAGACTAGGGCAATGAGTCAGACTTGCACGGCATGTTGGCCCTGCTAGAACGGTGTTCGTGGACCTGTGGGAATGCTGGGGAAGTCAAGCTGTCCCAAGAAAGAGTGCAGTCTGTTGCCCTACACTCGGCATACACAGAGTGGCTCCGAAGGGCTACGGGCCTGGATGTGGCTTAGCAGGCCCATGGGGGCCTGAGGGTACTCAGTGTCCTTGCAGGGAATAGGGTGCCCACGCCAGGCTCCTAGAGGTCCTGCAGAGCGTACTGACGTTAAAATAATGCAGAGCAGTGGCTACGGCCTCCTGGAAACTGCTGCACGCCTCCGCTTCTGCATGGCAATTCAGGGCCTTACCGCGAGGCAAGTGCTCTCGCTGAGGGTCCCGTTAGCGCCACAGCATGGGAGGATGCTGACTTTCTCCTCCAGCAGAGTGACTTCAGGTACGAGGTCCTCGAAGAATTCTAAGCAGAGTGTTTTCTCACGGCAGCTCAGACGGGGGCCGTGACGAACACTTCCATGGCAGGTCGCACTGCCTAGAAATGTGGTCCTGAGGCTGCTCCAGGGCTCTGGAAATGTAGCTCTCCTTAAGGAACGTGCAGGGTGTTGCCCATCACTCGGCATGCACAGAGGGCCTCTGAGGGACCTACCTTTGGGCCTCCATGTTGCTCACAGGCCCACAGGGGTCTGGAGGCACTCAGGGATCCTGGAGGGAAAATGATGCACACCCGAGGGGCCTAAGAGTCCTGGAAAGGGTACTTCCTTTAAAATAGAGCAGAACAGAGGCTTCCCTGGTGGTGCACTGGTTGACAATCTGCCTGCCAATGCAGGGGACACGGGTTCGAGCTCTGGTCTGGGAGGAATCCACATGCCACGGGGCAACTGGGCCCGTGAGCCACAACTACTGAGCCTGCGCCTCTGGAGCCTGTGCTCCGCAACAAGAGAGGCTGAGATACTGAGAGGCCTACGCACCGCGATGAAGAGTGGCCCCCACTTACCGTAACTGGAGAGAGCCCTAGCACAGAAACGAAGACCCAATATAGCAATCAATCAATCAATCCATCAATCAATCTTAAAACAACAATAAAAAATATAAAAACTAAAATAAAATACAGCAGAACAGCGACTAATACCTCATGGAAACAGCTGCATGCCGCCCTTTCTGCGCGGTTACTCAGGGACTTACCTCGAGGTCAGTACTCACGTTGAGTTTCCCTTTAGCTCCAGAGCGTGGCACGATGAGCTCCACCCCGGCCATCGAAGCATCCGGCTAGCTAGACAAAACTCACTGTCTTCCCAGAGCCATGCATACAGTGGCCAGTGGCCTGTCAACAGCAGTCAATTTCAAGTAGCTTCAAGGCAGCATGAATGGAGCTTTCAGAATGGGAAAGCAAGGCTAGTTCCATCAGGCCCCCATTTCCGCTGGCACACGCAGCATACATCCCTGGGCTTTCTAACAAGTCCAAAGAGACACAGGTTACCCAGTGGTTACTTCGTTGAATCAACTCCTCGAAGCAGGGTGTTCTGCATCTAGCGAACTGCCTCAACCAAGGAAAGCCCCAGCTAGGCCTCCGGGCCCGTGGCTCTTCAAAAGCCTGCAGTGTTATCCGAGGAACTGGGCTTTAGTTGCAGTCGGAACGCAAGCCCACATTCTCCTGCAGGCAGGGTGACTTCAGACAGGGGGTCCCAGATGGAATACGAAGCCGAGTGTTTTCTCAGTGCAGCGCAGACTAGGGCAATGAGTCAGACTTGCACGGCATGTTGGCCCTGCTAGAACGGTGTTCGTGGACCTGTGGGAATGCTGGGGAAGTCAAGCTGTCCCAAGAAAGAGTGCAGTCTGTTGCCCTACACTCGGCATACACAGAGTGGCTCCGAAGGGCTACGGGCCTGGATGTGGTTTAGCAGGCCCATGGGGGCCTGAGGGTACTCAGTGTCCTTGCAGGGAATAGGGTGCCCACGCCAGGCTCCTAGAGGTCCTGCAGAGCGTACTGACGTTAAAATAATGCAGAGCAGTGGCTACGGCCTCATGGAAACTGCTGTACGCCTCCGCTTCTGCATGGCAATTCAGGGCCTTACCGCGAGGCAAGTGCTCTCGCTGAGGGTCCCGTTAGCGCCACAGCATGGGAGGATGCTGACTTTCTCCTCCAGCAGAGTGACTTCAGGTACGAGGTCCTCGAAGAATTCTAAGCAGAGTGTTTTCTCACGGCAGCTCAGACGGGGGCCGTGACGAACACTTCCATGGCAGGTCGCACTGCCTAGAAATGTGGTCCTGAGGCTGCTCCAGGGCTCTGGAAATGTAGCTCTCCTTAAGGAACGTGCAGGGTGTTGCCCATCACTCGGCATGCACAGAGGGCCTCTGAGGGACCTACCTTTGGGCCTCCATGTTGCTCACAGGCCCACAGGGGTCTGGAGGCACTCAGGGATCCTGGAGGGAAAATGATGCACACCCGAGGGGCCTAAGAGTCCTGGAAAGGGTACTTCCTTTAAAATAGAGCAGAACAGAGGCTTCCCTGGTGGTGCACTGGTTGATAATCTGCCTGCCAATGCAGGGGACACGGGTTCGAGCTCTGGTCTGGGAGGAATCCACATGCCACGGGGCAACTGGGCCCGTGAGCCACAACTACTGAGCCTGCGCCTCTGGAGCCTGTGCTCCGCAACAAGAGAGGCTGAGATACTGAGAGGCCTACGCACCGCGATGAAGAGTGGCCCCCACTTACCGTAACTGGAGAGAGCCCTAGCACAGAAACGAAGACCCAATATAGCAATCAATCAATCAATCCATCAATCAATCTTAAAACAACAATAAAAAATATAAAAACTAAAATAAAATACAGCACAACAGCGACTAATACCTCATGGAAACAGCTGCATGCCGCCCTTTCTGCGCGGTTACTCAGGGACTTACCTCGAGGTCAGTACTCACGTTGAGTTTCCCTTTAGCTCCAGAGCGTGGCACGATGAGCTCCACCCCGGCCATCGAAGCATCCGGCTAGCTAGACAAAACTCATTGTCTTCCCAGAGCCATGTATACAGTGGCCAGTGGCCTGTCAACAGCAGTCAATTTCAAGTAGCTTCAAGGCAGCATGAATGGAGCTTTCAGAATGGGAAAGCAAGGCTAGTTCCATCAGGCCCCCATTTCCGCTGGCACACGCAGCATACATCCCTGGGCTTTCTAACAAGTCCAAAGAGACACAGGTTACCCAGTGGTTACTTCGTTGAATCAACTCCTCGAAGCAGGGTGTTCTGCATCTAGAGAACTGCCTCAACCAAGGAAAGCCCCAGCTAGGCCTCCGGGCCCATGGCTCTTCAAAAGCCTGCAGTGTTATCCGAGGAACTGGGCTTTAGTTGCAGTCGGAACGCAAGCCCACATTCTCCTGCAGGCAGGGTGACTTCAGACAGGGGGTCCCAGATGGAATACGAAGCCGAGTGTTTTCTCAGTGCAGCGCAGACTAGGGCAATGAGTCAGACTTGCACGGCACGTTGGCCCTGCTAGAACGGTGTTCGTGGACCTGTGGGAATGCTGGGGAAGTCAAGCTGTCCCAAGAAAGAGTGCAGTCTGTTGCCCTACACTCGGCATACACAGAGTGGCTCCGAAGGGCTACGGGCCTGGATGTGGCTTAGCAGGCCCATGGGGGCCTGAGGGTACTCAGTGTCCTTGCAGGGAATAGGGTGCCCACGCCAGGCTCCTAGATGTCCTGCAGAGCGTACTGACGTTAAAATAATGCAGGGCAGTGGCTACGGCCTCCTGGAAACTGCTGCACGCCTCCGCTTCTGCATGGCAATTCAGGGCCTTACCGCGAGGCAAGTGCTCTCGCTGAGGGTCCCGTTAGCGCCACAGCATGGGAGGATGCTGACTTTCTCCTCCAGCAGAGTGACTTCAGGTACGAGGTCCTCGAAGAATTCTAAGCAGAGTGTTTTCTCACGGCAGCTCAGACGGGGGCCGTGACGAACACTTCCATGGCAGGTCGCACTGCCTAGAAATGTGGTCCTGAGGCTGCTCCAGGGCTCTGGAAATGTAGCTCTCCTTAAGGAACGTGCAGGGTGTTGTCCATCACTCGGCATGCACAGAGGGCCTCTGAGGGACCTACCTTTGGGCCTCCATGTTGCTCACAGGCCCACAGGGGTCTGGAGGCACTCAGGGATCCTGGAGGGAAAATGATGCACACCCGAGGGGCCTAAGAGTCCTGGAAAGGGTACTTCCTTTAAAATAGAGCAGAACAGAGGCTTCCCTGGTGGTGCACTGGTGGACAATCTGCCTGCCAATGCAGGGGACACGGGTTCGAGCTCTGGTCTGGGAGGAATCCAGATGCCACGGGGCAACTGGGCCCGTGAGCCACAACTACTGAGCCTGCGCCTCTGGAGCCTGTGCTCCGCAACAAGAGAGGCTGAGATACTGAGAGGCCTACGCACCGCGATGAAGAGTGGCCCCCACTTACCGTAACTGGAGAGAGCCCTAGCACAGAAACGAAGACCCAATATAGCAATCAATCAATCAATCCATCAATCAATCTTAAAACAACAATAAAAAATATAAAAACTAAAATAAAATACAGCAGAACAGCGACTAATACCTCATGGAAACAGCTGCATGCCGCCCTTTCTGCGCGGTTACTCAGGGACTTACCTCGAGGTCAGTACTCACGTTGAGTTTCCCTTTAGCTCCAGAGCGTGGCACGATGAGCTCCACCCCGGCCATCGAAGCATCCGGCTAGCTAGACAAAACTCATTGTCTTCCCAGAGCCATGTATACAGTGGCCAGTGGCCTGTCAACAGCAGTCAATTTCAAGTAGCTTCAAGGCAGCATGAATGGAGCTTTCAGAATGGGAAAGCAAGGCTAGTTCCATCAGGCCCCCATTTCCGCTGGCACACGCAGCATACATCCCTGGGCTTTCTAACAAGTCCAAAGAGACACAGGTTACCCAGTGGTTACTTCGTTGAATCAACTCCTCGAAGCAGGGTGTTCTGCATCTAGCGAACTGCCTCAACCAAGGAAAGCCCCAGCTAGGCCTCCGGGCCCGTGGCTCTTCAAAAGCCTGCAGTGTTATCCGAGGAACTGGGCTTTAGTTGCAGTCGGAACGCAAGCCCACATTCTCCTGCAGGCAGGGTGACTTCAGACAGGGGGTCCCAGATGGAATACGAAGCCGAGTGTTTTCTCAGTGCAGCGCAGACTAGGGCAATGAGTCAGACTTGCACGGCATGTTGGCCCTGCTAGAACGGTGTTCGTGGACCTGTGGGAATGCTGGGGAAGTCAAGCTGTCCCAAGAAAGAGTGCAGTCTGTTGCCCTACACTCGGCATACACAGAGTGGCTCCGAAGGGCTACGGGCCTGGATGTGGCTTAGCAGGCCCATGGGGGCCTGAGGGTACTCAGTGTCCTTGCAGGGAATAGGGTGCCCACGCCAGGCTCCTAGAGGTCCTGCAGAGCGTCCTGACGTTAAAATGATGCAGAGCAGTGGCTACGGCCTCCTGGAAACTGCTGCACGCCTCCGCTTCTGCATGGCAATTCAGGGCCTTACCGCGAGGCAAGTGCTCTCGCTGAGGGTCCCGTTAGCGCCACAGCATGGGAGGATGCTGACTTTCTCCTCCAGCAGAGTGACTTCAGGTACGAGGTCCTCGAAGAATTCTAAGCAGAGTGTTTTCTCACGGCAGCTCAGACGGGGGCCGTGACGAACACTTCCATGGCAGGTCGCACTGCCTAGAAATGTGGTCCTGAGGCTGCTCCAGGGCTCTGGAAATGTAGCTCTCCTTAAGGAACGTGCAGGGTGTTGCCCATCACTCGGCATGCACAGAGGGCCTCTGAGGGACCTACCTTTGGGCCTCCATGTTGCTCACAGGCCCACAGGGGTCTGGAGGCACTCAGGGATCCTGGAGGGAAAATGATGCACACCCGAGGGGCCTAAGAGTCCTGGAAAGGGTACTTCCTTTAAAATAGAGCAGAACAGAGGCTTCCCTGGTGGTGCACTGGTGGACAATCTGCCTGCCAATGCAGGGGACACGGGTTCGAGCTCTGGTCTGGGAGGAATCCACATGCCACGGGGCAACTGGGCCCGTGAGCCACAACTACTGAGCCTGCGCCTCTGGAGCCTGTGCTCCGCAACAAGAGAGGCTGAGATACTGAGAGGCCTACGCACCGCGATGAAGAGTGGCCCCCACTTACCGTAACTGGAGAGAGCCCTAGCACAGAAACGAAGACCCAATATAGCAATCAATCAATCAATCCATCAATCAATCTTAAAACAACAATAAAAAATATAAAAACTAAAATAAAATACAGCAGAACAGCGACTAATACCTCATGGAAACAGCTGCATGCCGCCCTTTCTGCGCGGTTACTCAGGGACTTACCTCGAGGTCAGTACTCACGTTGAGTTTCCCTTTAGCTCCAGAGCGTGGCACGATGAGCTCCACCCCGGCCATCGAAGCATCCGGCTAGCTAGACAAAACTCATTGTCTTCCCAGAGCCATGTATACAGTGGCCAGTGGCCTGTCAACAGCAGTCAATTTCAAGTAGCTTCAAGGCAGCATGAATGGAGCTTTCAGAATGGGAAAGCAAGGCTAGTTCCATCAGGCCCCCATTTCCGCTGGCACACGCAGCATACATCCCTGGGCTTTCTAACAAGTCCAAAGAGACACAGGTTACCCAGTGGTTACTTCGTTGAATCAACTCCTCGAAGCAGGGTGTTCTGCATCTAGCGAACTGCCTCAACCAAGGAAAGCCCCAGCTAGGCCTCCGGGCCCGTGGCTCTTCAAAAGCCTGCAGTGTTATCCGAGGAACTGGGCTTTAGTTGCAGTCGGAACGCAAGCCCACATTCTCCTGCAGGCAGGGTGACTTCAGACAGGGGGTCCCAGATGGAATACGAAGCCGAGTGTTTTCTCAGTGCAGCGCAGACTAGGGCAATGAGTCAGACTTGCACGGCATGTTGGCCCTGCTAGAACGGTGTTCGTGGACCTGTGGGAATGCTGGGGAAGTCAAGCTGTCCCAAGAAAGAGTGCAGTCTGTTGCCCTACACTCGGCATACACAGAGTGGCTCCGAAGGGCTACGGGCCTGGATGTGGCTTAGCAGGCCCATGGGGGCCTGAGGGTACTCAGTGTCCTTGCAGGGAATAGGGTGCCCACGCCAGGCTCCTAGAGGTCCTGCAGAGCGTCCTGACGTTAAAATGATGCAGAGCAGTGGCTACGGCCTCCTGGAAACTGCTGCACGCCTCCGCTTCTGCATGGCAATTCAGGGCCTTACCGCGAGGCAAGTGCTCTCGCTGAGGGTCCCGTTAGCGCCACAGCATGGGAGGATGCTGACTTTCTCCTCCAGCAGAGTGACTTCAGGTACGAGGTCCTCGAAGAATTCTAAGCAGAGTGTTTTCTCACGGCAGCTCAGACGGGGGCCGTGACGAACACTTCCATGGCAGGTCGCACTGCCTAGAAATGTGGTCCTGAGGCTGCTCCAGGGCTCTGGAAATGTAGCTCTCCTTAAGGAACGTGCAGGGTGTTGCCCATCACTCGGCATGCACAGAGGGCCTCTGAGGGACCTACCTTTGGGCCTCCATGTTGCTCACAGGCCCACAGGGGTCTGGAGGCACTCAGGGATCCTGGAGGGAAAATGATGCACACCCGAGGGGCCTAAGAGTCCTGGAAAGGGTACTTCCTTTAAAATAGAGCAGAACAGAGGCTTCCCTGGTGGTGCACTGGTGGACAATCTGCCTGCCAATGCAGGGGACACGGGTTCGAGCTCTGGTCTGGGAGGAATCCACATGCCACGGGGCAACTGGGCCCGTGAGCCACAACTACTGAGCCTGCGCCTCTGGAGCCTGTGCTCCGCAACAAGAGAGGCTGAGATACTGAGAGGCCTACGCACCGCGATGAAGAGTGGCCCCCACTTACCGTAACTGGAGAGAGCCCTAGCACAGAAACGAAGACCCAATATAGCAATCAATCAATCAATCCATCAATCAATCTTAAAACAACAATAAAAAATATAAAAACTAAAATAAAATACAGCAGAACAGCGACTAATACCTCATGGAAACAGCTGCATGCCGCCCTTTCTGCGCGGTTACTCAGGGACTTACCTCGAGGTCAGTACTCACGTTGAGTTTCCCTTTAGCTCCAGAGCGTGGCACGATGAGCTCCACCCCGGCCATCGAAGCATCCGGCTAGCTAGACAAAACTCATTGTCTTCCCAGAGCCATGTATACAGTGGCCAGTGGCCTGTCAACAGCAGTCAATTTCAAGTAGCTTCAAGGCAGCATGAATGGAGCTTTCAGAATGGGAAAGCAAGGCTAGTTCCATCAGGCCCCCATTTCCGCTGGCACACGCAGCATACATCCCTGGGCTTTCTAACAAGTCCAAAGAGACACAGGTTACCCAGTGGTTACTTCGTTGAATCAACTCCTCGAAGCAGGGTGTTCTGCATCTAGCGAACTGCCTCAACCAAGGAAAGCCCCAGCTAGGCCTCCGGGCCCGTGGCTCTTCAAAAGCCTGCAGTGTTATCCGAGGAACTGGGCTTTAGTTGCAGTCGGAACGCAAGCCCACATTCTCCTGCAGGCAGGGTGACTTCAGACAGGGGGTCCCAGATGGAATACGAAGCCGAGTGTTTTCTCAGTGCAGCGCAGACTAGGGCAATGAGTCAGACTTGCACGGCATGTTGGCCCTGCTAGAACGGTGTTCGTGGACCTGTGGGAATGCTGGGGAAGTCAAGCTGTCCCAAGAAAGAGTGCAGTCTGTTGCCCTACACTCGGCATACACAGAGTGGCTCCGAAGGGCTACGGGCCTGGATGTGGCTTAGCAGGCCCATGGGGGCCTGAGGGTACTCAGTGTCCTTGCAGGGAATAGGGTGCCCACGCCAGGCTCCTAGAGGTCCTGCAGAGCGTACTGACGTTAAAATAATGCAGAGCAGTGGCTACGGCCTCATGGAAACTGCTGCACGCCTCCGCTTCTGCATGGCAATTCAGGGCCTTACCGCGAGGCAAGTGCTCTCGCTGAGGGTCCCGTTAGCGCCACAGCATGGGAGGATGCTGACTTTCTCCTCCAGCAGAGTGACTTCAGGTACGAGGTCCTCGAAGAATTCTAAGCAGAGTGTTTTCTCACGGCAGCTCAGACGGGGGCCGTGACGAACACTTCCATGGCAGGTCGCACTGCCTAGAAATGTGGTCCTGAGGCTGCTCCAGGGCTCTGGAAATGTAGCTCTCCTTAAGGGACGTGCAGGGTGTTGCCCATCACTCGGCATGCACAGAGGGCCTCTGAGGGACCTACCTTTGGGCCTCCATGTTGCTCACAGGCCCACAGGGGTCTGGAGGCACTCAGGGATCCTGGAGGGAAAATGATGCACACCCGAGGGGCCTAAGAGTCCTGGAAAGGGTACTTCCTTTAAAATAGAGCAGAACAGAGGCTTCCCTGGTGGTGCACTGGTGGACAATCTGCCTGCCAATGCAGGGGACACGGGTTCGAGCTCTGGTCTGGGAGGAATCCACATGCCACGGGGCAACTGGGCCCGTGAGCCACAACTACTGAGCCTGCGCCTCTGGAGCCTGTGCTCCGCAACAAGAGAGGCTGAGATACTGAGAGGCCTACGCACCGCGATGAAGAGTGGCCCCCACTTACCGTAACTGGAGAGAGCCCTAGCACAGAAACGAAGACCCAATATAGCAATCAATCAATCAATCCATCAATCAATCTTAAAACAACAATAAAAAATATAAAAACTAAAATAAAATACAGCAGAACAGCGACTAATACCTCATGGAAACAGCTGCATGCCGCCCTTTCTGCGCGGTTACTCAGGGACTTACCTCGAGGTCAGTACTCACGTTGAGTTTCCCTTTAGCTCCAGAGCGTGGCACGATGAGCTCCACCCCGGCCATCGAAGCATCCGGCTAGCTAGACAAAACTCATTGTCTTCCCAGAGCCATGTATACAGTGGCCAGTGGCCTGTCAACAGCAGTCAATTTCAAGTAGCTTCAAGGCAGCATGAATGGAGCTTTCAGAATGGGAAAGCAAGGCTAGTTCCATCAGGCCCCCATTTCCGCTGGCACACGCAGCATACATCCCTGGGCTTTCTAACAAGTCCAAAGAGACACAGGTTACCCAGTGGTTACTTCGTTGAATCAACTCCTCGAAGCAGGGTGTTCTGCATCTAGCGAACTGCCTCAACCAAGGAAAGCCCCAGCTAGGCCTCCGGGCCCGTGGCTCTTCAAAAGCCTGCAGTGTTATCCGAGGAACTGGGCTTTAGTTGCAGTCGGAACGCAAGCCCACATTCTCCTGCAGGCAGGGTGACTTCAGACAGGGGGTCCCAGATGGAATACGAAGCCGAGTGTTTTCTCAGTGCAGCGCAGACTAGGGCAATGAGTCAGACTTGCACGGCATGTTGGCCCTGCTAGAACGGTGTTCGTGGACCTGTGGGAATGCTGGGGAAGTCAAGCTGTCCCAAGAAAGAGTGCAGTCTGTTGCCCTACACTCGGCATACACAGAGTGGCTCCGAAGGGCTACGGGCCTGGATGTGGCTTAGCAGGCCCATGGGGGCCTGAGGGTACTCAGTGTCCTTGCAGGGAATAGGGTGCCCACGCCAGGCTCCTAGAGGTCCTGCAGAGCGTCCTGACGTTAAAATGATGCAGAGCAGTGGCTACGGCCTCATGGAAACTGCTGCACGCCTCCGCTTCTGCATGGCAATTCAGGGCCTTACCGCGAGGCAAGTGCTCTCGCTGAGGGTCCCGTTAGCGCCACAGCATGGGAGGATGCTGACTTTCTCCTCCAGCAGAGTGACTTCAGGTACGAGGTCCTCGAAGAATTCTAAGCAGAGTGTTTTCTCACGGCAGCTCAGACGGGGGCCGTGACGAACACTTCCATGGCAGGTCGCACTGCCTAGAAATGTGGTCCTGAGGCTGCTCCAGGGCTCTGGAAATGTAGCTCTCCTTAAGGGACGTGCAGGGTGTTGCCCATCACTCGGCATGCACAGAGGGCCTCTGAGGGACCTACCTTTGGGACTCCATGTTGCTCACAGGCCCACAGGGGTCTGGAGGCACTCAGGGATCCTGGAGGGAAAATGATGCACACCCGAGGGGCCTAAGAGTCCTGGAAAGGGTACTTCCTTTAAAATAGAGCAGAACAGAGGCTTCCCTGGTGGTGCACTGGTGGACAATCTGCCTGCCAATGCAGGGGACACGGGTTCGAGCTCTGGTCTGGGAGGAATCCACATGCCACGGGGCAACTGGGCCCGTGAGCCACAACTACTGAGCCTGCGCCTCTGGAGCCTGTGCTCCGCAACAAGAGAGGCTGAGATACTGAGAGGCCTACGCACCGCGATGAAGAGTGGCCCCCACTTACCGTAACTGGAGAGAGCCCTAGCACAGAAACGAAGACCCAATATAGCAATCAATCAATCAATCCATCAATCAATCTTAAAACAACAATAAAAAATATAAAAACTAAAATAAAATACAGCAGAACAGCGACTAATACCTCATGGAAACAGCTGCATGCCGCCCTTTCTGCGCGGTTACTCAGGGACTTACCTCGAGGTCAGTACTCACGTTGAGTTTCCCTTTAGCTCCAGAGCGTGGCACGATGAGCTCCACCCCGGCCATCGAAGCATCCGGCTAGCTAGACAAAACTCATTGTCTTCCCAGAGCCATGTATACAGTGGCCAGTGGCCTGTCAACAGCAGTCAATTTCAAGTAGCTTCAAGGCAGCATGAATGGAGCTTTCAGAATGGGAAAGCAAGGCTAGTTCCATCAGGCCCCCATTTCCGCTGGCACACGCAGCATACATCCCTGGGCTTTCTAACAAGTCCAAAGAGACACAGGTTACCCAGTGGTTACTTCGTTGAATCAACTCCTCGAAGCAGGGTGTTCTGCATCTAGCGAACTGCCTCAACCAAGGAAAGCCCCAGCTAGGCCTCCGGGCCCGTGGCTCTTCAAAAGCCTGCAGTGTTATCCGAGGAACTGGGCTTTAGTTGCAGTCGGAACGCAAGCCCACATTCTCCTGCAGGCAGGGTGACTTCAGACAGGGGGTCCCAGATGGAATACGAAGCCGAGTGTTTTCTCAGTGCAGCGCAGACTAGGGCAATGAGTCAGACTTGCACGGCATGTTGGCCCTGCTAGAACGGTGTTCGTGGACCTGTGGGAATGCTGGGGAAGTCAAGCTGTCCCAAGAAAGAGTGCAGTCTGTTGCCCTACACTCGGCATACACAGAGTGGCTCCGAAGGGCTACGGGCCTGGATGTGGCTTAGCAGGCCCATGGGGGCCTGAGGGTACTCAGTGTCCTTGCAGGGAATAGGGTGCCCACGCCAGGCTCCTAGAGGTCCTGCAGAGCGTACTGACGTTAAAATGATGCAGAGCAGTGGCTACGGCCTCCTGGAAACTGCTGCACGCCTCCGCTTCTGCATGGCAATTCAGGGCCTTACCGCGAGGCAAGTGCTCTCGCTGAGGGTCCCGTTAGCGCCACAGCATGGGAGGATGCTGACTTTCTCCTCCAGCAGAGTGACTTCAGGTACGAGGTCCTCGAAGAATTCTAAGCAGAGTGTTTTCTCACGGCAGCTCAGACGGGGGCCGTGACGAACACTTCCATGGCAGGTCGCACTGCCTAGAAATGTGGTCCTGAGGCTGCTCCAGGGCTCTGGAAATGTAGCTCTCCTTAAGGAACGTGCAGGGTGTTGCCCATCACTCGGCATGCACAGAGGGCCTCTGAGGGACCTACCTTTGGGCCTCCATGTTGCTCACAGGCCCACAGGGGTCTGGAGGCACTCAGGGATCCTGGAGGGAAAATGATGCACACCCGAGGGGCCTAAGAGTCCTGGAAAGGGTACTTCCTTTAAAATAGAGCAGAACAGAGGCTTCCCTGGTGGTGCACTGGTGGACAATCTGCCTGCCAATGCAGGGGACACGGGTTCGAGCTCTGGTCTGGGAGGAATCCACATGCCACGGGGCAACTGGGCCCGTGAGCCACAACTACTGAGCCTGCGCCTCTGGAGCCTGTGCTCCGCAACAAGAGAGGCTGAGATACTGAGAGGCCTACGCACCGCGATGAAGAGTGGCCCCCACTTACCGTAACTGGAGAGAGCCCTAGCACAGAAACGAAGACCCAATATAGCAATCAATCAATCAATCCATCAATCAATCTTAAAACAACAATAAAAAATATAAAAACTAAAATAAAATACAGCAGAACAGCGACTAATACCTCATGGAAACAGCTGCATGCCGCCCTTTCTGCGCGGTTACTCAGGGACTTACCTCGAGGTCAGTACTCACGTTGAGTTTCCCTTTAGCTCCAGAGCGTGGCACGATGAGCTCCACCCCGGCCATCGAAGCATCCGGCTAGCTAGACAAAACTCATTGTCTTCCCAGAGCCATGTATACAGTGGCCAGTGGCCTGTCAACAGCAGTCAATTTCAAGTAGCTTCAAGGCAGCATGAATGGAGCTTTCAGAATGGGAAAGCAAGGCTAGTTCCATCAGGCCCCCATTTCCGCTGGCACACGCAGCATACATCCCTGGGCTTTCTAACAAGTCCAAAGAGACACAGGTTACCCAGTGGTTACTTCGTTGAATCAACTCCTCGAAGCAGGGTGTTCTGCATCTAGCGAACTGCCTCAACCAAGGAAAGCCCCAGCTAGGCCTCCGGGCCCGTGGCTCTTCAAAAGCCTGCAGTGTTATCCGAGGAACTGGGCTTTAGTTGCAGTCGGAACGCAAGCCCACATTCTCCTGCAGGCAGGGTGACTTCAGACAGGGGGTCCCAGATGGAATACGAAGCCGAGTGTTTTCTCAGTGCAGCGCAGACTAGGGCAATGAGTCAGACTTGCACGGCATGTTGGCCCTGCTAGAACGGTGTTCGTGGACCTGTGGGAATGCTGGGGAAGTCAAGCTGTCCCAAGAAAGAGTGCAGTCTGTTGCCCTACACTCGGCATACACAGAGTGGCTCCGAAGGGCTACGGGCCTGGATGTGGCTTAGCAGGCCCATGGGGGCCTGAGGGTACTCAGTGTCCTTGCAGGGAATAGGGTGCCCACGCCAGGCTCCTAGAGGTCCTGCAGAGCGTACTGACGTTAAAATAATGCAGAGCAGTGGCTACGGCCTCATGGAAACTGCTGCACGCCTCCGCTTCTGCATGGCAATTCAGGGCCTTACCGCGAGGCAAGTGCTCTCGCTGAGGGTCCCGTTAGCGCCACAGCATGGGAGGATGCTGACTTTCTCCTCCAGCAGAGTGACTTCAGGTACGAGGTCCTCGAAGAATTCTAAGCAGAGTGTTTTCTCACGGCAGCTCAGACGGGGGCCGTGACGAACACTTCCATGGCAGGTCGCACTGCCTAGAAATGTGGTCCTGAGGCTGCTCCAGGGCTCTGGAAATGTAGCTCTCCTTAAGGGACGTGCAGGGTGTTGCCCATCACTCGGCATGCACAGAGGGCCTCTGAGGGACCTACCTTTGGGCCTCCATGTTGCTCACAGGCCCACAGGGGTCTGGAGGCACTCAGGGATCCTGGAGGGAAAATGATGCACACCCGAGGGGCCTAAGAGTCCTGGAAAGGGTACTTCCTTTAAAATAGAGCAGAACAGAGGCTTCCCTGGTGGTGCACTGGTGGACAATCTGCCTGCCAATGCAGGGGACACGGGTTCGAGCTCTGGTCTGGGAGGAATCCACATGCCACGGGGCAACTGGGCCCGTGAGCCACAACTACTGAGCCTGCGCCTCTGGAGCCTGTGCTCCGCAACAAGAGAGGCTGAGATACTGAGAGGCCTACGCACCGCGATGAAGAGTGGCCCCCACTTACCGTAACTGGAGAGAGCCCTAGCACAGAAACGAAGACCCAATATAGCAATCAATCAATCAATCCATCAATCAATCTTAAAACAACAATAAAAAATATAAAAACTAAAATAAAATACAGCAGAACAGCGACTAATACCTCATGGAAACAGCTGCATGCCGCCCTTTCTGCGCGGTTACTCAGGGACTTACCTCGAGGTCAGTACTCACGTTGAGTTTCCCTTTAGCTCCAGAGCGTGGCACGATGAGCTCCACCCCGGCCATCGAAGCATCCGGCTAGCTAGACAAAACTCATTGTCTTCCCAGAGCCATGTATACAGTGGCCAGTGGCCTGTCAACAGCAGTCAATTTCAAGTAGCTTCAAGGCAGCATGAATGGAGCTTTCAGAATGGGAAAGCAAGGCTAGTTCCATCAGGCCCCCATTTCCGCTGGCACACGCAGCATACATCCCTGGGCTTTCTAACAAGTCCAAAGAGACACAGGTTACCCAGTGGTTACTTCGTTGAATCAACTCCTCGAAGCAGGGTGTTCTGCATCTAGCGAACTGCCTCAACCAAGGAAAGCCCCAGCTAGGCCTCCGGGCCCATGGCTCTTCAAAAGCCTGCAGTGTTATCCGAGGAACTGGGCTTTAGTTGCAGTCGGAACGCAAGCCCACATTCTCCTGCAGGCAGGGTGACTTCAGACAGGGGGTCCCAGATGGAATACGAAGCCGAGTGTTTTCTCAGTGCAGCGCAGACTAGGGCAATGAGTCAGACTTGCACGGCATGTTGGCCCTGCTAGAACGGTGTTCGTGGACCTGTGGGAATGCTGGGGAAGTCAAGCTGTCCCAAGAAAGAGTGCAGTCTGTTGCCCTACACTCGGCATACACAGAGTGGCTCCGAAGGGCTACGGGCCTGGATGTGGCTTAGCAGGCCCATGGGGGCCTGAGGGTACTCAGTGTCCTTGCAGGGAATAGGGTGCCCACGCCAGGCTCCTAGAGGTCCTGCAGAGCGTCCTGACGTTAAAATGATGCAGAGCAGTGGCTACGGCCTCATGGAAACTGCTGCACGCCTCCGCTTCTGCATGGCAATTCAGGGCCTTACCGCGAGGCAAGTGCTCTCGCTGAGGGTCCCGTTAGCGCCACAGCATGGGAGGATGCTGACTTTCTCCTCCAGCAGAGTGACTTCAGGTACGAGGTCCTCGAAGAATTCTAAGCAGAGTGTTTTCTCACGGCAGCTCAGACGGGGGCCGTGACGAACACTTCCATGGCAGGTCGCACTGCCTAGAAATGTGGTCCTGAGGCTGCTCCAGGGCTCTGGAAATGTAGCTCTCCTTAAGGGACGTGCAGGGTGTTGCCCATCACTCGGCATGCACAGAGGGCCTCTGAGGGACCTACCTTTGGGCCTCCATGTTGCTCACAGGCCCACAGGGGTCTGGAGGCACTCAGGGATCCTGGAGGGAAAATGATGCACACCCGAGGGGCCTAAGAGTCCTGGAAAGGGTACTTCCTTTAAAATAGAGCAGAACAGAGGCTTCCCTGGTGGTGCACTGGTGGACAATCTGCCTGCCAATGCAGGGGACACGGGTTCGAGCTCTGGTCTGGGAGGAATCCACATGCCACGGGGCAACTGGGCCCGTGAGCCACAACTACTGAGCCTGCGCCTCTGGAGCCTGTGCTCCGCAACAAGAGAGGCTGAGATACTGAGAGGCCTACGCACCGCGATGAAGAGTGGCCCCCACTTACCGTAACTGGAGAGAGCCCTAGCACAGAAACGAAGACCCAATATAGCAATCAATCAATCAATCCATCAATCAATCTTAAAACAACAATAAAAAATATAAAAACTAAAATAAAATACAGCAGAACAGCGACTAATACCTCATGGAAACAGCTGCATGCCGCCCTTTCTGCGCGGTTACTCAGGGACTTACCTCGAGGTCAGTACTCACGTTGAGTTTCCCTTTAGCTCCAGAGCGTGGCACGATGAGCTCCACCCCGGCCATCGAAGCATCCGGCTAGCTAGACAAAACTCATTGTCTTCCCAGAGCCATGTATACAGTGGCCAGTGGCCTGTCAACAGCAGTCAATTTCAAGTAGCTTCAAGGCAGCATGAATGGAGCTTTCAGAATGGGAAAGCAAGGCTAGTTCCATCAGGCCCCCATTTCCGCTGGCACACGCAGCATACATCCCTGGGCTTTCTAACAAGTCCAAAGAGACACAGGTTACCCAGTGGTTACTTCGTTGAATCAACTCCTCGAAGCAGGGTGTTCTGCATCTAGCGAACTGCCTCAACCAAGGAAAGCCCCAGCTAGGCCTCCGGGCCCGTGGCTCTTCAAAAGCCTGCAGTGTTATCCGAGGAACTGGGCTTTAGTTGCAGTCGGAACGCAAGCCCACATTCTCCTGCAGGCAGGGTGACTTCAGACAGGGGGTCCCAGATGGAATACGAAGCCGAGTGTTTTCTCAGTGCAGCGCAGACTAGGGCAATGAGTCAGACTTGCACGGCATGTTGGCCCTGCTAGAACGGTGTTCGTGGACCTGTGGGAATGCTGGGGAAATCAAGCTGTCCCAAGAAAGAGTGCAGTCTGTTGCCCTACACTCGGCATACACAGAGTGGCTCCGAAGGGCTACGGGCCTGGATGTGGCTTAGCAGGCCCATGGGGGCCTGAGGGTACTCAGTGTCCTTGCAGGGAATAGGGTGCCCACGCCAGGCTCCTAGAGGTCCTGCAGAGCGTCCTGACGTTAAAATGATGCAGAGCAGTGGCTACGGCCTCCTGGAAACTGCTGCACGTCTCCGCTTCTGCATGGCAATTCAGGGCCTTACCGCGAGGCAAGTGCTCTTGCTGAGGGTCCCGTTAGCGCCACAGCATGGGAGGATGCTGACTTTCTCCTCCAGCAGAGTGACTTCAGGTACGAGGTCCTCGAAGAATTCTAAGCAGAGTGTTTTCTCACGGCAGCTCAGACGGGGGCCGTGACGAACACTTCCATGGCAGGTCGCACTGCCTAGAAATGTGGTCCTGAGGCTGCTCCAGGGCTCTGGAAATGTAGCTCTCCTTAAGGAACGTGCAGGGTGTTGCCCATCACTCGGCATGCACAGAGGGCCTCTGAGGGACCTACCTTTGGGCCTCCATGTTGCTCACAGGCCCACAGGGGTCTGGAGGCACTCAGGGATCCTGGAGGGAAAATGATGCACACCCGAGGGGCCTAAGAGTCCTGGAAAGGGTACTTCCTTTAAAATAGAGCAGAACAGAGGCTTCCCTGGTGGTGCACTGGTTGACAATCTGCCTGCCAATGCAGGGGACACGGGTTCGAGCTCTGGTCTGGGAGGAATCCACATGCCACGGGGCAACTGGGCCCGTGAGCCACAACTACTGAGCCTGCGCCTCTGGAGCCTGTGCTCCGCAACAAGAGAGGCTGAGATACTGAGAGGCCTACGCACCGCGATGAAGAGTGGCCCCCACTTACCGTAACTGGAGAGAGCCCTAGCACAGAAACGAAGACCCAATATAGCAATCAATCAATCAATCCATCAATCAATCTTAAAACAACAATAAAAAATATAAAAACTAAAATAAAATACAGCAGAACAGCGACTAATACCTCATGGAAACAGCTGCATGCCGCCCTTTCTGCGCGGTTACTCAGGGACTTACCTCGAGGTCAGTACTCACGTTGAGTTTCCCTTTAGCTCCAGAGCGTGGCACGATGAGCTCCACCCCGGCCATCGAAGCATCCGGCTAGCTAGACAAAACTCATTGTCTTCCCAGAGCCATGTATACAGTGGCCAGTGGCCTGTCAACAGCAGTCAATTTCAAGTAGCTTCAAGGCAGCATGAATGGAGCTTTCAGAATGGGAAAGCAAGGCTAGTTCCATCAGGCCCCCATTTCCGCTGGCACACGCAGCATACATCCCTGGGCTTTCTAACAAGTCCAAAGAGACACAGGTTACCCAGTGGTTACTTCGTTGAATCAACTCCTCGAAGCAGGGTGTTCTGCATCTAGCGAACTGCCTCAACCAAGGAAAGCCCCAGCTAGGCCTCCGGGCCCGTGGCTCTTCAAAAGCCTGCAGTGTTATCCGAGGAACTGGGCTTTAGTTGCAGTCGGAACGCAAGCCCACATTCTCCTGCAGGCAGGGTGACTTCAGACAGGGGGTCCCAGATGGAATACGAAGCCGAGTGTTTTCTCAGTGCAGCGCAGACTAGGGCAATGAGTCAGACTTGCACGGCATGTTGGCCCTGCTAGAACGGTGTTCGTGGACCTGTGGGAATGCTGGGGAAGTCAAGCTGTCCCAAGAAAGAGTGCAGTCTGTTGCCCTACACTCGGCATACACAGAGTGGCTCCGAAGGGCTACGGGCCTGGATGTGGCTTAGCAGGCCCATGGGGGCCTGAGGGTACTCAGTGTCCTTGCAGGGAATAGGGTGCCCACGCCAGGCTCCTAGAGGTCCTGCAGAGCGTCCTGACGTTAAAATGATGCAGAGCAGTGGCTACGGCCTCATGGAAACTGCTGCACGCCTCCGCTTCTGCATGGCAATTCAGGGCCTTACCGCGAGGCAAGTGCTCTCGCTGAGGGTCCCGTTAGCGCCACAGCATGGGAGGATGCTGACTTTCTCCTCCAGCAGAGTGACTTCAGGTACGAGGTCCTCGAAGAATTCTAAGCAGAGTGTTTTCTCACGGCAGCTCAGACGGGGGCCGTGACGAACACTTCCATGGCAGGTCGCACTGCCTAGAAATGTGGTCCTGAGGCTGCTCCAGGGCTCTGGAAATGTAGCTCTCCTTAAGGGACGTGCAGGGTGTTGCCCATCACTCGGCATGCACAGAGGGCCTCTGAGGGACCTACCTTTGGGCCTCCATGTTGCTCACAGGCCCACAGGGGTCTGGAGGCACTCAGGGATCCTGGAGGGAAAATGATGCACACCCGAGGGGCCTAAGAGTCCTGGAAAGGGTACTTCCTTTAAAATAGAGCAGAACAGAGGCTTCCCTGGTGGTGCACTGGTTGACAATCTGCCTGCGAATGCAGGGGACACGGGTTCGAGCTCTGGTCTGGGAGGAATCCACATGCCACGGGGCAACTGGGCCCGTGAGCCACAACTACTGAGCCTGCGCCTCTGGAGCCTGTGCTCCGCAACAAGAGAGGCTGAGATACTGAGAGGCCTACGCACCGCGATGAAGAGTGGCCCCCACTTACCGTAACTGGAGAGAGCCCTAGCACAGAAACGAAGACCCAATATAGCAATCAATCAATCAATCCATCAATCAATCTTAAAACAACAATAAAAAATATAAAAACTAAAATAAAATACAGCAGAACAGCGACTAATACCTCATGGAAACAGCTGCATGCCGCCCTTTCTGCGCGGTTACTCAGGGACTTACCTCGAGGTCAGTACTCACGTTGAGTTTCCCTTTAGCTCCAGAGCGTGGCACGATGAGCTCCACCCCGGCCATCGAAGCATCCGGCTAGCTAGACAAAACTCATTGTCTTCCCAGAGCCATGTATACAGTGGCCAGTGGCCTGTCAACAGCAGTCAATTTCAAGTAGCTTCAAGGCAGCATGAATGGAGCTTTCAGAATGGGAAAGCAAGGCTAGTTCCATCAGGCCCCCATTTCCGCTGGCACACGCAGCATACATCCCTGGGCTTTCTAACAAGTCCAAAGAGACACAGGTTACCCAGTGGTTACTTCGTTGAATCAACTCCTCGAAGCAGGGTGTTCTGCATCTAGCGAACTGCCTCAACCAAGGAAAGCCCCAGCTAGGCCTCCGGGCCCGTGGCTCTTCAAAAGCCTGCAGTGTTATCCGAGGAACTGGGCTTTAGTTGCAGTCGGAACGCAAGCCCACATTCTCCTGCAGGCAGGGTGACTTCAGACAGGGGGTCCCAGATGGAATACGAAGCCGAGTGTTTTCTCAGTGCAGCGCAGACTAGGGCAATGAGTCAGACTTGCACGGCATGTTGGCCCTGCTAGAACGGTGTTCGTGGACCTGTGGGAATGCTGGGGAAGTCAAGCTGTCCCAAGAAAGAGTGCAGTCTGTTGCCCTACACTCGGCATACACAGAGTGGCTCCGAAGGGCTACGGGCCTGGATGTGGCTTAGCAGGCCCATGGGGGCCTGAGGGTACTCAGTGTCCTTGCAGGGAATAGGGTGCCCACGCCAGGCTCCTAGAGGTCCTGCAGAGCGTCCTGACGTTAAAATGATGCAGAGCAGTGGCTACGGCCTCATGGAAACTGCTGCACGCCTCCGCTTCTGCATGGCAATTCAGGGCCTTACCGCGAGGCAAGTGCTCTCGCTGAGGGTCCCGTTAGCGCCACAGCATGGGAGGATGCTGACTTTCTCCTCCAGCAGAGTGACTTCAGGTACGAGGTCCTCGAAGAATTCTAAGCAGAGTGTTTTCTCACGGCAGCTCAGACGGGGGCCGTGACGAACACTTCCATGGCAGGTCGCACTGCCTAGAAATGTGGTCCTGAGGCTGCTCCAGGGCTCTGGAAATGTAGCTCTCCTTAAGGGACGTGCAGGGTGTTGCCCATCACTCGGCATGCACAGAGGGCCTCTGAGGGACCTACCTTTGGGCCTCCATGTTGCTCACAGGCCCACAGGGGTCTGGAGGCACTCAGGGATCCTGGAGGGAAAATGATGCACACCCGAGGGGCCTAAGAGTCCTGGAAAGGGTACTTCCTTTAAAATAGAGCAGAACAGAGGCTTCCCTGGTGGTGCACTGGTTGACAATCTGCCTGCCAATGCAGGGGACACGGGTTCGAGCTCTGGTCTGGGAGGAATCCACATGCCACGGGGCAACTGGGCCCGTGAGCCACAACTACTGAGCCTGCGCCTCTGGAGCCTGTGCTCCGCAACAAGAGAGGCTGAGATACTGAGAGGCCTACGCACCGCGATGAAGAGTGGCCCCCACTTACCGTAACTGGAGAGAGCCCTAGCACAGAAACGAAGACCCAATATAGCAATCAATCAATCAATCCATCAATCAATCTTAAAACAACAATAAAAAATATAAAAACTAAAATAAAATACAGCAGAACAGCGACTAATACCTCATGGAAACAGCTGCATGCCGCCCTTTCTGCGCGGTTACTCAGGGACTTACCTCGAGGTCAGTACTCACGTTGAGTTTCCCTTTAGCTCCAGAGCGTGGCACGATGAGCTCCACCCCGGCCATCGAAGCATCCGGCTAGCTAGACAAAACTCATTGTCTTCCCAGAGCCATGTATACAGTGGCCAGTGGCCTGTCAACAGCAGTCAATTTCAAGTAGCTTCAAGGCAGCATGAATGGAGCTTTCAGAATGGGAAAGCAAGGCTAGTTCCATCAGGCCCCCATTTCCGCTGGCACACGCAGCATACATCCCTGGGCTTTCTAACAAGTCCAAAGAGACACAGGTTACCCAGTGGTTACTTCGTTGAATCAACTCCTCGAAGCAGGGTGTTCTGCATCTAGCGAACTGCCTCAACCAAGGAAAGCCCCAGCTAGGCCTCCGGGCCCGTGGCTCTTCAAAAGCCTGCAGTGTTATCCGAGGAACTGGGCTTTAGTTGCAGTCGGAACGCAAGCCCACATTCTCCTGCAGGCAGGGTGACTTCAGACAGGGGGTCCCAGATGGAATACGAAGCCGAGTGTTTTCTCAGTGCAGCGCAGACTAGGGCAATGAGTCAGACTTGCACGGCATGTTGGCCCTGCTAGAACGGTGTTCGTGGACCTGTGGGAATGCTGGGGAAATCAAGCTGTCCCAAGAAAGAGTGCAGTCTGTTGCCCTACACTCGGCATACACAGAGTGGCTCCGAAGGGCTACGGGCCTGGATGTGGCTTAGCAGGCCCATGGGGGCCTGAGGGTACTCAGTGTCCTTGCAGGGAATAGGGTGCCCACGCCAGGCTCCTAGAGGTCCTGCAGAGCGTCCTGACGTTAAAATGATGCAGAGCAGTGGCTACGGCCTCCTGGAAACTGCTGCACGTCTCCGCTTCTGCATGGCAATTCAGGGCCTTACCGCGAGGCAAGTGCTCTTGCTGAGGGTCCCGTTAGCGCCACAGCATGGGAGGATGCTGACTTTCTCCTCCAGCAGAGTGACTTCAGGTACGAGGTCCTCGAAGAATTCTAAGCAGAGTGTTTTCTCACGGCAGCTCAGACGGGGGCCGTGACGAACACTTCCATGGCAGGTCGCACTGCCTAGAAATGTGGTCCTGAGGCTGCTCCAGGGCTCTGGAAATGTAGCTCTCCTTAAGGAACGTGCAGGGTGTTGCCCATCACTCGGCATGCACAGAGGGCCTCTGAGGGACCTACCTTTGGGCCTCCATGTTGCTCACAGGCCCACAGGGGTCTGGAGGCACTCAGGGATCCTGGAGGGAAAATGATGCACACCCGAGGGGCCTAAGAGTCCTGGAAAGGGTACTTCCTTTAAAATAGAGCAGAACAGAGGCTTCCCTGGTGGTGCACTGGTTGACAATCTGCCTGCCAATGCAGGGGACACGGGTTCGAGCTCTGGTCTGGGAGGAATCCACATGCCACGGGGCAACTGGGCCCGTGAGCCACAACTACTGAGCCTGCGCCTCTGGAGCCTGTGCTCCGCAACAAGAGAGGCTGAGATACTGAGAGGCCTACGCACCGCGATGAAGAGTGGCCCCCACTTACCGTAACTGGAGAGAGCCCTAGCACAGAAACGAAGACCCAATATAGCAATCAATCAATCAATCCATCAATCAATCTTAAAACAACAATAAAAAATATAAAAACTAAAATAAAATACAGCAGAACAGCGACTAATACCTCATGGAAACAGCTGCATGCCGCCCTTTCTGCGCGGTTACTCAGGGACTTACCTCGAGGTCAGTACTCACGTTGAGTTTCCCTTTAGCTCCAGAGCATGGCACGATGAGCTCCACCCCGGCCATCGAAGCATCCGGCTAGCTAGACAAAACTCATTGTCTTCCCAGAGCCATGTATACAGTGGCCAGTGGCCTGTCAACAGCAGTCAATTTCAAGTAGCTTCAAGGCAGCATGAATGGAGCTTTCAGAATGGGAAAGCAAGGCTAGTTCCATCAGGCCCCCATTTCCGCTGGCACACGCAGCATACATCCCTGGGCTTTCTAACAAGTCCAAAGAGACACAGGTTACCCAGTGGTTACTTCGTTGAATCAACTCCTCGAAGCAGGGTGTTCTGCATCTAGCGAACTGCCTCAACCAAGGAAAGCCCCAGCTAGGCCTCCGGGCCCGTGGCTCTTCAAAAGCCTGCAGTGTTATCCGAGGAACTGGGCTTTAGTTGCAGTCGGAACGCAAGCCCACATTCTCCTGCAGGCAGGGTGACTTCAGACAGGGGGTCCCAGATGGAATACGAAGCCGAGTGTTTTCTCAGTGCAGCGCAGACTAGGGCAATGAGTCAGACTTGCACGGCATGTTGGCCCTGCTAGAACGGTGTTCGTGGACCTGTGGGAATGCTGGGGAAGTCAAGCTGTCCCAAGAAAGAGTGCAGTCTGTTGCCCTACACTCGGCATACACAGAGTGGCTCCGAAGGGCTACGGGCCTGGATGTGGCTTAGCAGGCCCATGGGGGCCTGAGGGTACTCAGTGTCCTTGCAGGGAATAGGGTGCCCACGCCAGGCTCCTAGAGGTCCTGCAGAGCGTCCTGACGTTAAAATGATGCAGAGCAGTGGCTACGGCCTCATGGAAACTGCTGCACGCCTCCGCTTCTGCATGGCAATTCAGGGCCTTACCGCGAGGCAAGTGCTCTCGCTGAGGGTCCCGTTAGCGCCACAGCATGGGAGGATGCTGACTTTCTCCTCCAGCAGAGTGACTTCAGGTACGAGGTCCTCGAAGAATTCTAAGCAGAGTGTTTTCTCACGGCAGCTCAGACGGGGGCCGTGACGAACACTTCCATGGCAGGTCGCACTGCCTAGAAATGTGGTCCTGAGGCTGCTCCAGGGCTCTGGAAATGTAGCTCTCCTTAAGGGACGTGCAGGGTGTTGCCCATCACTCGGCATGCACAGAGGGCCTCTGAGGGACCTACCTTTGGGCCTCCATGTTGCTCACAGGCCCACAGGGGTCTGGAGGCACTCAGGGATCCTGGAGGGAAAATGATGCACACCCGAGGGGCCTAAGAGTCCTGGAAAGGGTACTTCCTTTAAAATAGAGCAGAACAGAGGCTTCCCTGGTGGTGCACTGGTGGACAATCTGCCTGCCAATGCAGGGGACACGGGTTCGAGCTCTGGTCTGGGAGGAATCCACATGCCACGGGGCAACTGGGCCCGTGAGCCACAACTACTGAGCCTGCGCCTCTGGAGCCTGTGCTCCGCAACAAGAGAGGCTGAGATACTGAGAGGCCTACGCACCGCGATGAAGAGTGGCCCCCACTTACCGTAACTGGAGAGAGCCCTAGCACAGAAACGAAGACCCAATATAGCAATCAATCAATCAATCCATCAATCAATCTTAAAACAACAATAAAAAATATAAAAACTAAAATAAAATACAGCAGAACAGCGACTAATACCTCATGGAAACAGCTGCATGCCGCCCTTTCTGCGCGGTTACTCAGGGACTTACCTCGAGGTCAGTACTCACGTTGAGTTTCCCTTTAGCTCCAGAGCGTGGCACGATGAGCTCCACCCCGGCCATCGAAGCATCCGGCTAGCTAGACAAAACTCATTGTCTTCCCAGAGCCATGTATACAGTGGCCAGTGGCCTGTCAACAGCAGTCAATTTCAAGTAGCTTCAAGGCAGCATGAATGGAGCTTTCAGAATGGGAAAGCAAGGCTAGTTCCATCAGGCCCCCATTTCCGCTGGCACACGCAGCATACATCCCTGGGCTTTCTAACAAGTCCAAAGAGACACAGGTTACCCAGTGGTTACTTCGTTGAATCAACTCCTCGAAGCAGGGTGTTCTGCATCTAGCGAACTGCCTCAACCAAGGAAAGCCCCAGCTAGGCCTCCGGGCCCGTGGCTCTTCAAAAGCCTGCAGTGTTATCCGAGGAACTGGGCTTTAGTTGCAGTCGGAACGCAAGCCCACATTCTCCTGCAGGCAGGGTGACTTCAGACAGGGGGTCCCAGATGGAATACGAAGCCGAGTGTTTTCTCAGTGCAGCGCAGACTAGGGCAATGAGTCAGACTTGCACGGCATGTTGGCCCTGCTAGAACGGTGTTCGTGGACCTGTGGGAATGCTGGGGAAGTCAAGCTGTCCCAAGAAAGAGTGCAGTCTGTTGCCCTACACTCGGCATACACAGAGTGGCTCCGAAGGGCTACGGGCCTGGATGTGGCTTAGCAGGCCCATGGGGGCCTGAGGGTACTCAGTGTCCTTGCAGGGAATAGGGTGCCCACGCCAGGCTCCTAGAGGTCCTGCAGAGCGTCCTAACGTTAAAATGATGCAGAGCAGTGGCTACGGCCTCCTGGAAACTGCTGCACGCCTCCGCTTCTGCATGGCAATTCAGGGCCTTACCGCGAGGCAAGTGCTCTCGCTGAGGGTCCCGTTAGCGCCACAGCATGGGAGGATGCTGACTTTCTCCTCCAGCAGAGTGACTTCAGGTACGAGGTCCTCGAAGAATTCTAAGCAGAGTGTTTTCTCACGGCAGCTCAGACGGGGGCCGTGACGAACACTTCCATGGCAGGTCGCACTGCCTAGAAATGTGGTCCTGAGGCTGCTCCAGGGCTCTGGAAATGTAGCTCTCCTTAAGGAACGTGCAGGGTGTTGTCCATCACTCGGCATGCACAGAGGGCCTCTGAGGGACCTACCTTTGGGCCTCCATGTTGCTCACAGGCCCACAGGGGTCTGGAGGCACTCAGGGATCCTGGAGGGAAAATGATGCACACCCGAGGGGCCTAAGAGTCCTGGAAAGGGTACTTCCTTTAAAATAGAGCAGAACAGAGGCTTCCCTGGTGGTGCACTGGTGGACAATCTGCCTGCCAATGCAGGGGACACGGGTTCGAGCTCTGGTCTGGGAGGAATCCACATGCCACGGGGCAACTGGGCCCGTGAGCCACAACTACTGAGCCTGTGCCTCTGGAGCCTGTGCTCCGCAACAAGAGAGGCTGAGATACTGAGAGGCCTACGCACCGCGATGAAGAGTGGCCCCCACTTACCGTAACTGGAGAGAGCCCTAGCACAGAAACGAAGACCCAATATAGCAATCAATCAATCAATCCATCAATCAATCTTAAAACAACAATAAAAAATATAAAAACTAAAATAAAATACAGCAGAACAGCGACTAATACCTCATGGAAACAGCTGCATGCCGCCCTTTCTGCGCGGTTACTCAGGGACTTACCTCGAGGTCAGTACTCACGTTGAGTTTCCCTTTAGCTCCAGAGCGTGGCACGATGAGCTCCACCCCGGCCATCGAAGCATCCGGCTAGCTAGACAAAACTCATTGTCTTCCCAGAGCCATGTATACAGTGGCCAGTGGCCTGTCAACAGCAGTCAATTTCAAGTAGCTTCAAGGCAGCATGAATGGAGCTTTCAGAATGGGAAAGCAAGGCTAGTTCCATCAGGCCCCCATTTCCGCTGGCACACGCAGCATACATCCCTGGGCTTTCTAACAAGTCCAAAGAGACACAGGTTACCCAGTGGTTACTTCGTTGAATCAACTCCTCGAAGCAGGGTGTTCTGCATCTAGCGAACTGCCTCAACCAAGGAAAGCCCCAGCTAGGCCTCCGGGCCCGTGGCTCTTCAAAAGCCTGCAGTGTTATCCGAGGAACTGGGCTTTAGTTGCAGTCGGAACGCAAGCCCACATTCTCCTGCAGGCAGGGTGACTTCAGACAGGGGGTCCCAGATGGAATACGAAGCCGAGTGTTTTCTCAGTGCAGCGCAGACTAGGGCAATGAGTCAGACTTGCACGGCATGTTGGCCCTGCTAGAACGGTGTTCGTGGACCTGTGGGAATGCTGGGGAAGTCAAGCTGTCCCAAGAAAGAGTGCAGTCTGTTGCCCTACACTCGGCATACACAGAGTGGCTCCGAAGGGCTACGGGCCTGGATGTGGCTTAGCAGGCCCATGGGGGCCTGAGGGTACTCAGTGTCCTTGCAGGGAATAGGGTGCCCACGCCAGGCTCCTAGAGGTCCTGCAGAGCGTCCTGACGTTAAAATGATGCAGAGCAGTGGCTACGGCCTCATGGAAACTGCTGCACGCCTCCGCTTCTGCATGGCAATTCAGGGCCTTACCGCGAGGCAAGTGCTCTCGCTGAGGGTCCCGTTAGCGCCACAGCATGGGAGGATGCTGACTTTCTCCTCCAGCAGAGTGACTTCAGGTACGAGGTCCTCGAAGAATTCTAAGCAGAGTGTTTTCTCACGGCAGCTCAGACGGGGGCCGTGACGAACACTTCCATGGCAGGTCGCACTGCCTAGAAATGTGGTCCTGAGGCTGCTCCAGGGCTCTGGAAATGTAGCTCTCCTTAAGGGACGTGCAGGGTGTTGCCCATCACTCGGCATGCACAGAGGGCCTCTGAGGGACCTACCTTTGGGCCTCCATGTTGCTCACAGGCCCACAGGGGTCTGGAGGCACTCAGGGATCCTGGAGGGAAAATGATGCACACCCGAGGGGCCTAAGAGTCCTGGAAAGGGTACTTCCTTTAAAATAGAGCAGAACAGAGGCTTCCCTGGTGGTGCACTGGTTGACAATCTGCCTGCCAATGCAGGGGACACGGGTTCGAGCTCTGGTCTGGGAGGAATCCACATGCCACGGGGCAACTGGGCCCGTGAGCCACAACTACTGAGCCTGCGCCTCTGGAGCCTGTGCTCCGCAACAAGAGAGGCTGAGATACTGAGAGGCCTACGCACCGCGATGAAGAGTGGCCCCCACTTACCGTAACTGGAGAGAGCCCTAGCACAGAAACGAAGACCCAATATAGCAATCAATCAATCAATCCATCAATCAATCTTAAAACAACAATAAAAAATATAAAAACTAAAATAAAATACAGCAGAACAGCGACTAATACCTCATGGAAACAGCTGCATGCCGCCCTTTCTGCGCGGTTACTCAGGGACTTACCTCGAGGTCAGTACTCACGTTGAGTTTCCCTTTAGCTCCAGAGCGTGGCACGACGAGCTCCACCCCGGCCATCGAAGCATCCGGCTAGCTAGACAAAACTCATTGTCTTCCCAGAGCCATGTATACAGTGGCCAGTGGCCTGTCAACAGCAGTCAATTTCAAGTAGCTTCAAGGCAGCATGAATGGAGCTTTCAGAATGGGAAAGCAAGGCTAGTTCCATCAGGCCCCCATTTCCGCTGGCACACGCAGCATACATCCCTGGGCTTTCTAACAAGTCCAAAGAGACACAGGTTACCCAGTGGTTACTTCGTTGAATCAACTCCTCGAAGCAGGGTGTTCTGCATCTAGCGAACTGCCTCAACCAAGGAAAGCCCCAGCTAGGCCTCCGGGCCCGTGGCTCTTCAAAAGCCTGCAGTGTTATCCGAGGAACTGGGCTTTAGTTGCAGTCGGAACGCAAGCCGACATTCTCCTGGAGGCAGGGTGACTTCAGACAGGGGGTCCCAGATGGAATACGAAGCCGAGTGTTTTCTCAGTGCAGCGCAGACTAGGGCAATGAGTCAGACTTGCACGGCATGTTGGCCCTGCTAGAACGGTGTTCGTGGACCTGTGGGAATGCTGGGGAAGTCAAGCTGTCCCAAGAAAGAGTGCAGTCTGTTGCCCTACACTCGGCATACACAGAGTGGCTCCGAAGGGCTACGGGCCTGGATGTGGCTTAGCAGGCCCATGGGGGCCTGAGGGTACTCAGTGTCCTTGCAGGGAATAGGGTGCCCACGCCAGGCTCCTAGAGGTCCTGCAGAGCGTCCTGACGTTAAAATGATGCAGAGCAGTGGCTACGGCCTCCTGGAAACTGCTGCACGCCTCCGCTTCTGCATGGCAATTCAGGGCCTTACCGCGAGGCAAGTGCTCTCGCTGAGGGTCCCGTTAGCGCCACAGCATGGGAGGATGCTGACTTTCTCCTCCAGCAGAGTGACTTCAGGTACGAGGTCCTCGAAGAATTCTAAGCAGAGTGTTTTCTCACGGCAGCTCAGACGGGGGCCGTGACGAACACTTCCATGGCAGGTCGCACTGCCTAGAAATGTGGTCCTGAGGCTGCTCCAGGGCTCTGGAAATGTAGCTCTCCTTAAGGAACGTGCAGGGTGTTGCCCATCACTCGGCATGCACAGAGGGCCTCTGAGGGACCTACCTTTGGGCCTCCATGTTGCTCACAGGCCCACAGGGGTCTGGAGGCACTCAGGGATCCTGGAGGGAAAATGATGCACACCCGAGGGGCCTAAGAGTCCTGGAAAGGGTACTTCCTTTAAAATAGAGCAGAACAGAGGCTTCCCTGGTGGTGCACTGGTTGACAATCTGCCTGCCAATGCAGGGGACATGGGTTCGAGCTCTGGTCTGGGAGGAATCCACATGCCACGGGGCAACTGGGCCCGTGAGCCACAACTACTGAGCCTGCGCCTCTGGAGCCTGTGCTCCGCAACAAGAGAGGCTGAGATACTGAGAGGCCTACGCACCGCGATGAAGAGTGGCCCCCACTTACCGTAACTGGAGAGAGCCCTAGCACAGAAACGAAGACCCAATATAGCAATCAATCAATCAATCCATCAATCAATCTTAAAACAACAATAAAAAATATAAAAACTAAAATAAAATACAGCAGAACAGCGACTAATACCTCATGGAAACAGCTGCATGCCGCCCTTTCTGCGCGGTTACTCAGGGACTTACCTCGAGGTCAGTACTCACGTTGAGTTTCCCTTTAGCTCCAGAGCGTGGCACGACGAGCTCCACCCCGGCCATCGAAGCATCCGGCTAGCTAGACAAAACTCATTGTCTTCCCAGAGCCATGTATACAGTGGCCAGTGGCCTGTCAACAGCAGTCAATTTCAAGTAGCTTCAAGGCAGCATGAATGGAGCTTTCAGAATGGGAAAGCAAGGCTAGTTCCATCAGGCCCCCATTTCCGCTGGCACATGCAGCATACATCCCTGGGCTTTCTAACAAGTCCAAAGAGACACAGGTTACCCAGTGGTTACTTCGTTGAATCAACTCGTCGAAGCAGGGTGTTCTGCATCTAGCGAACTGCCTCAACCAAGGAAAGCCCCAGCTAGGCCTCCGGGCCCGTGGCTCTTCAAAAGCCTGCAGTGTTATCCGAGGAACTGGGCTTTAGTTGCAGTCGGAACGCAAGCCCACATTCTCCTGCAGGCAGGGTGACTTCAGACAGGGGGTCCCAGATGGAATACGAAGCCGAGTGTTTTCTCAGTGCAGCGCAGACTAGGGCAATGAGTCAGACTTGCACGGCATGTTGGCCCTGCTAGAACGGTGTTCGTGGACCTGTGGGAATGCTGGGGAAGTCAAGCTGTCCCAAGAAAGAGTGCAGTCTGTTGCCCTACACTCGGCATACACAGAGTGGCTCCGAAGGGCTACGGGCCTGGATGTGGCTTAGCAGGCCCATGGGGGCCTGAGGGTACTCAGTGTCCTTGCAGGGAATAGGGTGCCCACGCCAGGCTCCTAGAGGTCCTGCAGAGCGTACTGACGTTAAAATGATGCAGAGCAGTGGCTACGGCCTCCTGGAAACTGCTGCACGCCTCCGCTTCTGCATGGCAATTCAGGGCCTTACCGCGAGGCAAGTGCTCTCGCTGAGGGTCCCGTTAGCACCACAGCATGGGAGGATGCTGACTTTCTCCTCCAGCAGAGTGACTTCAGGTACGAGGTCCTCGAAGAATTCTAAGCAGAGTGTTTTCTCACGGCAGCTCAGACGGGGGCCGTGACGAACACTTCCATGGCAGGTCGCACTGCCTAGAAATGTGGTCCTGAGGCTGCTCCAGGGCTCTGGAAATGTAGCTCTCCTTAAGGAACGTGCAGGGTGTTGCCCATCACTCGGCATGCACAGAGGGCCTCTGAGGGACCTACCTTTGGGCCTCCATGTTGCTCACAGGCCCACAGGGGTCTGGAGGCACTCAGGGATCCTGGAGGGAAAATGATGCACACCCGAGGGGCCTAAGAGTCCTGGAAAGGGTACTTCCTTTAAAATAGAGCAGAACAGAGGCTTCCCTGGTGGTGCACTGGTTGACAATCTGCCTGCCAATGCAGGGGACACGGGTTCGAGCTCTGGTCTGGGAGGAATCCACATGCCACGGGGCAACTGGGCCCGTGAGCCACAACTACTGAGCCTGCGCCTCTGGAGCCTGTGCTCCGCAACAAGAGAGGCTGAGATACTGAGAGGCCTACGCACCGCGATGAAGAGTGGCCCCCACTTACCGTAACTGGAGAGAGCCCTAGCACAGAAACGAAGACCCAATATAGCAATCAATCAATCAATCCATCAATCAATCTTAAAACAACAATAAAAAATATAAAAACTAAAATAAAATACAGCAGAACAGCGACTAATACCTCATGGAAACAGCTGCATGCCGCCCTTTCTGCGCGGTTACTCAGGGACTTACCTCGAGGTCAGTACTCACGTTGAGTTTCCCTTTAGCTCCAGAGCGTGGCACGACGAGCTCCACCCCGGCCATCGAAGCATCCGGCTAGCTAGACAAAACTCATTGTCTTCCCAGAGCCATGTATACAGTGGCCAGTGGCCTGTCAACAGCAGTCAATTTCAAGTAGCTTCAAGGCAGCATGAATGGAGCTTTCAGAATGGGAAAGCAAGGCTAGTTCCATCAGGCCCCCATTTCCGCTGGCACACGCAGCATACATCCCTGGGCTTTCTAACAAGTCCAAAGAGACACAGGTTACCCAGTGGTTACTTCGTTGAATCAACTCCTCGAAGCAGGGTGTTCTGCATCTAGCGAACTGCCTCAACCAAGGAAAGCCCCAGCTAGGCCTCCGGGCCCGTGGCTCTTCAAAAGCCTGCAGTGTTATCCGAGGAACTGGGCTTTAGTTGCAGTCGGAACGCAAGCCGACATTCTCCTGGAGGCAGGGTGACTTCAGACAGGGGGTCCCAGATGGAATACGAAGCCGAGTGTTTTCTCAGTGCAGCGCAGACTAGGGCAATGAGTCAGACTTGCACGGCATGTTGGCCCTGCTAGAACGGTGTTCGTGGACCTGTGGGAATGCTGGGGAAGTCAAGCTGTCCCAAGAAAGAGTGCAGTCTGTTGCCCTACACTCGGCATACACAGAGTGGCTCCGAAGGGCTACGGGCCTGGATGTGGCTTAGCAGGCCCATGGGGGCCTGAGGGTACTCAGTGTCCTTGCAGGGAATAGGGTGCCCACGCCAGGCTCCTAGAGGTCCTGCAGAGCGTCCTGACGTTAAAATGATGCAGAGCAGTGGCTACGGCCTCCTGGAAACTGCTGCACGCCTCCGCTTCTGCATGGCAATTCAGGGCCTTACCGCGAGGCAAGTGCTCTCGCTGAGGGTCCCGTTAGCGCCACAGCATGGGAGGATGCTGACTTTCTCCTCCAGCAGAGTGACTTCAGGTACGAGGTCCTCGAAGAATTCTAAGCAGAGTGTTTTCTCACGGCAGCTCAGACGGGGGCCGTGACGAACACTTCCATGGCAGGTCGCACTGCCTAGAAATGTGGTCCTGAGGCTGCTCCAGGGCTCTGGAAATGTAGCTCTCCTTAAGGAACGTGCAGGGTGTTGCCCATCACTCGGCATGCACAGAGGGCCTCTGAGGGACCTACCTTTGGGCCTCCATGTTGCTCACAGGCCCACAGGGGTCTGGAGGCACTCAGGGATCCTGGAGGGAAAATGATGCACACCCGAGGGGCCTAAGAGTCCTGGAAAGGGTACTTCCTTTAAAATAGAGCAGAACAGAGGCTTCCCTGGTGGTGCACTGGTTGACAATCTGCCTGCCAATGCAGGGGACATGGGTTCGAGCTCTGGTCTGGGAGGAATCCACATGCCACGGGGCAACTGGGCCCGTGAGCCACAACTACTGAGCCTGTGCCTCTGGAGCCTGTGCTCCGCAACAAGAGAGGCTGAGATACTGAGAGGCCTACGCACCGCGATGAAGAGTGGCCCCCACTTACCGTAACTGGAGAGAGCCCTAGCACAGAAACGAAGACCCAATATAGCAATCAATCAATCAATCCATCAATCAATCTTAAAACAACAATAAAAAATATAAAAACTAAAATAAAATACAGCAGAACAGCGACTAATACCTCATGGAAACAGCTGCATGCCGCCCTTTCTGCGCGGTTACTCAGGGACTTACCTCGAGGTCAGTACTCACGTTGAGTTTCCCTTTAGCTCCAGAGCGTGGCACGACGAGCTCCACCCCGGCCATCGAAGCATCCGGCTAGCTAGACAAAACTCATTGTCTTCCCAGAGCCATGTATACAGTGGCCAGTGGCCTGTCAACAGCAGTCAATTTCAAGTAGCTTCAAGGCAGCATGAATGGAGCTTTCAGAATGGGAAAGCAAGGCTAGTTCCATCAGGCCCCCATTTCCGCTGGCACATGCAGCATACATCCCTGGGCTTTCTAACAAGTCCAAAGAGACACAGGTTACCCAGTGGTTACTTCGTTGAATCAACTCGTCGAAGCAGGGTGTTCTGCATCTAGCGAACTGCCTCAACCAAGGAAAGCCCCAGCTAGGCCTCCGGGCCCGTGGCTCTTCAAAAGCCTGCAGTGTTATCCGAGGAACTGGGCTTTAGTTGCAGTCGGAACGCAAGCCCACATTCTCCTGCAGGCAGGGTGACTTCAGACAGGGGGTCCCAGATGGAATACGAAGCCGAGTGTTTTCTCAGTGCAGCGCAGACTAGGGCAATGAGTCAGACTTGCACGGCATGTTGGCCCTGCTAGAACGGTGTTCGTGGACCTGTGGGAATGCTGGGGAAGTCAAGCTGTCCCAAGAAAGAGTGCAGTCTGTTGCCCTACACTCGGCATACACAGAGTGGCTCCGAAGGGCTACGGGCCTGGATGTGGCTTAGCAGGCCCATGGGGGCCTGAGGGTACTCAGTGTCCTTGCAGGGAATAGGGTGCCCACGCCAGGCTCCTAGAGGTCCTGCAGAGCGTACTGACGTTAAAATGATGCAGAGCAGTGGCTACGGCCTCCTGGAAACTGCTGCACGCCTCCGCTTCTGCATGGCAATTCAGGGCCTTACCGCGAGGCAAGTGCTCTCGCTGAGGGTCCCGTTAGCACCACAGCATGGGAGGATGCTGACTTTCTCCTCCAGCAGAGTGACTTCAGGTACGAGGTCCTCGAAGAATTCTAAGCAGAGTGTTTTCTCACGGCAGCTCAGACGGGGGCCGTGACGAACACTTCCATGGCAGGTCGCACTGCCTAGAAATGTGGTCCTGAGGCTGCTCCAGGGCTCTGGAAATGTAGCTCTCCTTAAGGAACGTGCAGGGTGTTGCCCATCACTCGGCATGCACAGAGGGCCTCTGAGGGACCTACCTTTGGGCCTCCATGTTGCTCACAGGCCCACAGGGGTCTGGAGGCACTCAGGGATCCTGGAGGGAAAATGATGCACACCCGAGGGGCCTAAGAGTCCTGGAAAGGGTACTTCCTTTAAAATAGAGCAGAACAGAGGCTTCCCTGGTGGTGCACTGGTTGACAATCTGCCTGCCAATGTAGGGGACACGGGTTCGAGCTCTGGTCTGGGAGGAATCCACATGCCACGGGGCAACTGGGCCCGTGAGCCACAACTACTGAGCCTGCGCCTCTGGAGCCTGTGCTCCGCAACAAGAGAGGCTGAGATACTGAGAGGCCTACGCACCGCGATGAAGAGTGGCCCCCACTTACCGTAACTGGAGAGAGCCCTAGCACAGAAACGAAGACCCAATATAGCAATCAATCAATCAATCCATCAATCAATCTTAAAACAACAATAAAAAATATAAAAACTAAAATAAAATACAGCAGAACAGCGACTAATACCTCATGGAAACAGCTGCATGCCGCCCTTTCTGCGCGGTTACTCAGGGACTTACCTCGAGGTCAGTACTCACGTTGAGTTTCCCTTTAGCTCCAGAGCGTGGCACGATGAGCTCCACCCCGGCCATCGAAGCATCCGGCTAGCTAGACAAAACTCATTGTCTTCCCAGAGCCATGTATACAGTGGCCAGTGGCCTGTCAACAGCAGTCAATTTCAAGTAGCTTCAAGGCAGCATGAATGGAGCTTTCAGAATGGGAAAGCAAGGCTAGTTCCATCAGGCCCCCATTTCCGCTGGCACACGCAGCATACATCCCTGGGCTTTCTAACAAGTCCAAAGAGACACAGGTTACCCAGTGGTTACTTCGTTGAATCAACTCCTCGAAGCAGGGTGTTCTGCATCTAGCGAACTGCCTCAACCAAGGAAAGCCCCAGCTAGGCCTCCGGGCCCGTGGCTCTTCAAAAGCCTGCAGTGTTATCCGAGGAACTGGGCTTTAGTTGCAGTCGGAACGCAAGCCGACATTCTCCTGGAGGCAGGGTGACTTCAGACAGGGGGTCCCAGATGGAATACGAAGCCGAGTGTTTTCTCAGTGCAGCGCAGACTAGGGCAATGAGTCAGACTTGCACGGCATGTTGGCCCTGCTAGAACGGTGTTCGTGGACCTGTGGGAATGCTGGGGAAGTCAAGCTGTCCCAAGAAAGAGTGCAGTCTGTTGCCCTACACTCGGCATACACAGAGTGGCTCCGAAGGGCTACGGGCCTGGATGTGGCTTAGCAGGCCCATGGGGGCCTGAGGGTACTCAGTGTCCTTGCAGGGAATAGGGTGCCCACGCCAGGCTCCTAGAGGTCCTGCAGAGCGTCCTGACGTTAAAATAATGCAGAGCAGTGGCTACGGCCTCCTGGAAACTGCTGCACGCCTCCGCTTCTGCATGGCAATTCAGGGCCTTACCGCGAGGCAAGTGCTCTCGCTGAGGGTCCCGTTAGCGCCACAGCATGGGAGGATGCTGACTTTCTCCTCCAGCAGAGTGACTTCAGGTACGAGGTCCTCGAAGAATTCTAAGCAGAGTGTTTTCTCACGGCAGCTCAGACGGGGGCCGTGACGAACACTTCCATGGCAGGTCGCACTGCCTAGAAATGTGGTCCTGAGGCTGCTCCAGGGCTCTGGAAATGTAGCTCTCCTTAAGGAACGTGCAGGGTGTTGTCCATCACTCGGCATGCACAGAGGGCCTCTGAGGGACCTACCTTTGGGCCTCCATGTTGCTCACAGGCCCACAGGGGTCTGGAGGCACTCAGGGATCCTGGAGGGAAAATGATGCACACCCGAGGGGCCTAAGAGTCCTGGAAAGGGTACTTCCTTTAAAATAGAGCAGAACAGAGGCTTCCCTGGTGGTGCACTGGTGGACAATCTGCCTGCCAATGCAGGGGACACGGGTTCGAGCTCTGGTCTGGGAGGAATCCACATGCCACGGGGCAACTGGGCCCGTGAGCCACAACTACTGAGCCTGCGCCTCTGGAGCCTGTGCTCCGCAACAAGAGAGGCTGAGATACTGAGAGGCCTACGCACCGCGATGAAGAGTGGTCCCCACTTACCGTAACTGGAGAGAGCCCTAGCACAGAAACGAAGACCCAATATAGCAATCAATCAATCAATCCATCAATCAATCTTAAAACAACAATAAAAAATATAAAAACTAAAATAAAATACAGCAGAACAGCGACTAATACCTCATGGAAACAGCTGCATGCCGCCCTTTCTGCGCGGTTACTCAGGGACTTACCTCGAGGTCAGTACTCACGTTGAGTTTCCCTTTAGCTCCAGAGCGTGGCACGATGAGCTCCACCCCGGCCATCGAAGCATCCGGCTAGCTAGACAAAACTCATTGTCTTCCCAGAGCCATGTATACAGTGGCCAGTGGCCTGTCAACAGCAGTCAATTTCAAGTAGCTTCAAGGCAGCATGAATGGAGCTTTCAGAATGGGAAAGCAAGGCTAGTTCCATCAGGCCCCCATTTCCGCTGGCACACGCAGCATACATCCCTGGGCTTTCTAACAAGTCCAAAGAGACACAGGTTACCCAGTGGTTACTTCGTTGAATCAACTCCTCGAAGCAGGGTGTTCTGCATCTAGCGAACTGCCTCAACCAAGGAAAGCCCCAGCTAGGCCTCCGGGCCCGTGGCTCTTCAAAAGCCTGCAGTGTTATCCGAGGAACTGGGCTTTAGTTGCAGTCGGAACGCAAGCCCACATTCTCCTGCAGGCAGGGTGACTTCAGACAGGGGGTCCCAGATGGAATACGAAGCCGAGTGTTTTCTCAGTGCAGCGCAGACTAGGGCAATGAGTCAGACTTGCACGGCATGTTGGCCCTGCTAGAACGGTGTTCGTGGACCTGTGGGAATGCTGGGGAAGTCAAGCTGTCCCAAGAAAGAGTGCAGTCTGTTGCCCTACACTCGGCATACACAGAGTGGCTCCGAAGGGCTACGGGCCTGGATGTGGCTTAGCAGGCCCATGGGGGCCTGAGGGTACTCAGTGTCCTTGCAGGGAATAGGGTGCCCACGCCAGGCTCCTAGAGGTCCTGCAGAGCGTCCTGACGTTAAAATGATGCAGAGCAGTGGCTACGGCCTCCTGGAAACTGCTGCACGCCTCCGCTTCTGCATGGCAATTCAGGGCCTTACCGCGAGGCAAGTGCTCTCGCTGAGGGTCCCGTTAGCGCCACAGCATGGGAGGATGCTGACTTTCTCCTCCAGCAGAGTGACTTCAGGTACGAGGTCCTCGAAGAATTCTAAGCAGAGTGTTTTCTCACGGCAGCTCAGACGGGGGCCGTGACGAACACTTCCATGGCAGGTCGCACTGCCTAGAAATGTGGTCCTGAGGCTGCTCCAGGGCTCTGGAAATGTAGCTCTCCTTAAGGAACGTGCAGGGTGTTGTCCATCACTCGGCATGCACAGAGGGCCTCTGAGGGACCTACCTTTGGGCCTCCATGTTGCTCACAGGCCCACAGGGGTCTGGAGGCACTCAGGGATCCTGGAGGGAAAATGATGCACACCCGAGGGGCCTAAGAGTCCTGGAAAGGGTACTTCCTTTAAAATAGAGCAGAACAGAGGCTTCCCTGGTGGTGCACTGGTGGACAATCTGCCTGCCAATGCAGGGGACACGGGTTCGAGCTCTGGTCTGGGAGGAATCCACATGCCACGGGGCAACTGGGCCCGTGAGCCACAACTACTGAGCCTGCGCCTCTGGAGCCTGTGCTCCGCAACAAGAGAGGCTGAGATACTGAGAGGCCTACGCACCGCGATGAAGAGTGGCCCCCACTTACCGTAACTGGAGAGAGCCCTAGCACAGAAACGAAGACCCAATATAGCAATCAATCAATCAATCCATCAATCAATCTTAAAACAACAATAAAAAATATAAAAACTAAAATAAAATACAGCAGAACAGCGACTAATACCTCATGGAAACAGCTGCATGCCGCCCTTTCTGCGCGGTTACTCAGGGACTTACCTCGAGGTCAGTACTCACGTTGAGTTTCCCTTTAGCTCCAGAGCGTGGCACGATGAGCTCCACCCCGGCCATCGAAGCATCCGGCTAGCTAGACAAAACTCATTGTCTTCCCAGAGCCATGTATACAGTGGCCAGTGGCCTGTCAACAGCAGTCAATTTCAAGTAGCTTCAAGGCAGCATGAATGGAGCTTTCAGAATGGGAAAGCAAGGCTAGTTCCATCAGGCCCCCATTTCCGCTGGCACACGCAGCATACATCCCTGGGCTTTCTAACAAGTCCAAAGAGACACAGGTTACCCAGTGGTTACTTCGTTGAATCAACTCCTCGAAGCAGGGTGTTCTGCATCTAGCGAACTGCCTCAACCAAGGAAAGCCCCAGCTAGGCCTCCGGGCCCGTGGCTCTTCAAAAGCCTGCAGTGTTATCCGAGGAACTGGGCTTTAGTTGCAGTCGGAACGCAAGCCCACATTCTCCTGCAGGCAGGGTGACTTCAGACAGGGGGTCCCAGATGGAATACGAAGCCGAGTGTTTTCTCAGTGCAGCGCAGACTAGGGCAATGAGTCAGACTTGCACGGCATGTTGGCCCTGCTAGAACGGTGTTCGTGGACCTGTGGGAATGCTGGGGAAGTCAAGCTGTCCCAAGAAAGAGTGCAGTCTGTTGCCCTACACTCGGCATACACAGAGTGGCTCCGAAGGGCTACGGGCCTGGATGTGGCTTAGCAGGCCCATGGGGGCCTGAGGGTACTCAGTGTCCTTGCAGGGAATAGGGTGCCCACGCCAGGCTCCTAGAGGTCCTGCAGAGCGTCCTGACGTTAAAATGATGCAGAGCAGTGGCTACGGCCTCCTGGAAACTGCTGCACGCCTCCGCTTCTGCATGGCAATTCAGGGCCTTACCGCGAGGCAAGTGCTCTCGCTGAGGGTCCCGTTAGCGCCACAGCATGGGAGGATGCTGACTTTCTCCTCCAGCAGAGTGACTTCAGGTACGAGGTCCTCGAAGAATTCTAAGCAGAGTGTTTTCTCACGGCAGCTCAGACGGGGGCCGTGACGAACACTTCCATGGCAGGTCGCACTGCCTAGAAATGTGGTCCTGAGGCTGCTCCAGGGCTCTGGAAATGTAGCTCTCCTTAAGGAACGTGCAGGGTGTTGCCCATCACTCGGCATGCACAGAGGGCCTCTGAGGGACCTACCTTTGGGCCTCCATGTTGCTCACAGGCCCACAGGGGTCTGGAGGCACTCAGGGATCCTGGAGGGAAAATGATGCACACCCGAGGGGCCTAAGAGTCCTGGAAAGGGTACTTCCTTTAAAATAGAGCAGAACAGAGGCTTCCCTGGTGGTGCACTGGTGGACAATCTGCCTGCCAATGCAGGGGACACGGGTTCGAGCTCTGGTCTGGGAGGAATCCACATGCCACGGGGCAACTGGGCCCGTGAGCCACAACTACTGAGCCTGCGCCTCTGGAGCCTGTGCTCCGCAACAAGAGAGGCTGAGATACTGAGAGGCCTACGCACCGCGATGAAGAGTGGCCCCCACTTACCGTAACTGGAGAGAGCCCTAGCACAGAAACGAAGACCCAATATAGCAATCAATCAATCAATCCATCAATCAATCTTAAAACAACAATAAAAAATATAAAAACTAAAATAAAATACAGCAGAACAGCGACTAATACCTCATGGAAACAGCTGCATGCCGCCCTTTCTGCGCGGTTACTCAGGGACTTACCTCGAGGTCAGTACTCACGTTGAGTTTCCCTTTAGCTCCAGAGCGTGGCACGATGAGCTCCACCCCGGCCATCGAAGCATCCGGCTAGCTAGACAAAACTCATTGTCTTCCCAGAGCCATGTATACAGTGGCCAGTGGCCTGTCAACAGCAGTCAATTTCAAGTAGCTTCAAGGCAGCATGAATGGAGCTTTCAGAATGGGAAAGCAAGGCTAGTTCCATCAGGCCCCCATTTCCGCTGGCACACGCAGCATACATCCCTGGGCTTTCTAACAAGTCCAAAGAGACACAGGTTACCCAGTGGTTACTTCGTTGAATCAACTCCTCGAAGCAGGGTGTTCTGCATCTAGCGAACTGCCTCAACCAAGGAAAGCCCCAGCTAGGCCTCCGGGCCCGTGGCTCTTCAAAAGCCTGCAGTGTTATCCGAGGAACTGGGCTTTAGTTGCAGTCGGAACGCAAGCCCACATTCTCCTGCAGGCAGGGTGACTTCAGACAGGGGGTCCCAGATGGAATACGAAGCCGAGTGTTTTCTCAGTGCAGCGCAGACTAGGGCAATGAGTCAGACTTGCACGGCATGTTGGCCCTGCTAGAACGGTGTTCGTGGACCTGTGGGAATGCTGGGGAAGTCAAGCTGTCCCAAGAAAGAGTGCAGTCTGTTGCCCTACACTCGGCATACACAGAGTGGCTCCGAAGGGCTACGGGCCTGGATGTGGCTTAGCAGGCCCATGGGGGCCTGAGGGTACTCAGTGTCCTTGCAGGGAATAGGGTGCCCACGCCAGGCTCCTAGAGGTCCTGCAGAGCGTCCTGACGTTAAAATGATGCAGAGCAGTGGCTACGGCCTCATGGAAACTGCTGCACGCCTCCGCTTCTGCATGGCAATTCAGGGCCTTACCGCGAGGCAAGTGCTCTCGCTGAGGGTCCCGTTAGCGCCACAGCATGGGAGGATGCTGACTTTCTCCTCCAGCAGAGTGACTTCAGGTACGAGGTCCTCGAAGAATTCTAAGCAGAGTGTTTTCTCACGGCAGCTCAGACGGGGGCCGTGACGAACACTTCCATGGCAGGTCGCACTGCCTAGAAATGTGGTCCTGAGGCTGCTCCAGGGCTCTGGAAATGTAGCTCTCCTTAAGGAACGTGCAGGGTGTTGCCCATCACTCGGCATGCACAGAGGGCCTCTGAGGGACCTACCTTTGGGCCTCCATGTTGCTCACAGGCCCACAGGGGTCTGGAGGCACTCAGGGATCCTGGAGGGAAAATGATGCACACCCGAGGGGCCTAAGAGTCCTGGAAAGGGTACTTCCTTTAAAATAGAGCAGAACAGAGGCTTCCCTGGTGGTGCACTGGTGGACAATCTGCCTGCCAATGCAGGGGACACGGGTTCGAGCTCTGGTCTGGGAGGAATCCACATGCCACGGGGCAACTGGGCCCGTGAGCCACAACTACTGAGCCTGCGCCTCTGGAGCCTGTGCTCCGCAACAAGAGAGGCTGAGATACTGAGAGGCCTACGCACCGCGATGAAGAGTGGCCCCCACTTACCGTAACTGGAGAGAGCCCTAGCACAGAAACGAAGACCCAATATAGCAATCAATCAATCAATCCATCAATCAATCTTAAAACAACAATAAAAAATATAAAAACTAAAATAAAATACAGCAGAACAGCGACTAATACCTCATGGAAACAGCTGCATGCCGCCCTTTCTGCGCGGTTACTCAGGGACTTACCTCGAGGTCAGTACTCACGTTGAGTTTCCCTTTAGCTCCAGAGCGTGGCACGATGAGCTCCACCCCGGCCATCGAAGCATCCGGCTAGCTAGACAAAACTCATTGTCTTCCCAGAGCCATGTATACAGTGGCCAGTGGCGTCAACAGCAGTCAATTTCAAGTAGCTTCAAGGCAGCATGAATGGAGCTTTCAGAATGGGAAAGCAAGGCTAGTTCCATCAGGCCCCCATTTCCGCTGGCACACGCAGCATACATCCCTGGGCTTTCTAACAAGTCCAAAGAGACACAGGTTACCCAGTGGTTACTTCGTTGAATCAACTCCTCGAAGCAGGGTGTTCTGCATCTAGCGAACTGCCTCAACCAAGGAAAGCCCCAGCTAGGCCTCCGGGCCCGTGGCTCTTCAAAAGCCTGCAGTGTTATCCGAGGAACTGGGCTTTAGTTGCAGTCGGAACGCAAGCCGACATTCTCCTGCAGGCAGGGTGACTTCAGGACAGGGGGTCCCAGATGGAATACGAAGCCGAGTGTTTTCTCAGTGCAGCGCAGACTAGGCAATGAGTCAGACTTGCACGGCATGTTGGCCCTGCTAGAACGGTGTTCGTGGACCTGTGGGAATGCTGGGGGAAGTCAAGCTGTCCCAAGAAAGAGTGCAGTCTGTTGCCCTACACTCGGCATACACAGAGTGGCTCCGAAGGGCTACGGGCCTGGATGTGGCTTAGCAGGCCCCATGGGGGCCTGAGGGTACTCAGTGTCCTTGCAGGGAATAGGGTGCCCACGCCAGGCTCCTAGAGGTCCTGCAGAGCGTCCTGACGTTAAAATAATGCAGAGCAGTGGCTACGGCCTCCTGGAAACTGCTGCACGCCTCCGCTTCTGCATGGCAATTCAGGGCCTTACCGCGAGGCAAGTGCTCTCGCTGAGGGTCCCGTTAGCGCCACAGCATGGGAGGATGCTGACTTTCTCCTCCAGCAGAGTGACTTCAGGTACGAGGTCCTCGAAGAATTCTAAGCAGAGTGTTTTCTCACGGCAGCTCAGACGGGGGCCGTGACGAACACTTCCATGGCAGGTCGCACTGCCTAGAAATGTGGTCCTGAGGCTGCTCCAGGGCTCTGGAAATGTAGCTCTCCTTAAGGAACGTGCAGGGTGTTGTCCATCACTCGGCATGCACAGAGGGCCTCTGAGGGACCTACCTTTGGGCCTCCATGTTGCTCACAGGCCCACAGGGGTCTGGAGGCACTCAGGGATCCTGGAGGGAAAATGATGCACACCCGAGGGGCCTAAGAGTCCTGGAAAGGGTACTTCCTTTAAAATAGAGCAGAACAGAGGCTTCCCTGGTGGTGCACTGGTGGACAATCTGCCTGCCAATGCAGGGGACACGGGTTCGAGCTCTGGTCTGGGAGGAATCCACATGCCACGGGGCAACTGGGCCCGTGAGCCACAACTACTGAGCCTGCGCCTCTGGAGCCTGTGCTCCGCAACAAGAGAGGCTGAGATACTGAGAGGCCTACGCACCGCGATGAAGAGTGGTCCCCACTTACCGTAACTGGAGAGAGCCCTAGCACAGAAACGAAGACCCAATATAGCAATCAATCAATCAATCCATCAATCAATCTTAAAACAACAATAAAAAATATAAAAACTAAAATAAAATACAGCAGAACAGCGACTAATACCTCATGGAAACAGCTGCATGCCGCCCTTTCTGCGCGGTTACTCAGGGACTTACCTCGAGGTCAGTACTCACGTTGAGTTTCCCTTTAGCTCCAGAGCGTGGCACGATGAGCTCCACCCCGGCCATCGAAGCATCCGGCTAGCTAGACAAAACTCATTGTCTTCCCAGAGCCATGTATACAGTGGCCAGTGGCCTGTCAACAGCAGTCAATTTCAAGTAGCTTCAAGGCAGCATGAATGGAGCTTTCAGAATGGGAAAGCAAGGCTAGTTCCATCAGGCCCCCATTTCCGCTGGCACACGCAGCATACATCCCTGGGCTTTCTAACAAGTCCAAAGAGACACAGGTACCCAGTGGTTACTTCGTTGAATCAACTCCTCGAAGCAGGGTGTTCTGCATCTAGCGAACTGCCTCAACCAAGGAAAGCCCCAGCTAGGCCTCCGGGCCCGTGGCTCTTCAAAAGCCTGCAGTGTTATCCGAGGAACTGGGCTTTAGTTGCAGTCGGAACGCAAGCCCACATTCTCCTGCAGGCAGGGTGACTTCAGACAGGGGGTCCCAGATGGAATACGAAGCCGAGTGTTTTCTCAGTGCAGCGCAGACTAGGGCAATGAGTCAGACTTTGCACGGCATGTTGGCCCTGCTAGAACGGTGTTCGTGGACCTGTGGGAATGCTGGGGAAGTCAAGCTGTCCCAAGAAAGAGTGCAGTCTGTTGCCCTACACTCGGCATACACAGAGTGGCTCCGAAGGGCTACGGGCCTGGATGTGGCTTAGCAGGCCCATGGGGGCCTGAGGGTACTCAGTGTCCTTGCAGGGAATAGGGTGCCCACGCCAGGCTCCTAGAGGTCCTGCAGAGCGTCCTGACGTAAAATGATGCAGAGCAGTGGCTACGGCCTCCTGGAAACTGCTGCACGCCTCCGCTTCTGCATGGCAATTCAGGGCCTTACCGCGAGGCAAGTGCTCTCGCTGAGGGTCCCGTTAGCGCCACAGCATGGGAGGATGCTTGACTTTCTCCTCCAGCAGAGTGACTTCAGGTACGAGGTCCTCGAAGAATTCTAAGCAGAGTGTTTTCTCACGGCAGCTCAGACGGGGGCCGTGACGAACACTTCCATGGCAGGTCGCACTGCCTAGAAATGTGGTCCTGAGGCTGCTCCAGGGCTCTGGAAATGTAGCTCTCCTTAAGGAACGTGCAGGGTGTTGTCCATCACTCGGCATGCACAGAGGGCCTCTGAGGGACCTACCTTTGGGCCTCCATGTTGCTCACAGGCCCACAGGGTCTGGAGGCACTCAGGGATCCTGGAGGGAAAATGATGCACACCCGAGGGGCCTAAGAGTCCTGGAAAGGGTACTTCCTTTAAAATAGAGCAGAACAGAGGCTTCCCTGGTGGTGCACTGGTGGACAATCTGCCTGCCAATGCAGGGGACACGGGTTCGAGCTCTGGTCTGGGAGGAATCCACATGCCACGGGGCAACTGGGCCCGTGAGCCACAACTACTGAGCCTGCGCCTCTGGAGCCTGTGCTCCGCAACAAGAGAGGCTGAGATACTGAGAGGCCTACGCACCGCGATGAAGAGTGGCCCCCACTTACCGTAACTGGAGAGAGCCCTAGCACAGAAACGAAGACCCAATATAGCAATCAATCAATCAATCCATCAATCAATCTTAAAACAACAATAAAAAATATAAAAACTAAAATAAAATACAGCAGAACAGCGACTAATACCTCATGGAAACAGCTGCATGCCGCCCTTTCTGCGCGGTTACTCAGGGACTTACCTCGAGGTCAGTACTCACGTTGAGTTTCCCTTTAGCTCCAGAGCGTGGCACGATGAGCTCCACCCCGGCCATCGAAGCATCCGGCTAGCTAGACAAAACTCATTGTCTTCCCAGAGCCATGTATACAGTGGCCAGTGGGCCTGTCAACAGCAGTCAATTTCAAGTAGCTTCAAGGCAGCATGAATGGAGCTTTCAGAATGGGAAAGCAAGGCTAGTTCCATCAGGCCCCCATTTCCGCTGGCACACGCAGCATACATCCCTGGGCTTTCTAACAAGTCCAAAGAGACACAGGTTACCCAGTGGTTACTTCGTTGAATCAACTCCTCGAAGCAGGGTGTTCTGCATCTAGCGAACTGCCTCAACCAAGGAAAGCCCCAGCTAGGCCTCCGGGCCCGTGGCTCTTCAAAAGCCTGCAGTGTTATCCGAGGAACTGGGGCTTTAGTTGCAGTCGGAACGCAAGCCGACATTCTCCTGGAGGCAGGGTGACTTCAGACAGGGGGTCCCAGATGGAATACGAAGCCGAGTGTTTTCTCAGTGCAGCGCAGACTAGGGCAATGAGTCAGACTTGCACGGCATGTTGGCCCTGCTAGAACGGTGTTCGTGGACCTGTGGGAATGCTGGGGAAGTCAAGCTGTCCCAAGAAAGAGTGCAGTCTGTTGCCCTACACTCGGCATACACAGAGTGGCTCCGAAGGGCTACGGGCCTGGATGTGGCTTAGCAGGCCCATGGGGGCCTGAGGGTACTCAGTGTCCTTGCAGGGAATAGGGTGCCCACGCCAGGCTCCTAGAGGTCCTGCAGAGCGTCCTGACGTTAAAATAATGCAGAGCAGTGGCTACGGCCCTCCTGGAAACTGCTGCACGCCTCCGCTTCTGCATGGCAATTCAGGGCCTTACCGCGAGGCAAGTGCTCTCGCTGAGGTCCCGTTAGCGCCACAGCATGGGAGGATGCTGACTTTCTCCTCCAGCAGAGTGACTTCAGGTACGAGGTCCTCGAAGAATTCTAAGCAGAATGTTTTCTCACGGCAGCTCAGACGGGGGCCGTGACGAACACTTCCATGGCAGGTCGCACTGCCTAGAAATGTGGTCCTGAGGCTGCTCCAGGGCTCTGGAAATGTAGCTCTCCTTAAGGAACGTGCAGGGTGTTGTCCATCACTCGGCATGCACAGAGGGCCTCTGAGGGACCTACTTTGGGCCTCCATGTTGCTCACAGGCCCACAGGGGTCTGGAGGCACTCAGGGATCCTGGAGGGAAAATGATGCACACCCGAGGGGGCCTAAGAGTCCTGGAAAGGGTACTTCCTTTAAAATAGAGCAGAACAGAGGCTTCCCTGGTGGTGCACTGGTGGACAATCTGCCTGCCAATGCAGGGGACACGGGTTCGAGCTCTGGTCTGGGAGGAATCCACATGCCACGGGGCAACTGGGCCCGTGAGCCACAACTACTGAGCCTGCGCCTCTGGAGCCTGTGCTCCGCAACAAGAGAGGCTGAGATACTGAGAGGCCTACGCACCGCGATGAAGAGTGGTCCCCACTTACCGTAACTGGAGAGAGCCCTAGCACAGAAACGAAGACCCAATATAGCAATCAATCAATCAATCCATCAATCAATCTTAAAACAACAATAAAAAAATATAAAACTAAAATAAAATACAGCAGAACAGCGACTAATACCTCATGGAAACAGCTGCATGCCGCCCTTTCTGCGCGGTTACTCAGGGACTTACCTCGAGGTCAGTACTCACGTTGAGTTTCCCTTTAGCTCCAGAGCGTGGCACGATGAGCTCCACCCCGGCCATCGAAGCATCCGGCTAGCTAGACAAAACTCATTGTCTTCCAGAGCCATGTATACAGTGGCCAGTGGCCTGTCAACAGCAGTCAATTTCAAGTAGCTTCAAGGCAGCATGAATGGAGCTTTCAGAATGGGAAAGCAAGGCTAGTTCCATCAGGCCCCCATTTCCGCTGGCACACGCAGCATACATCCCTGGGCTTTCTAACAAGTCCAAAGAGACACAGGTTACCCAGTGGTTACTTCGTTGAATCAACTCCTCGAAGCAGGGTGTTCTGCATCTAGCGAACTGCCTCAACCAAGGAAAGCCCCAGCTAGGCCTCCGGGCCCGTGGCTCTTCAAAAGCCTGCAGTGTTATCCGAGGAACTGGGCTTTAGTTGCAGTCGGAACGCAAGCCCACATTCTCCTGCAGGCAGGGTGACTTCAGACAGGGGGTCCCAGATGGAATACGAAGCCGAGTGTTTTCTCAGTGCAGCGCAGACTAGGGCAATGAGTCAGACTTGCACGGCATGTTGGCCCTGCTAGAACGGTGTTCGTGGACCTGTGGGAATGCTGGGGAAGTCAAGCTGTCCCAAGAAAGAGTGCAGTCTGTTGCCCTACACTCGGCATACACAGAGTGGCTCCGAAGGGCTACGGGCCTGGATGTGGCTTAGCAGGCCCATGGGGGCCTGAGGGTACTCAGTGTCCTTGCAGGGAATAGGGTGCCCACGCCAGGCTCCTAGAGGTCCTGCAGAGCGTCCTGACGTTAAAATGATGCAGAGCAGTGGCTACGGCCTCCTGGAAACTGCTGCACGCCTCCGCTTCTGCATGGCAATTCAGGGCCTTACCGCGAGGCAAGTGCTCTCGCTGAGGGTCCCGTTAGCGCCACAGCATGGGAGGATGCTGACTTTCTCCTCCAGCAGAGTGACTTCAGGTACGAGGTCCTCGAAGAATTCTAAGCAGAGTGTTTTCTCACGGCAGCTCAGACGGGGGCCGTGACGAACACTTCCATGGCAGGTCGCACTGCCTAGAAATGTGGTCCTGAGGCTGCTCCAGGGCTCTGGAAATGTAGCTCTCCTTAAGGAACGTGCAGGGTGTTGTCCATCACTCGGCATGCACAGAGGGCCTCTGAGGGACCTACCTTTGGGCCTCCATGTTGCTCACAGGCCCACAGGGGTCTGGAGGCACTCAGGGATCCTGGAGGGAAAATGATGCACACCCGAGGGGCCTAAGAGTCCTGGAAAGGGTACTTCCTTTAAAATAGAGCAGAACAGAGGCTTCCCTGGTGGTGCACTGGTGGACAATCTGCCTGCCAATGCAGGGGACACGGGTTCGAGCTCTGGTCTGGGAGGAATCCACATGCCACGGGGCAACTGGGCCCGTGAGCCACAACTACTGAGCCTGCGCCTCTGGAGCCTGTGCTCCGCAACAAGAGAGGCTGAGATACTGAGAGGCCTACGCACCGCGATGAAGAGTGGCCCCCACTTACCGTAACTGGAGAGAGCCCTAGCACAGAAACGAAGACCCAATATAGCAATCAATCAATCAATCCATCAATCAATCTTAAAACAACAATAAAAAATATAAAAACTAAAATAAAATACAGCAGAACAGCGACTAATACCTCATGGAAACAGCTGCATGCCGCCCTTTCTGCGCGGTTACTCAGGGACTTACCTCGAGGTCAGTACTCACGTTGAGTTTCCCTTTAGCTCCAGAGCGTGGCACGATGAGCTCCACCCCGGCCATCGAAGCATCCGGCTAGCTAGACAAAACTCATTGTCTTCCCAGAGCCATGTATACAGTGGCCAGTGGCCTGTCAACAGCAGTCAATTTCAAGTAGCTTCAAGGCAGCATGAATGGAGCTTTCAGAATGGGAAAGCAAGGCTAGTTCCATCAGGCCCCCATTTCCGCTGGCACACGCAGCATACATCCCTGGGCTTTCTAACAAGTCCAAAGAGACACAGGTTACCCAGTGGTTACTTCGTTGAATCAACTCCTCGAAGCAGGGTGTTCTGCATCTAGCGAACTGCCTCAACCAAGGAAAGCCCCAGCTAGGCCTCCGGGCCCGTGGCTCTTCAAAAGCCTGCAGTGTTATCCGAGGAACTGGGCTTTAGTTGCAGTCGGAACGCAAGCCCACATTCTCCTGCAGGCAGGGTGACTTCAGACAGGGGGTCCCAGATGGAATACGAAGCCGAGTGTTTTCTCAGTGCAGCGCAGACTAGGGCAATGAGTCAGACTTGCACGGCATGTTGGCCCTGCTAGAACGGTGTTCGTGGACCTGTGGGAATGCTGGGGAAGTCAAGCTGTCCCAAGAAAGAGTGCAGTCTGTTGCCCTACACTCGGCATACACAGAGTGGCTCCGAAGGGCTACGGGCCTGGATGTGGCTTAGCAGGCCCATGGGGGCCTGAGGGTACTCAGTGTCCTTGCAGGGAATAGGGTGCCCACGCCAGGCTCCTAGAGGTCCTGCAGAGCGTCCTGACGTTAAAATGATGCAGAGCAGTGGCTACGGCCTCCTGGAAACTGCTGCACGCCTCCGCTTCTGCATGGCAATTCAGGGCCTTACCGCGAGGCAAGTGCTCTCGCTGAGGGTCCCGTTAGCGCCACAGCATGGGAGGATGCTGACTTTCTCCTCCAGCAGAGTGACTTCAGGTACGAGGTCCTCGAAGAATTCTAAGCAGAGTGTTTTCTCACGGCAGCTCAGACGGGGGCCGTGACGAACACTTCCATGGCAGGTCGCACTGCCTAGAAATGTGGTCCTGAGGCTGCTCCAGGGCTCTGGAAATGTAGCTCTCCTTAAGGAACGTGCAGGGTGTTGCCCATCACTCGGCATGCACAGAGGGCCTCTGAGGGACCTACCTTTGGGCCTCCATGTTGCTCACAGGCCCACAGGGGTCTGGAGGCACTCAGGGATCCTGGAGGGAAAATGATGCACACCCGAGGGGCCTAAGAGTCCTGGAAAGGGTACTTCCTTTAAAATAGAGCAGAACAGAGGCTTCCCTGGTGGTGCACTGGTGGACAATCTGCCTGCCAATGCAGGGGACACGGGTTCGAGCTCTGGTCTGGGAGGAATCCACATGCCACGGGGCAACTGGGCCCGTGAGCCACAACTACTGAGCCTGCGCCTCTGGAGCCTGTGCTCCGCAACAAGAGAGGCTGAGATACTGAGAGGCCTACGCACCGCGATGAAGAGTGGCCCCCACTTACCGTAACTGGAGAGAGCCCTAGCACAGAAACGAAGACCCAATATAGCAATCAATCAATCAATCCATCAATCAATCTTAAAACAACAATAAAAAATATAAAAACTAAAATAAAATACAGCAGAACAGCGACTAATACCTCATGGAAACAGCTGCATGCCGCCCTTTCTGCGCGGTTACTCAGGGACTTACCTCGAGGTCAGTACTCACGTTGAGTTTCCCTTTAGCTCCAGAGCGTGGCACGATGAGCTCCACCCCGGCCATCGAAGCATCCGGCTAGCTAGACAAAACTCATTGTCTTCCCAGAGCCATGTATACAGTGGCCAGTGGCCTGTCAACAGCAGTCAATTTCAAGTAGCTTCAAGGCAGCATGAATGGAGCTTTCAGAATGGGAAAGCAAGGCTAGTTCCATCAGGCCCCCATTTCCGCTGGCACACGCAGCATACATCCCTGGGCTTTCTAACAAGTCCAAAGAGACACAGGTTACCCAGTGGTTACTTCGTTGAATCAACTCCTCGAAGCAGGGTGTTCTGCATCTAGCGAACTGCCTCAACCAAGGAAAGCCCCAGCTAGGCCTCCGGGCCCGTGGCTCTTCAAAAGCCTGCAGTGTTATCCGAGGAACTGGGCTTTAGTTGCAGTCGGAACGCAAGCCCACATTCTCCTGCAGGCAGGGTGACTTCAGACAGGGGGTCCCAGATGGAATACGAAGCCGAGTGTTTTCTCAGTGCAGCGCAGACTAGGGCAATGAGTCAGACTTGCACGGCATGTTGGCCCTGCTAGAACGGTGTTCGTGGACCTGTGGGAATGCTGGGGAAGTCAAGCTGTCCCAAGAAAGAGTGCAGTCTGTTGCCCTACACTCGGCATACACAGAGTGGCTCCGAAGGGCTACGGGCCTGGATGTGGCTTAGCAGGCCCATGGGGGCCTGAGGGTACTCAGTGTCCTTGCAGGGAATAGGGTGCCCACGCCAGGCTCCTAGAGGTCCTGCAGAGCGTCCTGACGTTAAAATGATGCAGAGCAGTGGCTACGGCCTCATGGAAACTGCTGCACGCCTCCGCTTCTGCATGGCAATTCAGGGCCTTACCGCGAGGCAAGTGCTCTCGCTGAGGGTCCCGTTAGCGCCACAGCATGGGAGGATGCTGACTTTCTCCTCCAGCAGAGTGACTTCAGGTACGAGGTCCTCGAAGAATTCTAAGCAGAGTGTTTTCTCACGGCAGCTCAGACGGGGGCCGTGACGAACACTTCCATGGCAGGTCGCACTGCCTAGAAATGTGGTCCTGAGGCTGCTCCAGGGCTCTGGAAATGTAGCTCTCCTTAAGGAACGTGCAGGGTGTTGCCCATCACTCGGCATGCACAGAGGGCCTCTGAGGGACCTACCTTTGGGCCTCCATGTTGCTCACAGGCCCACAGGGGTCTGGAGGCACTCAGGGATCCTGGAGGGAAAATGATGCACACCCGAGGGGCCTAAGAGTCCTGGAAAGGGTACTTCCTTTAAAATAGAGCAGAACAGAGGCTTCCCTGGTGGTGCACTGGTGGACAATCTGCCTGCCAATGCAGGGGACACGGGTTCGAGCTCTGGTCTGGGAGGAATCCACATGCCACGGGGCAACTGGGCCCGTGAGCCACAACTACTGAGCCTGCGCCTCTGGAGCCTGTGCTCCGCAACAAGAGAGGCTGAGATACTGAGAGGCCTACGCACCGCGATGAAGAGTGGCCCCCACTTACCGTAACTGGAGAGAGCCCTAGCACAGAAACGAAGACCCAATATAGCAATCAATCAATCAATCCATCAATCAATCTTAAAACAACAATAAAAAATATAAAAACTAAAATAAAATACAGCAGAACAGCGACTAATACCTCATGGAAACAGCTGCATGCCGCCCTTTCTGCGCGGTTACTCAGGGACTTACCTCGAGGTCAGTACTCACGTTGAGTTTCCCTTTAGCTCCAGAGCGTGGCACGATGAGCTCCACCCCGGCCATCGAAGCATCCGGCTAGCTAGACAAAACTCATTGTCTTCCCAGAGCCATGTATACAGTGGCCAGTGGCCTGTCAACAGCAGTCAATTTCAAGTAGCTTCAAGGCAGCATGAATGGAGCTTTCAGAATGGGAAAGCAAGGCTAGTTCCATCAGGCCCCCATTTCCGCTGGCACACGCAGCATACATCCCTGGGCTTTCTAACAAGTCCAAAGAGACACAGGTTACCCAGTGGTTACTTCGTTGAATCAACTCCTCGAAGCAGGGTGTTCTGCATCTAGCGAACTGCCTCAACCAAGGAAAGCCCCAGCTAGGCCTCCGGGCCCGTGGCTCTTCAAAAGCCTGCAGTGTTATCCGAGGAACTGGGCTTTAGTTGCAGTCGGAACGCAAGCCGACATTCTCCTGCAGGCAGGGTGACTTCAGACAGGGGGTCCCAGATGGAATACGAAGCCGAGTGTTTTCTCAGTGCAGCGCAGACTAGGGCAATGAGTCAGACTTGCACGGCATGTTGGCCCTGCTAGAACGGTGTTCGTGGACCTGTGGGAATGCTGGGGAAGTCAAGCTGTCCCAAGAAAGAGTGCAGTCTGTTGCCCTACACTCGGCATACACAGAGTGGCTCCGAAGGGCTACGGGCCTGGATGTGGCTTAGCAGGCCCATGGGGGCCTGAGGGTACTCAGTGTCCTTGCAGGGAATAGGGTGCCCACGCCAGGCTCCTAGAGGTCCTGCAGAGCGTCCTGACGTTAAAATAATGCAGAGCAGTGGCTACGGCCTCCTGGAAACTGCTGCACGCCTCCGCTTCTGCATGGCAATTCAGGGCCTTACCGCGAGGCAAGTGCTCTCGCTGAGGGTCCCGTTAGCGCCACAGCATGGGAGGATGCTGACTTTCTCCTCCAGCAGAGTGACTTCAGGTACGAGGTCCTCGAAGAATTCTAAGCAGAGTGTTTTCTCACGGCAGCTCAGACGGGGGCCGTGACGAACACTTCCATGGCAGGTCGCACTGCCTAGAAATGTGGTCCTGAGGCTGCTCCAGGGCTCTGGAAATGTAGCTCTCCTTAAGGAACGTGCAGGGTGTTGTCCATCACTCGGCATGCACAGAGGGCCTCTGAGGGACCTACCTTTGGGCCTCCATGTTGCTCACAGGCCCACAGGGGTCTGGAGGCACTCAGGGATCCTGGAGGGAAAATGATGCACACCCGAGGGGCCTAAGAGTCCTGGAAAGGGTACTTCCTTTAAAATAGAGCAGAACAGAGGCTTCCCTGGTGGTGCACTGGTGGACAATCTGCCTGCCAATGCAGGGGACACGGGTTCGAGCTCTGGTCTGGGAGGAATCCACATGCCACGGGGCAACTGGGCCCGTGAGCCACAACTACTGAGCCTGCGCCTCTGGAGCCTGTGCTCCGCAACAAGAGAGGCTGAGATACTGAGAGGCCTACGCACCGCGATGAAGAGTGGTCCCCACTTACCGTAACTGGAGAGAGCCCTAGCACAGAAACGAAGACCCAATATAGCAATCAATCAATCAATCCATCAATCAATCTTAAAACAACAATAAAAAATATAAAAACTAAAATAAAATACAGCAGAACAGCGACTAATACCTCATGGAAACAGCTGCATGCCGCCCTTTCTGCGCGGTTACTCAGGGACTTACCTCGAGGTCAGTACTCACGTTGAGTTTCCCTTTAGCTCCAGAGCGTGGCACGATGAGCTCCACCCCGGCCATCGAAGCATCCGGCTAGCTAGACAAAACTCATTGTCTTCCCAGAGCCATGTATACAGTGGCCAGTGGCCTGTCAACAGCAGTCAATTTCAAGTAGCTTCAAGGCAGCATGAATGGAGCTTTCAGAATGGGAAAGCAAGGCTAGTTCCATCAGGCCCCCATTTCCGCTGGCACACGCAGCATACATCCCTGGGCTTTCTAACAAGTCCAAAGAGACACAGGTTACCCAGTGGTTACTTCGTTGAATCAACTCCTCGAAGCAGGGTGTTCTGCATCTAGCGAACTGCCTCAACCAAGGAAAGCCCCAGCTAGGCCTCCGGGCCCGTGGCTCTTCAAAAGCCTGCAGTGTTATCCGAGGAACTGGGCTTTAGTTGCAGTCGGAACGCAAGCCCACATTCTCCTGCAGGCAGGGTGACTTCAGACAGGGGGTCCCAGATGGAATACGAAGCCGAGTGTTTTCTCAGTGCAGCGCAGACTAGGGCAATGAGTCAGACTTGCACGGCATGTTGGCCCTGCTAGAACGGTGTTCGTGGACCTGTGGGAATGCTGGGGAAGTCAAGCTGTCCCAAGAAAGAGTGCAGTCTGTTGCCCTACACTCGGCATACACAGAGTGGCTCCGAAGGGCTACGGGCCTGGATGTGGCTTAGCAGGCCCATGGGGGCCTGAGGGTACTCAGTGTCCTTGCAGGGAATAGGGTGCCCACGCCAGGCTCCTAGAGGTCCTGCAGAGCGTCCTGACGTTAAAATGATGCAGAGCAGTGGCTACGGCCTCCTGGAAACTGCTGCACGCCTCCGCTTCTGCATGGCAATTCAGGGCCTTACCGCGAGGCAAGTGCTCTCGCTGAGGGTCCCGTTAGCGCCACAGCATGGGAGGATGCTGACTTTCTCCTCCAGCAGAGTGACTTCAGGTACGAGGTCCTCGAAGAATTCTAAGCAGAGTGTTTTCTCACGGCAGCTCAGACGGGGGCCGTGACGAACACTTCCATGGCAGGTCGCACTGCCTAGAAATGTGGTCCTGAGGCTGCTCCAGGGCTCTGGAAATGTAGCTCTCCTTAAGGAACGTGCAGGGTGTTGTCCATCACTCGGCATGCACAGAGGGCCTCTGAGGGACCTACCTTTGGGCCTCCATGTTGCTCACAGGCCCACAGGGGTCTGGAGGCACTCAGGGATCCTGGAGGGAAAATGATGCACACCCGAGGGGCCTAAGAGTCCTGGAAAGGGTACTTCCTTTAAAATAGAGCAGAACAGAGGCTTCCCTGGTGGTGCACTGGTGGACAATCTGCCTGCCAATGCAGGGGACACGGGTTCGAGCTCTGGTCTGGGAGGAATCCACATGCCACGGGGCAACTGGGCCCGTGAGCCACAACTACTGAGCCTGCGCCTCTGGAGCCTGTGCTCCGCAACAAGAGAGGCTGAGATACTGAGAGGCCTACGCACCGCGATGAAGAGTGGCCCCCACTTACCGTAACTGGAGAGAGCCCTAGCACAGAAACGAAGACCCAATATAGCAATCAATCAATCAATCCATCAATCAATCTTAAAACAACAATAAAAAATATAAAAACTAAAATAAAATACAGCAGAACAGCGACTAATACCTCATGGAAACAGCTGCATGCCGCCCTTTCTGCGCGGTTACTCAGGGACTTACCTCGAGGTCAGTACTCACGTTGAGTTTCCCTTTAGCTCCAGAGCGTGGCACGATGAGCTCCACCCCGGCCATCGAAGCATCCGGCTAGCTAGACAAAACTCATTGTCTTCCCAGAGCCATGTATACAGTGGCCAGTGGCCTGTCAACAGCAGTCAATTTCAAGTAGCTTCAAGGCAGCATGAATGGAGCTTTCAGAATGGGAAAGCAAGGCTAGTTCCATCAGGCCCCCATTTCCGCTGGCACACGCAGCATACATCCCTGGGCTTTCTAACAAGTCCAAAGAGACACAGGTTACCCAGTGGTTACTTCGTTGAATCAACTCCTCGAAGCAGGGTGTTCTGCATCTAGCGAACTGCCTCAACCAAGGAAAGCCCCAGCTAGGCCTCCGGGCCCGTGGCTCTTCAAAAGCCTGCAGTGTTATCCGAGGAACTGGGCTTTAGTTGCAGTCGGAACGCAAGCCCACATTCTCCTGCAGGCAGGGTGACTTCAGACAGGGGGTCCCAGATGGAATACGAAGCCGAGTGTTTTCTCAGTGCAGCGCAGACTAGGGCAATGAGTCAGACTTGCACGGCATGTTGGCCCTGCTAGAACGGTGTTCGTGGACCTGTGGGAATGCTGGGGAAGTCAAGCTGTCCCAAGAAAGAGTGCAGTCTGTTGCCCTACACTCGGCATACACAGAGTGGCTCCGAAGGGCTACGGGCCTGGATGTGGCTTAGCAGGCCCATGGGGGCCTGAGGGTACTCAGTGTCCTTGCAGGGAATAGGGTGCCCACGCCAGGCTCCTAGAGGTCCTGCAGAGCGTCCTGACGTTAAAATGATGCAGAGCAGTGGCTACGGCCTCCTGGAAACTGCTGCACGCCTCCGCTTCTGCATGGCAATTCAGGGCCTTACCGCGAGGCAAGTGCTCTCGCTGAGGGTCCCGTTAGCGCCACAGCATGGGAGGATGCTGACTTTCTCCTCCAGCAGAGTGACTTCAGGTACGAGGTCCTCGAAGAATTCTAAGCAGAGTGTTTTCTCACGGCAGCTCAGACGGGGGCCGTGACGAACACTTCCATGGCAGGTCGCACTGCCTAGAAATGTGGTCCTGAGGCTGCTCCAGGGCTCTGGAAATGTAGCTCTCCTTAAGGAACGTGCAGGGTGTTGCCCATCACTCGGCATGCACAGAGGGCCTCTGAGGGACCTACCTTTGGGCCTCCATGTTGCTCACAGGCCCACAGGGGTCTGGAGGCACTCAGGGATCCTGGAGGGAAAATGATGCACACCCGAGGGGCCTAAGAGTCCTGGAAAGGGTACTTCCTTTAAAATAGAGCAGAACAGAGGCTTCCCTGGTGGTGCACTGGTGGACAATCTGCCTGCCAATGCAGGGGACACGGGTTCGAGCTCTGGTCTGGGAGGAATCCACATGCCACGGGGCAACTGGGCCCGTGAGCCACAACTACTGAGCCTGCGCCTCTGGAGCCTGTGCTCCGCAACAAGAGAGGCTGAGATACTGAGAGGCCTACGCACCGCGATGAAGAGTGGCCCCCACGTACCGTAACTGGAGAGAGCCCTAGCACAGAAACGAAGACCCAATATAGCAATCAATCAATCAATCCATCAATCAATCTTAAAACAACAATAAAAAATATAAAAACTAAAATAAAATACAGCAGAACAGCGACTAATACCTCATGGAAACAGCTGCATGCCGCCCTTTCTGCGCGGTTACTCAGGGACTTACCTCGAGGTCAGTACTCACGTTGAGTTTCCCTTTAGCTCCAGAGCGTGGCACGATGAGCTCCACCCCGGCCATCGAAGCATCCGGCTAGCTAGACAAAACTCATTGTCTTCCCAGAGCCATGTATACAGTGGCCAGTGGCCTGTCAACAGCAGTCAATTTCAAGTAGCTTCAAGGCAGCATGAATGGAGCTTTCAGAATGGGAAAGCAAGGCTAGTTCCATCAGGCCCCCATTTCCGCTGGCACACGCAGCATACATCCCTGGGCTTTCTAACAAGTCCAAAGAGACACAGGTTACCCAGTGGTTACTTCGTTGAATCAACTCCTCGAAGCAGGGTGTTCTGCATCTAGCGAACTGCCTCAACCAAGGAAAGCCCCAGCTAGGCCTCCGGGCCCGTGGCTCTTCAAAAGCCTGCAGTGTTATCCGAGGAACTGGGCTTTAGTTGCAGTCGGAACGCAAGCCCACATTCTCCTGCAGGCAGGGTGACTTCAGACAGGGGGTCCCAGATGGAATACGAAGCCGAGTGTTTTCTCAGTGCAGCGCAGACTAGGGCAATGAGTCAGACTTGCACGGCATGTTGGCCCTGCTAGAACGGTGTTCGTGGACCTGTGGGAATGCTGGGGAAGTCAAGCTGTCCCAAGAAAGAGTGCAGTCTGTTGCCCTACACTCGGCATACACAGAGTGGCTCCGAAGGGCTACGGGCCTGGATGTGGCTTAGCAGGCCCATGGGGGCCTGAGGGTACTCAGTGTCCTTGCAGGGAATAGGGTGCCCACGCCAGGCTCCTAGAGGTCCTGCAGAGCGTCCTGACGTTAAAATGATGCAGAGCAGTGGCTACGGCCTCATGGAAACTGCTGCACGCCTCCGCTTCTGCATGGCAATTCAGGGCCTTACCGCGAGGCAAGTGCTCTCGCTGAGGGTCCCGTTAGCGCCACAGCATGGGAGGATGCTGACTTTCTCCTCCAGCAGAGTGACTTCAGGTACGAGGTCCTCGAAGAATTCTAAGCAGAGTGTTTTCTCACGGCAGCTCAGACGGGGGCCGTGACGAACACTTCCATGGCAGGTCGCACTGCCTAGAAATGTGGTCCTGAGGCTGCTCCAGGGCTCTGGAAATGTAGCTCTCCTTAAGGAACGTGCAGGGTGTTGCCCATCACTCGGCATGCACAGAGGGCCTCTGAGGGACCTACCTTTGGGCCTCCATGTTGCTCACAGGCCCACAGGGGTCTGGAGGCACTCAGGGATCCTGGAGGGAAAATGATGCACACCCGAGGGGCCTAAGAGTCCTGGAAAGGGTACTTCCTTTAAAATAGAGCAGAACAGAGGCTTCCCTGGTGGTGCACTGGTGGACAATCTGCCTGCCAATGCAGGGGACACGGGTTCGAGCTCTGGTCTGGGAGGAATCCACATGCCACGGGGCAACTGGGCCCGTGAGCCACAACTACTGAGCCTGCGCCTCTGGAGCCTGTGCTCCGCAACAAGAGAGGCTGAGATACTGAGAGGCCTACGCACCGCGATGAAGAGTGGCCCCCACTTACCGTAACTGGAGAGAGCCCTAGCACAGAAACGAAGACCCAATATAGCAATCAATCAATCAATCCATCAATCAATCTTAAAACAACAATAAAAAATATAAAAACTAAAATAAAATACAGCAGAACAGCGACTAATACCTCATGGAAACAGCTGCATGCCGCCCTTTCTGCGCGGTTACTCAGGGACTTACCTCGAGGTCAGTACTCACGTTGAGTTTCCCTTTAGCTCCAGAGCGTGGCACGATGAGCTCCACCCCGGCCATCGAAGCATCCGGCTAGCTAGACAAAACTCATTGTCTTCCCAGAGCCATGTATACAGTGGCCAGTGGCCTGTCAACAGCAGTCAATTTCAAGTAGCTTCAAGGCAGCATGAATGGAGCTTTCAGAATGGGAAAGCAAGGCTAGTTCCATCAGGCCCCCATTTCCGCTGGCACACGCAGCATACATCCCTGGGCTTTCTAACAAGTCCAAAGAGACACAGGTTACCCAGTGGTTACTTCGTTGAATCAACTCCTCGAAGCAGGGTGTTCTGCATCTAGCGAACTGCCTCAACCAAGGAAAGCCCCAGCTAGGCCTCCGGGCCCGTGGCTCTTCAAAAGCCTGCAGTGTTATCCGAGGAACTGGGCTTTAGTTGCAGTCGGAACGCAAGCCCACATTCTCCTGCAGGCAGGGTGACTTCAGACAGGGGGTCCCAGATGGAATACGAAGCCGAGTGTTTTCTCAGTGCAGCGCAGACTAGGGCAATGAGTCAGACTTGCACGGCATGTTGGCCCTGCTAGAACGGTGTTCGTGGACCTGTGGGAATGCTGGGGAAGTCAAGCTGTCCCAAGAAAGAGTGCAGTCTGTTGCCCTACACTCGGCATACACAGAGTGGCTCCGAAGGGCTACGGGCCTGGATGTGGCTTAGCAGGCCCATGGGGGCCTGAGGGTACTCAGTGTCCTTGCAGGGAATAGGGTGCCCACGCCAGGCTCCTAGAGGTCCTGCAGAGCGTCCTGACGTTAAAATGATGCAGAGCAGTGGCTACGGCCTCCTGGAAACTGCTGCACGCCTCCGCTTCTGCATGGCAATTCAGGGCCTTACCGCGAGGCAAGTGCTCTCGCTGAGGGTCCCGTTAGCGCCACAGCATGGGAGGATGCTGACTTTCTCCTCCAGCAGAGTGACTTCAGGTACGAGGTCCTCGAAGAATTCTAAGCAGAGTGTTTTCTCACGGCAGCTCAGACGGGGGCCGTGACGAACACTTCCATGGCAGGTCGCACTGCCTAGAAATGTGGTCCTGAGGCTGCTCCAGGGCTCTGGAAATGTAGCTCTCCTTAAGGAACGTGCAGGGTGTTGCCCATCACTCGGCATGCACAGAGGGCCTCTGAGGGACCTACCTTTGGGCCTCCATGTTGCTCACAGGCCCACAGGGGTCTGGAGGCACTCAGGGATCCTGGAGGGAAAATGATGCACACCCGAGGGGCCTAAGAGTCCTGGAAAGGGTACTTCCTTTAAAATAGAGCAGAACAGAGGCTTCCCTGGTGGTGCACTGGTGGACAATCTGCCTGCCAATGCAGGGGACACGGGTTCGAGCTCTGGTCTGGGAGGAATCCACATGCCACGGGGCAACTGGGCCCGTGAGCCACAACTACTGAGCCTGCGCCTCTGGAGCCTGTGCTCCGCAACAAGAGAGGCTGAGATACTGAGAGGCCTACGCACCGCGATGAAGAGTGGCCCCCACTTACCGTAACTGGAGAGAGCCCTAGCACAGAAACGAAGACCCAATATAGCAATCAATCAATCAATCCATCAATCAATCTTAAAACAACAATAAAAAATATAAAAACTAAAATAAAATACAGCAGAACAGCGACTAATACCTCATGGAAACAGCTGCATGCCGCCCTTTCTGCGCGGTTACTCAGGGACTTACCTCGAGGTCAGTACTCACGTTGAGTTTCCCTTTAGCTCCAGAGCGTGGCACGATGAGCTCCACCCCGGCCATCGAAGCATCCGGCTAGCTAGACAAAACTCATTGTCTTCCCAGAGCCATGTATACAGTGGCCAGTGGCCTGTCAACAGCAGTCAATTTCAAGTAGCTTCAAGGCAGCATGAATGGAGCTTTCAGAATGGGAAAGCAAGGCTAGTTCCATCAGGCCCCCATTTCCGCTGGCACACGCAGCATACATCCCTGGGCTTTCTAACAAGTCCAAAGAGACACAGGTTACCCAGTGGTTACTTCGTTGAATCAACTCCTCGAAGCAGGGTGTTCTGCATCTAGCGAACTGCCTCAACCAAGGAAAGCCCCAGCTAGGCCTCCGGGCCCGTGGCTCTTCAAAAGCCTGCAGTGTTATCCGAGGAACTGGGCTTTAGTTGCAGTCGGAACGCAAGCCCACATTCTCCTGCAGGCAGGGTGACTTCAGACAGGGGGTCCCAGATGGAATACGAAGCCGAGTGTTTTCTCAGTGCAGCGCAGACTAGGGCAATGAGTCAGACTTGCACGGCATGTTGGCCCTGCTAGAACGGTGTTCGTGGACCTGTGGGAATGCTGGGGAAGTCAAGCTGTCCCAAGAAAGAGTGCAGTCTGTTGCCCTACACTCGGCATACACAGAGTGGCTCCGAAGGGCTACGGGCCTGGATGTGGCTTAGCAGGCCCATGGGGGCCTGAGGGTACTCAGTGTCCTTGCAGGGAATAGGGTGCCCACGCCAGGCTCCTAGAGGTCCTGCAGAGCGTCCTGACGTTAAAATGATGCAGAGCAGTGGCTACGGCCTCCTGGAAACTGCTGCACGCCTCCGCTTCTGCATGGCAATTCAGGGCCTTACCGCGAGGCAAGTGCTCTCGCTGAGGGTCCCGTTAGCGCCACAGCATGGGAGGATGCTGACTTTCTCCTCCAGCAGAGTGACTTCAGGTACGAGGTCCTCGAAGAATTCTAAGCAGAGTGTTTTCTCACGGCAGCTCAGACGGGGGCCGTGACGAACACTTCCATGGCAGGTCGCACTGCCTAGAAATGTGGTCCTGAGGCTGCTCCAGGGCTCTGGAAATGTAGCTCTCCTTAAGGAACGTGCAGGGTGTTGCCCATCACTCGGCATGCACAGAGGGCCTCTGAGGGACCTACCTTTGGGCCTCCATGTTGCTCACAGGCCCACAGGGGTCTGGAGGCACTCAGGGATCCTGGAGGGAAAATGATGCACACCCGAGGGGCCTAAGAGTCCTGGAAAGGGTACTTCCTTTAAAATAGAGCAGAACAGAGGCTTCCCTGGTGGTGCACTGGTGGACAATCTGCCTGCCAATGCAGGGGACACGGGTTCGAGCTCTGGTCTGGGAGGAATCCACATGCCACGGGGCAACTGGGCCCGTGAGCCACAACTACTGAGCCTGCGCCTCTGGAGCCTGTGCTCCGCAACAAGAGAGGCTGAGATACTGAGAGGCCTACGCACCGCGATGAAGAGTGGCCCCCACTTACCGTAACTGGAGAGAGCCCTAGCACAGAAACGAAGACCCAATATAGCAATCAATCAATCAATCCATCAATCAATCTTAAAACAACAATAAAAAATATAAAAACTAAAATAAAATACAGCAGAACAGCGACTAATACCTCATGGAAACAGCTGCATGCCGCCCTTTCTGCGCGGTTACTCAGGGACTTACCTCGAGGTCAGTACTCACGTTGAGTTTCCCTTTAGCTCCAGAGCGTGGCACGATGAGCTCCACCCCGGCCATCGAAGCATCCGGCTAGCTAGACAAAACTCATTGTCTTCCCAGAGCCATGTATACAGTGGCCAGTGGCCTGTCAACAGCAGTCAATTTCAAGTAGCTTCAAGGCAGCATGAATGGAGCTTTCAGAATGGGAAAGCAAGGCTAGTTCCATCAGGCCCCCATTTCCGCTGGCACACGCAGCATACATCCCTGGGCTTTCTAACAAGTCCAAAGAGACACAGGTTACCCAGTGGTTACTTCGTTGAATCAACTCCTCGAAGCAGGGTGTTCTGCATCTAGCGAACTGCCTCAACCAAGGAAAGCCCCAGCTAGGCCTCCGGGCCCGTGGCTCTTCAAAAGCCTGCAGTGTTATCCGAGGAACTGGGCTTTAGTTGCAGTCGGAACGCAAGCCCACATTCTCCTGCAGGCAGGGTGACTTCAGACAGGGGGTCCCAGATGGAATACGAAGCCGAGTGTTTTCTCAGTGCAGCGCAGACTAGGGCAATGAGTCAGACTTGCACGGCATGTTGGCCCTGCTAGAACGGTGTTCGTGGACCTGTGGGAATGCTGGGGAAGTCAAGCTGTCCCAAGAAAGAGTGCAGTCTGTTGCCCTACACTCGGCATACACAGAGTGGCTCCGAAGGGCTACGGGCCTGGATGTGGCTTAGCAGGCCCATGGGGGCCTGAGGGTACTCAGTGTCCTTGCAGGGAATAGGGTGCCCACGCCAGGCTCCTAGAGGTCCTGCAGAGCGTCCTGACGTTAAAATGATGCAGAGCAGTGGCTACGGCCTCCTGGAAACTGCTGCACGCCTCCGCTTCTGCATGGCAATTCAGGGCCTTACCGCGAGGCAAGTGCTCTCGCTGAGGGTCCCGTTAGCGCCACAGCATGGGAGGATGCTGACTTTCTCCTCCAGCAGAGTGACTTCAGGTACGAGGTCCTCGAAGAATTCTAAGCAGAGTGTTTTCTCACGGCAGCTCAGACGGGGGCCGTGACGAACACTTCCATGGCAGGTCGCACTGCCTAGAAATGTGGTCCTGAGGCTGCTCCAGGGCTCTGGAAATGTAGCTCTCCTTAAGGAACGTGCAGGGTGTTGCCCATCACTCGGCATGCACAGAGGGCCTCTGAGGGACCTACCTTTGGGCCTCCATGTTGCTCACAGGCCCACAGGGGTCTGGAGGCACTCAGGGATCCTGGAGGGAAAATGATGCACACCCGAGGGGCCTAAGAGTCCTGGAAAGGGTACTTCCTTTAAAATAGAGCAGAACAGAGGCTTCCCTGGTGGTGCACTGGTTGACAATCTGCCTGCCAATGCAGGGGACACGGGTTCGAGCTCTGGTCTGGGAGGAATCCACATGCCACGGGGCAACTGGGCCCGTGAGCCACAACTACTGAGCCTGCGCCTCTGGAGCCTGTGCTCCGCAACAAGAGAGGCTGAGATACTGAGAGGCCTACGCACCGCGATGAAGAGTGGCCCCCACTTACCGTAACTGGAGAGAGCCCTAGCACAGAAACGAAGACCCAATATAGCAATCAATCAATCAATCCATCAATCAATCTTAAAACAACAATAAAAAATATAAAAACTAAAATAAAATACAGCAGAACAGCGACTAATACCTCATGGAAACAGCTGCATGCCGCCCTTTCTGCGCGGTTACTCAGGGACTTACCTCGAGGTCAGTACTCACGTTGAGTTTCCCTTTAGCTCCAGAGCGTGGCACGATGAGCTCCACCCCGGCCATCGAAGCATCCGGCTAGCTAGACAAAACTCATTGTCTTCCCAGAGCCATGTATACAGTGGCCAGTGGCCTGTCAACAGCAGTCAATTTCAAGTAGCTTCAAGGCAGCATGAATGGAGCTTTCAGAATGGGAAAGCAAGGCTAGTTCCATCAGGCCCCCATTTCCGCTGGCACACGCAGCATACATCCCTGGGCTTTCTAACAAGTCCAAAGAGACACAGGTTACCCAGTGGTTACTTCGTTGAATCAACTCCTCGAAGCAGGGTGTTCTGCATCTAGCGAACTGCCTCAACCAAGGAAAGCCCCAGCTAGGCCTCCGGGCCCGTGGCTCTTCAAAAGCCTGCAGTGTTATCCGAGGAACTGGGCTTTAGTTGCAGTCGGAACGCAAGCCGACATTCTCCTGCAGGCAGGGTGACTTCAGACAGGGGGTCCCAGATGGAATACGAAGCCGAGTGTTTTCTCAGTGCAGCGCAGACTAGGGCAATGAGTCAGACTTGCACGGCATGTTGGCCCTGCTAGAACGGTGTTCGTGGACCTGTGGGAATGCTGGGGAAGTCAAGCTGTCCCAAGAAAGAGTGCAGTCTGTTGCCCTACACTCGGCATACACAGAGTGGCTCCGAAGGGCTACGGGCCTGGATGTGGCTTAGCAGGCCCATGGGGGCCTGAGGGTACTCAGTGTCCTTGCAGGGAATAGGGTGCCCACGCCAGGCTCCTAGAGGTCCTGCAGAGCGTCCTGACGTTAAAATGATGCAGAGCAGTGGCTACGGCCTCATGGAAACTGCTGCACGCCTCCGCTTCTGCATGGCAATTCAGGGCCTTACCGCGAGGCAAGTGCTCTCGCTGAGGGTCCCGTTAGCGCCACAGCATGGGAGGATGCTGACTTTCTCCTCCAGCAGAGTGACTTCAGGTACGAGGTCCTCGAAGAATTCTAAGCAGAGTGTTTTCTCACGGCAGCTCAGACGGGGGCCGTGACGAACACTTCCATGGCAGGTCGCACTGCCTAGAAATGTGGTCCTGAGGCTGCTCCAGGGCTCTGGAAATGTAGCTCTCCTTAAGGGACGTGCAGGGTGTTGCCCATCACTCGGCATGCACAGAGGGCCTCTGAGGGACCTACCTTTGGGCCTCCATGTTGCTCACAGGCCCACAGGGGTCTGGAGGCACTCAGGGATCCTGGAGGGAAAATGATGCACACCCGAGGGGCCTAAGAGTCCTGGAAAGGGTACTTCCTTTAAAATAGAGCAGAACAGAGGCTTCCCTGGTGGTGCACTGGTTGACAATCTGCCTGCCAATGCAGGGGACACGGGTTCGAGCTCTGGTCTGGGAGGAATCCACATGCCACGGGGCAACTGGGCCCGTGAGCCACAACTACTGAGCCTGCGCCTCTGGAGCCTGTGCTCCGCAACAAGAGAGGCTGAGATACTGAGAGGCCTACGCACCGCGATGAAGAGTGGCCCCCACTTACCGTAACTGGAGAGAGCCCTAGCACAGAAACGAAGACCCAATATAGCAATCAATCAATCAATCCATCAATCAATCTTAAAACAACAATAAAAAATATAAAAACTAAAATAAAATACAGCAGAACAGCGACTAATACCTCATGGAAACAGCTGCATGCCGCCCTTTCTGCGCGGTTACTCAGGGACTTACCTCGAGGTCAGTACTCACGTTGAGTTTCCCTTTAGCTCCAGAGCGTGGCACGATGAGCTCCACCCCGGCCATCGAAGCATCCGGCTAGCTAGACAAAACTCATTGTCTTCCCAGAGCCATGTATACAGTGGCCAGTGGCCTGTCAACAGCAGTCAATTTCAAGTAGCTTCAAGGCAGCATGAATGGAGCTTTCAGAATGGGAAAGCAAGGCTAGTTCCATCAGGCCCCCATTTCCGCTGGCACACGCAGCATACATCCCTGGGCTTTCTAACAAGTCCAAAGAGACACAGGTTACCCAGTGGTTACTTCGTTGAATCAACTCCTCGAAGCAGGGTGTTCTGCATCTAGCGAACTGCCTCAACCAAGGAAAGCCCCAGCTAGGCCTCCGGGCCCGTGGCTCTTCAAAAGCCTGCAGTGTTATCCGAGGAACTGGGCTTTAGTTGCAGTCGGAACGCAAGCCCACATTCTCCTGCAGGCAGGGTGACTTCAGACAGGGGGTCCCAGATGGAATACGAAGCCGAGTGTTTTCTCAGTGCAGCGCAGACTAGGGCAATGAGTCAGACTTGCACGGCATGTTGGCCCTGCTAGAACGGTGTTCGTGGACCTGTGGGAATGCTGGGGAAGTCAAGCTGTCCCAAGAAAGAGTGCAGTCTGTTGCCCTACACTCGGCATACACAGAGTGGCTCCGAAGGGCTACGGGCCTGGATGTGGCTTAGCAGGCCCATGGGGGCCTGAGGGTACTCAGTGTCCTTGCAGGGAATAGGGTGCCCACGCCAGGCTCCTAGAGGTCCTGCAGAGCGTCCTGACGTTAAAATGATGCAGAGCAGTGGCTACGGCCTCCTGGAAACTGCTGCACGCCTCCGCTTCTGCATGGCAATTCAGGGCCTTACCGCGAGGCAAGTGCTCTCGCTGAGGGTCCCGTTAGCGCCACAGCATGGGAGGATGCTGACTTTCTCCTCCAGCAGAGTGACTTCAGGTACGAGGTCCTCGAAGAATTCTAAGCAGAGTGTTTTCTCACGGCAGCTCAGACGGGGGCCGTGACGAACACTTCCATGGCAGGTCGCACTGCCTAGAAATGTGGTCCTGAGGCTGCTCCAGGGCTCTGGAAAGGTAGCTCTCCTTAAGGGACGTGCAGGGTGTTGCCCATCACTCGGCATGCACAGAGGGCCTCTGAGGGACCTACCTTTGGGCCTCCATGTTGCTCACAGGCCCACAGGGGTCTGGAGGCACTCAGGGATCCTGGAGGGAAAATGATGCACACCCGAGGGGCCTAAGAGTCCTGGAAAGGGTACTTCCTTTAAAATAGAGCAGAACAGAGGCTTCCCTGGTGGTGCACTGGTTGACAATCTGCCTGCCAATGCAGGGGACACGGGTTCGAGCTCTGGTCTGGGAGGAATCCACATGCCACGGGGCAACTGGGCCCGTGAGCCACAACTACTGAGCCTGCGCCTCTGGAGCCTGTGCTCCGCAACAAGAGAGGCTGAGATACTGAGAGGCCTACGCACCGCGATGAAGAGTGGCCCCCACTTACCGTAACTGGAGAGAGCCCTAGCACAGAAACGAAGACCCAATATAGCAATCAATCAATCAATCCATCAATCAATCTTAAAACAACAATAAAAAATATAAAAACTAAAATAAAATACAGCACAACAGCGACTAATACCTCATGGAAACAGCTGCATGCCGCCCTTTCTGCGCGGTTACTCAGGGACTTACCTCGAGGTCAGTACTCACGTTGAGTTTCCCTTTAGCTCCAGAGCGTGGCACGATGAGCTCCACCCCGGCCATCGAAGCATCCGGCTAGCTAGACAAAACTCATTGTCTTCCCAGAGCCATGTATACAGTGGCCAGTGGCCTGTCAACAGCAGTCAATTTCAAGTAGCTTCAAGGCAGCATGAATGGAGCTTTCAGAATGGGAAAGCAAGGCTAGTTCCATCAGGCCCCCATTTCCACTTGCACACGCAGCATACATCCCTGTGCTTTCTAACAAGTCCAAAGAGACACAGGTTACCCAGTGGTTACTTCGTTGAATCAACTCCTCGAAGCAGGGTGTTCTGCATCTAGCGAACTGCCTCAACCAAGGAAAGCCCCAGCGAGGCCTCCGGGCCCGTGGCTCTTCAAAAGCCTGCAGTGTTATCCGAGGAACTGGGCTTTAGTTGCAGTCGGAACGCAAGCCCACATTCTCCTGGAGGCAGGGTGACTTCAGACAGGGGGTCCCAGATGGAATACGAAGCCGAGTGTTTTCTCAGTGCAGCACAGACTAGGGCAATGAGTCAGACTTGCACGGCATGTTGGCCCTGCTAGAACGGTGTTCGTGGACCTGTGGGAATGCTGGGGAAGTCAAGCTGTCCCAAGAAAGAGTGCAGTCTGTTGCCCTACACTCGGCATACACAGAGTGGCTCCGAAGGGCTACGGGCCTGGATGTGGCTTAGCAGGCCCATGGGGGCCTGAGGGTACTCAGTGTCCTTGCAGGGAATAGGGTGCCCACGCCAGGCTCCTAGAGGTCCTGCAGAGCGTACTGACGTTAAAATAATGCAGAGCAGTGGCTACGGCCTCCTGGAAACTGCTGCACGCCTCCGCTTCTGCATGGCAATTCAGGGCCTTACCGCGAGGCAAGTGCTCTCGCTGAGGGTCCCGTTAGCGCCACAGCATGGGAGGATGCTGACTTTCTCCTCCAGCAGAGTGACTTCAGGTACGAGGTCCTCGAAGAATTCTAAGCAGAGTGTTTTCTCACGGCAGCTCAGACGGGGGCCGTGACGAACACTTCCATGGTAGGTCGCACTGCCTAGAAATGTGGTCCTGAGGCTGCTCCAGGGCTCTGGAAATGTAGCTCTCCTTAAGGAACGTGCAGGGTGTTGCCCATCACTCGGCATACACAGAGGGCCTCTGAGGGACCTACCTTTGGGCCTCCATGTTGCTCACAGGCCCACAGGGGTCTGGAGGCACTCAGGGATCCTGGAGGGAAAATGATGCACACCCGAGGGGCCTAAGAGTCCTGGAAAGGGTACTTCCTTTAAAATAGAGCAGAACAGAGGCTTCCCTGGTGGTGCACTGGTTGACAATCTGCCTGCCAATGCAGGGGACACGGGTTCGAGCTCTGGTCTGGGAGGAATCCACATGCCACGGCGCAACTGGGCCCGTGAGCCACAACTACTGAGCCTGCGCCTCTGGAGCCTGTGCTCCGCAACAAGAGAGGCTGAGATACTGAGAGGCCTACGCACCGCGATGAAGAGTGGCCCCCACTTACCGTAACTGGAGAGAGCCCTAGCACAGAAACGAAGACCCAATATAGCAATCAATCAATCAATCCATCAATCAATCTTAAAACAACAATAAAAAATATAAAAACTAAAATAAAATACAGCAGAACAGCGACTAATACCTCATGGAAACAGCTGCATGCCGCCCTTTCTGCGCGGTTACTCAGGGACTTACCTCGAGGTCAGTACTCACGTTGAGTTTCCCTTTAGCTCCAGAGCGTGGCACGATGAGCTCCACCCCGGCCATCGAAGCATCCGGCTAGCTAGACAAAACTCATTGTCTTCCCAGAGCCATGTATACAGTGGCCAGTGGCCTGTCAACAGCAGTCAATTTCAAGTAGCTTCAAGGCAGCATGAATGGAGCTTTCAGAATGGGAAAGCAAGGCTAGTTCCATCAGGCCCCCATTTCCGCTGGCACACGCAGCATACATCCCTGGGCTTTCTAACAAGTCCAAAGAGACACAGGTTACCCAGTGGTTACTTCGTTGAATCAACTCCTCGAAGCAGGGTGTTCTGCATCTAGCGAACTGCCTCAACCAAGGAAAGCCCCAGCTAGGCCTCCGGGCCCGTGGCTCTTCAAAAGCCTGCAGTGTTATCCGAGGAACTGGGCTTTAGTTGCAGTCGGAACGCAAGCCCACATTCTCCTGCAGGCAGGGTGACTTCAGACAGGGGGTCCCAGATGGAATACGAAGCCGAGTGTTTTCTCAGTGCAGCGCAGACTAGGGCAATGAGTCAGACTTGCACGGCATGTTGGCCCTGCTAGAACGGTGTTCGTGGACCTGTGGGAATGCTGGGGAAGTCAAGCTGTCCCAAGAAAGAGTGCAGTCTGTTGCCCTACACTCGGCATACACAGAGTGGCTCCGAAGGGCTACGGGCCTGGATGTGGCTTAGCAGGCCCATGGGGGCCTGAGGGTACTCAGTGTCCTTGCAGGGAATAGGGTGCCCACGCCAGGCTCCTAGAGGTCCTGCAGAGCGTACTGACGTTAAAATGATGCAGAGCAGTGGCTACGGCCTCCTGGAAACTGCTGCACGCCTCCGCTTCTGCATGGCAATTCAGGGCCTTACCGCGAGGCAAGTGCTCTCGCTGAGGGTCCCGTTAGCGCCACAGCATGGGAGGATGCTGACTTTCTCCTCCAGCAGAGTGACTTCAGGTACGAGGTCCTCGAAGAATTCTAAGCAGAGTGTTTTCTCACGGCAGCTCAGACGGGGGCCGTGACGAACACTTCCATGGCAGGTCGCACTGCCTAGAAATGTGGTCCTGAGGCTGCTCCAGGGCTCTGGAAATGTAGCTCTCCTTAAGGGACGTGCAGGGTGTTGCCCATCACTCGGCATGCACAGAGGGCCTCTGAGGGACCTACCTTTGGGCCTCCATGTTGCTCACAGGCCCACAGGGGTCTGGAGGCACTCAGGGATCCTGGAGGGAAAATGATGCACACCCGAGGGGCCTAAGAGTCCTGGAAAGGGTACTTCCTTTAAAATAGAGCAGAACAGAGGCTTCCCTGGTGGTGCACTGGTTGACAATCTGCCTGCCAATGCAGGGGACACGGGTTCGAGCTCTGGTCTGGGAGGAATCCACATGCCACGGGGCAACTGGGCCCGTGAGCCACAACTACTGAGCCTGCGCCTCTGGAGCCTGTGCTCTGCAACAAGAGAGGCTGAGATACTGAGAGGCCTACGCACCGCGATGAAGAGTGGCCCCCACTTACCGTAACTGGAGAGAGCCCTAGCACAGAAACGAAGACCCAATATAGCAATCAATCAATCAATCCATCAATCAATCTTAAAACAACAATAAAAAATATAAAAACTAAAATAAAATACAGCACAACAGCGACTAATACCTCATGGAAACAGCTGCATGCCGCCCTTTCTGCGCGGTTACTCAGGGACTTACCTCGAGGTCAGTACTCACGTTGAGTTTCCCTTTAGCTCCAGAGCGTGGCACGATGAGCTCCACCCCGGCCATCGAAGCATCCGGCTAGCTAGACAAAACTCACTGTCTTCGCAGAGCCATGCATACAGTGGCCAGTGGCCTGTCAACAGCAGTCAATTTCAAGTAGCTTCAAGGCAGCATGAATGGAGCTTTCAGAATGGGAAAGCAAGGCTAGTTCCATCAGGCCCCCATTTCCGCTGGCACACGCAGCATACATCCCTGGGCTTTCTAACAAGTCCAAAGAGACACAGGTTACCCAGTGGTTACTTCGTTGAATCAACTCCTCGAAGCAGGGTGTTCTGCATCTAGCGAACTGCCTCAACCAAGGAAAGCCCCAGCTAGGCCTCCGGGCCCGTGGCTCTTCAAAAGCCTGCAGTGTTATCCGAGGAACTGGGCTTTAGTTGCAGTCGGAACGCAAGCCCACATTCTCCTGCAGGCAGGGTGACTTCAGACAGGGGGTCCCAGATGGAATACGAAGCCGAGTGTTTTCTCAGTGCAGCGCAGACTAGGGCAATGAGTCAGACTTGCACGGCATGTTGGCCCTGCTAGAACGGTGTTCGTGGACCTGTGGGAATGCTGGGGAAGTCAAGCTGTCCCAAGAAAGAGTGCAGTCTGTTGCCCTACACTCGGCATACACAGAGTGGCTCCGAAGGGCTACGGGCCTGGATGTGGCTTAGCAGGCCCATGGGGGCCTGAGGGTACTCAGTGTCCTTGCAGGGAATAGGGTGCCCACGCCAGGCTCCTAGATGTCCTGCAGAGCGTACTGACGTTAAAATGATGCAGAGCAGTGGCTACGGCCTCCTGGAAACTGCTGCACGCCTCCGCTTCTGCATGGCAATTCAGGGCCTTACCGCGAGGCAAGTGCTCTCGCTGAGGGTCCCGTTAGCGCCACAGCATGGGAGGATGCTGACTTTCTCCTCCAGCAGAGTGACTTCAGGTACGAGGTCCTCGAAGAATTCTAAGCAGAGTGTTTTCTCACGGCAGCTCAGACGGGGGCCGTGACGAACACTTCCATGGCAGGTCGCACTGCCTAGAAATGTGGTCCTGAGGCTGCTCCAGGGCTCTGGAAATGTAGCTCTCCTTAAGGAACGTGCAGGGTGTTGCCCATCACTCGGCATGCACAGAGGGCCTCTGAGGGACCTACCTTTGGGCCTCCATGTTGCTCACAGGCCCACAGGGGTCTGGAGGCACTCAGGGATCCTGGAGGGAAAATGATGCACACCCGAGGGGCCTAAGAGTCCTGGAAAGGGTACTTCCTTTAAAATAGAGCAGAACAGAGGCTTCCCTGGTGGTGCACTGGTTGACAATCTGCCTGCCAATGCAGGGGACACGGGTTCGAGCTCTGGTCTGGGAGGAATCCACATGCCACGGGGCAACTGGGCCCGTGAGCCACAACTACTGAGCCTGCGCCTCTGGAGCCTGTGCTCTGCAACAAGAGAGGCTGAGATACTGAGAGGCCTACGCACCGCGATGAAGAGTGGCCCCCACTTACCGTAACTGGAGAGAGCCCTAGCACAGAAACGAAGACCCAATATAGCAATCAATCAATCAATCCATCAATCAATCTTAAAACAACAATAAAAAATATAAAAACTAAAATAAAATACAGCAGAACAGCGACTAATACCTCATGGAAACAGCTGCATGCCGCCCTTTCTGCGCGGTTACTCAGGGACTTACCTCGAGGTCAGTACTCACGTTGAGTTTCCCTTTAGCTCCAGAGCGTGGCACGATGAGCTCCACCCCGGCCATCGAAGCATCCGGCTAGCTAGACAAAACTCACTGTCTTCGCAGAGCCATGCATACAGTGGCCAGTGGCCTGTCAACAGCAGTCAATTTCAAGTAGCTTCAAGGCAGCATGAATGGAGCTTTCAGAATGGGAAAGCAAGGCTAGTTCCATCAGGCCCCCATTTCCGCTGGCACACGCAGCATACATCCCTGGGCTTTCTAACAAGTCCAAAGAGACACAGGTTACCCAGTGGTTACTTCGTTGAATCAACTCCTCGAAGCAGGGTGTTCTGCATCTAGCGAACTGCCTCAACCAAGGAAAGCCCCAGCTAGGCCTCCGGGCCCGTGGCTCTTCAAAAGCCTGCAGTGTTATCCGAGGAACTGGGCTTTAGTTGCAGTCGGAACGCAAGCCGACATTCTCCTGCAGGCAGGGTGACTTCAGACAGGGGGTCCCAGATGGAATACGAAGCCGAGTGTTTTCTCAGTGCAGCGCAGACTAGGGCAATGAGTCAGACTTGCACGGCATGTTGGCCCTGCTAGAACGGTGTTCGTGGACCTGTGGGAATGCTGGGGAAGTCAAGCTGTCCCAAGAAAGAGTGCAGTCTGTTGCCCTACACTCGGCATACACAGAGTGGCTCCGAAGGGCTACGGGCCTGGATGTGGTTTAGCAGGCCCATGGGGGCCTGAGGGTACTCAGTGTCCTTGCAGGGAATAGGGTGCCCACGCCAGGCTCCTAGAGGTCCTGCAGAGCGTACTGACGTTAAAATAATGCAGAGCAGTGGCTACGGCCTCATGGAAACTGCTGTACGCCTCCGCTTCTGCATGGCAATTCAGGGCCTTACCGCGAGGCAAGTGCTCTCGCTGAGGGTCCCGTTAGCGCCACAGCATGGGAGGATGCTGACTTTCTCCTCCAGCAGAGTGACTTCAGGTACGAGGTCCTCGAAGAATTCTAAGCAGAGTGTTTTCTCACGGCAGCTCAGACGGGGGCCGTGACGAACACTTCCATGGCAGGTCGCACTGCCTAGAAATGTGGTCCTGAGGCTGCTCCAGGGCTCTGGAAATGTAGCTCTCCTTAAGGAACGTGCAGGGTGTTGCCCATCACTCGGCATGCACAGAGGGCCTCTGAGGGACCTACCTTTGGGCCTCCATGTTGCTCACAGGCCCACAGGGGTCTGGAGGCACTCAGGGATCCTGGAGGGAAAATGATGCACACCCGAGGGGCCTAAGAGTCCTGGAAAGGGTACTTCCTTTAAAATAGAGCAGAACAGAGGCTTCCCTGGTGGTGCACTGGTGGACAATCTGCCTGCCAATGCAGGGGACACGGGTTCGAGCTCTGGTCTGGGAGGAATCCACATGCCACGGGGCAACTGGGCCCGTGAGCCACAACTACTGAGCCTGCGCCTCTGGAGCCTGTGCTCCGCAACAAGAGAGGCTGAGATACTGAGAGGCCTACGCACCGCGATGAAGAGTGGCCCCCACTTACCGTAACTGGAGAGAGCCCTAGCACAGAAACGAAGACCCAATATAGCAATCAATCAATCAATCCATCAATCAATCTTAAAACAACAATAAAAAATATAAAAACTAAAATAAAATACAGCACAACAGCGACTAATACCTCATGGAAACAGCTGCATGCCGCCCTTTCTGCGCGGTTACTCAGGGACTTACCTCGAGGTCAGTACTCACGTTGAGTTTCCCTTTAGCTCCAGAGCGTGGCACGACGAGCTCCACCCCGGCCATCGAAGCATCCGGCTAGCTAGACAAAACTCATTGTCTTCCCAGAGCCATGTATACAGTGGCCAGTGGCCTGTCAACAGCAGTCAATTTCAAGTAGCTTCAAGGCAGCATGAATGGAGCTTTCAGAATGGGAAAGCAAGGCTAGTTCCATCAGGCCCCCATTTCCGCTGGCACACGCAGCATACATCCCTGGGCTTTCTAACAAGTCCAAAGAGACACAGGTTACCCAGTGGTTACTTCGTTGAATCAACTCCTCGAAGCAGGGTGTTCTGCATCTAGTGAACTGCCTCAACCAAGGAAAGCCCCAGCTAGGCCTCCGGGCCCGTGGCTCTTCAAAAGCCTGCAGTGTTATCCGAGGAACTGGGCTTTAGTTGCAGTCGGAACGCAAGCCCACATTCTCCTGCAGGCAGGGTGACTTCAGACAGGGGGTCCCAGATGGAATACGAAGCCGAGTGTTTTCTCAGTGCAGCGCAGACTAGGGCAATGAGTCAGACTTGCACGGCATGTTGGCCCTGCTAGAACGGTGTTCGTGGACCTGTGGGAATGCTGGGGAAGTCAAGCTGTCCCAAGAAAGAGTGCAGTCTGTTGCCCTACACTCGGCATACACAGAGTGGCTCCGAAGGGCTACGGGCCTGGATGTGGCTTAGCAGGCCCATGGGGGCCTGAGGGTACTCAGTGTCCTTGCAGGGAATAGGGTGCCCACGCCAGGCTCCTAGAGGTCCTGCAGAGCGTCCTGACGTTAAAATGATGCAGAGCAGTGGCTACGGCCTCCTGGAAACTGCTGCACGCCTCCGCTTCTGCATGGCAATTCAGGGCCTTACCGCGAGGCAAGTGCTCTCGCTGAGGGTCCCGTTAGCGCCACAGCATGGGAGGATGCTGACTTTCTCCTCCAGCAGAGTGACTTCAGGTACGAGGTCCTCGAAGAATTTTAAGCAGAGTGTTTTCTCACGGCAGCTCAGACGGGGGCCGTGACGAACACTTCCATGGCAGGTCGCACTGCCTAGAAATGTGGTCCTGAGGCTGCTCCAGGGCTCTGGAAATGTAGCTCTCCTTAAGGAACGTGCAGGGTGTTGCCCATCACTCGGCATGCACAGAGGGCCTCTGAGGGACCTACCTTTGGGCCTCCATGTTGCTCACAGGCCCACAGGGGTCTGGAGGCACTCAGGGATCCTGGAGGGAAAATGATGCACACCCGAGGGGCCTAAGAGTCCTGGAAAGGGTACTTCCTTTAAAATAGAGCAGAACAGAGGCTTCCCTGGTGGTGCACTGGTGGACAATCTGCCTGCCAATGCAGGGGACACGGGTTCGAGCTCTGGTCTGGGAGGAATCCACATGCCACGGGGCAACTGGGCCCGTGAGCCACAACTACTGAGCCTGCGCCTCTGGAGCCTGTGCTCCGCAACAAGAGAGGCTGAGATACTGAGAGGCCTACGCACCGCGATGAAGAGTGGCCCCCACTTACCGTAACTGGAGAGAGCCCTAGCACAGAAACGAAGACCCAATATAGCAATCAATCAATCAATCCATCAATCAATCTTAAAACAACAATAAAAAATATAAAAACTAAAATAAAATACAGCAGAACAGCGACTAATACCTCATGGAAACAGCTGCATGCCGCCCTTTCTGCGCGGTTACTCAGGGACTTACCTCGAGGTCAGTACTCACGTTGAGTTTCCCTTTAGCTCCAGAGCGTGGCACGACGAGCTCCACCCCGGCCATCGAAGCATCCGGCTAGCTAGACAAAACTCATTGTCTTCCCAGAGCCATGTATACAGTGGCCAGTGGCCTGTCAACAGCAGTCAATTTCAAGTAGCTTCAAGGCAGCATGAATGGAGCTTTCAGAATGGGAAAGCAAGGCTAGTTCCATCAGGCCCCCATTTCCGCTGGCACACGCAGCATACATCCCTGGGCTTTCTAACAAGTCCAAAGAGACACAGGTTACCCAGTGGTTACTTCGTTGAATCAACTCCTCGAAGCAGGGTGTTCTGCATCTAGCGAACTGCCTCAACCAAGGAAAGCCCCAGCTAGGCCTCCGGGCCCGTGGCTCTTCAAAAGCCTGCAGTGTTATCCGAGGAACTGGGCTTTAGTTGCAGTCGGAACGCAAGCCCACATTCTCCTGCAGGCAGGGTGACTTCAGACAGGGGGTCCCAGATGGAATACGAAGCCGAGTGTTTTCTCAGTGCAGCGCAGACTAGGGCAATGAGTCAGACTTGCACGGCATGTTGGCCCTGCTAGAACGGTGTTCGTGGACCTGTGGGAATGCTGGGGAAGTCAAGCTGTCCCAAGAAAGAGTGCAGTCTGTTGCCCTACACTCGGCATACACAGAGTGGCTCCGAAGGGCTACGGGCCTGGATGTGGCTTAGCAGGCCCATGGGGGCCTGAGGGTACTCAGTGTCCTTGCAGGGAATAGGGTGCCCACGCCAGGCTCCTAGAGGTCCTGCAGAGCGTCCTGACGTTAAAATGATGCAGAGCAGTGGCTACGGCCTCCTGGAAACTGCTGCACGCCTCCGCTTCTGCATGGCAATTCAGGGCCTTACCGCGAGGCAAGTGCTCTCGCTGAGGGTCCCGTTAGCGCCACAGCATGGGAGGATGCTGACTTTCTCCTCCAGCAGAGTGACTTCAGGTACGAGGTCCTCGAAGAATTCTAAGCAGAGTGTTTTCTCACGGCAGCTCAGACGGGGGCCGTGACGAACACTTCCATGGCAGGTCGCACTGCCTAGAAATGTGGTCCTGAGGCTGCTCCAGGGCTCTGGAAATGTAGCTCTCCTTAAGGGACGTGCAGGGTGTTGCCCATCACTCGGCATGCACAGAGGGCCTCTGAGGGACCTACCTTTGGGCCTCCATGTTGCTCACAGGCCCACAGGGGTCTGGAGGCACTCAGGGATCCTGGAGGGAAAATGATGCACACCCGAGGGGCCTAAGAGTCCTGGAAAGGGTACTTCCTTTAAAATAGAGCAGAACAGAGGCTTCCCTGGTGGTGCACTGGTGGACAATCTGCCTGCCAATGCAGGGGACACGGGTTCGAGCTCTGGTCTGGGAGGAATCCACATGCCACGGGGCAACTGGGCCCGTGAGCCACAACTACTGAGCCTGCGCCTCTGGAGCCTGTGCTCCGCAACAAGAGAGGCTGAGATACTGAGAGGCCTACGCACCGCGATGAAGAGTGGCCCCCACTTACCGTAACTGGAGAGAGCCCTAGCACAGAAACGAAGACCCAATATAGCAATCAATCAATCAATCCATCAATCAATCTTAAAACAACAATAAAAAATATAAAAACTAAAATAAAATACAGCACAACAGCGACTAATACCTCATGGAAACAGCTGCATGCCGCCCTTTCTGCGCGGTTACTCAGGGACTTACCTCGAGGTCAGTACTCACGTTGAGTTTCCCTTTAGCTCCAGAGCGTGGCACGACGAGCTCCACCCCGGCCATCGAAGCATCCGGCTAGCTAGACAAAACTCATTGTCTTCCCAGAGCCATGTATACAGTGGCCAGTGGCCTGTCAACAGCAGTCAATTTCAAGTAGCTTCAAGGCAGCATGAATGGAGCTTTCAGAATGGGAAAGCAAGGCTAGTTCCATCAGGCCCCCATTTCCGCTGGCACACGCAGCATACATCCCTGGGCTTTCTAACAAGTCCAAAGAGACACAGGTTACCCAGTGGTTACTTCGTTGAATCAACTCCTCGAAGCAGGGTGTTCTGCATCTAGCGAACTGCCTCAACCAAGGAAAGCCCCAGCTAGGCCTCCGGGCCCGTGGCTCTTCAAAAGCCTGCAGTGTTATCCGAGGAACTGGGCTTTAGTTGCAGTCGGAACGCAAGCCCACATTCTCCTGGAGGCAGGGTGACTTCAGACAGGGGGTCCCAGATGGAATACGAAGCCGAGTGTTTTCTCAGTGCAGCGCAGACTAGGGCAATGAGTCAGACTTGCACGGCATGTTGGCCCTGCTAGAACGGTGTTCGTGGACCTGTGGGAATGCTGGGGAAGTCAAGCTGTCCCAAGAAAGAGTGCAGTCTGTTGCCCTACACTCGGCATACACAGAGTGGCTCCGAAGGGCTACGGGCCTGGATGTGGCTTAGCAGGCCCATGGGGGCCTGAGGGTACTCAGTGTCCTTGCAGGGAATAGGGTGCCCACGCCAGGCTCCTAGAGGTCCTGCAGAGCGTCCTGACGTTAAAATGATGCAGAGCAGTGGCTACGGCCTCCTGGAAACTGCTGCACGCCTCCGCTTCTGCATGGCAATTCAGGGCCTTACCGCGAGGCAAGTGCTCTCGCTGAGGGTCCCGTTAGCGCCACAGCATGGGAGGATGCTGACTTTCTCCTCCAGCAGAGTGACTTCAGGTACGAGGTCCTCGAAGAATTCTAAGCAGAGTGTTTTCTCACGGCAGCTCAGACGGGGGCCGTGACGAACACTTCCATGGCAGGTCGCACTGCCTAGAAATGTGGTCCTGAGGCTGCTCCAGGGCTCTGGAAATGTAGCTCTCCTTAAGGGACGTGCAGGGTGTTGCCCATCACTCGGCATGCACAGAGGGCCTCTGAGGGACCTACCTTTGGGCCTCCATGTTGCTCACAGGCCCACAGGGGTCTGGAGGCACTCAGGGATCCTGGAGGGAAAATGATGCACACCCGAGGGGCCTAAGAGTCCTGGAAAGGGTACTTCCTTTAAAATAGAGCAGAACAGAGGCTTCCCTGGTGGTGCACTGGTGGACAATCTGCCTGCCAATGCAGGGGACACGGGTTCGAGCTCTGGTCTGGGAGGAATCCACATGCCACGGGGCAACTGGGCCCGTGAGCCACAACTACTGAGCCTGCGCCTCTGGAGCCTGTGCTCCGCAACAAGAGAGGCTGAGATACTGAGAGGCCTACGCACCGCGATGAAGAGTGGCCCCCACTTACCGTAACTGGAGAGAGCCCTAGCACAGAAACGAAGACCCAATATAGCAATCAATCAATCAATCCATCAATCAATCTTAAAACAACAATAAAAAATATAAAAACTAAAATAAAATACAGCAGAACAGCGACTAATACCTCATGGAAACAGCTGCTTGCCGCCCTTTCTGCGCGGTTACTCAGGGACTTACCTCGAGGTCAGTACTCACGTTGAGTTTCCCTTTAGCTCCAGAGCGTGGCACGACGAGCTCCACCCCGGCCATCGAAGCATCCGGCTAGCTAGACAAAACTCATTGTCTTCCCAGAGCCATGTATACAGTGGCCAGTGGCCTGTCAACAGCAGTCAATTTCAAGTAGCTTCAAGGCAGCATGAATGGAGCTTTCAGAATGGGAAAGCAAGGCTAGTTCCATCAGGCCCCCATTTCCGCTGGCACACGCAGCATACATCCCTGGGCTTTCTAACAAGTCCAAAGAGACACAGGTTACCCAGTGGTTACTTCGTTGAATCAACTCCTCGAAGCAGGGTGTTCTGCATCTAGCGAACTGCCTCAACCAAGGAAAGCCCCAGCTAGGCCTCCGGGCCCGTGGCTCTTCAAAAGCCTGCAGTGTTATCCGAGGAACTGGGCTTTAGTTGCAGTCGGAACGCAAGCCCACATTCTCCTGCAGGCAGGGTGACTTCAGACAGGGGGTCCCAGATGGAATACGAAGCCGAGTGTTTTCTCAGTGCAGCGCAGACTAGGGCAATGAGTCAGACTTGCACGGCATGTTGGCCCTGCTAGAACGGTGTTCGTGGACCTGTGGGAATGCTGGGGAAGTCAAGCTGTCCCAAGAAAGAGTGCAGTCTGTTGCCCTACACTCGGCATACACAGAGTGGCTCCGAAGGGCTACGGGCCTGGATGTGGCTTAGCAGGCCCATGGGGGCCTGAGGGTACTCAGTGTCCTTGCAGGGAATAGGGTGCCCACGCCAGGCTCCTAGAGGTCCTGCAGAGCGTCCTGATGTTAAAATGATGCAGAGCAGTGGCTACGGCCTCCTGGAAACTGCTGCACGCCTCCGCTTCTGCATGGCAATTCAGGGCCTTACCGCGAGGCAAGTGCTCTCGCTGAGGGTCCCGTTAGCGCCACAGCATGGGAGGATGCTGACTTTCTCCTCCAGCAGAGTGACTTCAGGTACGAGGTCCTCGAAGAATTCTAAGCAGAGTGTTTACTCACGGCAGCTCAGACGGGGGCCGTGACGAACACTTCCATGGCAGGTCGCACTGCCTAGAAATGTGGTCCTGAGGCTGCTCCAGGGCTCTGGAAATGTAGCTCTCCTTAAGGGACGTGCAGGGTGTTGCCAATCACTCGGCATGCACAGAGGGCCTCTGAGGGACCTACCTTTGGGCCTCCATGTTGCTCACAGGCCCACAGGGGTCTGGAGGCACTCAGGGATCCTGGAGGGAAAATGATGCACACCCGAGGGGCCTAAGAGTCCTGGAAAGGGTACTTCCTTTAAAATAGAGCAGAACAGAGGCTTCCCTGGTGGTGCACTGGTGGACAATCTGCCTGCCAATGCAGGGGACACGGGTTCGAGCTCTGGTCTGGGAGGAATCCACATGCCACGGGGCAACTGGGCCCGTGAGCCACAACTACTGAGCCTGCGCCTCTGGAGCCTGTGCTCCGCAACAAGAGAGGCTGAGATACTGAGAGGCCTACGCACCGCGATGAAGAGTGGCCCCCACTTACCGTAACTGGAGAGAGCCCTAGCACAGAAACGAAGACCCAATATAGCAATCAATCAATCAATCCATCAATCAATCTTAAAACAACAATAAAAAATATAAAAACTAAAATAAAATACAGCACAACAGCGACTAATACCTCATGGAAACAGCTGCATGCCGCCCTTTCTGCGCGGTTACTCAGGGACTTACCTCGAGGTCAGTACTCACGTTGAGTTTCCCTTTAGCTCCAGAGCGTGGCACGACGAGCTCCACCCCGGCCATCGAAGCATCCGGCTAGCTAGACAAAACTCATTGTCTTCCCAGAGCCATGTATACAGTGGCCAGTGGCCTGTCAACAGCAGTCAATTTCAAGTAGCTTCAAGGCAACATGAATGGAGCTTTCAGAATGGGAAAGCAAGGCTAGTTCCATCAGGCCCCCATTTCCGCTGGCACACGCAGCATACATCCCTGGGCTTTCTAACAAGTCCAAAGAGACACAGGTTACCCAGTGGTTACTTCGTTGAATCAACTCCTCGAAGCAGGGTGTTCTGCATCTAGCGAACTGCCTCAACCAAGGAAAGCCCCAGCTAGGCCTCCGGGCCCGTGGCTCTTCAAAAGCCTGCAGTGTTATCCGAGGAACTGGGCTTTAGTTGCAGTCGGAACGCAAGCCCACATTCTCCTGCAGGCAGGGTGACTTCAGACAGGGGGTCCCAGATGGAATACGAAGCCGAGTGTTTTCTCAGTGCAGCGCAGACTAGGGCAATGAGTCAGACTTGCACGGCATGTTGGCCCTGCTAGAACGGTGTTCGTGGACCTGTGGGAATGCTGGGGAAGTCAAGCTGTCCCAAGAAAGAGTGCAGTCTGTTGCCCTACACTCGGCATACACAGAGTGGCTCCGAAGGGCTACGGGCCTGGATGTGGCTTAGCAGGCCCATGGGGGCCTGAGGGTACTCAGTGTCCTTGCAGGGAATAGGGTGCCCACGCCAGGCTCCTAGAGGTCCTGCAGAGCGTCCTGACGTTAAAATGATGCAGAGCAGTGGCTACGGCCTCCTGGAAACTGCTGCACGCCTCCGCTTCTGCATGGCAATTCAGGGCCTTACCGCGAGGCAAGTGCTCTCGCTGAGGGTCCCGTTAGCGCCACAGCATGGGAGGATGCTGACTTTCTCCTCCAGCAGAGTGACTTCAGGTACGAGGTCCTCGAAGAATTCTAAGCAGAGTGTTTTCTCACGGCAGCTCAGACGGGGGCCGTGACGAACACTTCCATGGCAGGTCGCACTGCCTAGAAATGTGGTCCTGAGGCTGCTCCAGGGCTCTGGAAATGTAGCTCTCCTTAAGGGACGTGCAGGGTGTTGCCCATCACTCGGCATGCACAGAGGGCCTCTGAGGGACCTACCTTTGGGCCTCCATGTTGCTCACAGGCCCACAGGGGTCTGGAGGCACTCAGGGATCCTGGAGGGAAAATGATGCACACCCGAGGGGCCTAAGAGTCCTGGAAAGGGTACTTCCTTTAAAATAGAGCAGAACAGAGGCTTCCCTGGTGGTGCACTGGTGGACAATCTGCCTGCCAATGCAGGGGACACGGGTTCGAGCTCTGGTCTGGGAGGAATCCACATGCCACGGGGCAACTGGGCCCGTGAGCCACAACTACTGAGCCTGCGCCTCTGGAGCCTGTGCTCCGCAACAAGAGAGGCTGAGATACTGAGAGGCCTACGCACCGCGATGAAGAGTGGCCCCCACTTACCGTAACTGGAGAGAGCCCTAGCACAGAAACGAAGACCCAATATAGCAATCAATCAATCAATCCATCAATCAATCTTAAAACAACAATAAAAAATATAAAAACTAAAATAAAATACAGCACAACAGCGACTAATACCTCATGGAAACAGCTGCATGCCGCCCTTTCTGCGCGGTTACTCAGGGACTTACCTCGAGGTCAGTACTCACGTTGAGTTTCCCTTTAGCTCCAGAGCGTGGCACGACGAGCTCCACCCCGGCCATCGAAGCATCCGGCTAGCTAGACAAAACTCATTGTCTTCCCAGAGCCATGTATACAGTGGCCAGTGGCCTGTCAACAGCAGTCAATTTCAAGTAGCTTCAAGGCAGCATGAATGGAGCTTTCAGAATGGGAAAGCAAGGCTAGTTCCATCAGGCCCCCATTTCCGCTGGCACACGCAGCATACATCCCTGGGCTTTCTAACAAGTCCAAAGAGACACAGGTTACCCAGTGGTTACTTCGTTGAATCAACTCCTCGAAGCAGGGTGTTCTGCATCTAGCGAACTGCCTCAACCAAGGAAAGCCCCAGCTAGGCCTCCGGGCCCGTGGCTCTTCAAAAGCCTGCAGTGTTATCCGAGGAACTGGGCTTTAGTTGCAGTCGGAACGCAAGCCCACATTCTCCTGCAGGCAGGGTGACTTCAGACAGGGGGTCCCAGATGGAATACGAAGCCGAGTGTTTTCTCAGTGCAGCGCAGACTAGGGCAATGAGTCAGACTTGCACGGCATGTTGGCCCTGCTAGAACGGTGTTCGTGGACCTGTGGGAATGCTGGGGAAGTCAAGCTGTCCCAAGAAAGAGTGCAGTCTGTTGCCCTACACTCGGCATACACAGAGTGGCTCCGAAGGGCTACGGGCCTGGATGTGGCTTAGCAGGCCCATGGGGGCCTGAGGGTACTCAGTGTCCTTGCAGGGAATAGGGTGCCCACGCCAGGCTCCTAGAGGTCCTGCAGAGCGTCCTGACGTTAAAATGATGCAGAGCAGTGGCTACGGCCTCCTGGAAACTGCTGCACGCCTCCGCTTCTGCATGGCAATTCAGGGCCTTACCGCGAGGCAAGTGCTCTCGCTGAGGGTCCCGTTAGCGCCACAGCATGGGAGGATGCTGACTTTCTCCTCCAGCAGAGTGACTTCAGGTACGAGGTCCTCGAAGAATTCTAAGCAGAGTGTTTTCTCACGGCAGCTCAGACGGGGGCCGTGACGAACACTTCCATGGCAGGTCGCACTGCCTAGAAATGTGGTCCTGAGGCTGCTCCAGGGCTCTGGAAATGTAGCTCTCCTTAAGGGACGTGCAGGGTGTTGCCCATCACTCGGCATGCACAGAGGGACTCTGAGGGACCTACCTTTGGGCCTCCATGTTGCTCACAGGCCCACAGGGGTCTGGAGGCACTCAGGGATCCTGGAGGGAAAATGATGCACACCCGAGGGGCCTAAGAGTCCTGGAAAGGGTACTTCCTTTAAAATAGAGCAGAACAGAGGCTTCCCTGGTGGTGCACTGGTGGACAATCTGCCTGCCAATGCAGGGGACACGGGTTCGAGCTCTGGTCTGGGAGGAATCCACATGCCACGGGGCAACTGGGCCCGTGAGCCACAACTACTGAGCCTGCGCCTCTGGAGCCTGTGCTCCGCAACAAGAGAGGCTGAGATACTGAGAGGCCTACGCACCGCGATGAAGAGTGGCCCCCACTTACCGTAACTGGAGAGAGCCCTAGCACAGAAACGAAGACCCAATATAGCAATCAATCAATCAATCCATCAATCAATCTTAAAACAACAATAAAAAATATAAAAACTAAAATAAAATACAGCAGAACAGCGACTAATACCTCATGGAAACAGCTGCATGCCGCCCTTTCTGCGCGGTTACTCAGGGACTTACCTCGAGGTCAGTACTCACGTTGAGTTTCCCTTTAGCTCCAGAGCGTGGCACGATGAGCTCCACCCCGGCCATCGAAGCATCCGGCTAGCTAGACAAAACTCACTGTCTTCCCAGAGCCATGTATACAGTGGCCAGTGGCCTGTCAACAGCAGTCAATTTCAAGTAGCTTCAAGGCAGCATGAATGGAGCTTTCAGAATGGGAAAGCAAGGCTAGTTCCATCAGGCCCCCATTTCCGCTGGCACACGCAGCATACATCCCTGGGCTTTCTAACAAGTCCAAAGAGACACAGGTTACCCAGTGGTTACTTCGTTGAATCAACTCCTCGAAGCAGGGTGTTCTGCATCTAGCGAACTGCCTCAACCAAGGAAAGCCCCAGCTAGGCCTCCGGGCCCGTGGCTCTTCAAAAGCCTGCAGTGTTATCCGAGGAACTGGGCTTTAGTTGCAGTCGGAACGCAAGCCCACATTCTCCTGCAGGCAGGGTGACTTCAGACAGGGGGTCCCAGATGGAATACGAAGCCGAGTGTTTTCTCAGTGCAGCGCAGACTAGGGCAATGAGTCAGACTTGCACGGCATGTTGGCCCTGCTAGAACGGTGTTCGTGGACCTGTGGGAATGCTGGGGAAGTCAAGCTGTCCCAAGAAAGAGTGCAGTCTGTTGCCCTACACTCGGCATACACAGAGTGGCTCCGAAGGGCTACGGGCCTGGATGTGGCTTAGCAGGCCCATGGGGGCCTGAGGGTACTCAGTGTCCTTGCAGGGAATAGGGTGCCCACGCCAGGCTCCTAGAGGTCCTGCAGAGCGTCCTGACGTTAAAATGATGCAGAGCAGTGGCTACGGCCTCCTGGAAACTGCTGCACGCCTCCGCTTCTGCATGGCAATTCAGGGCCTTACCGCGAGGCAAGTGCTCTCGCTGAGGGTCCCGTTAGCGCCACAGCATGGGAGGATGCTGACTTTCTCCTCCAGCAGAGTGACTTCAGGTACGAGGTCCTCGAAGAATTCTAAGCAGAGTGTTTTCTCACGGCAGCTCAGACGGGGGCCGTGACGAACACTTCCATGGCAGGTCGCACTGCCTAGAAATGTGGTCCTGAGGCTGCTCCAGGGCTCTGGAAATGTAGCTCTCCTTAAGGAACGTGCAGGGTGTTGCCCATCACTCGGCATGCACAGAGGGCCTCTGAGGGACCTACCTTTGGGCCTCCATGTTGCTCACAGGCCCACAGGGGTCTGGAGGCACTCAGGGATCCTGGAGGGAAAATGATGCACACCCGAGGGGCCTAAGAGTCCTGGAAAGGGTACTTCCTTTAAAATAGAGCAGAACAGAGGCTTCCCTGGTGGTGCACTGGTGGACAATCTGCCTGCCAATGCAGGGGACACGGGTTCGAGCTCTGGTCTGGGAGGAATCCACATGCCACGGGGCAACTGGGCCCGTGAGCCACAACTACTGAGCCTGCGCCTCTGGAGCCTGTGCTCCGCAACAAGAGAGGCTGAGATACTGAGAGGCCTACGCACCGCGATGAAGAGTGGCCCCCACTTACCGTAACTGGAGAGAGCCCTAGCACAGAAACGAAGACCCAATATAGCAATCAATCAATCAATCCATCAATCAATCTTAAAACAACAATAAAAAATATAAAAACTAAAATAAAATACAGCAGAACAGCGACTAATACCTCATGGAAACAGCTGCATGCCGCCCTTTCTGCGCGGTTACTCAGGGACTTACCTCGAGGTCAGTACTCACGTTGAGTTTCCCTTTAGCTCCAGAGCGTGGCACGATGAGCTCCACCCCGGCCATCGAAGCATCCGGCTAGCTAGACAAAACTCACTGTCTTCCCAGAGCCATGTATACAGTGGCCAGTGGCCTGTCAACAGCAGTCAATTTCAAGTAGCTTCAAGGCAGCATGAATGGAGCTTTCAGAATGGGAAAGCAAGGCTAGTTCCATCAGGCCCCCATTTCCGCTGGCACACGCAGCATACATCCCTGGGCTTTCTAACAAGTCCAAAGAGACACAGGTTACCCAGTGGTTACTTCGTTGAATCAACTCCTCGAAGCAGGGTGTTCTGCATCTAGCGAACTGCCTCAACCAAGGAAAGCCCCAGCTAGGCCTCCGGGCCCGTGGCTCTTCAAAAGCCTGCAGTGTTATCCGAGGAACTGGGCTTTAGTTGCAGTCGGAACGCAAGCCCACATTCTCCTGCAGGCAGGGTGACTTCAGACAGGGGGTCCCAGATGGAATACGAAGCCGAGTGTTTTCTCAGTGCAGCGCAGACTAGGGCAATGAGTCAGACTTGCACGGCATGTTGGCCCTGCTAGAACGGTGTTCGTGGACCTGTGGGAATGCTGGGGAAGTCAAGCTGTCCCAAGAAAGAGTGCAGTCTGTTGCCCTACACTCGGCATACACAGAGTGGCTCCGAAGGGCTACGGGCCTGGATGTGGCTTAGCAGGCCCATGGGGGCCTGAGGGTACTCAGTGTCCTTGCAGGGAATAGGGTGCCCACGCCAGGCTCCTAGAGGTCCTGCAGAGCGTCCTGACGTTAAAATGATGCAGAGCAGTGGCTACGGCCTCATGGAAACTGCTGCACGCCTCCGCTTCTGCATGGCAATTCAGGGCCTTACCGCGAGGCAAGTGCTCTCGCTGAGGGTCCCGTTAGCGCCACAGCATGGGAGGATGCTGACTTTCTCCTCCAGCAGAGTGACTTCAGGTACGAGGTCCTCGAAGAATTCTAAGCAGAGTGTTTTCTCACGGCAGCTCAGACGGGGGCCGTGACGAACACTTCCATGGCAGGTCGCACTGCCTAGAAATGTGGTCCTGAGGCTGCTCCAGGGCTCTGGAAATGTAGCTCTCCTTAAGGGACGTGCAGGGTGTTGCCCATCACTCGGCATGCACAGAGGGCCTCTGAGGGACCTACCTTTGGGCCTCCATGTTGCTCACAGGCCCACAGGGGTCTGGAGGCACTCAGGGATCCTGGAGGGAAAATGATGCACACCCGAGGGGCCTAAGAGTCCTGGAAAGGGTACTTCCTTTAAAATAGAGCAGAACAGAGGCTTCCCTGGTGGTGCACTGGTGGACAATCTGCCTGCCAATGCAGGGGACACGGGTTCGAGCTCTGGTCTGGGAGGAATCCACATGCCACGGGGCAACTGGGCCCGTGAGCCACAACTACTGAGCCTGCGCCTCTGGAGCCTGTGCTCCGCAACAAGAGAGGCTGAGATACTGAGAGGCCTACGCACCGCGATGAAGAGTGGCCCCCACTTACCGTAACTGGAGAGAGCCCTAGCACAGAAACGAAGACCCAATATAGCAATCAATCAATCAATCCATCAATCAATCTTAAAACAACAATAAAAAATATAAAAACTAAAATAAAATACAGCAGAACAGCGACTAATACCTCATGGAAACAGCTGCATGCCGCCCTTTCTGCGCGGTTACTCAGGGACTTACCTCGAGGTCAGTACTCACGTTGAGTTTCCCTTTAGCTCCAGAGCGTGGCACGATGAGCTCCACCCCGGCCATCGAAGCATCCGGCTAGCTAGACAAAACTCATTGTCTTCCCAGAGCCATGTATACAGTGGCCAGTGGCCTGTCAACAGCAGTCAATTTCAAGTAGCTTCAAGGCAGCATGAATGGAGCTTT